>NC_048597.1:178373653-178973653 GCF_003668045.3 Cricetulus griseus
AGCTTGCGGAAAGAATATAACTGATTGTTTCCTTTCCCCTTTCCTCCCCAGTATCTTCTGTCTAGAACGGTTTACACATACACCTGGCCAGTTGTCAAATTTCAAGTCTTACTTCTCTCTATTCTAAGTTTGCAAACAATGTTAAAATAGAACCATATGTAAGGGAAATTCAAGACTAGAACTTGCAACTGAATTTTAAAGGCCTGGAGGAAGTTGCCAACTGATGTCTCACTTTTTGCTGCTCTGAAATGACAGGGTATAAGCTCCCCTATCCTATTAGCCATCACCCCTTAAGCCCTGATAGCCTGGACCACTGAATGCAACTAAAAGTACAAGAACTGGCATGGCACCTGGATCATAGCAGTGTGGCAGGCATGCTTGCTATCTGGGAGACAAAGCCTTCCCTTTCTATCATAGTTTTATAAGGCAGCTACTATTTAATCTGTCTAGTGGTGCCTTTTTGGTAGATTTCTTTGTAGAAGTTATCCTCTCACTGGGTTGTGTAGGGTTGATGAAAAACAGAGACTGGTTAAAAATACCTTCCAAAGATAGCAATGTGTGCTTGGTCACTGAGGGCATTTTACTAAGCAAAGTACAATTTGAAGAGAACAGTAGCACTGAAGTCATTTGGCTCTATGGCTTATAACATCACACTCTAAGGGGAACTTGTTATCCTTCTAAGTCAATGTCATGTTCTTAAGCAGTCAAACCCCTGGTAAACCTAAACTCTCCTGGCTTCTTTTGTAAGACTGCAGATCACTGAAGACTGGTCTATGTTGTCTGTGAGAACAGTCCATGCTTTGGCAGGACTTTGAAATAAGAGATTGTGTCCCACAACCAAACAGAATTGAAAGTAGAACTAGAGAATACTAGGCTGTTGTTCCAGGTACTCCAAGATGTGTAAATGAGCGCTTGCTCTTCGAGCTGGACTTGTCTGTGTTTGTACTTGAGGCTTCAGAACACCTCAAGAGCAGTTAACCAGCATCCTCGGGGCAGCCAGACGCCAGTGGAAGATGCAGCTCCTGAGCCAGCTAGTCCAGGTAGCAAGGCCTTTGTGTCAAGCAGTTCCTGACCTTCCTGGACAATGCCACTGTCTGTACCTATGCGCAACTTCCTTTTGTGTGTCATATTGCCCTATCTCTGCTCACTCTGACTATTACCCAAGTGCTCGATGGAGGCACTGAGCAGGCAGCACTCCCCAATCTTCTCAGATTGAGTTATCTATCTCAGGAGTCTTTTCTGATAGGTTATCATCAGCTGGCTGTCATGGGTCACCTCTGAGAGCAAACCTGTCTCCATTTTCCCCATCTGTCTCATCATTTTTCTTTAGGAACTACATGTCATTGTCCCTGTTTGGAAACAACCAATTTCTTTGTTTAAGCTGAACATAACCTTCTCCAGGTCTGTCCATCCTACACCATGCCTGTATTCTAGTTGCCCAGAGACTAGCCTCACCTGGCTGCACCTTTGCTGAGAAATACTCAGACTTCTTTTTCTTGCTTCAGTTCTCAAATTATCTCAGCATTTCTCCCTATACCCTGAAAATCTCATTGCTAGATCCCTGGCTCTTTAGTTAGCAGATGCTTTGGGCCTATCTTCAGTGGGCATCAAAGCCACTGAGCAAGGTCTTTTTCTGTAGACCTTGGTTGGTACTGCCTAAATTGGTAGGATGGCATTTTAACCACATCTTGCCTTTGGGCATCATAGGGAGGTAGAACTTTTACAGTGACACCCTTGCCAGTATTTTTCTTCTTTGGCACCTTAGCTTCTTTGGTTTTTTTTTGTTTTGTTTTGTTTTGTTTTTGCAACATCAAAGTCTTAGCTGAAAATTCACTTATTCCAGTTTCTGGAACTTTTTCTGTCTTCATTGCTATTTGTGCTCATATCATTGTTTCCAAGGAGAGACAATTTAGTCCCTGACAGAATCCACCCAGGAGTGAAAAACTTGGGTTGGAGCACTGAATTCAGTTATGCCATTATCAAAATCCTGCAGAACAAGCAAAGAATACTAGACTATTCCTCCAGAGAAGCCCCAAAGCTGGACCATTCTGGAGAAAAGTATCACTCTAGGACCTAGATCTCCATGGGCTTTGCTCAGCAATCCAAGACCACAGTACACAGATAACTCCTTCAGTCATGTGGTAGGAGTGCTCAGCTGTTTGGTCCCATGTGACTCTCACATGTTTATGGTGACTGTGAAAGACATGGCCCAAATTGAACAACCTGGCTAGGTGGTTTGCTAGTGACAGGCTTATGTGGATAGATCAGCACTATGAGCTTCTGGGGCTTGAGGAACAAAAGTGGATTTTATCAAAGGGCTAGAGAAGAAACACCCAGAGCTTGTTTAAGATAGAAATGAACTAGGTCTTTGGGTACCATAAAACAAAACAAAAACAAAAAACAGAAAATTCAAATACTAAGTTGTACTATTCTGGAGGCCCAGGCCAGAGGGAGCACATAGTTCGCACTGTAGAAGCATGAAATTCTCCCTGGGTGGGAACCTGTTCTACGTACATCTTGAGTCATACATTGCTTCCCGGGTTCAGTTTACCAGGGAGGCCTGGGCAGGCAATATGACCAGGGGAGCTACTTAAGCACTATGAACTACTGGTGGTGGCCAGTCAGAACAGGAACAGTCCACCTATCCTTGGGGACACCCTCCTCACGTCTACTCAGTTTACTCTCACAGCAGCCAGGGCCACTCAGGTTCAGGCTTGCCTCAGAGGCTTGGCAGGCTTGATGTGAAATTGCAGGACAGTAGAGAAGGGCTACAGGTATTATGGCTCCTGGGGAATCAGCCAGATTCTGGCCACAGGATAGGAGAAGGCAGGTGAGCAAAACCTTACCCTGCAGCCTCAGGTCTTGTGCCTCAGTATGTTGAAAGCCCCAAGGGTGAATTATGACCCTCTGCTCACCTAGAGTCTTGGCTTCTATGGTGGGCTTTACAGGTGTAGGCTATCTCTGTGTGTCTGACTGGGTTACCACAGCCTGTCAAACGTACATGCACGTACATGTACACAAGTGCGTACACACACACACACACACACACACACACACACACACACACACACACACTGTAAAGTTTCTAAAAAAACACCTGAGAAAAGGGTGTGTGTAAACAGACTTCTTTAGATGGAGGACCTGACTGAGAGAAAGAGGAAGAGTAGTAAGAACCTATAGGAAGCAGGCTAGGAAGCCGGTGGGTGGTGGTTCACGCCTTTAATCCCAGTACTCGGGAGGCAGAGGCAGGCAGATCTCTGTGAGATCGAGACCAGCCTGGTCTACAGAGCTAGTTCCAGAACAGCCTCCAAAGCCACAGAGAAACCCTGCCTCGAAAAACCTAAATAAATAAATAAATAAATAAATGAAGCAAGCAGGCTAGGGACTGCTTAGGGAAGGTGTTTGTGATTAGGTTCCTCTGTTTATTCAGAAAGATGCAGTTGCAGGTGACTATGCCCTTGGAGATCCCTACTAGACTGTGGGGTTTTACCTTCGATGGCTGGGCCCCACTCAGAACTCTAAACTCATCCTACTTATTCCTAATAGCGACTCCTAGAGGGAAGTCATAGTAACCCCAGTCTCATGAAGTAGAGATGATAGTTTGGTATAGTAGAGGAGTTTGTCCAGTAGGGCCAAGCAGAAATGGAAAAGAACCAAACCATGATGTTAGAGTAGGTGGGCGTAGGGAGAAAGCTGGCGGCAGGTTCCTTACTGAGAAAGACAGGTAACAGAGAAATAGAAAGCCTGCCAAAGTAGACTGATTCTTATCCATCTTCACTTCGCCTCTTTGGTCACTAAGATTAGAAAGTGAGGTTTTGCCCTAGCAAAGAAAGTGACAGTGCTAAAGGAATAGGGGATGGAGGAGAAAACAGTATGGATCCCTAAGTGGGCATTTCCCCTACCCCATCAACCTGTGACAAGGGTAACCATCCCCAAAATTGGAATAAGCCCTGGAATACCAACCAACAATAAAAAGAGTTTTATGCTATGCACTGGTCAGATCCCTCATGGTCTGGCTCTAGATTAACTTCCAATCTTTTCTCCCTCCTTTGAAGTAGGACTCCTTACCGACACAGGACTGAGTTTGGGTATGTGGTCTCCTGTGCATGTTACAGCTGGGTGACCCCGTGATTTTCAGTGTGATCTGGGCCTGTGATACTTTCAGCCCTGCTTCTCTGCTGTCGCTTTGGCTTCTGGTATCCCTCAAGCTGCTCTCTAATTAAAAAATGAACTGCCAATCAAATGTTTCTCTAATGAAAAGACTGAATCACTCTGTGGTGTGTATGCAAAGATCCTATTTAAGACATTCTGTTGATTAAGGTTGGAGGGCATTGATTGCCTAAAAACATAGCAAAACCTAAGGTCAGGTGGCTGATTACATGACCTTGACCATGGGGTTGGTTGTTTGGGACTGCAATGAAAATTGGGGGCAACATTTATAGAATCATCCCAAGAGATTTTACATCCAGCAAGCAAAAGTAGACTGAGATCTTACTCTGTAGCCCAGGGTTTCTCAAAGTGTGGTTCATAGACCACAATCATCAGCATCAACATTAGCTGGAGATGTTTGAAAATAAAATGCAGACTCCTGGGTCCCAGGTCCAGTAGACCAAGCCAAGGCTCTGAGGGCTGACCTTTTGGAAAGTTTACATTGTAAACATGATCCTCAGATGATCCTTGTATAAGTTTGAGAACCCCTGCTGAAAAACCACTGCAATTTGTAGATGCCCTTTTATGTTCTCCAGCCAGTCAGTCCCACAAAGCCAGAGGCCAGAATCTGAGAACAGAGGTGGGGAAATCACAATGTTCTGAGGACAACTGTAGAGCGAGGACATAATTTCATAGCCAAGTGATATGGGCTCAGATGAGGAAAAGGGAGGAATGTGACATGTGTTCCCTGCCTCCTCACCAGGTATCATCCTTTCGGTGACCCTGGCTGGTGTTCTTGGCATCTCTATTGTTCTGGCAGTGTCTATTTGGCTCTTCAGAAGGAAGAAGAGGTAAGTTGGTTTGGATTCAGAATTCCCATTCTGAATGTGCTGCTTATGTGCCCATGGTGATTCGTCTATCTGGTGAGACCACTTTGCAGAAGGAAGAGCCCCTGTTGTGTAACCCACACTGTTCTAGGAGTGCTGCTCTCTAAATACCAGTGTCTAGGTCCTCACATGAAACACTGGTCATTTAAAGGTTACTGTGCTCAGGTGTGGAGGTGACTCTACCAGCCTTGTGCCATTACTAGTCAGCCGTGAGTCTTTAGACAAGTCTTCTGACTTGTTTGTCTTTGCACCAAGAAAAATGAAGAAAAACCTGATCTCTCACTCATATTATCTATAAATGCCTTTACCTGTAGTTTTATTACCATGCTTGGCTTTTCCTAAGACAATTTATTTTTCTTGGTATGGAGAATAAGGTTTCCAATTATGGCATCAGAAGTTTGAAGTTGTGGTAATAATGACACCTGCCTCAGAATGCAGGTCTAGTATGATCAGGCCTTGAAAAAAGAAAACAAATAGGTTCTGTTTTAGTTAATGCTTGGTGTGACACCATTCTCTCCCAAGGCCAACAGACCTGGGAAAGGTCCCCCAGGAATCTGGACTTTTAAAACTTCTTCATTCCATACCTGAGCCAGGCTGCTCTCTGGCTCCCTCTCTCTCTTTTTTGACTAACAAAGACTTGTGTTCTTATTGTTCCTGTAGCAAAAAAGGTGACAACAAGGGAGTCATTTATAAGCCAGCCATCAAGAAGGAGACTGAGGCCCACGCCTGAGGTCCCTCGCACTCTCAGACATCCAAAGAAGGACCTTGCTTTGGACACTACATACTTTGGCTCTCTGGACACTTGAAATACCTCAAGGTGTTCTCTGGAGCTCAACTGTAACCCCTTCCCCAGATTCTTGTGAGGCTTCCGGCTGGGCCTCCCCTGTTCTGCTGTTACAGCCACCCCAGGGTGACCAGTGAGTGGGATGAACTGAACTAGGGGCAGGAGCTTTCAATGGACTGCTCTAGTTACACGAGATGACTAAAGATTCAGAATTCTAGCTCACAAACCTAACCTGCTGGTGGGCTGTTATGGTTTGGAAAATACTTCCATTCAGGGTTCATCTTGATACTAGGAGCCTTGGACATCCTAGTTATTCTCTAACCTCCAAACTAGAGCGTATACCCTTTGCTCAGGTGACACTTTTGAACATCAGCTTCCTTCCTCAGGAAGAAGCTGTCTTCCTTGGATTTCCTTCTGCCCTGACAGATCCTCCAGGGATCCCAAAAAGGGATAACCAGGAGATCATGCCTATGTGGAAGAACTGAGGCAGAAAGTATCAGATTATCAGAAAAAAGTGAAAAACTATAATATACTAGGGCATTTCCACAGTCCTGTCTATTGGGTTAGAGACATTGACCAAACCTTGCAGCAATGCAGGCTCAAGTTCTATTTCTTAGTGGGGATAAAGAGGACACAGAGAAAAAGAAACAGAGGGACTGGGAAGGCATGCATTGTTCAGGAGTCTTCCTTTGGAGTCAGAACTAGAATCAAGTTACAGTGTAAGAGAAACTGAGTCTAAGTTACCACCTACTTAGCCCTAGGAGGGCAGTTGTATTTTGTACTCCACTCCATTGCTGGAAAACGAGTTGCTTTCTCTCTCCTGCTTTCTCTCTCTCTATGAGTCCAGTAGATATGACTCATGGAATGATCTACTACTCTGTTTTGAATCCATGGGAAACAGACTGAAGCAAGACTACTCTACAGCTTTTTTTCTTTTGCCCAAATGTCTGCTCTACCTTGTCTGATATCTCTACTCCTCTGCCTGTGGACAAGTCTAAATGATGTTTCATCAAAATGTATTTTCATACTATCAAAGCAGGAAGCTATCTGCACAGAGCCAAACCAGATCCTGGTATTTAAGTACCAAAATCAATAGAATGTTCCCAAGATTCTCCCTGTTCTCCCCACTCTGTCACACCGTTTCCAAGAATACTTAATCCCTTCTATATGTTTTTCCCACAGAGGTGAGACCCTGTGGAGATCAGTCAGCTTCGTGGCTCATTAGGAGCCTCAGCCACCAGCCCCTAAGAGCTAGTTCCTTGCAGTTCACAGGGAGTTCTCCTATTTAATCTCATTTTGACAGCATAGAATGTCCTCTTGAAGCACAAGGTTTTTTGTTTTTGTTTTGTTTTGTTTTTGTATCTTTTTCCTTCTACTCCTTCCTCTGACTTGATAAAAATCTTTTTCTATCATTATAACTTTTCATAGTGGCAATCCTTATGTCTTTGTAGTATAATTCACTGAACAAGGTTGCAGGTGACCCAGTGGAGTCGTGGCTGTGTGTGCAGCGTATGTGCATGCACACAAGACCTCTGACAGCCCTGGAGTCTGGGTGCCACCTTAGCCTTGCAACTGACATGCCTGATGGTAACACCACAGTAAGGACAACCCTCGAGAAGAAGCGACACAATTCAGAGAGCCAGAATTGTCAGCTAGATACTAGCACACAGCACTCCAGGACAGCAAGACTATCTCAACTATATACTGACAAGCTATGTGAGAGCATCGCGAGATCATCATGCCTGACCTGAGGACTGGTCATAAAAGGAGATGCGCTAAGAGGTGAAAACAGTGGCATTTCTCCTTCCCTCTTCCCATTCAGCATGGCCCAGACATTCCATCTTCGTTCAGCTCTCATGGCTGAGATGAAACAAAGCCAGAGAGGCAGAAAGAGTGCTCCAAGAATCAGTGCTGTCAACCTTTAGCTTTTGAAGATGCAGCTCTCTCCATATTCCCAAACATTGTGGATACCTGGCTACCACTGAGGGAAACCGGTCCTGTGGTGTGTGATGCCCAGCTCACCTTACACTCCTTAACTTGGCTGTGTGAGGTGTAAGGTGGGTGCCTAGGAGAGCCTGGGCGGGCACAGGGCTGGGCACATGGCGGAAGAAGACCAAAATGAGGCACGGGTGGGTGGGGGTATGCACTGGTTTCTGCAGTCTTTCCTCTGCCTCTAACAGGAGAATTCCAGTCTCACTGTTCTTTTTTTTTTTTTTTTTTGTATCTATCCTCTATTATAGTAGGACCTGCACCCATGGCTTTAATAGGTATTCTAGAATTTGCTGCACTTACTGTCTTAATCATATTTCTATTCCTCTTCCTCTCAATATACTCTTTGAAGGCCTCCTGATCAGCCCCAAGGAAGTGCCAGGGGTAATAGTATCCCTGGGTCCAGGTGCCTCTCATCCCATAGACCACTGTGATGATGGCCTGTTTAGCACTTCTATATTTATTGTACCAATGATTGTAATGAAGACGTACACTGAAAATATAAGAAATTATAATAAAAATATTTTTCACATCAGACTGATTTTTTTTTCACCAAAGCTAAGAGTGGATGAAGCATTTCTGTTGGTGATGATAACTAATGAGAACAAATGATCTTGTCGTTTGCATCCAGCTCTTAGAATCTGGCTAAGGAAAATATACATATGGGCTTAATCACTCAGGATGGAGGGTATGAGGATATATGATGTGTGTAGCTCTGAGTCATGTAGGTGCTTATTAGTGAGGCTGGAAAATCCACAGTAATTAGGGGAGGGCTTAGGAGGGAAACAGGGTATAAGCTGAGCCTTGAAGAACAAGCCCCAGGATGCCTGCTTTCCCAGCCATTGAGAGGCTGAGACAGAAGCATCAGGAGGCCAAAGGCCAGGGAGTGGAGAGATGGCCAAGTAGTTAAGAGTACTTGATACTCTTACAGAGAACTGAGGTTTGGTTAATGCCCTTGTCCAGTGGCTCCCAATCGCCTGTGATTCCAGGTCCAGGGAATTCAACACCTCTTATGGCTTTTGGGTACCCATATCCATATTATATTTGAACAGATGGATGGAAAAAGAGGAGGTATCCCAAATCAAAGGACTGCAATTCTAGGGAATAGGTCTGTGTCTCTTCTTACCCTGAGAATACTGCAATCAGTAGATGGATGGCCTCTTTTGGCTGCTGTTTCCTTATTTTGAATCCTTTCACAAAACATACTATCACCTCCAAATAACCTTTTGTCTAAATCCAGATTTCACATACCGCTTTGCTAAAGAGGAGGTGCTGTGCAGGTTACAATAGGTCCTATCATTGTTTGTGTGAGTTATTTAGAGAAACATCTAATTTTCACTCTGTAACAGTGAACTATCCATGAATAACATGCTCTAGGAGGTAACACAGCCCCTGACCCAGCTTTGGATTAGAAACATTACAAACCATGGATATTGATGGTTGCTTTATTGAGAACCAACACATTCTCCAGCTCTCTGCTTTGACATCCTTCCAGGTGTCATGGGCACTTGCAGGGATGCAGCCATGTGGGGAGCAAGACATAGAGCTTCCTGAAAAGCTCATGCTTTGGTCTTGCTCTCATGCCTCTAGGCAGGAAGCTAGAAAGGCACTTCTGAATCAGGAAGTGAGTAACTCCTCTCTCCACAGCCTTTCTCCACATTATATGAAGTCAACACATATCTGGGTTAAGCCAGGAAAGCATGGAGGTGGGAGCTACGAGTGGCATAAAGCATTCAAACCCCCCCCCCAGCTTGATCATTCCCTCCTCCAAATACAGCTAAAACTACCTAAGCTGGGCCTTGAAGAAAAAGTCACAGGATACTTGTGTTCCTGGCCCTTGGGAAGCTGAGGTAAGGAGGATCAAGAGTTCAAGACCAGCCTTGACTACATAATGAGGCCCCATCTTGAAAAAAACAAAGTAGATTTGAACAGATGGATGGAAAGGGGGCACCCCAAGCCAAAGGACTATGAATGTACTATCCAATGGAGATAAAAATATAATGTTACACACAGCACACTTTAGACTTTCTAGAATTCACACAAAAAGGGATAACGAAACCAGTGACATTTTACCAATCTCATATAATCCAATGGAGCTAAGATAGTGTCATTCCAATATGTAATCATTACTTAAATGGGATATTTCAATTACACTATCATCTATCTTAAAAATCTGTTGTATTTTACATGTCACCATGTCTTACTGCACAGGGTAAGACATGAGGCAGGCCTAGAGGACCAACTTGGGGTTAGAGGATTGGAGATGGGAGACAGATTATAGAGGACACCAGAGAAGGAATAAGACGGGAGAAAGGGGAAAATCAAGCCAAAGTGAGCATGTTAGCATCAGACCTTGGACTTGGTTCCTCCTCTCCTCCTATTTCTTCCTTTAGTATCAGCAGCTTCTTAGCCGTCCTGACCCTGGACACTGCCTGGAGGGTCCACGTGCTAAGGAGTGACTTGGACTTAGGGTATCCCCGTGCTTTTGCCTAACTCCCTCTGTAGCTGGAGCCTGATTATTCTCAGCAGAGTCTCTTCCCTCCCTCCCTTCCTCTTCCCATCTCCTAGGTCCTTCCATCTACAAGGCATTTCTAGACTTTGGGTGCCAGCCAGGCTGAAGAAGCTAGGTTCTAGCAGAGTCATGCACACATGAACTATGTGGCTTCCATTGTTCACTATGGATCCGCCTTGTGTTTGAGTAGTGCCCCTTCAGGGACTCACAAATCTCACAAGGCCCACTCCCAGGAGCAATGGAGACCTCCGGGGAATCTGCACAATCCTTAGACACCATCTGCTAGATAGATCTGGGTATGGCCACACTGAGCTGCCATCCCACTCTTAAGGTCACCCAGCCAGGGGCTCACAGTGGCTCTTAGGACTCAGATTTGACTGTAGCAAGGTTGCAGGGAGATGAGAGACTAGATGCCATGGGGAGAACCCTGTTCCACTTATGCCCCTTTTTATATAATGACTTGGCACAGATAAGGGCCAAAGTGCTTTACTGCACTGAATGATTCACCATAAAAGTATTTATCATCAGGTGACATTCATTTGACTGTATCACTATGACTGTAGGTCAACTAGCAATTTGGTATTTCCTTGAACAGCCTGACTGTTTCAATGTACTTTTGTTCCATGATGCAATCACCCAGGGAAAGGTAGAGCACTGCCTCCACCTCCTATGTAGGAAACAAGTATCTAGCTAACTAAAGAGCATCGTGGTCTTCAGAACAAGGGTCCCCTCTACAGACAACATGAAAGCATCTTTTTAAAGTATTTCATTTCTCTCTCTTTCCCTCTCTGTCTCTCTGTCTCTCTCTGTCTCTGTCTCTGTCTCTGTCTCTCTGTCTGTCTGTCTGTCTCTCTCTCTCTCTCTCTCTGTGTGTGTGTGTGTGTGTGTGTGTGTGTGTGTGTGTGTGTGCATGCATGCATGCACACATGCGCGGTGTGAACATGTGTGCTCAGGCAGTTGCCACAGTGTACACACAGAAATCAGAGAACAGCTTGCAGGAGTCATTGTTCTCCTTCCATCATGTGGGTCCTGTGGATCCAACTGAGTGAGGCCTTCAGGCTTGCCAGCAGGTATTTTTATTCACAGAGCCATCTTGCTGTTCTGAAGTGCTTTCTTGTAATAGAACTCATTTTCCTTATCTCAATCATGCAGTGATCCCCTAGGCTGAAGGCACTAAATGATTTTCAGAAAGTCAGCAACCTCCTGCCTCCAGCCTGCTTGGTGACATTAAACTCTGACTTCCACTGAGGTACACTCTGATCTGGCATCACCAACTACAGTCGGGTAAAAAAGTTGGCTCAGCTCCCAGGGTATTATCTTTACCACTTATTTTAGTAAAACTAAATTTCCAAGGTCGAGTTTATTGGGGTTTCTCTTTTCCTAAGGCAAGTCTAGAGAAAAACACTAAATATACACAGTGTGAGTGCATACTTCTAAGTCAATATTTAGATATCATTTCATATGAGAGAATTAGAAAGAATACAAATATGACAGGAAGATATCAGTGGTTGCCTGGAGAGGTGGAGTGGTGTGTGTGTATAAAGATTATACGAGTATAATATAAAGTATATGAGAAGTGGCTGAACTGGTGGGTATGTTCATTATCTTGTTTTTTCCATGTATGTTAAGAATGTTCAAATTTCACACTTTAAATACAAGCCTTATAGCAATTATAGAACTCAGTAAATATGGGGGAAAGTGCAACCAGATATAGGCAAACCATACCTGATCTCCTCCTGGCCACCAAGCAGGAGAGGTTTGGCCATGGCTGGCCTCACCCTTTCCTTGGACTCCCACTATAGGAAGGAGCATGATCTCTATGCACTTGCCCAGCTATGATCTCTCACTACTCTCAATGATGAGTAATTCAAACTCATCATTTCCACTTGAGTTCATGTCTTTCAAACATTAACTCTTTTAATTGCCTACAATGTGTACAACAAACACAGGATCCTGGGTTCAAGGGCCTACTGAGACCTCTATAGCTATTCAGTGATGATAGAGCCAACCAGGCTTCTCTCAGAAAAGAAAAGACTTGTCTAGTGACATATATACCATAACCAGTTAGTATTTCTGACTGCACCAGTATGATGACATATTGTTTATGATTTATTAAAGCCACTGGAGATCAAAATAGCAAAGCAGCCACACTAGTTAGCTATAGAAGCTAGGCAGTGGTGGTAATCCCAGGACTCCAGATTAAGAGGTAGATGGATCTCTCTTAGTTCAAGGCCACACTGACTACACGAAATTGATCCAGTCAGGTCACACAAATATGATCTCAGACTTCAGATCACATGCATTTAATCCCAGCACTAGGGAGGTATAAAAAGCAAAAAGTCTCATGTGGAGATTGATTTTCCAGCCACACTGAGGAGAGGTAGCAGTCTGAGGTTTTGTGAGAGCTTTTTGTCTCTGAGGATCTGTGGAGACAGGATTGCCATTTCAGCTGGACAGAGGTAAGATCTACTGGCTTGGCTGCTTTGCTTTTCTGATCTTCGGCTTGAAGTTTGAACCCCAATATCAGTCTCTGGGTCTTTTATTTTTCATGTTTACACACAAGGCCTCATATATCTTAATGTCTCTTCTTATGACTCACATGGAACCATTTGAATCCATGGAAGGCCATGGAGCCATTAACAAACACAGCTCGGGAACTTAACGTTCCCTTTTAACCACTGGTGAAATGAAGATAGCATCCTTCCCATCCATTAAAGTAATTTTCAACTGACTTTCTCATATACCATCTCATTTGAAAATGAAGATTTAATGAGCAACTATTGTCTGTTAAGTGCAGAGTAAGTGATGGGGATTCTAGCATGAGTTACACAGGATCTCTATATCATCGAGCTCATAGTCTCATTTAGGGAGACAAAAGCCACTAGCTATAACATATAGTAACCTGAACATGATGCTATGTTGTCCATTACAGAAGAATGGCTAAACAAATAATGGCATATGCACAAAACTGAATTCTATTCAGCAACTAAATTTATAAATACTGATATTTGTGAAAATAAACCTCAGGAAATTGTTGGGCAAAAGAAGCCAGAGAAAGAAGTGCACTTCATGTTCAAAATTAAGCAAAATACTTTTGAATATATATATATATATATATATATATATATATATATATATATATTTGGGAGGGTATCTAGGGAAGAGGCATGTAAGTCACAATGTGCATGTGGAGATCAGAGGACAAGTTTGTTGAGTCAGTTCTCTCCTTCTACTTTTACACTGGGTTCTGGGAATTGAACTCAGGACACCAGGCTTGTGTGGCAAGAACTTTTATACTTGAGTCACCCTGATGGCCCAAAACAAGCAAAATTTACTTATCTCTGATGATAGCAATGAGAGCCACTGGTTGTGTCAGTGAGGAGTGGCTGGAAAGGAGGAAAAGCAACCATTGAGGGGAAAGACATGTTTTGTTTTGGCAGGAGAGGACTGACACAAGAGTACATGAGGGCCAATGTATATATACATTTAATCACAAATTATTTTATTGTATGCAAATTATCCCCCGATTTAAGAGTAAAACATTAAAGGGTCATGGTGGAGAAAACCACTTACCTATCTAAGTCAGGTAAGGTGTCACAGGAAACAACACTTGAGAAGGACTTGAAATCAGGTGCTTCCTCCTTGGAGCTAAAAAGAAGAAAATGAGGAAGTATGAAAGTTCATGGCACGGGCTGGAGAGGTGGCTTAGAGGTTAAGAGCACTGGCTCCTACTCTTCTAGAGGTCCTGAGTTCAATTCCCAGTAACCACATGGTGGCTCACAACTATCTATAGTGATATCTGGTGCCCTCTTCAGGCATGCAGGTATACATTGTAGGCAGAACATTGTATACATAAGAAATAAATCTTTACAAAAAAAAAAAAAGTTTATGGCACAACTAAATAAAGGAAGCCCCAGGGATGTTGTTGAGTCTATCCAAGAAGGAAGGTAGGCCTTTGATTCATTTTGAATTTATTTTTATGCTGGGTGAGATATTCTAATTCCAATGTGAATATTCTGTTTTTTCTGCTTTATTTGAAGAGGCTAGCTTTTTTTCTCCAGTGTATGTTTTTCAAAACATCTTTGTCAGAAATTAGCTAGCTACAGCTCTGTGGTTTGTTTCTGGATACTCTTCTATTCTATTAGTCTATATGTTTGTTCTTGTGTCAGTACTCTGTTGTTTCTGTTACTATGGATGTGTGGTATAATTGGAAGTCAGGGACTGTGAAACTCCTAATGTTGCCCTTTTTGGTTAGGATTACTTTAGCAGTTTGGGGTTTTGCTTCCATATGACATTTAGGTTTGATTTTTTTTAATTTGGTGAAGAATGTAATTAGCATTGTAATGATGACTTCACTGAGTTTACAAATCATTTTCAGTAATACAGCCATTTTTACAATACTAGTTTTTTTAAAGAAGTGTTTCACTCTGTAGCCTTGACTGGAACTTGCTCTATAGACAGACCAAGCTAGCCTCAAACTCACAGTGACCTTCCCGCCTCTGCCTCCAAAGTGCTGGAATTATAGTTCTATGCTACCATACCTAGCTTCATAATGTTAACTTTCTGATCCATGACATGGGAAGACATTCCTTCTACTGTCTTCACAACAATTTGCTTCTCTCTCTCTCTCTCTCTCTCTCTCTCTCTCTCTCTCTCTCTCTCTCTGTGTGTGTGTGTGTGTGTGTGTGTGTGTGTGTGTATTTTAAAGTTTTCATTGTATATGTTGTTTACCTCCTTGGTTAGGTTTAGGAATATTTTTAGGCTATTAGGAACAGGATTGTTTTTCTGATTTCTTTCTCTGCATGTTCATTATTAGAACATAGAAAAGGAGATTATGTGTGTTGATTTTATATTCTGCTACTTTACTGAAAGTGTTTCAGATCTAAGAGGTTTCTGGTAGAGCCCTTAAGCCTTCTAAGTATGGGGTAATTTTTTATTTATTCCTTTCTTATCTGTATGTCTTTTCTTTCTCCTATTTTACTCTAGCTATGACTTCAATTACTGAATCATGTAAGAGTAGAACAAGTGGATACTTGTGTCTTCCTCATTCCCAATTTTAGAAAAAAAATGTTTATCAGAGCCTCATGTTATGTGGATCAAGGGGGTTTCTCCAACTTCCCTCCCCTTTAATTCTTCCTGTCTTATCCACTGAGGAGAAAGCTAAGAGTAAGCCATGGATAAACCTCACTGAAAAGCTGATACTTAATTTTAAGATTATAATATATGATCCCCTATCGTATTGCTGCAACAATAGAATTCCAGTATGAAACAGTGTGTCATAGCAGAATGAGCTGCAAGACACAGATAGTCTCTAAAATAAGCACTTAGAGAGGCCAAAGTCAAGAGGATGGCAAAACAAAAGCACCCCAGGTTTTTGGTACAAATAATCAGCAAACATTAAATGTAGTCTAATCCTATGCAGTTTAACATGAAATTCACCCTAATGGTTTATTTTACTTACTAAGTGATCTCCAGCTCTCAACAGATAGTGACAACCCATACTAAGAGGCAAGAAAGGGGGCTATGGCTCAGTGGTTAAAGCACTTGTGCAAGATCGAGGACCAGAGTTTAGATTCCCAGAACCCATGTATATGCCTGGTGGATGTGGATCCTGCTTGTAACTCCAGGATTCTTAGAGCAAGCTGGATAGCAAGAGTATATTAGCAAGCATTGAGTTTGACTGAGAGATCCTGTCTCAATAAATAAGGTGAGGAACAACTGAACCACGAGTGTTTCTTGACATCAACCTCAGCATTCATGTGCATGCGTCTACACACACACACACACAGAGAGAGAGAGAGAGAGAGAGAGAGAGAGAGAGAGAGAGAGAGAGAGAGAGAGAGGGAGGGAGGGAGGGAGGGGGAAGGGAGAGAGAGATGAACAAAGAAGCAAGAAAAAAAGCTGAGTCTGAAAAAGATACAAATTTTTATATTTTTCAAAAAATATGTTTATTTTTATATAATATATGAGTGTTTACTTGCTTATATTTGCACTACATGAATGCAGTGCCCTAAGAAAGAAAAGGGTGTCAAAACCCTTGAAACTGAAGTTACAGAAAGCTGTGAACTACTGTGTGGATGCTGGGAACTGAACCTGTGTCCTCTGTAAGATCAACAAGTGCTCTTAACCACTAAGCTGCCTCTCCTACCCTCAAATTCTTCTATTTCTTGAGTAAGCTTTATGAGTATTTCTTAAAGGACTTGGTCCATTTAATCTAAAAATTTTAAAAATATTAATTGTAACTATGCACATGTATATATGCCTACATGTGGGTATATGCCTGTGAGCAAAGGTACCCATGGAAGCCAGGGATCCTGTATCCCTTTGAAGTTGGCATTCCAAATAATTCTGAGCTACCAGACATGGTTGCTGGGAACCAAACTCAGTTCCATTAGAAGAACAGTATACTATTTTTAACTGCAGAGCCATTTCTCCAGTTCCTCATCTAGAATTTTAAGCATACTGACATTAAGCTACAAGTTCTCCAATGACAAAAATCTCTTAGTATTTTGTTTCTTCCATCCTCTAAGCCTGTCTAAATAGTGTTGTGTGAATGGCACACCTTAAGAAAGCACTATAAACACCATTTCTGATTTTACACTAGTATATAAAAAGTACAGTTTTACAAGATTTACACTTAAATAACAAGTATCACATGCAAGTCACTGAGCCTCAAAGTCTTGGGACTCACAGTTAGAATGGTCATCTTAGAGTATGTTGAATGGAATACAAGTGTCCTACTCAACGGTGGACCATAAGCTAACTGAATGTTTCTTCTGTTCTAATTTTTGATGAGATGAAAAAGAATATTTATATTTTTCCACTGGAGGTTTCTCACATGTCAAGACTGGTCACTGGGAAATCTCCATTCTAATATAAAACCACACAGATGACAACTAACAAGACTCACAGCTTTATTGAGAAAGGATCAATGAAACTGTAGCTGACTCTGGGCTAACAACTGAGGAATGTGCACCTCTTCACCTGCATTACAAGGTAGTAGCTCAGAGCCATTGGTCCTGAGACTGGATTATCTAGTAACATGATCAGTATAAACCTGAAGCAGCATCATTTCAAACAGAGCCAACAGCCACCGTGTGATAGGTCCTCACAGTTCCCTGAACTTCCTGTCTGAAGTAAAGGTCACATCCAGCCACTCAACTGCCTCATCTCACCAAGGGGAGGCAAAGTGAAAAGATAAACTACCTAAAGCTACCAAGTAGAAGCTAAATCATACTCTTTTTCACCTGCCTCTGCTCTTCAGCTACTGCTACCTGCTGTTTTGTAAGTTCACTCTTTCACAATTACTTAGGAAATTTTTCAAAGTAAGGCTCCAATGTCTTGGAGGATTTTTCTCTGCTTGGGTTAAGAAGTGTCATGGAATGCCTCTGCAATAAATCATTTCTGAACACACAGATATGAGACATGCTTTGTAAACTTTAAATTACCTAATTGACTTCACCTTGAAAAGTCTCATAACTGATCAATAATAGACAACAGAACGCACAGCCGAGTTCAAATGAGGTGATAACTAGTAACAGATACTGAAGGAAGTTCTATTCTAAATAAGGGAGATGTAGAGAATGAAGTGCCAACATTTTTTTTACTGCCATTGAAAATTACAGACCCGAGGGGAGAGGGGTTCTGCTGTTGCAGAATGAAGGACATGGAGATTCAGCATATAAAAACACAATGCATGATACAGACAGTAACCATTTCCTCTAAACAACAAAAAAAAGACAAATGTAAAGCCTATTATTAAACTAAAAAGATAAACATTGTAATCATAAATAGGATCATTTAGCTTGGCAGATGGTACATGCCTATATCCCTAGCAAAGATTCAGTGTCACTCTGGTGCCCACATCTTTTGTTAACATCTGCTTTGGTACAGGGCTGAAGTCAATGTAACAAGAACTAGGCATAGGAAACCTTCTGTCACACTACATATGTTTACTGAGAACAGGAGCCATTTTCTGTGCAGTCTGCAGATGCTATCCTCACTTCCTTTAGCACATTTCCTCAAGATGCTCTGAAGAGGTCACTGCTACTATACTGCTAGTCAGGCAGGCCAGAAGAACAGACCAGGAGACACACACCTCCAGTTATGAGCACTGTTCAAACAAACTAAAGATAAATGTGGCTTACATTAGAGTGCAACTGAATCTATTCCTGTTATTCACATGGCCACTGACTCTGTTACTGGAGCACTAAAACAATATTCACAATTCCAAGGTCACTCTTATGTGCACCTGTGTGAAGGACCACATACATCATCAAGCCCTACTCTTCTTCGATTATTAATAAGAGCAGCATTTCAATGTGCATGTATAAGATTCCAACTCCCTTGGGGCTGCCGTGGCAAAGGGCAAAGCAGACTACTTGATACAACTGTGCCTGAGTGACTGCAACACTCACAGTGTAAGAACAACCACGGGCATCCAAGGACTACTTGAAAATTTCCTCAAAAAGACAACAGTTTCACTGGGCAAAATGTCCTTTTCATGTGTTTTGGTTTTGTTGTTGTTGTTTAAGATGCATGTTCCTGTCCATGGGACAATATGAGTACAGTTGCAACTGAGGGCCAGATGCCTTGGATCTGTTGGAACTGGAGTTACAAGTGGTAGTGAGCTGTCTGAAGTAGGTGATTGATGATGGAAGTCCTTCTGTGTATATGTTTGTTTTATTGGTTGATGAATAAAGCACTGTTGGCCAATAGGAAACCAAGATAGGTGGGACTAGGAGTTGAGGAGGATTCTGGGAAAGGTAGTAGAGGGAGAGTCACCATGTGAGCCCAAGAAGACAGGACAATTGCCACTGGCATCCTCAATAAGATAAGTTTATAAAATATATAGTTTAATAGTTATGGTTGATAATTAAGACTGAGCTAGCAGATAAGAAAGCCTAGTCACCCATTAAAATCCCAACACAATTCTTCTCTGACCTTGAAAGAACAATTCTCAACTTTATATGGAGAAACAAAAGACCCAGGATAGCCAAAACAATCCTGTACAATAGAGGAACTTCTGGAGGCATCACCATCCCTGACTTCAAGATCTATTACAGAGCTATAGTCCTGAAAACATCTTGGTATTGGCACAAAAATAGACAGGTAGACCAATGGAATCGAATTGAAAACCCTGATATTAACACACACACCTACGAAACCTGATTTTTGACAAAGAGAACATCTTCAACAAATGGTGCTGGCATAACTGGATGCAAACATGTAGAAGACTACAGGTAGACCCAAGTCTTTCGCCCTGCACAAAACTTAAGTCAAAATGGATCAAAGACCTCAACATAAACCCAGCCACACTGATCCTATTAGAAGATAAAGTGGGAAATACCCTTGAATTAATTAGTACAGGAGACTGCTTCCTGAACATAAGACCAGTAGCACAGACACTGAGATCAACAATTAATAAATGGGACCTCCTGAAACTGAGAAGCTTCTGTAAGGCAAGGACACAGTCAGCAAGACAAAACGACAGCCCACAGACTGGGAAAAGATATTCACCAACCCCTCATCTGACAGAGGGCTGATCTCCAAAATATACAAAGAACTCAAGAAGCTCTTCTCTAAAACACCAAACAATCCAATTAAAAAATGGGCTACAGAACTAAATGGACAATTCTCAATAGAGGAATCTAAAATGGCTGAAAGACAAAGAAAGTGTTCAACATCCTTAGCCATCAGGGAAATGCAAATCAAAACAACTCTGAGATGCCATCTTATTCCTGTCAGAATGGCTAAAATAAAAAACACCAATGACAGTTTATGCTGGAGAGGATGTGGAGAAAGGGGAACACTTCTCCACTGCTGGTGGGAGTGCCAACTTGTACAGCCACTTTGGAAATCAGTATGGTGACTCCTCAAGAAAATGGGAATCAGTCTACCACAAGATCCAGCAATTCCACTCTTAGGCATATACCCCAAAGAAGCACATTCATACAACAAAGATATCTGTTCAACGATGTTCATAGCAGCACTATCTGTAATAGCCAGAAACTGGAAGCAGCCTAGATGCCCCTCAACCGAAGAATGGATGGAGAAAATGTAGTACATTTATACAATGGAGTACTACTCAGCAGAAAAAAACAATGGAATCTTGAAATTTGCAGGAAAATGGATGAAAATCGAAGAAACCATTCTGAGTGAGGTAACCCAATCACAAAAAGACAAACATGATATGTACTCACTCATATGTAGATTTTAGACATATAGTAAGGGATTGCCATCCTACAATCCACACTGCCAGAGAAACTAGTAAACAAGGAAGACCCTAAAAGAGACAAACTTTGTCCCCTGGAGAAGGGGAAAGGGTCACCATCCCCTGAGCAAATTGAGAACATGGGAAGAGGGAGTGAGAAGGGAAAAAAAGGAAGGATGCAGAGGTCACAAGGAAGCAGAAATTTTGAGTCAGGTGTAGATTAGAAGAAAGGACATATGATAGGTAGGATTTTAGTGGGGGGGTGGTAGAGGAGGAAGGAAGGGAGAAGGGAACTGGGATGTCATGTAATTCAATCTTGTTTGTAATTCAAATATATAAAAAATAAAAAATAAAACAAACAAACAAAAAAGAAATCCTAGTCATTGGCCAGCAGCATTGTACCTAATATAAGTCTCTGTGTGTTATTTTGGGCAACAACTTGGCAGTGGGGCTCAGACTGCTGGTGGCAAGATTTGACGTTATAAAATGGTGTCAGGTCACTCATGTAAACTGTCATATCATCTGCAAATAGTGAAAGTTTGACTTCTTCCTTTCCAATTTGTATCCCCTTGATCTCCTTTGTTGTCTTATTGCTCTAGCTAACACTTCAAGTACAATATTGAAGAGATATGGAGAGAGTGGACAGCCTTGTCTTGTTCCTGATTTTAGAGGAATCGCCTTGAGTTTCTCTCCATTTAGTTTGATGTTGGCTGTTGGTTTGCTGTATATTGCCTTTATCTTGTTTAGGTATGTTCCTGTTATTCCTGGTCTCTCAAAGACCTTTATCATGAAGGGATGTTGGATTTTGTCAAAGGCTTTTTCAGCATCTATCAAGATGATCATGTGGTTTTTCTTTTTCAGTTTGTTTATATGGTGCATTACATTGATGGATTTTCGTATGTTGAATCATCCCTGTATTCCTGGGATAAAGCCAACTTGATCATGGTGGCTGATTTCTCTGATGTGTTTTTTGATTTGATTTGCCAGTATTTTGTTGAATATTTTTGTGTCGATGTTCATGAGGGACATTGGTTTGTAATTCTCTTTTTTCGTTGTGTCTTGGATACCAAGGTAATTGTAGCCCCATAAAAAAAAGCTTGGCAATGTCCCTTCTGCTGCTATTGTATGGAACAATTTGACGAGTACTGGTATTAGCTCTCCTTTGAATTTCTGGTAGAATTCTGCACTGAAACCATCTGGCCCTGGGATTTTTTTGGTTGGTAGATTCTTGATGACTGCTTCTATTTCGTTAGGCATTATAGATCTATTTAACTTGCTTATCTGTTCTTGATTTAATTTTGGTAAGTGATATCTATCCAGAAAATTGTCCATTTCCTTTAGATTTTCATATTTTGTGGAGTACAGGTTTTCAAAGTATGACCTGATGATTCTCTGGATTTCTTCAGTGTCTGCTGTTATGTCCCCCATTTCATTTCTGATTTTATTAATTAGCATGCTCTCTCTCTGCCTTTTGGTTAGTTTGGATAAAGGTTTGTCTATCTTGTTGACTTTCTTGAAGAACCAATTCTTTGTTTCATTGAGTCTTTGTAGTGTTTTCCTAGTTTCAACTTTATTGATTTCAGCCCTCAGTTTGATTATTTCCTGGCATCTACTCCTCTGGGGAGAGTTTGCTTCTTTTTGTTTTAGAGCTTTCAGTTGCGCTGTTAATTCTCTAATGTGACTATTCTCCAGTTTCTTCATGTGGGCATTTAGTGCTATGATCTTTCCTCTTAGCACTGCTTTCAAAGTGACCCATAGGTTTGGGTATGTTGTGTCTTCATTCTCATTAAATTCTAGGAAGTCTTTAATTACTTTTTTTTATTTCTTCCTTGACCCAGGCATGGTTCAATTGTGCATTATTTAATTTCAATGAGTTTGTAGGGTTTCTGCAATTTGTAGTGTTGTTGAATTCTAACTTTAAAGCATGGTGGCCTGATAAGATACAGGGGGTTATTCCAATTTTTTTTTTTTTTTGTATCTGTGTAGGTTTGCTACGTTACCGAGTATGTGGTTAATTTTAGAGAATGTTCCATGTGGTGCTGAGAAGAAGGTATATTCTTTTGTGTTCAGATGGAATGTCCTATAGATATCTGTTAAACGCAATTGGGTCATAACTTCTATTAGTTCTTTTGTTTCCTTGTCAAGTTTCTGTCTGGTGGTCCTATCTAGTGGTGAAAGTGGGGTGTTGAAGTCTCCTATGATAAGTGTGTGAGATTTTATGTGTGATTTGAGCTTTAGTAATGTTTCTTTTACAAATGTGGGTGCCTTTGTATTTGGGACATAGATATTCAGGATTGAGACTTCATCTTGATGGACTTTTCCTGTGAAAAGTATGAAATGCCCTTCTTCATCTCTTTTGACTGATTTTAGTTTGAAGTCTAATTTGTTAGATATTAGGATTGCTACACCAGCTTGTTTCTTGGGTCCATTTGATTGGAAAATCTTTTCCCAACCCTTTATTCTGAAGTGCCATCTGTCTTTGAAGTTGAGATGTGTTTCTTGTATGCTGCAGAAGGACGGATTCTGTCTTCGTATCCATTCTGTTAGCCTGTATCTTTTTATAGGCAAGTTAAGACCATTGACATTGAGGGATATTAATGACCATTGATTGTTGATTCTTGTTTGTTTTGGATTTGTTGTTAATGGTGTTATTGTGTGTGGATTTCCCCACTTTTTTATATTTTGGTGTTTGGTAAAGTGGGATTATCTATTGCCTATGGGAACTACTACAGCTGATAAACACTTCAGCAAAGGGGCTGGATACAAGATTAACTCAAAAACATCAGTAGCCCTACTATATACAGAAGATAAATGTGCTGAGAAAGAAATCAGAGAAACATCACCCTTCACAATAGCAACTAACAACATAAAATATCTTGGGGTAATACTAACCGAAAAAAATGAGAAAGACCTGTATAGTAAGAACTTTGAGTCCTTAAAGAAAGAAACTAAAGAATATAACAGGAAATGGAAAGATCTCCCGTGCTTTTGGATAGCCAGCATCAACATAGTAAAAATGGTAATCTTGCCAAAAGCAATCTACAGATTCAATGCAATTCCCATAAAAATCCCAACACAATTCTTCACAGACCTTGAAAGAACAGTACTCAACTTCATATGGAAAAACAAAAAACCCAGAATAGCCAAAACAACCCTGTACAATAAAGAAACTTCCGGAGGCATCACCGTCCCTGACTTCAAGCTCTATTATAGAGCCATAGTCCTGAAAACAGCTTGATATTGGCACAAAAATAGACAGGCTGACCAATGGAATCAAATTGAAATCTTGATATTAACCCACACACCTATGAACACCTGATTTTTGACAAAGAAGCTAAATTTATACAATGGAAAAAAGAAAGCATCTTCAACAAATGGTGCTGACAGAACTGGCTTCGGACATGTAGAAGATTGCAGATTGATCCATATCTATTGCCATGCACTAAACTTAAGTCCAAATGGATCAAAGACCTCAACATAAATTCAGCCACACTGAACTTCCTAGAAGAGAAGGTAGGTGGCACCCTTGAACAAATTGGTACAGGAGACCGCTTTCTGAACATAACACCAGTAGCTCAAACATTGAGATCGACAATTAATAAATGGGACCTCCTGGATCTGAGAAGCTTCTGTAAAGCAAAGGACACAGTCAGCAAGACAAACGCCAGCCCACAGAATGGGAAAAGATATTCACCAACCCAACCCTACATGTGACAGAGGGCTGATCACCAAAATATACAATGATCTCAAGAAGCTAGCCACCAAAACACCAAACAATGCAATTAAAAGATGGAGTGCAGAACTAAATAGAGAATTCTCAACAGAGGAAGCCAAAATGGCTGAAAGACACTTGAGAAAGAGCTCAATATCCTTAGCCATCAGGGAAATGCAGCCAGGTTTTGAAATCTGGAATAAACAGATAGAGGGAAACACACAGCTTTCAACAGCTGGACTCCATCTCACAAACATGAGATGACTGTCATGTGTTAAAGACTTGGGAAAGCACAGCAGACACTGGTCTGTGAACTTGCACTTTGCTCGACTCAAATGGCAACTCTAGAAGAAAGCTGTCAGCCAGAACCTAATGGGATGCTTAACAGAAAGCACATGGTGCACCTAGCCCTGGTTTATAGCCATTTCTGTTTTAATTAATTGGCTGTAAGAATTTGCAACCAAGGCAGGTACATCTAAATTACTTACATATGAACCAGTAGTATTCAGGGTAACATGAGGAAGCAGAGTTAGTTTTTTGGCTGTACAATTGCTATGGATTCCAAAGTTTAATCCTAATAAAACACTAACAAGAACACAGCTCAGTGGTAGAATGCATGTTCATTATGTATGAAGCCCTGGGTTCAATCCCCAGCACCAAAGCATGACTGACAGAGTGCCACAAGGTGCGGTGAGTGAAATTACTGAAGACAAGTCTCCACCATCTCAGGACTTAAATACTACTAAGTAGCACAGACAATGAAGAAATAATTAAATAAATAATTAATGGCAAATTATGATAGATAGTAACACAGTTACTACAGTTGTGATGAATGCCAGGATGAGAACAAGGTGATCTACTTAAGGGGTGATGGAGGTCCTGATAATATGGCACTTAACCTGACACAGATAGCAAAAGGAGTGAGCTAACCCTATACAGGCTGGCTATGGGAGGAGCACAGGTGAGGACAAAGAGCTGGATACAGATAAAAACTAGGGCCGGTATGAATAAAGTTTTGGAATGGAGGAGCAGGTGAGGTTAGACAACAGCGAAGCCTGTGGATAAGCAATGTGTTATTCTCTGTGAAATACAGGGTGGTAGAGAAGGTTTAGATTGAGATAATAATGATTGATTTTGATTTTTCAAACGGCATAAAAATGGATTAAAGGAGATTGTGGTAAAGTACAGAGAAGAGGTAGGAGAAGATTGCACTGCTGAGGAGAACATAGGATGGTAACTTAGGGAGGTAGTGGTGGAGCTGGAGGGTGGACAGGAAGAGCTCACAGGGCTTGCTGATGGATTGAATGGGAAGCAGAAGCCAAGACCAATTCTTACATTTCTGGCCTGATGATAAATGAAGTGTTAAGGATACAAAGGCTTGAGGGGCATCAACCCTTGAAAGAGGTTGGGAGGAAGAGGCAGGGACAAGCTTGCAAGTATGGGTATAAATAATATCCAAAAAAATCTTGGTTACTTGTAACAGGCCATGAGATTTCAAAAGGCAGATGTCAAATAAGCACTTGAATGTCTGAGTATAATACTCGAGAGGACAGACCAAGGAAAGGAAAAGCAGTAGCCCAGCCTCCACATGGAACTTAATGTCATACCATGGATGAGAGTTTCCAAAGAGCTACTAAAGACAATGGAAGATTAAGTCCTAAGATACTACACCATTTCTAAATCTCTGAGTGTCTCATAGTCAGCAATGGCTGGGCAGTGGTGGCACATGCCTTTAATCCTAGCAACTCAAGAGGCAGAGGCAGGCAGAACTCTGTGAGTTCAAGGCCAGCCTGGTCTACAGTGCAAGTTCCAGGACAGTCAAGGCTACCCAGAGAAACCCTGTCTTGAAAAATAAAATAAAACAAAACAAAACAAAGAGACAGCAAAGGAGTCAAGAATGAAGTGAAAGAAAATCTTGATAGTGTTTGTAGCAAAAGTCAAGAAGGAAAGTGAGGGACCATTCAACCCTTTATAACGACTGTTGAGCTGGAGAGATGGCTCACTTGCTGCTCTTAAAGAGGACTGGAACTTGATTTCCAGCACTCAATAAGGAAAACTCACAACTGACTATAACTCCAGCTCCAGGGGATCTGATACCCTCTTGTGACCTCTGTGGACACCTATACACATTTACATATATGTGCACATTGACCCACATATGCACACATAAGTAAAAATAAATGTTTATAACATGTTAAATGCTGCTATGATGAACAAAGAACAATTTCCATTTTGACTGGCACAAATGAAGTTGAAAAGGATGGTTTGAGAAGAAGCCAGACTGGGTTAGAAATCTGAGGCAAAAAGAAGTAGACAGGGTCAATGAGATGGCTCAGTCGGTAAAGACACTTGCTGCCAAGCCAGACGATGTGAGGTGCAGACTGGCACTGTAATACTATCAGTAAGAACTGAAACTAGCACATCTGCTACTGGTCAGTATGTGTAAGGTATCACCACCTTATGGAGTCTGGTTTAGTAATTTGTATCAAGGACTTACAACATTCACACCAATTGACTTCATAGTCTCCTGCCTCAAAACTTAAAACATATGGTGAAAATTCCATGTACATAAATAGTCAAGAAAGTTTCACAACATCAAAATAACAACAAAAACAAAAGGGAAGTGATTAACCAAATAAGTCAAATTTAAATAATTTTCATTTAAAGATTTAAACTTAACTAAAATTGGTATCTTAAGGAGTTTGTAATGAAAGAAAGTTGCTTCAGATATGCTTCATAACATAAGCATGATGCAAACTATTCTAGACTTGACCATACATCCACTAAAGGACAGACATGAGGAAAACCTCTAATGAGACAGATCCCCCTCCCCAAATTAACTAGACTGTCACTCTACTAAAACACACATGACTCACTGTTGACTTCCAGGGCTTCTCTGACTTGCCCTCATTTCCCATGAATGTGTCCTTCATTTGGTTGGAATCTACCACTCAGACCTATGCACTTGAGCTCTGCAAGCACTGAGAGCACAGTCACAACACTTACTTGGGTGGACACCAGCAGGTGAGTCAGGAGAACCATAAGGAGGATGTACCACTTTTTCTTCTCACAGCCATCAAAAAACACAATGCCCCAGAACACATGCAGCAGTATGATAACCAGTGTCATGAAAGCTGAAAAGACAAGTCAGCAATTAACAGCCAGTCCTGCAGACAATAGTCACCAAAGCCAGCCAAACCCCATCACTGTGCATTGGCTCTGAGGGTCCCCTAGCTGCAGTGATAAAATCTGACCACCAGTGCATAGTTCTGGCTTGATAAGAACTCTATGATAATTTTCAAAGAAGCATATCTGGGAGGGAGGTCCAGCCTTTCTAGAAGCTATTGCTCTAGAATATGAACCTGTTTGCCAAAAGCCAACTTGAGTTTGGCTTTCAAGGAGTTTCCCTGAGGTATGCCATGAAATTTACACAAGTATCTGTTTCAAACATATTAATTTTTATACGCATAGGTGGTTTGCTTTCATGTATATCTGTGTGACACCTGTGTGCCTAATGTCTAAGCAGGCCTGAAGAAGGCATCAGATCTCCTGGGACTGGAGTTACAGTTATGAGCTACCTTGCAGGTGCTGGAAATTGAACCCAGGTCTTCTGAAAGAACATCCAGTGCTTTTAACCACTGAACCATACCTCTAGGTCCAGCATAGCTCGTTTCCAAATAGCCTTCAGCACTACTTGAAGAGAATGTTATCAATTGAACAGACCATCTTCTGTCTAAACAAGTCTCTTCACTGAAGGGGACTTTTTCTTTAGAATCTTTTTTAAAGAATGTAATAATTTTTTAAAGAAAGGAGTGTAACTAAAAGATCACTGTAATTATTTAAGTTTCTTCTTCCACAAGTGGCAGTGATCAGCAACCTCAGGTCTCTAGGGAATACTGTCTGTGTATGTGTCCTGTGTCCTGGATAAAATTTCTTCTTTAAAACAGGCAAGTCCTATATATTCTGCATACTTTAACATGAAAAAAGGCATATAGATGGCCCTTTCATGCCACATAATAAAGAGACTGCAAGCTTTAATGCACAGACAGAAAACCCCAGGCTAGAGTTCTGCACTACTTGAAGGAAAAATAACCTGACATTGCCAAGCATAGGAGAATAGTTGCATCTATTTCAGTCCCGGAAGGCATTCGAGCTATACTATATATTACAGACTATATATACTATAGACTACATACACTATATACTCTATCTGTACTCCAAACCAGTTCTCAAATCTTTATATTCCTAGTCCAGGGACCTGTTATCAATATAAATTCCTGGTACTAATCCCACTGATGGATCAGAAGCAATGGGGAAGGAGCCCAGCAAAGCCAGTTTAAGCATCCTTCGTAGACAATCAATGCATGGTCAAGTTTCAGAATTCTGCCAAGGAGGCATTCTTATAAATGTGCATAAGGAGATACAAGAATATTTACATCAGCACTGCTGTAATAACAAAGAATGCCCAATGTTACCACACGGATAAGTAAATTACAGCGTACTCACACAGTGAACTACTATATATGACCCACAACATGTATCATCTCAAGAACACTATGCTGAGTTAGAACAAACACACTGTGAAAATGCATAATATTCATATGAAGTAAGAGATCCACAAAATATTAAAAGGACATAACTGTTGTGTCTAGAGGAGAGTAAGCTGTCATATTCTGTGACAGTGTGTAGTTTGAATTCTCATTGGTCTTAATACTACAAACCTCCAGTCAGATATAGGGGTAAATGCTGAAAGATCAGAGAAGCAGAGCAACCAGCCACTAGTTCTTACTGTTACTGAATCCTCAGACCAAAGGGGCAATCCTGTCCCTATGAATCCTCAGACTGAATGCAATGAGCTCCTGTCTCTTCCTGACTTACACACCTCTCTCCACCCACCCATATCACTCCTGTCTCCACCTCCCTGCAGCTGGGATTAAAGGGTGTCACTTCAAGTGCTGGGATCCCCTTTGTGTGAGCTCTGTTTCTCTTTTAGCATGGATCGAGTTTGTGTAGCCCAGAGTGGCCTTGAACTAACAGAGATCCATCGGCCTCTGTCTCCCAAGTGCTGGGATTGAAGGTGTATGCCACCACTGCCTGGCCTCTATGGCTAGCTAGTGAGGCTAGCTTTGCACTCTGATCTTCAGGCTCCCCTTCATCTTGGCTTAAGGTCAGAGAGTTCAAAACTACCCTACTCTTCCAAGGTTAAAGTCATAAGACCTAAAGGTCTAAGGCGTGGCTACTGTAGGATGTTTGATCTTGGTCTTGGACATTTTATCTAAATAGCAACAGAATTGGTCTGAGGTATGGTTACTCTTGACCCTCAAGGGCAGATAATGAGAAATTTAGTCTAAGGTGTGTTTACCAAATGTTTAGATAATTAAGGAAGAAAATCTGTTTCTTTCTTGTATCTTGATAAAGAAGTCTTTTGCCATGTTCCCCTTTTTGGTTGGGGTATTTAAGAATGTTGAAGAATAAATTCGAGGCATCCAGTAGTCACTGGATTGCCCTCCCAATTCTATCCTGTGTCTCTTTTTCTTAGTGTCTTTACCTGCTGTTTCTCAATCCACACTCCCTGTCTCAGGTATGAACCTGCTAAGTCGGCTGGTTCCAACTGAAGCCCCACAAAGATGGATTACAAGAGATGGTGCAAAATATAACCACATTGTCATACTAAGTAGAATTTAACTAAGGGAGCACTGCCTCCCAAATACCCCAAAGATAAGTAGTTTGCTAACCAGGCCTGCTAATGATAAACAAATTTAAGGATTCTAGTATATAAGTGTTTGTTCATCAGGATTAACCAGCTTAGACTCCATTACCATAACAACAGACAAAACTCCAATCTAAAACCAACCATTATGCCTATGCTGGTATCAAGGAGCATGCCTCTAACAGACAGCTCAAGGGGCAGCATAAGGTCTCAACCACTGTCAAGTCCTGGTGTGCCATAAATCCCACAGTTCCCCTCTTGAGATAGCATAATTCTGCAATCATCTCACAAGAACCTGCTTGTCCCCTCAAGCCATAGGATGTTTTTTAGACTACCTTACAAGATCAGAACTGAGACACTGACCAATCAGGGCCACACACTGATGGTTTAACTGTTCACACCCTTTGCTTCTACACCTCAGTTTTTCTCTTCAGACCTAAAACTCTTGTCAGTGTGATCAAGATAGGCTTTGGGGTCATTGGATCCCCATGACTGATCTTCTCCCCACTGCACCATATTTACCTCTTTCTCAAACTTTCACATTCTCATCTCTTGACTTGGTGTACAGTAGACAGCTGGCCAATCCTACTCTTTTGGGACGTTGAGAGATGGGAATTTTGTCTCAAAATTCCAATACAGGCCATGAACTAAACCTTACTATGACAAAAGATTGTGGAGTGTTTATTCCATCTACAGTTGGTAAGAAAAAGTATCCTACCACATACAAATAATTACACTACATGAATGCCATTTGACACTTATTGACAAATGGACTAATTCCAACTAGAAATGAAGATGTGTTAACAGCATCTGTAGTGTCTCTCATTTTCATTACTAAACCCTTCTCAGTACCTGTTCCTATATATAAAACCCTGAAAGTCCTTCAGATACTCCAACACTAGAATTTTCTTTATTCTATTCTTCTCAAGGTCAGAAAAACATGGGACTATAGAGATGGCTCCATGATTAAGAGCTGTTGCTATATTTTATAATACTGGGTTTGATTTTACTTGTTTGTTTGTTTGTTTGTTTTTGAGACAAGATTTCACTGCCTTTGCTATCCTGGAACTAGCTCTGTAGATTAGGATTGTCTCAATCTCACAGAGATCCACTTGCCTCTGCCTCTAGTGTGCTGCTTCAGCCACCGTTAACATCACAACCTGGCTAATTTTACTTAATTCTTATTGACTCTAACCTGGGAATTCTCTTCCTTCTCTTCATTTTTTTAAAATTTAGATCAGTCTGGCCTCGAACTCACAGATCCATTTGCCTCTCCCTCCTGAGTGCTAGGATTATAAGTGTACACCAGCATGCCTGGCTTTTGCTCATTACTTCTGTCCTTGAAAGATCTGGAAATTGAAACTTGTAGAGGAAAGGTCTCTTCTCTGAACTTGGAACATCCTTCCCTTCAGTTCCTTCCTTTACTGTTGTAGTTATTATTTATCTTTAAGTAAATTTCTCTAATTCTACAAGCAGTGACTAGCTCTATTTTTTGATAAATGTTTATCAAATTTTATCTAGTAACAATGGACTCCATGGATGGTATATGGCCATAAAAAGATAGCCATAGTCCTTGCTTACATTATTTAGCACACAACTGGAAAGACATACATTAAATAATATTCATATCTTCACTTAATCACAGCTCGGGTACATAGGCAAAGAACTCCACTGTCCACAGGTGCCCTTATATTTCTCTTCCTCCCTGTAATATTTATACAGTGCTTTATGAAGTTAAGATTTTGTTTTTATACTTATTGTGGGTAGAAGGTATGGAGAAATCTTTAATAATTATTTATAGACTGCATGCTTAACAATCAAAAGGACCTGTCCCAGAATATTAAATCAGTGATATGACTTGAACTTGGAACCTCAATCCCATACCTCCTTCTCTACCAAGCATTTCAAAGAAATGGCAATGAGTCTACCTTACTGCTGGCCTGCTCCACAATCACAGATAATAAAGAATACCTTACATGCATACTTCATAAACTATGCCTGTCACATAAACATTCATGTACATACAGTAATCATACAATATGTGTAGCATTGGCACAAATGGCAGAGAAAGACACTAATTAATGACCTCATATTCCTTATTTATACTAATTACCATTTTAGATACAAATCTATAAGGGACTCATTTTAAACTGCCCTTGAAAATAGCCTGGTTTACTAAAGGGAGTTAGCACCATCTAGAGGACAAAAGCCAAAAATACATGAAGATGTAAAGATGACAGCTGCTTTAACAATGTAAACTAAGAAAATTCAAAATACAGAAGGTGTGGACACTGACAGACATTAGCCACTAAAGCTATATTTTTTACAAACCTAGTATTATTAACATTTTAATTTTATGCTGGAAATATTCCAGTTTGGGAATATTCACAAAGGCAATCTTCTGTGTTGGAGGCAACATTAATAAGCACGATAAATTAACTCACTTTCCCTTAACTTGTGCTAAGAGTTAAAGAGTCTGAACTGGATGCCATAGGCCTCAGAAATCAAAGACTTTTCAAACAGGGAAGACTGGCTTGCTGGCTTCACAGAGGATGGATTCACTTGAGAAGCTGACTGCACTGATGTCCACAGGAGAGGCTAAGATTTGAACTAATGAGGAAACTGAGACTAGTGGAGGACTGTCTCTGGGTTCATGGATTGCCATGATGTCTCTAAACTACTGCATCTTTTAAAAGTGGGTCATTTCTCTTTATAACCTTTTTATTCTATTAAAAGCTACTGAAACACTATTTAGTTTTTGGTCATATTCCCATACAATATGGTAAGCTCCATAATGAGCTTTGACCTGTATGTGAACATTGATTTAACTGAAAAAATGGGTATGTGAGTCCACTTATTTCAATGACATAACTGCTGTTGGTCTAGACAACTACAAACATATATTCATCTATTTTTAAGCAAAGTGAAATTTAATAATATTCTAATTATGAAACAAACTTGTGACCATTGTGTCATAACTTGTAGTTGGTGAATGAAAAGCAATGTGAAAAGAGTTGGTCCTTTTTAACTGCATCTTTGCATAAAAAGATTAATTCATCTACTATTTTTCTCTCTGAATTTAAAAATCAAATCATGCTGTCTGTAAAAGACACAGAGTTATAGACTAATCAAAGACTAGAACTCAGGAATAGGGGTCTTGTATTGAATCTCTAGCACTGGGCAAGAAAAAAAATAGGGGTTTACAGGTTTATATTGAAGATAAATATATTATGTCAAAACAAAGAGAATAGATCTCATGAAAATTAGCTGCTAATGTTTCAACTATACTGTAACATTTTAGTATAGCCAAACATATATATATATGCATCTTTGCTTGGGTTTTGATATTATTGTTGTTGTTTGTGTTATTTTTGTTTTTGTAAGATAGGGCTTTCTCTGTGTAGGTTTGGAGGCTGTCATGGAACTCACTCTGTAGACCAGGCTGGCCTCAAACTCTCAGAGATCTGCCTGCCTCTGCCTCTTGAATGCTGGGATTAAAGGTGTGTGCCACCACTGTCTGGTAAATATATAAATCTTTTGCAAGATAAATTCCTGTAATATTCTAAAGCATTCCAACCAAACCCCTGTCCCCACTCCCAGGTCCTTCACTTATAGTGCCTAGGAATATCATCCCTTTAAAAGGGAATGTTTTCCCATTAAAAGAATTCACTTGAATTCTGAAGCCAATGAATTGCAATAAGGATGATCCTTTAGAGCAGGACCCTGAACACCCACAGCTATGGCACATACCTGAATTAAGGAAGAACTGTGGAGAATCCCCATGAATGCCCACTGTGCCTGGCCCCAAGGAGTCAAACAAGGGGTTCACAAAGGAAAACACTCCGCTCGTGATTCCAAAGCCCAAGCCAGAAACTAAAGAGGAAGAAAAACACCGTTAAGCCCTCTTCCTGTTATGAGTTCAGTTCAACTCTAATTTGCAAGGACTGGGGAACACTATTTCCCTGCAGGGAAAAGGCTACACCAGCTGTTGCTGAAGCATCAGACAGCCAGCTCTGGAAGGCTAAGTGAGAAGGGAGAGAGGAAAGGAAGTACAGGAGGTAGTAGATCAATGAACCAAGGAGAGGCACAGAAGAAACTAGAGAGGAAGAAGAAACTAGAGAGGAAGGCCCTGGCTTTGGTTTATTGTAGCCAAACTGTGAGGGAGTAACTGTGATTGCAAGGTGGGATCTCTGGGCCAGATGGAGCTAATTCTACATGGAGACCTAGATCCTGTGTGTTGTGTGTGTGTGTGTGTGTGTGTGTGTGTGTGTGTGTGTGCACTCTTGTGCCTGCTTGAGTTTATGTGTTATCATGTACAGGCTGTGCAGGTGCTGGATCCCCTAGAACTAGAGTTACAGGTGGTTGTGAGCTATCATCTGGGTGCTGGGACTGAATGCAGGTCCTCTGCAAGAGCAGTAGGTGCTCCTAACTGCTGAGCCACCTCTCTAGCACTTCTGTTATTTTTCTTTATGACACCTCAGGATCTAACTTACCATAGGCCAACAGTCGCATTGAGGGTGCTGTCTCCTCAGGGTTTATGCTTTTCAAACCCTCACTGGCTCTTCTAAAAGAAAAACACATTTTTAAATTTTATTTTAAAGAAAAAGCCATACATCAGGCAGGTCACATGACCCTTCAAAACTAGGTACTTAGTGAAGCTTCTGATCAGGTTATACTCCAGGTTATAATCCAGAATCCATTTAAGTGAAACCTGGCACTCTTTTTTTGTTGTTAATTCTTTTGTTGCCTTATTTTGCTTTGTTTGTGACAGGCTCTCTATATATAGCCTGGATGTCCTGGAACTCACTATATAGACCAGACTGGCCTTGAACTCAGAGGTCCCTCCCCTTCTGCCTCTTGAAGGCTGGGATTAAAGGCCTATGCCACCACATCCAGCTCCAGCATATTTTCCTGTTCTTTTTAAGATTCACTCATTTTTATGTGCTTTGGTGTTTTTCCTGCATGTGTATCTGTGTGAGTGTGTTGAAACTCTTATACTGGAGTTACTATGAGCCATGTAGGAGGTGCTGGGGATTGAACCCGGGTCCACTGGAAGAACAACCAGTGCTCTTTACTGCTGAGCTATCTCTCCAGCCCATTTTCAATAACTGAAGTCAAGTGAGATTTCCAACAACTCCATCTAGCTGATGTTTCCATGAAAGGAAAAAATTAAAATATCAGTAACAAGCCAATTGGGACTGAGTTCAATAGGAATAAAAGTGATGCTCTAATCTCTGAGATCAGTGAATATTTATTTCTTTATCCTGGGGGATCTATCACTCTGAATTTTCTTTTCTCCGAAGTCTTAGGCCTTTATCTTTTTTAAAAAAATTTAAATTAGAATCCAGCTTGTTTTACATGTCAATCCCAGTTCCCTCTCCCTTCCCTCCTCCCCTCCTCCCCACGGCTCCCTTTACTGCTCCCTTTCTGCTCCTCGGGGAGGGTGGGGCCTTCCATTGAAGATCTTCAAAGTCTGTCACAACATTTGGAGCAGGAGCTAGGCCCTCCAATGTGTGTCTAGGCTAAGAGAGTATCTCTCTATGTGGAATGGGCTCCCAGAGTCCATTTGTATACTAGGGGTGAATACTGATCCACTGCCAGAGGCCCCATAGATTGCTGAGGCCTCCCAACTGACACCCCCGTTGGGGGGGGGGGGTCTGAATGGGTCCTATGCTGGTTTCCCAGTCTGGGGTCTATGAGTTCCCCCTTGTTCAGGTCAGCTGTTTCTGTGGGTTTCTCCATCCTGGTCTTGACCCCTTAGCTCATCACTCCTCCCTGCCTGCAACTGGATTCAAGAGTTCAGCTTAGTGTTTAGCTGTGGGTGTCTACTTCTGCTTCCATCAGCTACTGGATGAAGGCTCTAGGATGGCATATAAGGTAGTCATCAATCTCATTAGGCCTTTATCTTTAACTTACTGGCATTCTGTTGTAACTTTCACTATTGCTATACTTATTCTTATTACCCCTTCTCTCTTGCACACTGAAAAAACAAAATTATTCTCACCCTTCTAGCAGCAATTTTTCCCTTTGATTCAGGAACTGAACCTGTGCCTCACTCATGCCAAGCACGTGTTCTACTACTGGGGTTTATCTTTTTTGTTTGTTTATTCATTTGGTTGTTTTGAGATGGTCTATGTAACTAGGTTGGCTTCAAAAATCACCATATAACTAAGATTACAGGTGTGTACCACCATGCAAAGTTTATGAGGTGCAGGGGATTAGGGAGTGGATTCAGGGCTACATCTTTAGGCCCCTTGACCCCTTGGCTCATCACTCCTCCCTGCCTGCAACTGGATTCCAGAGTTTAGCTCAGTGTTTAGCTGTGGGTGTCTACTTCTGCTTCCATCAGCTATTGGATGAAGTTATTTTATTTTAGAAAATAAAAAAAAAACAGAGAAACACTTCTAAATAGAAAAAAAGAAAAGAAAACAAACAGGGCTGAGAGTATAAGTCAGTGATAGAGCTTTTGCCTAGCTTGTGCCTAGACCCTTGTGGAGGATTGGGGGGGGGGAACAGGACACTGGATTGGACAGACAGAAACAAAGATAAAACAAAACTGCAGCAGGTTATCTTAACTTTTTACTTTTCTGTAAATATAAGATTTTTCTAAAATCACAAAATGTTTATTGTATCAATATTATCAAAAAACTGAATTAGGTTGCAAAACTTGCAATCCAAATATATACATTTCAGGCACCATACAGCAGTTTTAGACAACACAGGAGTTACTGAAGATGTTTTGTAGGCAATGACAGTTACGTTTTAGGCAAATAACTTGAAATTTTAAAAAGTTTGTGTGGAAAGGGCTAGAAAGATAGCTCAGCAGTTGAGAGCACTGGCTGCTCTTCTGGAGAACCTAGACTCTATTCCTAGCACCCTTATGGTGACTCACAACTGTTTATATCTTCAGGTCCATGGGATCTGTTGTCCTCTTCTCACCTTCTTGGACACCAGGCATGCACATGGTGCACAGACATACATGCAGGCCAAACATTCATACACATAAAAGTCAATGTTAAGAATTTTTTTCAAAAGTGTACAGGAATGGCTATGATTGCAGCCATATGCCAACTTCTCACTGTACAAGGCTTGGTCCTGTTTGACAGTCACAATCATCTCACTCATTCATTCATCAACAATGTAGTAACTGCTTCTGAGTCCTGACTCATGAAATAAACTTATTTGACTGAAATGATTTATTTTAAAAAGGGGGGGTACAAATGCTCCATATTTTAATCATGGCAGCAAATTCAGGCAGCAAAACTTTTGTTGAGTTGGTCCCTTAAAGTAAAAGGTCCAAACCTATTTGTGGCAGTATAGATATTTAAGCAAAATCTGAGTACACCAAACTCTAGAGTATTGAATGAAGTATAACACGAGAGATCAATTTAAATGTATTCACTTACATCCTAGCCCTCAAAAGGTAATTTATCCCTCAGGTTTTGTTCTCAAATGTATTTTTCCTTTTGTAGACTTGAAACTATAGAAGATGTTTTTTAAATGAGCCTGTTTCTCACTAATAGTCAAAACAACAGAAGGCATAATCTCTCTAAGAATAATTTAATATGTTAGGAGGGAAACATGAAGTCCCAATGGGAAGGCTCTTTGTTGTTTCAGTGATTATTTCTCTGGGTTATTTTTCTTCAATAATGTGGTTTTGTGTTCATTCATTACTTGTCAGTTTCCTCCCATTGTAAGTTCCATCCACCCAGCTAGAACTTCTGTCTCTGTCTCTGTCTCTCTGTCTCTCTCTCTCTCTCTTGTCTTTTATTTATTTATCTTGCTTTTCGAGACAGGGTTTCTCTGTGTAGCCCTGGCTGTCCTGGAACTAGCCCTGTAGATCAGGCTGGCTTCAAACTCACAGAGATCTGCTGCCTCTGCCTCCCAAGTGCTGGAATTAAAGGCATGCGCCCAGCCAGAACTTCTTTCTCTTCACCTTTGTAACAGATGCATTGGGCATCTGCTAATTCTTTTTTTTTAATGTGTTAAATTTTTCATTCTTTATTCCTTGTATCAGCAGATTAAATAGGTGGTATTTCCCCAACTACTGATTTAGAGAAATTAAGAAGCACCAGTAACTTTCACAGAGTAACATTCAGTAATCTCTTTAAATGTAATTTTAATCCTTATTATAAGCTAAATAGAATAATAATTTAATGCAATAAGCTAAATACACACAAAGCTGCATATCCTTAACTCTGTTATATATAGTTTGCATAGCCACACACAGGTTTAGTCAACTATACATTTTTACAATGAAAGTACTTAACACTTTTGTCATTATAACACCACCCAAAATACCTGTCCTGACATCAGGTTTATAAGCTTTGCCATCCCTACTACTGAAAGCATTTATTTTTAGAAACTTTACTGTTACCAAGGAAAATGAGGTCCACTAACACTTAACAAATAGTAGTTTCTTTTTAAAAAATATTCTTTAGAAAATATTAAAATAAATGACCTATTAAGACAGATAAATATTCTTATAAGAACTTAGTTCCTTAAAAGAAACACAAACCAGTTCATTCTCTTTAGTAACTTCTCCTGCCACTGTCATAAAAACTTGAAATACATAAAAGCACAAGCCTCAACTTTCATAAAGTCAAAAGGATATTTAGATTGCATATTATGCAGCTGTGGTATATAGCTTGAAATACACAAGTCTACCTAAATACTACTTTACCTTTTTCAGATGGAACTACACAGTTGGCAATGCTTTAAGTTAGTAGTCATTAAAGCCCAGCAAAGAATTAAATATAGCCAGATAAAGACAGGCAACGAAAGGCTCAAATTATAAAGGTAAAATTGAAGACCTCTTTCATTTCATATCTAGCTATCACGATATTTCTGTAGACAAGTTATAATGTATGGTTTCCAAACATAATATCAAAATTTCAGATATTACAAACGGTGTCAAGATCCATAGTTGGCTTCGTCAAAGGCTTTTCTAGCCCATTTCAATTCTTCATTCATATAAGTCTTTAACTCCAGCAAACTTCCTTGGGTCCTTCCGAATCAGGAAGGCAATATCTTCAACTTGCACTCACCCTGTCTTCCAATTGACATTGCCTTGTGAGTCATTTCAGTAATGAACTCTATGAAAAGGTCTTCAAGAATATCCAGTGACTCAGTGTAAGGATTCTGATCATCCCCAAACCCATACATCAAACATCATACATTGTAATTCTTTGGAGAAAAGTCTCTTTCTTTTCCCCTGTCTACCTTCTGCTCCTCCTCCAATTTCTTTGTTTTCCTCCTCAAAAGTGGGGTCTTCCTCTTCATCTGCCATCCTAGCTACCCGCCAGCCTTCGGATCCGGCATTGGTTAATTCTTCAGAAACACTTTTGGGAGGAAGGAGATAAAAGAGAGAACGAAAAGGGGAGGGAATGAAGGAAGGCAGGCAAGCCAGTTCATAAGTTTAAATACTCCATATTTCCAGGCTAGAAATGCACCAATCACCAAATCATAACTCAAGTCTAACTGGGAAAATAAATATTTAACTTACCTTAGCAGTCTATAATATGCAAGCCTGAACAGTTCTTGGATACAGACAGAGAGCAACACTCTGAAGATGAGCAGGTACTTCTGTATAGGTCCATCCCTGTTTTCAGCAATGATTCTCACTAGGTACCGAAACACAGATGGAAGCAGGAGAGATACCAGCCAGAAGAAAGCACTGGAATGTAGAAGGAAAAAGCCACAAGTTAACAGAAGCATGAAATTAACAATGACTTCAAATCTGCTGGAGAAGAAACCAAGATCTTGATTTTTTTTTAATTGGGGAAAAAACATCCTCGAAGTGGTGTTCTGAATCAGCAGTTGCTAATAAATGGTCCATTTTTTCTCCTAGCGAGAAAATAGTCCAAGAGAAATGTCACATTTGCTCAACCAGAATGTGCTCAGGGACCCTGTCATGTGCACACTAAGACACTACCTGCCAAGTACTGGCTAAGAGGAACTTGGTTGTTGACTATTTTTCCTAAGAGATGCTTTGCCTCTTCGGTGTGCCATAGAAATACACAACCAGTGAGTATTGCAATTTTCATATCCTCAAAATTCGCTAGAAAGGTTGTATTTAACGGCTAGATATCTGTAAAGGTAAGTGTCTTTTTTTTTTTTTCTGACAGAAAACGCATATCTAACCCTGTATTAGTAGTGTGCACCGTGTAAAATTCAGAAGCTGAAAACTTCTGGCAGGTACAAAGGGACCAGGACCACATCCACCAGCAGAGTTCGGTATTTATCAAGCTCTCAGCGGGACATACCTGGTCAGGTGTTGCGGCGTTTTCTCAGGCTTCCACCCTCGGCTGCACCCCAATCATTACCCCGGGATCTACAAGAAAAATCTGAGCCCAACCCCCCACTGTCATTCTGAGTCCCAGGATGGGGGTTGAGGAGGGGTGGGCCACTTTTCCTCAGATGACTTTAATGACAGGATGAGAACGACTCTTCGATTCCACTGAGCACCTGGTGAAAGAAGACTCCTACTGAAAGACTCCACACACGAATGTATTTCAGTGTTGCCACACTTAGCCTACAGAAGCCTAGATCCGCAGGGCGCGCCTGCTCAGCCCGCCCTTCTCCTCAGACCCTCTCCGTAGGGGAGGAGCCTCCCCTCCCTTCAGCCCTCGATGTCCCACAGGCTGGAGACACTAGGGGGTGGTGATCCCCGAGGTCACAGGAGCCCCGGCACGGGAGGGGACCCGCTGTGACAAGGACTCGGGGCAGTCTCACCCGGCGATGAGGAAGGTGACGCGCAAAGGGTCGGTGGCGATGGTGAAAACGTAGAGAGCGAGCGCGGGCCCGAAGGCGATGAAGGCGCAACCGAAGAACACGGCTGCGGTCATGACGACAGCCGAAGCCAGTCCAGGGAGCCTGAGGGGACCTGAGGTGCCCAGCGGGCAGTGGACGCTGGATAAGGGGCGGGGCAGGCTGCAAGGCTCCGCGTGCTCTGTCAAAGCAGGGGACCGGGCGGAGCTCTTGAGGCGGGGCCTCGAGGTGCTCCAAAGCCTATGGGAGCGGAGGGGAGGCGGAGCTCTTGAGGAAGGGCCTCTTGGTGCTCCAAAGCCTAGGGAACGAAGGGAGGGGCGGAGCTCGGAAGGCGGGGCCTCGAGATGCTCCAGTCTGAGAGGGGATTAGGCGAAGTTCGGGAGGCGGGTTCTTGATGTGTTCCATTGCCTGTCAGAATGGACGGCAGAGCGGGGCTTGGCATGCAGGGGCTCTAAGCACTGCAGTCACAGAGGACAAGGCAGGGCTCGGGTGTTGGTGCCTCGAGATGCTCCATGGCCCGTAAAAGCGGGTCGCTGGTTGAACCCAAGGTGCTCCAAGCTCAAAGGAGCGGGGGCGCCACTTCGGATGCACAATCAGAACAGGATGGAGAAGGCGGAGCCTGGTAGTGTTCCACGCCTAGTCAGACCGGAGTGGGGCGGAGCCTGGGAGGCGGGGCCTCGACACTCTTTGGCCAGTCAGAATGGGCGGAGGCCCTCTCAGAATTCAGGGGTGCTGAAATTGGGAGGTGAGGCTATGGAGTGGAGCGAGGCTAGGCCCTGAGGTGCTAGTAGTGGCTTAGTCAGACTTTGTTCATCTTATCTCCTCAGGCATCCCTATCCTGTAATGAGACTTAACATAATTTACTCAGGGTACTACTCGAGTCTGGGACTTTCTTGCCACACAACTGTAACAGTCTGATTGAGTTTATGTATTATAAATTTAATCCAGTTTATTCAAGTATTCAGTTATTTGCATCTAGTTTTATTTTTAAGGTCTTTATTAAATCGTGTGTGTGTGTGTGTGTGTGTGTGTGTGTGTGTGTGTGTGTGTGTGTGATTTTAAAGAGTTCCCTTGTGGTAAGATTTGCTTTCCCTGAGCACTGCTATTTATTAGCAGTCTGTTTATTTGGGTATAATGTGTGCTACCTCTTTCGGACTTTCGAATTGCAGTTTCAGGGATTAACAGCAGCAGAAAAGCCTGTTCCCAGTCAGTTCCAATTTGTTTTCTTTCCATCTTTTTCTCAGTATTCAGTCCCTGTGTGGAAAAGATGGGCTGGAAATGAAGGGGAGGAGTCTGGGCAAGAAGACCTTGTAACTTAGAGACAGCCATGTGGAGGAGGGACCCAACACGTAATTTTTGAGAAACTGATTTTTAGTTTTCATGGTGGGAAGGCCCATGGACATATTAAGGTATAGGAGGCTATGCAACATTTTATGTGGCAAGAGGCCCATATCCTCTCTTATAGCTATTTTAAAGTAAGTTACAGTGAGATTTTTTATTATCATGGAACTAGCAGTAGCAGTGTGGGTGGAGGGGATGCTCTATCATCCATCTGATGACATGAAAATTATCATTAATATGTTTTAGTTTTTATGTTCTCTGACATATATCCCTAGGGTCTCAGTGGTCTTTTCATTGTATGGTGCACATTTGTTAGAGTCTAATCTCTGAAGACTTCCTAGACAGGCAACTTATCAGAGGGGCCTCTCATTGTTCCCTGGGTCCTAGCTGACCTAGAAAAGCAACGGCCAAAACATTGTTTTGTTATTTTTTAAAACACTCTTATCCTCTTCAGTATAGGCATCCAAGCTTTGTTGAATACCCAGCAGGGCAGCTTTAACAATTTTGTAATTTTAATTCGGTAATTTTAATTATACTTAGATAAAGCTTAGACAAAACAACCCAGAGAGTTTTAACTGAATCTTGACTTCTCTATGACTGAGTTACCCAAAGCTGTTAAAGTCTAACAAGCTTAGCAAAGACATAAGTGATTATCTTGATTAAAGGTATATTTAAAAGTCATTTTTCTTACCATGTGTGGTGGTTTGAATAAGAGTGGCTCCTATAGACTCATATATTTAAATGCTTAGTCATCAGGGTGTGGCATTACTTGAGAAGGATTAGGAGGTGTGGCCTTGGAGTAAATGTGGCCTTGTTGGAGAAAGTATGTCACTAGGGGTGGGCTTTCAGGTTTCAAAAACCAAAGCCAGGCCCAGGAGCCCTGGTACCTATAAATCCTGATGTAGAACCCCCAGCTACTTCTCCAGCACCATATCTACCTGCATGCCACCATGCACCCTGCCATGATGAGATTGGACTAAACTTCTGAAACTGTAAGCAAGCTCCAATTAAGTGCTTTCTTTCATGAAAGTTGCCGTGGCCAGATGTCTCTTCACAACAATAGAACACTGAGACACCATGAATAGCTTATTATAACCTTAGGAATTTATAGATGTCACTCATGAAACATGCCACCCTTATATCCCATCCTCCAACAGCCTGTATAACTTACTCAGACTTTCTGTGACTTGGCTTTAAACTTTCCTGAGAAGCAGAAAGTTTACTTTTCAGGAAGAGGTTCAAAGATAAGGATGACATTATAAACAAAGGCAAGGGTTGGGTAAGTACTCGGGGAGATAAAAGTTAAAACTACATGTTAACCTTGGAATTGTAGTTTTCATAATGTTTGTTCTCATTTTCTTCCTGGAGTCTTTTTCTGTCTTATTTTCTTAGAGGTTTTCCTATACGATGACTTGCACATTGATTTCCTGGATCCTTGCCTACTCCCTTTAGACAGACTTATTATGGTTAAGAATATCTTAGCTTGTAACTGCTGAGTTCTCTCTCCAGCCCCTCTTTTGCAGCTTTTTAATTCTGTCCTGCCAGTTGTTAGTTATCTGCATCCCTTGTTCCAAGGTTCTTTTATATCAGATCTCAAGTACACTGTAGTGGGGCCACAAATTCGACCTTTAAATGTGAAGGAATCAGGCTGTGGAGACATTCATACCCTCACACAGTTTATTACCGCATCTTCTCTGATCCCTGACTGATGACCTTCCTCTACAAGGGGTGGTTAAGTATCTTCTTCTGACTAGAGGGACAGGCCTGACTGGGTTACAAATCTAGCTGTAGGGCCTTGCTTTGTCCTGTGGCCTTTCTAGTGAGTTAGTCCTTCTCTCTAGTGAGTCCAGCCCACAGGAAATGGTAGCAGTAACTTCAGCTAATACTTGTGAAACAGTCCTTGTGTATGTGGCATTTTGTCAAAGGGTTACTTTACTGATTCAGTAAGTCTTTAAAGCAACACTGTAAGATCCTCTCTCCATCTCTACAGGAAGAAATAAAAGAACATTCCACACTCAGACACCCTATGGAAGAAAGCTAGCGGAAACAGGGGAAGAAAGACTAAAATGAATACAAAAAGAGACTGACTGGGATTACAATAGAGAAATCAACGAATCAAAAGTTGGTGCTTTAAAAATAAATATTGACACTGTATCTCAATTAACTTTGTAAAATACAGATTATAATTGATAACATTTGAAGCAAGATTGAGATTACCATTTTCCAGAATAATAAGAATTCCAAAAGCATTAAATGTATTTTATGGTTGTGTGTGTGTGTGTGTGTGTGTGTGTGTGTGTGTGTGTGTGTGTGGTGTGGTGTATTCAAGGCAATAAAATAGGTGTCTTCAATGACATCAACTTACCTGTTTAAAATTCTAAAAATTTTACAAAAGGTGTCAGAACTAATGAGTCAGGTGAGGATTCTCATCTACTGTAGTCTTGGCGTTGTGTGTGTCCTGCACTGAACTCAAGCCCCAATGTGGAGACACAGAGTAGAGTAGGTAGGCTCAGGCCAATGTGTGTAAAGTAGAAGTCACACAACCCAGTACCCAGAAGTTACAAAGAATCACTGTGTTCATGGAGATATGCATTTGTTAGTTCACTTTGATTATATGTATCGAAGGTTTTATGCTATAGTATCCTATATCCTTCTGGGTGACATTAAAGAGCAGCGAGTATCCATTAGTGAACATTGTCTTTCTATCACTGGATTGATGCCCCCCCTTTTACATGAATTAGTAGCTATTTTATAATGTACAATTTTATCACTTTTCAGTCAGACCCTTTGTACCAGGAAAAAGCTTGACAATGCTTTGATTTATTGTGAACATGTAGAAGAATGTTGTCCCCTTCAACAACACTGTCTGGCACTTCAATAGTTAGTTTGGCCATGGCTGGAGTATTCCAGCAGGTTAAAAGTGAGACTAGAAGGAAAGAGAGAAAAACAATCCATCAATGTTGGGACCATTGTATCCCCAGTAGGTATGTTCATCACTCAGTCTAGGTGTGTGGGTGTGGGTGTGCCTACCTACTTGTTGGAGATAAGAAACATGACTTCCATTCCCTCAGTGTCACTAAAGTTGTTTCCTCTTTGTTATTGTTTTATTTTATATGTATTAGTGTTTTGTCTGTGCATCATGTGGACACCTGGTGCTTAAGGTAGCCAGAATAGGACAACAGAACTCAGAACTCTGGGACTGGAATTATAAACAGTTAAAAGTCTTCATATGGGTGCTAGGAACCCAACCTGGGTTATCTGGAAGAGTATCCAGTGCTCTTAACCATTGAGCCATCTTGTTGGATGGCTCATGTTGTTTCCTCTTAATGGTATTCTCTCAGTGTCCACACTTCTCATCCTCCTCTACCCTCAGTTCTCTGTTCACACTCAAGACTGTTTTGGGGTAGGGTGATGCCTCCCCTGACTTCTTTTTCTATAGACCCTGGCTTTTCACTTTCTGGCTGTTGTTTCTGTTGTTATTCTATTCTCTTTGTGCTTGCAGTCATCTGAAGACTTCACCTCCATGATGCCCTTACTGGGTCTGTCTTCTAGTCCACTAGAACTAGGAATTGTGATGTCAGAGACTACTCTGTCCCTTTTGGAAAGCCCAGTGCCCGGAAAAGGCTCAGATCCCTTTGCATGAATGAATGAGTATCCAGAGCCCTGTGTGTCCATGGAGTTTACTTACAAAACTCAATTTTGGTGTTTATAACACCAAAATTTAATTTAGTTTTCATATGTTTGTTTTTATGTATGTGCCACAAAAATTTTAAAATCTACATGAACACTTCCTTACAAGTCAAGTTGATACCAAAATATATAAGCATATATAGACATAGCATACATTCATAATCATACTTAAAAGGGCTTTTAAAACCAAAATCTTGAATGTTATTGCTTGTTGGGATTGTCTCTCCTGAGTCTTCACTGTGAAAAGAAAGTTTACAACAAAGGTCTTTAGCAAAGATAGAAAAATCTTACATTTAGCAGTTTCCTATTAGGAATATTTGGATATGAGTTATAAAAGAGAATACAAGGCTAATTATTTTTCTAGTTCTGTCATGATTTTTGAGTACAATGGTGGATTAAGGTATAAAAAATATATTTAATAGTGAAAACATAAACTCCAGTGTAAAACTCCACAGCCTCCATCCTGAACAGCTTTTCTAACAGTATAGCAGATCACTGAAATGTACAGATAAGGGTCTGGTTAACTTTGGTGTGATTTTTTTAAATCTACAATGTTTTAAAAAGAATATTTCAAAAAGAAATACAATTTTGTTACTGCTGGTTGTTATATAAATGAAATAAAATTGACTTGACCTATGTATTTATTTAGAACCTTCTTTGGAAGAAAATCATTATCAAAAATCTCTGCAAATAACATTAAATTTTGTAACTTAATAAAATCTTTATCTTATGACTCTATTGAACATTGTTTTATATAAACAAATAGCATTTAAGATTTTATGAAACATTTAATCGCCTCATGATGCCATTTTAATAAGTTTTAAGGTATTCTGAGTCCCCAGATTTATAAATCTGTAAGGAATTACCAAGCCTTTTAATATATCATACAAATTTGGACATTCGTGTTTAGTTGGGCATGAAGGTGATAAAAATAATTTTAGCACACAATAAAAATGAATTAAAAAAAAAACACTGAAGTGGCCACAGTTGGCGAAAGTTTTTTTTTTTTTTTTTTTTTGGACACAAACAGCACATGGAAACAGTTGTCATAGACACATATGACATAGTTTCATGAAGTCTAGGTGCACTCAGTAAAAAGGAAAGTTTATATCTTGACCTCCTTAACTGTGAAAAAGGCTTAGTAACACAGAAAATCAATAGTCAAAGTTTTCTTGTAAACTTAAGGTAAAATCCTTTCCTTTTTTTGAATATTTGAAATTTATTAAATAATGTTCCAACTTTATTAGTTTAAAAAATCTTGCAAACAAATAAAAATACACACACCAAAATTAACTATACCTAAAATCTATAGAACTTTGTGAGCTCATATACAGATAGAATTGGCATGTGAAATGGAAGGTGTGAAGCTTGATGTTAAATTTTACACTTTGAGTTCAAATACATTGTTTTCACTTATTACCACCCAAACCAGAAAAATCCCTTTTGAGATCTGAATAAATGAGGGGTAAGTGCCTTTATTGATGAAAACATTTTTCTCAGTGTTACTTTAGGCCCAAATTTTTGGAGAGTGCATTTAAGACTTCAAATTATGAGGAATAGTTTCTCAAGAGTCAGCCAAAGCATCATGGTCACATATATGTAGAGAGAGGGTCTAGATTGGTCCCATGCAGGCTCCCTGGCTGTTGGTTCAGATTCTGTGAGTTCCAATGAGCCTGGTAAGTTGTTTCTGTGGCTTTTCTTGTGACATCCTTGATCCCCTTGGCTCCTACTCTCTTCGACAGGATTCCTTGAGCTTGGCCTAATGTTTGGCTTTGAGTCTCTGTATAAGAATCCATCAGTTACTGGATAAAAGCTCTCTGATGACAATTGGGGTAGTCACCAATCTGATCACAGGAGAGGGCCTGTTCATGCTTTGTATTCACTATTGCTATACTGGATTGCCTTGCCAGCCTTAATACAAGGGGATATGCTTAGTCTTATTGCAGCTTGATATGCCATGCTTTGTTGATATACATGGAAGGCCTGCCCTTTTCCAAACAGAAACATAGGAAAAGTGGAATTGGGGGGGGGAGAAAGAGGGAGGAGAGGAGGGAGGGGAAACTGCAGTCAGGAAGAGAGAGAGAGAGAGAGAGAGAGAGAGAGAGAGAGAGAGACAGAGACAGAGACAGAGACAGAGACACAGAGAGAGACAGAGAGAGAGACAGAGAGACAGAGAGAGAGACAGACACACTGAGAGAGAAATGAACTTCAAATTACAGCCTCTAATTGGGACTCAGCTCTTTATGATGCTGGCGCCCCTGGAAGAAAGCACCCTTATCTGTGACCAATGGTGGTAGGAAATCCAGGCTTCCCGCAGTTACCTGCAAGGATAGAAAAACAAAACAAACAAACAAAACTAGGCCAGGGTCTATGGCACAAACCGCCTCAGAAGGAGCCCATCCAAGTGAGAACACCAAAGAGACCCGGGGCTCAAAGCTAATAAGGATGCTGCCAAGACCAGGCAAAGGTCCACAGCTACCGCAGGAAGGCAAGGTGCGGACTCCAGCTTGGAAGAAAAAGGCAGGCGTGTCTCAGAAGTCCTCGGGAGGAGTTGTAGAGTGCGTGCAGTAGATGGATGGTTCCGCCTCGGGCCACAGCCTCAGCACTTTCTGGTCTAAAGGTAGGCTCGCTCTACCGCTTCCGCAGTCTGATCCTGGGGTACTCTGGACTACACGCAGCCTCGCCCCGCCCCTCTCTCTGACCCAGCAGGAAGCATCTCGTGGCCCCGCCCCATTCATTAGTGCCTCGGTATCCCTTCAATTTGCTTTGACCGAGTGTGAAGCATTTAGGAGCTTAGTTCTACTCACTATGCATTCCATGTAATCAAAGTAGACATATAAACTACTGTGAAAGTATACCAAAACTAAAATTTATCCACCGAGTGCTTAAACAAGAGGCTCATAGTAAGCAAATGACCCACTGTTTTCTCCTACCTCTTCTGTTCAAAAGCTCCCCAAACTTCAACGTCTCCTACAGCGCAGAGCTCTGCCTCGCAGCGTGAAGAACAGCTTCCCAAGGCCCCAGGCCCTCCTCCCCATGCGCACATTTGCCCTCTCCAGATTAGGCTAACTCCCACTTAACTGCTGAACTCCTTCCTCGGTGGCTTTGCTCCCTAAACTCTTGTTTAGAGGGCCCCTTCTGCTCTTGGCTATTCCACCTTGATTCTGCGAGCAGTTCCCTGGCCTTAAGGGGCCCCAGCTGCTTCTCAGGCTGACCAGCCCCATTGGCTGACTTGGAGGCAACTGTAGGCGTGGCCAGTGCAGGGGTTACTAACCTCTCATCAGGTGGCGTTTCCAGGCACTTCTGCCATACCTTGCCTGATTCTTGGTCCCACTCACCTTGTCCTCATCTGAGACCAGGTAACTAGTTAGTGACAGACAGGCGGAGTTTCCATCTATCTCCAGGGTGAGGTACTGTTCCCTGATGTAGAGGATCCCTCACAGAGACTGTCTCTCCCAGGAGTTTCTAGGTTGTATTGAGTTGACAAAGCTAAACACCACATCATGTGACATTTTTTTTTGTTGTTTTTTATCTACATATTGTTTTGTCAAGGCTTCAAACATGCGACCCAGACTGAGTTACATAGAACAAGCCCAAAAGTTTCATCTCTGATTCAAAGATATACATATGATGAAAGAGAAATATAGGAAAATGTTCCATTCAAAAAGTAATCACAACAAAAATTGAGTAGTTACATTAATATCAGACACAATAGAATTTAAAAATAAGGATTATGTGAATCAAAGAGGCTGAGAAGAGGGCTCAGCAGGTAAATATGCTTGCCATGTAAGCTTGACAACCTCGAGTTTGAGTTCATGTAAAGAAATGGATGTGGTGACACACATATATAATCCCAGCACTCCTGTGGTGAGAAGGGAGCAAAAGAGACAGGAAGGAGTCTTGCCTGCAAGTTTTCAGATCAGCTAGCCTGGAGTATACTCTGCAATGGCAGAAACACAGGAGTGCTGGCCTCAGCAAAGTGGATGGCCAGACCTACTCCAGGAAGATGTCTTCTGACCTCTACATGTGTATCCACACAAAGACACATGAGTGCAAGCATGTGTGTGCGCACCACACACAAAAAGTTTAATATCAGTAATATATAATGATTACAAATATAAAGTCATCTAACAATGAAAAAATCACACATTAAACAAAATCTGAAAATTGAAGAAAAACAGACAATTTAAATGGAAATTTTAGCCTTGTGTAAAATATTCACTCTGGGCATTAAGCCAGAAAGGCTCTAAAAGACCCTTTGCACAGTTACCCTGACAGGTGCTAACCACTGAATCGGTGTTTTCAAGAAACCTTTTCCAGGTTAGACCAAATACTAAGCCAGAAGACAAGTCTTCATAATATTAGAATAGGTTTTATTTAAAGTATGCTTTTATTTAAAGTATCCTTTTAGCAAAAATGTAATTAAATAAGAAACCAGCAACAGAGCTCCTTCAGAAAAATTACAAGTATATGGAAAGTCAGCATCTTGTTTCTGAATAATTTCTGGTATTCAAGAAATTTTAAGCAAAGAATTGTTAAGGCATTTTGAAATGAATTAAAAAGCAAACATTGCCTATCAAAGTGCACACTATTTACAGAAAAATGTATTATTTAAACACTTGTCATTTTTTCCCATGACACAACATCTCAGTGTATTCATCAGCTAGGTGAGTATCTGCTATGTTCTAGGAACAATGTATACCATGAGGAGTCAACATAGATTTTTGCTCCCTAGAGCTCATCAAAATCAGAGAAGCTATACAGTAATTAAGAAATTGCTGATGACTATGCCATAATGAACTTTTGAAGAATTTGGTGAAAACATAACATGTTAACAAGTAAAAATATTCCAAAACTAGTTCAAATTATAGACATAAATATTCATGTGTTAATATTAAGATATTAACAACTTGGTTTTAAACAAACAAAACAAGCAATCTGGTTAAGCTTACAGATGGCATAAGAGTGTCCCCTAAACTCATTTATGTCCTATCCAATCCAGCAACAAAATGTCCTAATGTTAGACTGTACAACATTGCTCTTTTTTCTCTGCTTTGGCAAAGACTTCACATGGTGACCTCTATAGTTGTTGAGTTTTGGTTTTTAATTTTTATTGTATATATTCATTGTACATGGTTCAAGTTATGGAAGACATTTTCATGTGAGTACATATGGTGCATTGAGGAAGTCATCCCATAATACCTTGCCTTTCTTTTCCTCTTTCCCCAGTTCAAACTGTTGTTAGTCTTATATGTTCCTCTATGCAGTTTCTTTCATGAAATATATGCATCATTTTTTTCTATCTAGACAAAGCATGAGAGCCACAGATGGGGGGAAATGTATGGTATTTTTTTATTTGACTTTCTGAAATTGCTCTGTTTCACTTAATAGTATTATTCCCACTTGAATCTATTTTCTTGCAAATGGCAAAACTTCCATTATACACACACACTACTTTATCCATTCCCTTGCAGATGAACACCTAGGTTGGTGATATAGCTCCAATGTTATGAATGTGCTGCCATAAACACTGAGGTGCTGATAATTGCTGTGATGTTAGTCCTTTGGGCAAATATCCATGATTAGTAGACAAGTCACATGCTAAGTCTATAGTTTTTTGAAGTGGTTGGAATATTTACATCCCCACCAATCATATGCAAGGTTTTCCTTTTGTCTACATCCTCAACATAACTAGTCGAAATTTTTTTCATAATGATTGTCATTATGACTAGGGTGAGATGGAATCCCAAAGTACTTTCTAATGATGGTGAGATGAACCTAGAGCAATGGGAAAGATGTGCATAGTTTTTAGTTAACTCAGCATAAGCCATAGTGATCTTGGAAGAGAGAACTCTAATTGAGGGTTTACCTCATCAGTCTGGTCTGTAGACAGGTCAGTGGGCATTGTATTCATTAATGATTAGTGTAAGGAGCACCTACTCCACTTGAGGGGTGCCACCCCTGGGCAGGTAAACTAGGTTGTATAAGAGAGCAGTCTGAGCTAGCTACAGAGAGCAAGCCGGTAAGCAGCACTCCTCCATGGCTTCTGCTTCAGTTTCTGCCTCTAGCTTCCTGCCTTGAGTTCCTGCCTTGGCTTCCCTAGATAATGGACCATAACCAATAAGCCAAATTAGCCCTTTCTTCCCCATATTGGTTTATCACACAATAGTAAACAAAAAAGACATGGGATATCCAGTAATTTTGCTTTGGTTTGCTTTTTTTTTTTTTTTTTTTTGAGAGAGAGTCTCACCTGGTCAAAGCTAGTCTTGAATCTGCTTTGTAGCTAAGGATGGCTTTAAACTCCCAACTTTCCTGACTACACTTCCAAAGTGCTGGTATTCCAGACATGTGTTACCTCACCTAGCTCTAAGATGATGTTTTGACATGTGTTAAAAATGTGACAAGGCAAACTAATAATCTAGCACCTCAAATGCTTATTTTTGTGGCAAAAAATATTTAGAACTTCTTCTTGGCAATGTTGAAATATATAATAAATCATGATTGATTACTCACCATTATGTTGAGTAGATAGCTAAAATTTACTCTTCTCCTCCAAGCAATGCTTTGTACACTTTGATATATCTCTCTCTCATCCTCTAAGTCTCTGGTACCCTTGTTCTACATGTGAATTCAATACTTTAGATTGCACAGATAAATGATATCATGTATTCTCTTTCTGTGCCTGGCTTATTTCATTTAGCATAATGTCCTTCAACTTTACCCATTTTTCAAATAATGGAGCTTTTATCCACCATTTTTAAGGCTGGGCGGGATGTTGTTGCCATCTAGACACAACATGAAACAAACATTGAAGCACACTTAGTGCATATTTAATTGAGCCTAATGCAGCCCTTCACGGCTCTATGTTTGCACAAAACTTACAGGCACAGATCTATTCATACATACAAAATACACAAAACTTTTCTTACCCTCTCTAGTGTTGGAATTTCAGGGGAAGAGTGCCTTGTGAACCACTGAATTCAATTCTCTTGGACAAGAGGTGGGACTGTATTGGTAATGCTTGGTTGTGGAACCTGAAGCTCCACATCACCTGCCCCAAGTCATAATACATAGACAGCCCAGACACATAAGACAATACATATACAACAAAGACAACAGTAACAATTAGTGTCCCACAGAGGTTTTACCAGTCTAACCACGATAATTTAATGGATAGGAGGATTTTAGTTGCTTCCTTGTACAACCTCTGGACTGTCTGACATCTCCACAATGGGCCTCTCCAAACTCTAAGTTTAGCCCCCAAATGTTCTGGAGCATCCTTGGTTTCATTGTGTAGCCTAGAAATTAGAACCCTGCTGACAGAGCCAAGTCAAATCCTGGGCCACCCTAAGTTTGACTGAATCCCCTGCATCACCAGGGTGTGAAATCAGAGATTCAAGGCAGGTCAGAAAATAACTGGTGGCTCTGGGTGAACTCCCAATTAATCATAAATAAAATCAGAAATAATGAGAGGGTCACAGGACATCTCCCTGTACCCTGGTAAAGGATTTTGTGGGTCTAGTCAGACCTCATTTGTCTCCAGGAAGGTACCCCAAAACCAGAATCCAGAAACCAAACAGAAAAGTGCCATAGAGGTTGAGAGAGAGAGAGAGAGAGAGAGAGAAAGAGAGAGAGTGTGTGTGTGTTTCTGTGGGTTACAAAAAAAGGGGGGAGGCCTCCATAAAAATGCTTGCTACTTTCTTTTCCAAGCATAGCTGTTCACTGGGGGGGGGGGGGAGAATCCTCCAGAGATGAAATGAAAAACCCAGCTTCAGAATTTAGAGTGGAATTATGTCGATGGGGTCTCCATATGTTAATCCTGAAATTCACCTGAGAAAAAAAATTCCACCATTTTGGCCAAATTAAAGCTAGTTTTTATTAAAATATTAAAACCGTCCAAGATGGAATTTGGTCAAAGTGTGCCTTGGGGCCACTCACCTGGAAAGTTGCCAAGTGATGGTCTTGATGAAATTTCATCTTAGTTGATATTTAATATTTTAATAAAAGCTTGCTTTAATTTGGCCAAAATGTAGGAACTGGTCTTTCTCTGGAGAATTTCAGGATTAACAATAAAAATTATAGGATGTCTTCAGAACTAATTGTGATTGATTCTGAAGTCTGTTTGATCTTTAGTTATTTACGAAGTTTAACTCTTTTGGCCTTTTTCTTGAGGGGTCCACTACCCAGCTCCCAAATATATCATACATGGAGGCTTATTCTGAGTTATGAATGCCTGGCTTTAGCTTGCTTGTTGCTAGCCAATTTTTCTTAAATTAACCCACTTTTTCCCTCTTGGCTTTTATCTTTCTTCTGCATATCTTTCTTTCCTTCTTACTCCATGCTGGCTGGGTGGCTGGCCCCTGACATATTCCTCCGTTGCAGAGGTTCTTTCTCCTGGCTGGAACCACCACCCTTCAGCCCCAAATGAACACACAAAGACTCTATATTAATTATAAATTGTTGGCCGGTGGCTAGGGCTTTTTATGGCTAGCTCTGTCTTAATTATTAACCCATTTCCATCAATCTATGTATTGCCATGAGGCTGTGACTTACCCGGTAATGCCCCAGCATAGGCTGTGGCTTACCAGAATATGCCCCCGCATGTTATTACTGCTTCAACAGCATGGCGACTCCATCTGCCTACCTTTCCCAGAATTCTCATCTCCTAGCCCTGCCTATACTTCCTGCCTGGTCAGTCAGCCAATCAGTGTTTTATTCATCAACCAATAAGAGAAACATATACAGAAGGACATCTCCCATCACTCCTCTCCTTGTTCTCTTGCTGCACTGTCTTTTCCTTGTTTCTCCTTCAATTTATACTCTGTCTGCCAGCGCTGCCTATCCTTGCTCCTGCCTCACTATTAGCTGTTAAGCTCTTTTTTTAGACAATCAGGTGTTTTAGACATACACAGTAACACAGCTTCAAGAGTTAAACATATACAACATAAACAAAAGTCACACACTTTAAAGTAATATTCCCCAACATTTAGTTCATGGGGGAGGGGAATGAAAAAAGAGGGAGGAAGTTACCTTTTTCTTAGTTCAAGATACTTGTCTGGGTGGTTTTGACTTGTTGTCACATTTATTTCTCAAACAATCCTCTGTGGCAAATATCAACCCTATTGTTTACACAAAAATAATAGAGGATCTGAGACTGAGTAACTAGTCTGAAGTGATACAGAGTAATCTTTGCAGACACAATATTAACTCATGACTGGCTCTAAAACTATTATGCTTTCCAATATATTAAAGTGTCCTGGAATCAGAAGGCTATCTGCAACAGGAATGTGAGACTTTGGTAATGTTCAGTTTGATATCAAAAGAAATCATGTATTAAAAATTACTTGCCAAAGGTTGAATACAGCTTAGGTAGACATAGATGAGCAGTCATGTATTCTTTTAGATGGCTCCATTTTTTATATACCCACTAATAAACAAACTGAATAAGGAGAAACAAAAACAAAATAAACAAAAAAACTACTGGCCATTGAAATTAGTATATAAGTTTACATTATTTGCTTTTTACAATCAGGAACACTTGGTAATTTTAGAAAAATACATAAGGATGAGTCAATATAATTAACATTTACAGACTATTTCTGATATTGGTCAAAAACATCCTGGTTTAGGTGGGCATGTTTTAGTGGCAATAGGCTTGTCTGGCATGTTGGAATTTCCATTATGAAAACAGGGGAAAGAAAAAGGACAGAGGTGGAAGCTGCACGACAAAGACTGGGTGAAATTAGTGGGAAATTCAACAGAACCATTGTGTCTGGCATGAATTCCAGAGTGATGGCAGCTGGACTTTGAAGTAACTTTTTGTAAGTACTCAGTGATTGTTATCTGAGGTTTGTGGAGTTGCTTTTCCGAGAGGTTTCACAGAGCCTTTGTATAACATAGTCCCTAGATATACCTGACAGACCAGGAAGTCTAGATTGAAAGGTTCAGGCATTACGCTGGCCTGTCCCTGTTACCTGGCAGAATCCACCCAGGCAATACCCTGGTCAGCCCATGGGAACTAAATCTGCATGCAGGTTTAAAGGACCCCTTTAAAAGACAGACCCCTGCCCACTTATGCTCTCTTCTCTTACTCACGTCTCTCTCTTACCTTCCTTTCTCTTCCCTCTCTACTCTTTCTCTTGCCTTCCTCTTTCTCTCTGCTCTCTCTCACTCTCTCTGTCTCTCTCATCTCTCCAGCTCTCGCTCTCCCGCCCTGTAATAAACTGGTTAATATGCTCTCTATAGTTTGTGTTCCATCGCACCGGTTACCATCTCACAGTTTTTCATTTTTCTAATTTTTAAACTTGTACAGAAGAACAATATAGATGGCTGAGAATTGCTTAGGTAATGGTTCCTTCAGACAACTAGATCAGATTAAAGGTTTTTGTATGTGGACATTGACTTGCTAAAAGTGTCTTTTGTATAACAAGAAAGAGGCTGCTGCAAAGCAGTTTGGAGTTCAGTACATTAGAGGCTGATCCACCCAGCTGCTTTAGAAAGCTGGGCAGATCTCGTAAAACATCCTGCAGTGTCTCTCTTTCTTTAGGCTCCAGTAACTCAGAACACCGACAGTAAATGATCCAATTTCAGTGTGAGCCTTTATGAGAGAAAGCTAGCCTTCGCTGTTGTTTCCTGTGGAACCTGGGATGATGCCTACTGGTGCTGTCTGTTATCTACCTGGAAGGAAATTAGGTTTAATGGCTGCATTGGGTCAAACTGAGAGTACAAAGTTACCTTCTGGTGCTGTTACTGGAAACAGGTCAGTTATGAAGTCCAGTCTTTCCTATTCTGACAAAAGTAGGCATTGAACCAAAGACTCAAATTCTTGGCTGAACTTTAGGAGCGAATTCCTATTCTGGAGGGAAATTGAGTGCTAAAAAGGAAGTATAAGATAGGATGCTAGGTTTACAAATGAGGGAAGACAGAGGGCCTAGTGCAAGGTTATATATTCTGATAGGGACACCAATGCATGGTGCTTGCTACAGTCTCACCAGATCCTGCAAAATTAACCCTATATACCAGAGGCTACGGATCTATCTCTCATATGACTGTTTGCCTTACTCCGTATTAATTTCCAAGTTTAATGTTTTTGCTTGCTGCATAAGCATGAGTATTAAGTATTACAGCTCTGGAATGAAAGGCATCCTGGTTGTCAGAAGCGAGGCGATACTTGTTAAGTGTTATAGCTCTGAAGGGAAAGGAATTCTGGACTTCCCTGTCATGCAATACCTGTAAGTGTTATAGCTCTGAAGGGAAAGGCATTCTGGACTTCCCTGTCATGCAATACCTGTAAGTGTTATAGTTCCGAAGGGAAAGGCATTCTGGATTTCCGAAACAGGCAATACCTACAACTCTGTTCTGGTGGGGACAGTTTTCCCTGCAGGAATGTAGCAACTCTGCTCCTCCCCTGGAGAACTATTACAGCTCTGCTAAGGGAGATTCCTCACAGAAATGTAGCAGCTCCGCTCCTGCTGTGGCAAATACTGATATTTCTCTATCCTGCTCCACCCAAACCTCATTGAAGAGATTTACTGGGAGGAATCCAGTATGGCTGCCTCTGCCAGGGTAGAAAAAGGCAACTTCAAACTGAACGGGTACAGGGATTATATAGGGTTTCTTAGGGGTGGAGATTTTTCAGGGTGAAGATTTTCAGGGTGGGAACTGGTCAGAAATCAATCCCTGAGCTTTGTCAGAGTTTGTAGAACATATGTTCAAGTCTTTCTGGCATTGAAGTATGCACTGAAGTCAGATGTTATTCTAATGGGCCTGCCTTTATATGTGATTTGGTCTTTTTCCTCTGCAGCTTATGTTTTGGAGGGGCGTTGAGACGGTTTCTCTGTGGCTTTGGAGGCTGTCCTGGAACTCTCTCTTTTAGACCAGTCTGGTTTCGAACTCATAAAGATCCGCCTGCCTCTGCCTCCCGAGTACTGGGATTAAAGGTGTGTGCCACCACCGCCCAGCTCCCTGCAGCTTTTAATATTCTTTTTGTGTAAATTTAGTGTTTTGATTATTATGTGTTGTGCATAATTTATTTCTGGTCTTGCTTATTCATTGTTCTGTGTGCTTCTTGTACCTTGATCAGTACCTTCTTCATTATACTGGAGAAATTTTCTTCTATGATTTTGTTAACAAGTACTTTCTATGCCTTTGACCTAGGTTTCTTCCCCTTCCTCTATACCTATTATTCATAGGCTTTGTCTTTTCAAAGAGTCCAAGATTTTCTGGATATTTTGTGCCTTGTTTTTGGATCATATTTTCTTTGACTGAACTATCTATTTCTTTCAACTTTTCTTCAAGACCTGAAATTCTCTCTTCCACATCTTTTAATCTGTTGGTGAGATTTACCTCTGAGATTTTTGTTTGACATCCAGGGCTTTTCAGTTTCAGCTTTATTTCAATTTGTGTTTTCTTTAATGATTCTACTTCTATTTTCATGACTTAAAGTGTTTTATCATTTCATTCAACTGTTCATTTGTGTTTTCAGGGTCTTCATTAAGGCATTTATTCATATCCCCCTTAGGGTCCTTGAACGTATTCATAATTGCTATTTTGAAGTTATTATCTGATGATTCAACTGAATTGAATTTCTCAGGGCCTATAACAATAGGGTTACTGCCTTCTGGAGGAGGAATATTGTCTTGACTATTCTTGTGCAAGTTTTTGTGGTCTAGTATCTGGAGTTATGATATTTGAGTTGTTTGGGGGGATAAATATCTGGTTTTTGTCTTTGTTGGGTAGGTATTCTGTTCTTTAGTTGCTGTTGCCCACTGCTATAGGATTCCCAGTTAGAGTGCTTCTCCAGGTCAGTGGATGACACAAAGGAATGGAGATGGGCTAGGAGGAAAGGCTGAGAGGGTCAACAGGAAAGAATTATGGTACAAGGGTCTGCACCAGTCCCCAGTATGTGGAAGTAGGATAGGAGGAAAAGTTCCCACAAGAAGGCTGCTACAGTACTAAGAGTAATTCTGTAGTGACAGAAATGGAGAACAGGAATGATAGTGAAAATTGCCTACCTGTTCATAGGTCCAGTATGGCCACTGAGTTCCCTGGTAGAAAATGTTCTTTGGATCAGTAACACAAGGGAATAGAGAAGGCTATACAGGAAGGCTGAGAAGGTCATTCAAAAAGAGCTAAGGGGACCCTGGGTCTGCACCAAGACTCAGAATCTCCAGGAAGAGAAGCTCTGCATGTTGGCTTCACTAGGATCAAGAGAGTAAGTCTGGAGAGACAATAGTGAAAGAGCTCTATTTACAGGCTTGTTTTTGTTGTGGTTGTTGTTGTTGAGGTTTCCCAGACAGGGTTTCTCTGTATAGTCATGGCTGTCCTGGAACTCACTCTGTAGACCAAGCTGTCCTGGAACTCACAGAAATCCACCTGTCTCTGTTTCCAATGTGCTGGGATTAAAAGCAGGTACTACAACTGCCTGACATATTTACAGTTTGTTTTGTTTTGTTTTTTGTTTGTTTGTTTTTTGAGGCAAGTCTCTATCAGGCTGGCCTTGAACTGACAGTTGACTTCTTACTTTAGCACCCCCACGTACTGACCACTCACATGTTATTAGAATGGTCATCTTACAATGCGCTGAACCTCCAAGTGTTCTACTCAAAAGTGGACCATAAGCTAACTGAGTGTTTCTTCTGTTCTAATTTTTGATGAGATGAAAAAAATATTTATATTTTTCCACTGGAGGTTTCTCACATGTCATGTCAAGATTGGTCACTGGGAAATCTCCTTTCTACTGTAAAACCACACAGATGACAACTAACAAGACTCACAGCTTTATTGAGAAAGGATCGATGAAACTGTAGCTGACTCTGGGCTAACAACTGAGGAATGTGCACCTCTTCACCTGCATTACAAGCTAGTAGCTCAGAGGCATTGGTCCTGAGGCTGGATCATTTGGAACATGATCAGTATAAACCTGAAGCAGCATCATTTCAAACAGAGCCAACAGCCACCGTGTGGAGTCCAGTGATAGGTCCTCACAGTTCCCTGAACATCCTGTCTGAAGTAAAGGTCACATCCAGCCACTCAACTGCCTCATCTCACCAAGGGGAGGCAAAGTGAAAAGATAAACTACCCAAAGCTACCAAGTAGAAGCTAAGTCATGCTCTTTTTCACCTGCCTCTGGTCTTCAGCTACTGCTACCTGGTGTTTTGTAAGTTCACTCTTTCACAATTACTTAGGAAATTTTTCAAAGTAAGTCTCCAAGATCTTTGAGTGTTTTTCTCTACTTGGTTTAAGAAGCATCAAAAAATGTCTTTGTACCAAATTGTTCTGAACATACAGATATGAGACACGTTTTATGAATTTTAAATTTAGCTAATTGAATTCACCTTGAAAAGTCTCATAACTGATCAATAATAGACAACAGAATGTACAGCCAAGTAACAGATACTGAAGGATGCTCTATTCTAAATGAGACACATGTAGAGAATGAAGCACCAACCATCTTTTTATTGTCTATTGAAAACTATAGACCTTGGTGGGGTAGGGTCTGCTGCTTCAGACTGAAGAACATAAAGATTCAGCATATAAACCCAATGTATAATACACAGAAACATCGGCAACTTTCTCTAAACACTAAAAAGACTAAAGTAAAGCCTAATATTAAACTAAAAAAATAAATGTTGTAATCATAAATAGATTCCTGTAATGGGGAAGAGCTGTACATGCGTATAATCCTAGCACTTGGGAGGCTGAGGCAAAAGTATTTTGAGTTTGAGGCAGGCCTAAGTTACACAACAAGTCTGATTCTGAAAACAAAACAAAACAAAACAAAACAAATGCTCTAAACAAAGCACTTTAAAACTGTTGTATAGTATCCAGTTAGGATGGGAGAGGCCTAAAAATATACTAAGCTGGTCAGTCAGTGGTGGTACATGCCTTTAATACCAGCACTCCAGAGGCAAAGGCAGGTGGATCTCTGTGAGTTTGAGGCCAGCCTGGTCTATAAAGTGAGTTCCAGGACAGGATCCAAAGATACACAGAGAAACCCTATCTCAAAAAAAAAAAGGAAAAAAAGAAAAAGAAAGAAAGAAAGAAAGAAAGAAAGAAAGAAAGAAAGAAAGAAAAAGAAAGAAAGGAGTGGGTGACAATACACTAAGCTGCCAGACATGATGGTCCATAGCTTTATTCTTAGCACTCAGAGATAGAGGCAAGCAGATCCAGGGCCAGCAAAGTTTACATAGTGAGAGCCCACCTCGGTAAGAGAAACAAGAAATAACTATGTTAAGTTAGTAACATGTCAACACTCAAAGAACATCTCCCAGCAAATAGGTTGTTGATGCTGTAGCAGGTTATTACTTAAGCTGATTGACCAAAAAGAAAAGCTTCCGTGTCACTCTGGTGTCCACAATCTATTGTTAACACCTGCTTTGATACAGGGCTGAAGTCAATGTAACAAGAACTAGGCATGGGAAACCTTCTGTCACACTACTTATGTTCACTAGGAACAGAGGCCATTTTCTGTGCAGTCTGCAGATGTTATCCTCACTTCCTATAGCACATTTCCTCAGGATGCTCTGAGGAGGTCACTGCTACTACACTACTAGTCAGGCAGGCCAGAAGAACAGACCAGGAAACACACACATCCAGTTATGAGCACTGTTCAAACAAACTGAAGATAAATGTGGCTTACATTAGAGGGCAACTGAATCTATTCCTGCTATTCACATGGCCACTGACTCTCTGTTACTGGAGCACTAAAACAATATTCACAATTCTAAGGTCACTCTTAAGTGCACCTGTGTGAAGAACCGCATACATAAAGTTGATGGGGGATGTCCTTCTGTATGCTGTGAATTTATGTTTCTCTTATTGGTTGATGAATAAAGCTGTTTGAGCCAATGGATAGGCAGATGTAGCCAGACAGAAAGTATAGCTGGGGCTATCAGACTAGAAGAATACTGGGAAGAGGAACAGAGAGAGAGTCTCAAGGAAACACCATGTAGCTGCCAAGAAAGCCAAGAGGTCTGGGCATTACCAGGTAAGCCAAGGCCATGTGGAGATACACAGATTAATAGAAATGGGTTAATAATTAAGAGAGAGCTAGTCAATTAGAAGCCTGAGCCATAGACCAAACTTTATAATTAATATAAGCCTCGGGGTATTTATTTGGGACTCAAGGACCACAGGATGGAACAGGACAGAAACTTCCATCTATATCAAGCCCTACTCTTCTTCAGTTATTAATAAGAATATCATTTCAATGTGCGTGTATAAGCCTCCAACGGGGGCTGCCTTGGCAAGGGGCAAAGCAGACTACTTGATACAGCTATGCCTGAGCTATTGTAACACTCACAGTGTAAGAACAACCGCGGGCATCCAAGGACTACTTGAAAATTTCCTCAAAAAAAAAACAACAGTTTCACTGGGCAAAATGTCCTTTTCATGTGTGTTGTTTTTTTGTTGTTGTTTAAGATGCATGTTCCTGTCTGTGAGAGAATATGAGTACAGTTGCAACTGAGGGCCAGATGCCTTGGATCTGTTGGAACTGGAGTTACAAGTGGTAGTGAGCTGTCAGAAGTAGGTGATGGGAACTGAACTTGGGTCCTCTGCAAGAACAGTATGTGCTCTTAACCACTGAGCCATTTTCCCAGCCCTTAATCTGGGTTTTTATTAAGTGAGATTTTATAGTTGTCCCATTTCTAATATCATGGTGTTAGTACTTAGAGAAATTACTTAGAGCTCAAGTATGAATAGCAGTAAAATTATCAGATTCTCCATACCTGAGATGAAAAAACATTTTATCAGGATATCTACATACAAGGTTTGTAAGACAGCAGTAATAAACAACTACACATTTTCTTACTTAGTTTAACAAAAGAAAATACCATGCTCAGATAGGGACACATGCCAGCTCTATGGGCATCTTCTTTCTCTTTGTTCAGCACAGTGATGTTCACTGTTTGGTTTTTATATCTTTTCTTTTTAGTCCAGGGAAAAATCTTGCATAGAGCTACAAAGCCCACAAACTTCAGCAGAATCACTTACACAACTTTGTACTGAAATAACCTTTAAGGGGATAACTAAAGTGATGTCTCCAGTGATTTGTAATCTTCCTAGAAGCTTTACTACTCCTGCATCTCTATACTGAGGCACTCAATTATTTTAAGCATGGTTCACCAATTAATGATTATTAGTTCATGGGTTAAAAAACAAAACAAAACACATGCTCTTTTCGTTAGCACAGAACTGTCATGGTCATCTTCCATGTCATTGCCAAGCCTTGTCATTGCTGCTACTGTTTCTTTTAGAAGGTGCATGGAAGTGCTGGGGTCACCACTTTCTTGAAGAGGTCATTTCTACTTTACACTCTAAGTTCCTCAAAGACTTTGATTGGGAACAGTTTTCAGTCAGTACACTCACAATTTAGTAGCATTTCATCTTAAAAAGGAAATCAGATGACTTATTTAGAACAAAGCCCCTGGGTATTCTTATGAAGGGATTTCTGCAACCTAAACCTAGACAAACCTGCTGAAGATGAAAAGTTACATGCCAGCTTGAAGTCTGGCAGTTTAATGTCCATCTCCAATTTCACCCTGTAGCATTTGGGTGATGGTGCAGTTTAGTGTCACAGGAACAAAGGAAAGGTGTCAACATCACACTACTTTGTGCATTTAGCTGCTCTCACAAGGTCCAGGGTGGATCTGCCAAGGATGCATCATTCATCAACTAGCCCAGCTTCAGACAACACACACTGCAGCTTTTAACTGAGAAGGCTCACAGACTTGGCACAATTTTAGACTATCCCAAGGAAGCAGCATGTAATCACTCTTAAAGAGCCCAGATTTATACTAAAAAGAGTAATTTAATGTCTCAGGAGGAAAAACTTAAAATGGAAAAATAAACCTTGAGGAAAATGCATGTTATATACAGACCTTACCTTAGCTAAGTTATAATGTTGGTATAGGTTACTGCATTTAAAGGCACAGCCTATGGTGCTAGTGAAGGACATGAAAGCCATTCACAGAGACAACGGCTCTTCAGCCTTGTGTGACATCAGTACATAAAAAGACAAGGCCTACCCAGGTTACTAATTCAGACATTTACTTGCTCAGCAGAAGTTGGCTTAGGAGACAGTTAAATACCGAACCTTATTCTCCTTGGGAGTTCTCAGAACTTCCCATTGGACCCCACTGATTCTCAGCTGCACTGCACATCCAGGATAATCAAATCTGGAGGGGAAGTCCAGAAGCATCTGTCTTTATTTTTCCAGGTGCCTCAAATATGCAGCCAGGATGCAGGCCACACTGCAGCTCTTTTCAGAGGCTACTGCGTGAAAGCACATGGACAGTTCCAGGCTAGACAGTTCTGCTGCTTCTAAGTTACAGGAGCTAGCGTCTTTTTAGAGAAGGACACAGCATGCTTCCTCTAAAGACACGGGCTTCTGTCTGGAGGTGCTGACTGTCAGAGGTTATCTGGAGCGCTGGTTATAAAGAAGAAAGTCCTTGTCTTGGCAGAGCAGGCAGAGTTTCAGGCTTCGGCAGCTACCTCCAGCAACAAAAAATGCCCAGATGCCCATGAACACCATGATTATATATGCTGATACCAGATTTAATTCATAATAAGGACTTAGGAAGGTCTGCAAAGGAAAAATAAGGCAGGTTTTGAAATCTGGAATAAACAGAGATAGAGGGAAACACACACCTTTCAACTGATGGACTTCATCTCACAACCACAAGATAACTGTCATGTGTTAAAGACTCAGGAAGGCATAGCAGACACTGGTCTGTGAACTTGCACTTTGCTCGACTCAAATGGCAACTCCAGAAGAAAGCTGTTAGCCAAAACCTAATGGAATGCTTAACAGAAAGCACATGGAGCACCTAGCCCTGGTTTATAGCCATTTCTGGTCTAATTAATTGGTTCTAAGAATTTGCAACCAATGCAGGTACATCTAGATTACTTGTATATGAACCAGTAGTATTCAGAGGAACATGAGGAAGCAGAGTTAGTTTTTTGGCTGTACAATTGCTATGGATTCCAAAAGTTTAATCCTAATAAAACACTAACAGGAACACAGCTCAGTGGTAGAGTGCATGTTCATTATGCATGAAGCCCTGGGTTCAATCCCAGCACCAAAGCATGACTGACAGAGTGCCACAAGGTGCAGTGAGTGAAATTACTGAAGACAAGTCTCCACTATCCTAGGACTTAAATACTACTAAGTAGCACAGACAATGAAGAAATAATTAAATAAATAATTCAGGGCAAACTATGATAGATAGTAACACAGAATTGCTACAGTTGTGATGAATGCCAGGATGAGGACAAGGGGATCAATCTACTTAAGGGGTGATGGAGGTCCTGATAATATGGCACTTAACCTGACACAGATAGCAAAAGGAGTGAATTAACCCTATACAGGCTGTCTATGGGAGGAGCACAGGTGAGGACAAAGAGCTGGATACAGATAAAAATTAGGGCCAGTATGAATAAAGTTTTGGAATGGAGGAGCAGGTGAGGTGAGACAACAGCGAAGCCTGTGGATAAGCAATGTGTTATTCTCTGTGAAATATAGGGTGGTAGAGAAGGTTTAGGTTGAGATAATAATGATTGATTTTGATTTTTCAAACTGCATAAAAATGGATTAAATGAGTTGTGAGCCAGGTGTTGGTGGCACACGCCTTTAATCTCAGCACTCGGGAGGCAGAGGCAGGTGGATCTCTGTGAGTTCGAGGCCCGCCTGGTCTCCAGAGCGAGTGCCAGGATAGGCTCCAAAGCTACACAGAGAAACCCTGTCTCAAAAACAAAAACAAACAAACAAAAAGGAGATTGTGGTAAAGTACAGAGAAGAGGTAGGAGAAGATTGCACTGGCTGAGGAGAACATAGGATGGTAACTTAGGGAGGTAGTGGTGGAGCTGGAGGGTGGACAGGAAGAGCTCACAGGCCTTGCTGATGGATTGAATGGGAGGCAGATGCCAAGACCAATTCTTACATTTCTGGCCTGATGATAAATGAAGTGTTAAGGATACAAAGGCTTGAGGGGCATCAACCTTGAAAGAGGTTGGGAGGAAGAGGCAGGGACAAGCTTGCAAGTATGGGTACAAATAATATCCAAAAAAATCTTGGTTACTTGTAACAGGCCATGAGATTTCAAAAGGCAGATGTCAAATAAGCACTTGAATGTCTGAGTAGAATACTCAAGAGGACAGACCAAGGGAAGGAAAAGCAGTAGCCCAGCCTCTACATGGAACTTAATGTCATACCATGGATGAGAGTTTCCAAAGAGCTATTACAGACAATAAGGTTAAGTGCCACCATTTCTAAATTTCTGAGTGTCTCATAGTCAGTAATGGCTGAGCAGTGGTGGTGCATGCCTTTAATTCCAGCAACTCAGGAGGCAGAAGCAGACAGAACTCTGTGAGTTCAAGGCCAGCCTGGTCTACACAATGAGTGCTAGGACAGGCTCCAAAGCTATAGAGAAACCCTGTCTGGAAAAGCAAAAAAAAAAAAAAAAAAAAAAAAAAAAAAAAAAAAGAAAGAAAGAAAAGAAAAAACAAAGAAATTTGAGGCTAGGAGAAGTAGATATCGTCAATGAAATGGGTCAGTGGGTTAAGACACTTGCTGCCAAGCCAGACGATGTGAGGTGCAGACTGGCACTGAAATACTATCAGTAAGAAGTGAAACCAGCACATCTGCTACTGGTCAGAATGTGTAAGGTGTCACCACCTTATGGAGCCTGGCTTAACAATTTGTATCAAGGACTTACAACATTCACACCAATTGACTTCATAGTCTCCTGCCTCAAAACTTAAATATATGGGAAAAATCACATGTGCATAAATAGTCAAAAAAGCTTCTCAACAGCCAAAACAACAACAAAAACAAAAGGGAAGTGATTAACCAAATAAGTCAAATTTAAATAATTTTCACCTAAAGATTTAAGCTTTACTAAAATTGGTATCTTAAGGAGTTTGTAATGAAAGAAAGTTGTTTCAGATATGCTTATAACATAAGCATGATGCAAACTATTCTAGACTTGACCAACATCCACTAAAGGACAGACATGAGGAAAACCTCTAATGAGACAGATCCCCCTCCCCAAATTAACTAGACTGTCACTCTACTAAAACACACATGACTCACTGTTGACTTCCAGGGCTTCTCTGACTTGCCCTCATTTCCCATGAATGTGTCCTTCATTTGGTTGAAATCTACCACTCAGACCTCTGCACTTGAGCTCTGCAAGCACTGAGAGCACAGCCACAACACTCACCTGGGTTGATACCAGCAGGTGAGTCAGGAGAACTATAAGGAGGATGTACCACTTTTTCTTCTCACAGCCATCAAAAAACACAATGCCCCAGAACACATGCAGCAGTATGATAACCAGTGTCATGAAAGCTGAAAAGACAAGTGAGTAATTAGTGGACAGTCCCACAGACAACTGTCACCAAAGCCAGCCAAACCCCATCACTGTGCATTGGCTCTGAGGGTCCCCTGGCTGCAGTAATAGAATCTGACCACCAGTTCACAGAACTGGTTGATAAGAACCCATGATAATTTTCAAAGCATATCTGGGAGGGAGGTTCAGCCTTTCTAGGAACTATTATTGCTCTAGAATATGAACCTGTTTGCCAAAAGCCAACTTGGGTTTGGCTTTCAAGGAGTTTCCCTGAGGTATGCCATGAGATCAGTATAAATCTGCACAGCTTATTTTCAATTAGCCTCTGGCCTTAAGTAGAGAGAATTTTCTCAATTGAGCAAAGCATCATCCTCTGTCTAAACAGGTCTCTGTACTAAAGAACAATTTCTCTACAGAATTTTTTTTAGGGAATGCAATAAAAATTAAAAATCATAATTATCTTATACTGTTTAAGCAGTTGGCAGTGAATCTGATCATAACTTCCGTGTCTCTGGAATACTGCCTGTGTAGGTGCCCTGTGTCCTGGATAACATTTCTTCTTTAAAGCAGGCAAGTCCCTTATATTCTGCACACTTTAACATGAAAAAAGGCATATAGATTTCCCTTTCCTGCTACATAATAAGGAGGCTGTGAGCTTTAACCCCCAGACAGAAAAACCCAGGCTAGAGTTCTGAACTGCTTGAAGGTAAATAACCTGGCATTGCCAAGCAAAAAATAGTTCCCTCTATTTCAGTGCAGCAAGGCATTTGAGCTATACTATGTACTATATACTATATACTATATACTATATACTATATACTATATACTATATACTATATACTATATACTATATACACTATATATTATCTGTACTCCAATGAGTTCTCAAATCAACAGATAACTATCCTAGCAACTTGTTATCATTGAAACCTAGTAGTACCCACCCCACCCATGCATTGGGGAAGGAGCCCAACAAAGCCAGTTTAAATAGCCTTCCTAGACAATCAATGCATGGTCAAGTTTCAGAAACCTGCCAATGAGGCATTATTATAAATGTGCATAAGGAGATACAAGAATATTTATATCAGCACTGCTGCAATAACAAAGAATGCCCACCGTTACCTGCTTCTGCCTCCACTTCCCATGCGCTGCACCACCATGCCTGGTTTGAGGTCTATGTTTCTGACACAAGGATGCATTTGGAGAGTCATAAAGGATCTCTGTTAAAGCCATTTGGATCAAGATGAGTGCAGAGGAACTTGAATGTTCATCTGAGATGTCTGACTTGAATTTAGAGGCAAAATCTTCACATGCATGAGTAAATTACAGTGTACTCACACAGTGGACTACTGTATATGACCCACAACATGTGTCATCTCAAGAACACAATGCTGCATGGGAACAAATACATTGTGAAATGAATATTATTCATATGAAGTAAGAGAGCCACAAGATATTAAAAGAACATGACTGTTGTGGCTAGAGGAGAATAAGCTATCACATCTCTGTGACAGAGTCTTCATGTCAGGCTCTGGAAGACCACACTAAAAGGATTCAATTCAGGTCCAGCCATCACTCTGATGAGGACAGTTCCTAAGGACAGGTGCCTATCAATAGTGTGACACTAAGACCACTTAAGACGCCCAGGGGATAAGCAAGGGTTTTTAAATTTTTTCTCTGAGTCAAAAAGACCAAGGCAAAAATTGACACAATGGGACCTTTTTCTAATCATAACGTGTTCATATTCTAAGGAAGGGTTTTCTAGGACCTAGATGTTAATCAAATGTCAAGAAGAATCACTACCACAGGCATTTGCCATCTTCTTAGCAGCCTCTGCTTGCCCTTTTCTCTAGGCATTGCCATGGGAACCGAGATCAGCTAAGTATACTCCCAGGGTTAGCTCCTAAAATCCAGCTACTTGGAAACACTCTTATTGGAGACATTTCCAGCCTGTTCTTATCCAAAACAGTATCCTCTGGACCTCACTGATCCTGATTGTGCTTCCAAATTCTAGGTCCGAATGTCTTGACCCTTTCAGCTAAGAAGTCTGATGGACTGACTTTGTCTGCAAAGTCAAAGCAGATATCTCAGACTAGCATTCAAGCTCCTCTGCACACATATAGACACAAATGACTTTAACAGCAGATTCTTTATGACTCTTAACTGCATCATTGTGTCAGAAACATAGAACTCAAGCCAGGCATGATGGTGTAGCACTTGGGAGGTAGAGACAGAGGCAGAAGGCTCAGAAGTTCAAGGTCATCCTTGATTTGCTTAGGAGACATTAAGTCATACAAAGTAGAATTTAATGAAGGTAGTGCTGCCTCCCAAATACCCCCCAAAACAAGTAGTTTGCTAACCAGGCCTGTTAAACAAATTTTAGGATGCTAGGATATAAGTAAGTGTTTGTTCATCAGGATTGACCAGTTTAGGCTCCATTCCTATAACAACAGAAACAACTCCAACTTAAAACCAACCATTATGCCTATCCCAGTATCAAAGAACATGCCTCTAACAGACAGCTAAAGGGGACAGCATAGGGTCTCAACCACTGTCAAGTCCTGGTGTGCTATAAAGCCCATAGTTCCCTTCTTGAGATAGCATAATTTTGCCAGATGGACAAGATGATCCCTGGTCACAACTTTTTGAAACCAACCAACCAACCAACCAACCAACCAACCAACCAACCAACCAACCACACTGGCATATTTAAGGTAATTCTGGCAATATCTTTAGTGTTTAAATCTCTCATCTGGTACATTGCCTGATTTACATTCTTCTGTCTCTGTTTCCATTGTGTAGCCTGGGTGTGGGTGAGAAGGTGGAGATTTAAGAATGGCAGAATATATAAAATGCAAAAGCCTAAAATGTGGCAGAATCTTGCTGGCCTAGCCCCAGAGTAATAACAATTAGTCTTAATTCCTGCTGGGCTACACCTGGCCTAGCTTCAGAGAGTTATCAGATAGCCCTAATCCATCCTTTGTTAAGCAGATATGTTTTGTCCCCCTATATGAACCTTGTCTGAGAGTTCCCCAAGGATACAAAAGCCTACCCAAAACTTGGTTCAGGAAATGGGAAAACTGTGGTACCTGATGAAACAAGAATTTGCACTTGACATTTTATTTTTGGAATCCTCATTCAAGTTGTTCTGAGCAGATGGTAATCAACTGGCTAAAGTGTAAATATTGAGAAAAATAAAAATGCTCTGTGCATACTTACAATCAAAAGGACTTGTCCCCAAATACTAAATCAATGATATGACTTGAACTTGGAACTTCTATCCCATACCTCCTTCTCTACCAAGCATTTCCAAGAAATATTAATGAGTCTAACATACTGCTGGCCTGCTCCAAAACAACCATCCATAAAAAAGAACTAACTTACATGTATACTTCATAAACTATGCCTGTCTGTAACAAAAAAAAATTCATGTACATACAGGTATCATATAATATGTAATTATATGTATCATATAATATGTAATATGTATTAATGTAACATACATAGATATAGATGCTAATTAATGACCTCACGTTCCTTATTCTAATTACCATTTTAGGAACAAATCTACTCTTACAAGGGACTCATTTTAAACTGTACTTGAAAACAGCCTGGTTTACTAAAGGGATATAGCACCATCTAAAGGACAAAAGCTATCGATACATGAGGATGGGAAGATAACAGCTCCTGTAACAGTGTAAACTGTAAGAAAATTCACAATACAAAAGGTGTCTTCTTAATTTCTACTGGACTCTGACATTTTTTTTTTTTTACAAACTAAGCATCATTATCATTTAAAATTTATGCCACGGGGCTGGAGAGATAGTTCAGCAGTTAAGAGCACTGAGAGCTCTTCCAGAGGACCTGAGTTCAACTCCCAGCACCCACATGGCAGCTCACAACTGTCTGTAAATCCACTTCCAGGGGAACTAAGAATCTCACACAGACATATATGCACGCATAGCACCAATGCTCACTAAATAAAAATCAATAAACCATAAAAATATGCTAGGAATATTCCAGTTTGGGAATATTCACAAAGACAATTTGCTGTGTTGGAGACAACATTAATAAGCATGATCCATTAACTCACTTTCCCTTAACTTGTGCTCAGAGTTAAAGGTCTGAACTGGATGCCATAGGCCTCAGAAATCAAAGACTTTTCAAACAGGGAAGACTAGCTTGCTGGCTTCACAGAAGATGGATTTACTTGAGAAGCTGACTGTACTGATGTCCACAGGAGAGGCTAAAATTTGAACTAATGAGGAAACTGAGACTAAAGGAGGACTGTCTCTGGGTTCATGGATTGCCATGATGTCTCTAAACTACAGCAGCTTTTTAAAGTGGGTCATTTCTCTTTAGCTACTGAAACGCTATTTAGTTTTTGGTCATATTCCCATACAATATGGTAAGCTCCATAATGAGCTTTGACCTGTATGTGAACATTGATTTAACTGAAAAAATGGGTATGTGAGTCCACTTATTTCAATGACATAACTGCTGTTGGTCTAGACAACTACAAACACAACACATTTTCCTCTAGTTTTAAACAAAGTGAGATGTAATAAAAATAATATTCTAATTATGAAACAAACTTGTGACCATTGTGTCATAACTTGTAGTTGATAAATGAAAAGTAATGTGAAAAAAGTTGTTTTTTATAACTGCATCTTTGCATAAAATATTAATTAATCTACCATTTTTCTTTCTGAATTTAAAGATCAAATCATGCTGTCTATCTGTAAAAGGCACAGAGTTATAGACTAATCAAAGATTAGAACTTAGGACTAGGGGTCTTGTGTTGAATTCCTAGCACTGAGCAAGAAAAAAAAATAGGGGTTTATGGGTTTATATTGAATATAAATATATAATGACAAAACAAAAAGGATAGATCTCATGAAAATTAGCTGCTAATGTTTCATCTATACTGTAACATTTTAGTATGACCAAATAAATATATATAAATCATTGTTTGGGTTTTGATGTTGGTTTTTGTTTTTGAGATAGGGTTTTCTCTGTGTAGCTTTGGAGGCTGTCATGGAACTCACTCTGTAGACTAGAACAATCTGAAACTCACAGAATCTGCCTGTCTCTACCTCCTGAATGCTATGATTATAGGCGTGTGCCACCACTGTGGTAAACATATAAATCTTTTGCAAGATAAATTCCTGTAATAGGGGTTCAGAGGTTAAGAGCATCGACTGCTCTTCCAGAGGTCCTGAGTTCAATTCCCAGCAATCACATGGTGGTTCACAACCATCCATTATGAGATCTGGTGCCCTCTTCTGGTGTGCAGATATACATGGAAGCAGAATGTTGTATACATAATAAATAAATAAAATCTTTTTAAAAAACCTGTAATATTCTAAAGCACTCCAAGCAAACCCCTGTCCCCACTCCCAGGTCCTACACTTATAGTGCCTAGGAATATCTTCCCTTTAAAAGGGAATATTTTCCCATTAAAAGAATTCACTTGAATTCTGAAGCCAATGAATTGCAATAAGGATGATCCTTTAGAGCAGGACCCTGAACACCTACAGCTATGGCACATACCTGAATTAAGGAAGAACTGTGGAGAATCCCCATGAATGCCCACTGTGCCTGGCCCCAAGGAGTCAGACAGGGTGTTCACAAAGGAAAACACTCCGCTCATGATTCCAAAGCCCAAGCCAGAAACTAAAGAGGAAGAAAAACACCGTTAAGCCCTCTTCCTGTTATGAGTTCAGTTCAACTCTAATTTGCAAGGACTGGGGAACACTATTTCCCTGCAGGGAAAAGGCTACACCTGCTGTTGCTGAAGCATCAGACAGCCAGCTCTGGAAGGCTAAGTGAGAAGGGAGAGGAGGAAAGGAAGTGCAGGAGGTAGTAGATCAATGAACCAAGGAGAGGCACAGAAGAAACTAGAGAGGAAGAAGAGGGTAATGTGCTGAAGGCCCTGGCTTTGGTTTATTGTAGCCAAACTGTGAGGGAGTAACTGTGGTTGCAAGGTGGGATCTCTGGGCCAGATGGAGCTAATTCTACATGGAGACCTAGATCCTGTGTGTTGTGTGTGTGTGTGTGTGTGTGTTGTGTGTGTGTGTGTGTGTGTGTGTGTGTGTGTGTGTGTGTGTGTGTGTGTGTGTGTGTGCACTCTTGTGCCTGCTTGAGTTTATGTGTACCATGTACAGTCTGTGCAGGTGCTGGATCCCCTAGAACTGTGTGTGTGTGTGTGTGTGTGTGTGTGTGTGTGCACTCTTGTGCCTGCTTGAGTTTATGTGTACCATGTACAGTCTGTGCAGGTGCTGGATCCCCTAGAACTAGAGTTACAGGTGGTTGTGAGCTATCATCTGGGTGCTGGGACTGAATGCAGGTCCTTTGCAAGAGCACTAGGTGCTCCTAACTGCTGAGCCACCTCTCTAGCACTTCTGTTATTTTTCTTTATGACACCTCAGGATCTAACTTACCATAGGCCAACAGTCGCATTGAGGGTGTTGTCTCCTCAGGGTTTATGCTTTTCAAACCCTCACTGGCTTTTCTAAAAGAAAAACACATTTTTAAATTTTATTTTTAAAGGAAAAGCCATATATTAGGCAGGTCAGAGGACCCTTCAAAACTAGGTACTTAGTGAGGCTTCTGATCAGGTTACATTCCAGATTATAGTCTAGAATCCATTTAAGTGAAACCCAGCACATTTTTGATAATTGAAGTCAAATGAATTGTCTACCAACCTCATCTCCATAAAAGGAAAAGCTAAAAATATTAATAACAAGCCAATAGGGGTTGAATTCAATGGGAATAATAGCAATGTTTTAATTTCTGGGGTCAATAAATATTTATCTTATTATCCTGAGGGATCTACCACTCTGAATTTTCTACTTCCCAAGGTGTTGTGTCTTTATCTCCAATTTACTGGCATCTGTTGTATATTTCACTATGCCTTTATTCTCTCAATCCCCATTCCACTTTCCATGCCAAAAAACCAAAATCATTCTCACCTTTCTAACAGCAGTTTTTTTTTTCTTTTGGTGCAGTAACTAGGCTCATGCCTCATACGTGCTAAGAACATGATCTATCACTGAGTGATGCCTGCAGCCTGTCCACAGCCATTCCCATTCCTCCCAATAGCAATATATTAAAGTAGATGATATATTGAGGAGTCAAATTCTCATATTGGTACTTAATAATAAGGTCTTTTGATTCTAAAATATTTTACATATTTGACTCATATATCGAACTTAGGAGCACATGAAGTCTGACACTTTTATAATATCCTGTATGAAATGCTGCCTTTAGAATTGGCTATAAATACTTAACTGGAAAAACCAATATTTTCAGTAATTAATCAATCTATATCCAGCCAGTTCACAAATATACCAAGAATATGCCTCTGCCTGCTCCCTTATTGCCATGCAGACATATTAGGAATGCTAGGTGTGATTTGTTATACTATTACTATCTCTATTACTAATCCCTGCTGGTCAGAAACTCTTCAATCATTTGAAAACTAACTGAAAGGATATTTAAATTATCCATACTGTAAAGTATATCTATTAAAGTAACAAAAGAACCAATACTTTGGAATGACCTGTCAGCCAGTGCTGAAACAAAAGGAAGTGAGATGAACCCTCACCTAAGAGAGACAAGTTAACCAGAACATACTTATTTCCCAGACATTGCATTATTTTAAACTTCTGGGAAGCCAGGTGTGGTGGTTCATTCCTGCAATCTTAGCACTTGAGAGGCTAAGGTAGGAGGACTACTGCATGCTCAAGGCCAACCTGGGCTATGCTGTGACACTCTACTCAAAAGACCAATGTAAAATAAAATTTAAAATCTCAGTTATTACTATTGGCTTATTCGTTGTAAGGGGCCATGGGCCCAAAACTATGTGGCTTAAAGCCCACCTTTGTAAGCCTTTTAATGACCTTTAAGTTTGCGGCTTAAAGCCAGCTCTGTGAGCCTCCTGTAACCTGTATTTAGACACGGTTTGGCCAAGTGGAACTGCTAACTGCTTCTGTTCCGAGAAAGGGTCTGGGGCTTTTCTGTTCGCTGTTCCAAGGAAGACCACTAGATGTTCCGGCTAAGAAGAATGTTCCAGTCCCAGCAAATACCTGATGTTCCTTCTGTTATTCCCCCCAATTCTATTGTTGCAGGGCTATTTAAGCCTACTCTAAGCCCCAATAAATTGAAACCTTGACATTGCACAGACGGACTCTTGTCCTTTCTCGAGCCGCCTGGTCTCCTTTCTTTCTCTCGCCCATGACTCTTTCAGGCAGCTCCCCTTCGGAACCCTGAATAACTGGACCCGCGGGACAGGTCAATTCGTTACATAAACACAGAATCACTGTAAAAATATAAATATTTGGTAGTGTAGAATTCAAACAAAATAGCCATGTGAATAGTGAAAAGTCTCCTATGCTTTTCTAGAATCAAAAGGAACAATTTAGGATTTCAGTGTTGTCTATTTGGAAACACTGTTTGGCTGGAAGGATGTGACCCAGATATTAGTGTGACTATCTTCATATTTCTCTGAACAGCAACCAACTAAATTTTCCCTAATAAAACAAACCTACCTGTAGGGGGAATTCTGTTAAAGGTTAGTTCAACCTTATGAGTTATACAGCAGCAGTAATCTACAGCAACAAATATACCTATGTAGTTTAGTGAATAAATTTGGGAGGGTTTCTGTTTTGTGTAAGTTGTTTTTCTTTATTGGACACTGCAATCAGGAATATGTTAAGTTTCTAGGGATGGTGACCCTTGTCAGAAATACCAGCAAGGTCAGAAGTCCAAGATCATTCTCAACTACATACTGAGTCAGAAGCTATGTGGGATACACGAGACCTCCACTTTTAAAATAACTTTTAAAGTTTTACAATAAAATAAAGCAAAACAAAAGCAAAAGCAAAGAAAAATTCAAATGGCTTATTTCTATTTATAATCTCACTCTCATCTGTACGCTCAAAAAAGAATAAATGAGCCAGAGGTGATGGAGCACCCCTTTTATCCCAGCACTCAGGAGATAGACGCAGGTGTGTCTCTGTGAGTTCAAGGCTGGCCTGGCTTATACATACATACATACATAATAATTTATCAATAGTTTTGAATATATATTATAAAAAATGGAACTTTTAATTTTTGTTCTTGGGAATCTGGTAACAAATGTAATGGAATTTCTACTTCAGTAAACAGAAGAGACATCCTGCCTAGCACAGTCAGCTATTCTGTTCATCAGAAACTTGGAAACTCATCACATTTTGTACTTTCTCACTTCCTTATTTAACAGTGAACTAACTGTCAGTGCTGCAACATTCCTCACAAACTGTTGTAACACAGAATGAGGAAGTTTAGGCAACTTCTGAATTCATGTATTTAAGATATTTGGAGTTTTCCTTTTGTTTATTTGTTTGTTTGGTTTTTGAGATGGTCTCATGGAACTGACTGACTTCAATATCATTATGGAGCTAAGATTACAGGTATGTGCCATCATGCCCATTTTATCAGGTCCTGGGATGGAGCCCAGGGCTTCGTGTTTGATAGGCAACTACTCTCCAACTGTGTTACATCTTGTAGCCCCTAATACACCACTTTAGGAAATTTAAAAAACAAACTGATACTTCATTAAAAAAAAAAAAGCCCCCAAAACTGTAGCTGGACTGGGCTGGAAAAATGGCTCAGCAGTTAAAAACACTAACTGCTCTTATAGAGGACCCTGGTTCAATTCCCAGCCCCCACACGGCTGCTCACAGCTGTCTGTAAATCCAGTTTCAGGAGATCTAACATCCTCATACCAATGCAGATTAAAAAAACAAAAACAAAAACAAAAAAACAAAAGAAACCTGTAGCAAGGGTGAGGGGTATAGGTCAGTGGTGGAGGGACAATCAAACCCATAGCAGTGGTTATTTTAGCTTTTTTTCTTTTCCATAAATGTAAGATTTTTCTAAACTCACCAAATATGTGTTTATATTATAATAAAATTATTAAATTATTATAAAATAATAAATTATAAAATAATAAAACTGAATTAGGTTATAAAACTTTTAATACAAGCAAAAATAATTCTATATATTTTAGACATTGTGCTGCAGCTTTAGGCAACAAACAGTTATCAAAGACGTTTTAGGTAATGAACAGTTATATTTTAAGCTACATAACTTAGAATGTTTTAACATTTGAATGGAAAGACCCACCACTTGTGATCACATGCCAATTTCTTACACTACCAGGTCTTATCATGCTGACAGTTACAATTCACTCACCAAACAAACAAAAACAAAGCATTCATATATTTTGACTATATTAATTTAAAAGTTTGGTAAACTTCTATGTTCTGTGTTAGAGAAAATGTTGCAACACTAGTAGTTCTCACTATTAATATCCATTCATTAATCCATTTGTGATGAAGTAACTATTCCTGACTCATGAAAAAAAAAAAGCTTATTTGACTGCAATGGTTTAGAAATGGGTGTAAATGCTCAACATTTTCATCTTGGAAGCAAATTCAGGCAGCAAAAGTCTGATTAAGGCAGTCCCTTAAATTAAAAGGCTCAATTTTGGCAAAACCTATTTTTGGCAGTGGGATATTAAGAAAAATTTGATTAAACACAAATGATTGTTTTAATGCAGTAATGAATAAGAAATTGATTTAAATGTATCCACTTACATGTTAGTTATTAACAAAGTGCTACAAAAATTGTCAAAATTCTTCAGCTTTCTTTAACACAGCTATATAGTATCCAATAATGGTAAATTCTTCAGGAATTTGAGAATTTTGGTTTTGTTAATTTGGGGATTTTTTTTTTTTTTTTACATAGGATCTCATGTTAATCAGGTAAGTTTTAACTTGGAAGTAAGTAAAGGTTCCCTTGCACTCCTGATCCTCTCAGCCCTATCTCCCAAGTACTAGAATTACAGACCAGGCCTGATAGGAAATTTTTGTAGAATATATCAAAAGCTTATTAAATGTGAATTTTGCAATACAAACAAAGGCATCTATTAATGCATGTTTCTCTGATCAACTGTTTGCAAATTTCCCAAACATCCTTTAAGAACGAGAATAGTTTCCCTAGGAAACCAGAGGTTTCTCTGAACTTCCTAGCTGGATAGCCTGCAAAAACTTCAGGATTCCTTCTTCACATGGTGCCACACTCTTACTGCCCTCATTCAAAATGAGGACCTACTTTCAGTTTATAGTCTTTTGGAAACTCTGATTAGTGCTAAGTAAAAGTTGTTGCTTCAAGTGAAAAACTGAAGAAATGGGCATGCAAGAACAGCAGGTACCACATCTAAATCTTGGCACTCTGGTGAAGTCAGGTTTAGAAGAGGTTATTAAACTGTAATGCTGTATTAAAAATTAAGCTTTTTCAAAATTAAAACCATCATTTAAAAGTGCAAAGGCAACAGAAGCCAGTGACAATGCTGATAGAAAACTTAGTATACTATGAGGCTGAGTTATTTGGAAAACAATGTCTTGTCAAAGATCACACTGCAGTATAAGCATTTGGTGAAAAACAGGCACCGACAAAAGGGGGCATGTCCACTGCCAAAGGCAGAAAAAAAAGGCTTAGAAGCTACAACCATGCCTTTGGAGGTTCCTGTGAAGAACTGAGGAGTGCTGAGAACTGACAGAGACCCTATGACAATCACCATGATACAGGATCATTTTGATTACCCTAATAATAATATACAGTTAAAATTTATATTGTAGATTGAGGGTTGAGGGTGTGAACTGCTTGCTTTTCATGTGCAAGATCTTGGCTTCAATCTCCAGTACTTTAAAAGAAAACAATAAGTTAAATCTTAGGATGGTAGTAACTAACTTGTGCATACCAGAAACATTTAACACAATTAGATGTCCTCCCTGTAAAAATTTAAATGTTTCTGGGCCATGGTGGTGGTGCACTCCCTTAATCCCAGCACTCAGGAGGCAGAGGCAAGCAGATCTCTGTGAGTTTCAGGACAGCCTGGTCTACAAAGTCAGCTCCAGGACAGCTAGGGCTGTGACACAGAGAAACCCTGTCATGGAAAAAAAATTAAATTTTACTTTTTGTTTCTTTCAAAGTTCTGGGATCAAGGTCTTATCTTCTGAGTAGCTTGGGACTACTGGCTGGTGGCCACCATGCCCAACTTTAAATGTTCCTTTTTCTCTCTCTTTGCTCTTTCTTTCATTTTTCTAAAAATAATACTGGAGAATCAAAACCACCAGGGTTCTGAGCACATTAGCATGGGCACTACCTTCAAAGCTATGTTCCCAGTCCTTAACATTACCTTCAATATTTACTTAATGCAAGTCTTTAAGTTTTTCCCAGAGACTAGTAATTGCAATTTTTAAACTTTTTCAAAAATATATCTTTTTAAAGTTATATTTATTTATTAGTTATTTTCTGTGTGTGCATGCAGGTGAGCACATTAATACTATGGTGTACTTGTAAAGAGCAGAAGACAACTTGAGGGAGTCCTTTCTTTTCTTCTACCTTTAAATGGGTCCAGGGATTGAACTCAGGTCATCAGGCTTGGTGGCAAACACCTTTACCCACTGAATTGCCATCATGCCAGGCAACTAAAAACTATGCTTTTTGCTTCTAAGCAATAGCTTCCTGGTTTTCAATTTGTAACTTAGGTTGCTTCATTATAAAAATGGAATCTAACATTTATTACTAAAAGCAAAAATTTTTTTAATACAGAATAATAATATATTAGGAAATCAAATTACCAGAAGCCTCTTCAAGGTTGCTGAGAATCACTTTAGGTTTATTTATGAAATCCATGGAGAGTCTCATTGGCAGAAATGAAAACAGGGCAGCACATTTATCACTCCACTGAGCTTTACTACACAAGCAAAGCTAATCTCATGACTTGCTGAAATAACACAGGGTTCCAAGTACAAGCTGTGTCTCAAATTAGTGGTTTCCTGTGAGGTCCTCATGGATCTGACAGATGACCACATCCTACCACCCCCAAAAGGGAGCTCGTGCCTTAGGCTTTAAGGAAAAATGCATTTTTTCATTTTGCAGACTTAAAACTATAGAAAATGTTTTTAAAATGAACCTTTTTTCTCACAAATAGTCAAAACAACTGAAGGCATAATCTCCATAAGAATAATGTACTTAGGTGGTAGGAGGGAAACATGAAGTCCAAACAGGAAGGCTCTTTGTTGTTTTAGTAATTATTTCTCTGGGCTATTTTTCTTCAAGGTACTTCTCATCTTTTATTTGTTCATTCATTTCTTGCTAGTTTCCTCCATTGTAAGCTCCAGGTCTGACCTCCCCTCTTTCTATTTTTTTAAGACAGGTCTCACTATACTCTGGCTGTCCTGGAACTCTCTAGGTAGACCAGGTTGACCTCCTGCTCAGAGATCCACCTGCCTTTGCCTTCTCAGTGCTTAGATTAAAGATCTTCAGTTTCTACAAGTTGGGCACTGGGCTTTTGACATTGGGCAAATTCAAGAAACATTTTTGGGAGGAAGGAGATGAAAGAGGGGGGAAAAAGAGGGAATGACAGAAGGCAAGCAAGCAAGTCATAAGTTTAAATATTCCATATTTTCAGGCTAGAAATGCACCAATCACCAAATCATAACTCATGTCTAACTGGGAAAATAAACATTTAACTTACTTTAACAGTCTGTAATATGCAAGCCTGAACAGTTCTTGGATACAGACAGAGAGCAACACTCCGAAGATGAGCAAGTACTTCTGTATAGGTCCATCTTTGTTGTCAGTAATGATTCTCACTAGGTACCAAAACACAGAGGAAAGCAGGAGAGATACCAGCCAGAAGAAAGCACTGGAATGTAGAAGGAAAAAGCCACAAGTTAACAGAAACACGAGATTAACAATGACTTCAAATCTGCTGGAGAAGAAACCAAGATCTTGATTTTTTTTTTAGTTGGGAAAAAATCCTCGAAGTGGTGTTCTGCATCCTAGTGAGAAAAACAGTCCAAGAGAAATGTCACATTCCCTCAACAAGAACGTGCTCAGGGACCCTGTCATGTGCACACTAAGGCACTACCTGCCAAGGACTGGCTAAGAGGAACTTGGTTGTCAACTATTTTTCCTAAGAGATGCTTTGCCTCTTCGGTGTGCCATAGAAATACACAACCAGTAACTATTGCAATTTTCATATCCTCAAAATTCGCTAGAAAGTTTGTATTAATGACTAGATATCTGTAAAGGTAAGTGTCTTTTTCTGACAGAAAACGAATACCTAAACTTGTATTAATAGCATGCGCCTTGTAAAATTCAGAAGTTGCAAACCGCTGCTCAGGTATTTTCCAGGCCTGGTTCTTACAACCCTCCGGTGGATTTTAGTGAGACAGCAAGCTTTATAAACCGTTGGGTCAGCAGACTCTAATGTTTTTTAATTACAATAGCAAGAAGCACTATTCAGTATAGTCAAAAAGAAGCTCAGAAAGGCAGGAGTCCCTGGCCTAGCTATCTGGCCTGATGCCAAGTCCCAGAAACTGTCTCAGCAGGTGCAAAGAGACCAAGACCACATCCACCCGCAGAGTTCGGTATTTATCAAGCTCTCAGCGGGACATGCCTGGTTAGGTGTTGCCGCGTTTTCTCAGGCTTCCACCCTCGGCTGCACCCCAGTTGTTACCCCGGGGGTCTACAAGAAAAATCTGAGCCCAAACCCCTACTGTCATTCTGAGTCCCAGGATAAGGGTTGAGGAGGGGTGGGCCACTTTTCCCCAGGTGACTTTAATGACAGGATGAGAACGACTCTTCGATGCCACTGAGCACCTGGTGAAAGGAGACTCCTACTGAAAGACGAAGGCTCCACACACGAATGTATCTCAGTGTTGCCACACTTAGCCCACAGAAGCCTAGATCCGCAGGGCGCGCCTGCTCAGCCCGCCCTTCTCCTCAGACCCTCTCCGGAGGGGAGGAGCCTCCCCTCCCTTCAGCCCTCGATGTCCCACAGGCTGGAGACACTAGGGGGTGGTGATCCCCGAGGTCACAGGAGCCCCGGCACGGGAGGGGACCCGCTGTGTCAAGGACTCGGGGCAGTCTCACCCGGCGATGAGGAAGATGACGCGCAAAGGGTCGGTGGCGATGGTGAAAACGTAGAGAGCGAGCGCGGGCCCGAAGGCGATGAAGGCGCAACCGAAGAACACTGCCGCGGTCATGGCGACCGCCGAAGCCAGTCCAGGGAGCCTGAGGGGACCTGAGGTGCGTAGGGCGCTGTCTTAGCGGGTTGCCGGGCGGGGCAGGCCTGCCCCAGGTGTTCTGTGCTCAGTCAGAGCAGGAGGCGGGGCCTGGAGAAGCTCTACAACAAGGCAGAGCCGTGTGCGGGGCGGAGCCCGGGAGGCGGGGCCTCGAGCTGTTCCACAGCACCGCAGAGCCGGGGGTTGGAGCGGAGCTCGGGAGGCGGGGCCTCAAGCTGCTGCACAAGGCGGAGCCCGGGGGTGGGGCGGAGCTCGGAAGGCGGGGGCGGAGCTCGGGAGGCGGAGCCTCGAGCTGCTGCACAAGGCGGAGCCGGGGGTGGGGCGGAGCTCGGGAAAAGAAGAAGGCTGGAGGTGCTCAGCTCTTGATCGCAGATGAGGGCCAAGGCGACGCTCCGGAGTCGATTCCGGCAGGTGCTCCAGGCGCTATGAGAGAGAACAGCGGTGCGGGGTCGGGAGGCGGTTTCTTGAGAGGCTCAGAGTGCCGTCAGAGTCTGTGCCGGGGCTTCTTACGCTGTCAGAGAGGCGATTCCTCGAGGGGCTCCGCAGTCGGAAACGGGTCGGGGCCTCTAGGGGATCTGCGTGCGGGGATCAGCGCAGGGGACCGGGCCTCGAGGGGCGTGGGCCTGGAAAGGCTTAGGGAGCTGGCAGGCAAGGGCAGGGGCGCGGCCTTCGGGGGCTCCACGAGCTGTCTGATTTGGGGGGCGGAGCCTTGAGGGGCTGACTGACCTCAGGGCGAGCGCGGTTGGAGCGGGGTGGGGGTGGGGGGCAGAGATGGGGAGGGTCCCCTCAAGGTTTTCTGGAGCAAAGAATGTTATGGACCCGCCTAGCGCTCTTTCGGGTGTGGAGAGATCCAGTGCCTGGACCTCCGGTGCACCAAGCCTCAGACCTGGCAGCGCTGCAGATCCTTATTCCAAAGCTTGGTTCCATCTTCCCCATAGATGCACATTGTCACTGGTGCCAGCTGGCTGTGAGGTTGCCTAAGGGAGGTTAGTGGCACACTTTTGTGCCTCAGGTCAACTGAAGTAAACAGCAGGACAGAGGCAAGGTTTCTTAAAATTTTTCAAAAAGGTAATTTTAAAGTACATTTTTCCGGCCAGGCATTGGTGCTGCAAGGCCTTAATCCCAACACTCGAGAGGCAGAGGCAGTCGAATCTCCGTGAGTTACAGACCAGCCTGGTCTACAGAGCAAATTCCAGGACAGCCTCCAAAGCTACAGAGAAACCCTGTCTCAAAAATAAATAAATAAATAAGTACATTTTTCCAGAGTTGCGGGAACATCACTTGCCATCATATGTAAAAATCCAGACTGGATTGGTATGACCCAGTTGATGGAATTGTTCTCAATGGAAAAAGGATTAAACAGTATTGTTCTGACAAGCTGATTTCCTTGCCACTACCCCCATATTTTCGAAAAATAAAGTTGTTTTTGAAGGCATTCTCAACTGTCTGAATTTAAATTTCATGACAAACAGCCACAGCTATGTTAAAGATTCTACAAAATTGATATTGACTAATTATAACTACATGATTGTGGGGAGTTGTAAATATTGTATCTTGGACTAGCTAGCCCCTTTAATAGTTATCCATTGCCCACCTTTGTGCCTGCCCTAAAGTCCCTGTAACTATCACATGTCATTCTTTTTATACTACTAGCCTCCACCAACTGAAAAGCTAAGAATGTCATCAGATGTCACCTGAGACCTGTAGCAGAGATTTCCCTGCTTTGCAGTGTATCTGAAGAGGGCCTTGATCTATTACTTCCTTTTATTTTGTAACTACAAAAACTTCATGTGCCCATTTCCATATTGGAACACAGTATTTGGGTCAATAATCCCAGGCAAAGATCACTCAAATTTGGCTCCAGAATAAACAGTTGTTTAAATGCTTTGAAATGAGAGCTGTGTTTTGCTTGGACATCCCTATAGCAACAGTAACACATCGCCTTGCCATGTGTTCATTTCGCTGGCTCATCTGTCTTCCTATCTAAATGTAAACTTCCAGAGGGCAGAGACTTTATTTCCCAGTACCTAGAAGAAACTCACTAAATTACTTTTTCAGGGGATAGAGTAATTTTAGAAATGAAACTTAGAAGCATCTGAAATCTATTAATTTAGTAATTTCTGAGAGGTTTAAAAATAAAGCTTGTGAAGTTCCCTGGTCATTCATATTTAAGATAAGGCTTCATTCATGTTAAATGAGAATAATACTTCGTGAGTTATCTTGAGGAACAAACCTGGCATACCTATACGTTCTTTAATATCCACTGCCATAATTAGAATATGAGCTGTTCCCTTCAGGCACGTGTGTTTGAACACTTGGTCCCCAATTGGTGGTACTGTTGGTGGAGGTTGTGGACTCTTGGGGAGGTAGAGCACTGATGGATGAAGTGTTTTGTTAGGGGTGGGCCTTGAGGTTTTGTAACCCAGTCCCATCTCCTGTTCATCATTTACTTCATGATTGTGGATGTAATATGACCAGCTGCTTCTCCTCCTCCTGCTGTGCCTTCCCTGTCCTGATGTTAGGTCCTCCACTGTAGCCAAAACAAACCCTCCCTCCCTCCTGAAACTTCTTCTGGTCAGGTGTTTTGTCACAGCAATGAGAAAAATAACTAATACATCCATCACAGATAGTTCTTGGAAAGCATCAATAAAAAGACTGGTAGAAAAAGTTGGGAACTGGTTGAAGGCATTTTGCTTACCACCTAAGAAATTAAGTCTTTAAATAAAATAACTTTCTTACAGAAACCATCATTTTGGCCACCTTAAACAGGCTAAGGGGAGACACATTTAAAAGTTGTATTAGTGGCCTGTTGCTGCTACACCAAATGTGCACAAATGCTCTGGTAAGATCAGTACAAGCAGATATTCTTAGAGATCTCAAGGTTGTAAGTACACAGTGTCTTAGAAGGTAAGACCAAGGTGTTGGGGAAGGCTGGCTCCTATAGGCAGCTTTGTGGTGTGGATCCCTTTCCAGGTCTGAGGCTGCTTGCATTCCTTGGTTCACAGCCCTGTATCACATCCCCTTTTCTTGCTTTGCTTCCATGGTCATATAACTTTCTTCTAATTCTGATTCGTCCCTGTGTCTCTCTCATAGGGAGGGTCATTGGGACTCCATTGGATCTATCTGGATCGCCCAGGTGAGTCTCTCATCTGATAATTCTCACCTTGACCACATCTACAAAGTCTCTTTTGCCACATAAAGTAACTCAGGTTCCAGGGATTAGGACTTTTGACATGGACGGTGGCATTATTTGGCCTTACCACAGAAGTCATTTAAAAAGGCATGAAAGAAGATGGAATTACTCTGGGAGAGCCAGCCATTGTTGGATTAGCTAAACTGCAGCCTGTAGGTGACTCCAATAAACCCCTTTTATATATTAATTTATTACATATTAAGAGACTATATTAATATATTTATATATAGAGAAATAGATTGATACATTCACTAAGTTATGTTACTCTATAGAACCCTGACTAATACAGAAGTGTACTTCACTGAGAGAATGACCTCATTAGATAAGGACAGGCACAGCTGTGTCTGAAGGATGAGAAATGTGCAAAGACACTGACCTCTGGGGGCCACGCTGAGCATGAAGGCAAGCCCTATTGCAACTACTCCTATTCCTCAGGTAGGTTCACACCCAAATTGGGCATGGTGGAGCTGAAAGCCAAACTTCAAAGTAGTCCCAGGTTGGGGAAACCCTATTTGCCTAGGTACATGCTAGGCCTTACCACTAGACACCAGGGGCTATCAGTAACCCTTCATGCCCTTAATAAACCTGAATCTCTGGGGGAAAATAAACTACATTGAAATATCATTTTACCCCAAATGGCAAGACTTAGTTAATAAAACAAAATCAGGGTTCACACCTTTAGTTCCAGCATGCCTGAAGTAGAAGGCAAGGGGACTTCGGTAAGTCTGAAGTACTATACAAGGCCAGTCAGGGCTACACAGTGAGACTAGCTTTAAAAAAAAAAAAAGGAAAAAAGAAATGTTGGAAGGGATGAAGAATGTGGACAAAAAGAACTTTACACACTGTTGGTGGTAATGTCAACTATGGAAGTTTGTTTGGAGGTTCTTCAAAAAGCTTATAGTTGATCTTCCAAATGACCCAGCTACCCGAAGGACTCTATAATTCATATATATATATATATATATATATATATATATATATATATACACACACACACACACACACCATCTGTCTAAGGGAATAGGAGAGGGTAGGAAGAGATGGGAAGGCGAACGGGTACAAGGAGTTAATATACTCAATGTACCTTATATACTTGCATTAAAATGTCCTTATGAAACTCAGTACCACATAAAATGAACACAGATCAATTAAAAATACAGTTTAAAATCCATATGTATTCTAAAATGTACAATCCACTTAAGAGTCATGAACATTTTCATTATGTAGTTTTTATTTTAGATGAACATTATTGTAAAAAAAAAAAAAGTTCACCTGGAATAAAATCAATTTTTTAAAAAAACACTGCATCAGTATCAGTACAGTTAATGAACTGGCTTCAACAGACCAACCACATGACAGGTCTATATTATCCACAGGAGCTTTCCACAGTAAGCCACTGGAGCAAAATAAAATATGTTTAAGCACACACGTAGAAGCCTATGTAAAAACTCCATAGTTCCCATGGGGCATAATTTTAATCAGACAGTTCATGGCATTTTGCATTTAGGGAACTGCAGCATCAGCTGCAAACAGTCAAGTCAAACCTATCTGTAAGGCCATTGGAATGAACAATCATAAGTTCACTTTTTTTAAAAAAGGTACAAAGATGAAATATGAAGTTCTGTTAGTTCCTAGCATATGGCACATATCTCAAGATACAAAGTTAAAATCTGGAAATTTCTTAAAACAAATGCTTGCTGATTTTCATTTCTGTACTCAGTCATTTAGTTTCCTTCTAATGACTATGACATTCATAGATTTTTATTAGTATATCCTGACCTATGTCCTTCTGAATCAAGGGATTTCGTTTTCAGACAGTCTTGGGTATAATGAGAAAGATAAAGGAAGGTCTCTTTGTTTAGTTTTTTTTTTTAAGTCTAAAAAAATGAATGGAAGAAATTTTGAGATCAGTAAACCAACATAATGAAATGTGGTTTTAAAATTCTAGGCTTAGAATCTCATCTTTAAAGATTAAGAACTATATTTATAAAAGCATCTAAGTCACAAGCTTAAAGAGAAAGTCTACTTAATTTGTGTTTTACTGCTCATAGGAAGACACTTTAAGCCCTAATAGAGATTCTCAGCATTTGGAGCCTGTAAAATGCTGGTAATTTCTTACTCACAAACCTCAGAACAATCCATGTATATTGCACAACTAAATTCATTAATGGACAAGGCAGTAACATTTTTTGTATGCTACTGGATATTTACATGCATGCTTTATTCAAAACTAAGGTACCACATTTCTCTTTTCCAAGGATGCCTTCAATTCAAAACAAGACAAAACAAAACATACTGCGTAAATTTCATTGAATGCTTAGAGGCTGGCTCACTGTTTTTCTACCAGGTATTAGAATATTAGTTAGCTAAATGAGGTATAATTAAAAAATAGTCTTTCAAAGTAAAGAGAAATTTATAACGAAGACTGCATAAAATGTCCACATGAACAGTAAGAAACCCTGCAGCACCTGACTGATGTGCAGAGGTCGCTTCATCATCCCCAGTAAAAGAGGCTAGAACAGGTTCCCAGTGAAACATTTCACAATCAACTGATTCACATGCTACTTAGATACAGCATACTTTACTGTCTGATACCCTTAGATTCAATTTCAAAATTCTGAGTCCAACTGTTGTCAAAAAATTAGCACAATAATAATAAAGTGCAGCCTCTGAACCACTAATACTGCTGCAAAAATCTCTATGTACCCTATCTTATCTGTAAGACCACAACAATGTTCATACATACATACATACATACATACATACATACATACACACACACACACACACACACACACACACACACACACACACACACACACACAGACACCCCTAGATTTCTTCAGTTTCAGCAGGGAACAGACAATTATCTGTCACTAAACTCAACTACAAATAGAAAAAATAATGCACCATATGTACATTATTAAGCAAAGTAGACTATTTGTTGGGTTGTTTTTTACCATGCAGAAAGTGAATTTCCTATGGTCTGAGCTCAAATTATATACAATTTAGCAAAGCTAAATGTAAGAAAATAGCAGGGGCAATTTATTTCTATATAACAGAGAATATACTCCCAGTTTGCTGCTACTTCAAAGAGCACTTTTAGACTCACCTAAACATTTACAGGCTCATTCAAAGAGAAGTTCATGGAGACTAGTTATTAACCCACAAAAGACACAAGAAGAATGAAGAAATCAAAAGCAAAGCATTCTGGTTTAAAAAAAGGATGCTGACCACAGAACATGTCAGTTTTGGTTTGCAGACAACCCCTGAGATAGAAACCAAAGTGTTAAGACACCAAACAGTCAGAGGTAAATACTAGGAAAATTACATTCGTATATGGTGTCACAGCTCATGCGTTTTGCAAAGTACTTTGTTACCACTGTAACTGCTTGAACTTTTTTTTTTTCCAGAAAAGTTGTGATAAAACATTTCTAAGAAAATACTGTTTCTTTTCAAAAATGTATTTAATTTGAAGATGTTAGACTTACAATCAATTCTCACTGAGAGAACTACTTATACCTGGACAGTAATGTGTGACTTTAAGCTGGTAGGTAACTAGAGAAAAGGAAGAAAAGGCTAAAGTTTGTCAACAAAGTAAAGTCAGCGTATCCACCAAAAATAACTCTGGTATACTTGCAGCCACTGGAATGCTTTTGAGTTTTCCCACAGAAAGGAAGGCCTGCTAGTCCAAGCACTGAAGCAGAATTCCCTGTGTAACCAACTATCCATGTCCATTTCCACACCCAGTTCTTAATATACAGCACAAGAGCAGGAGTAATTGCTACAAGTTCATTTCCCTTGTCATCTGTTTTTATGCCCTCTGTGTTAGGACACTGAAGACTGGAACAACAGCAGTGACATTATGATCTGTATTTGGCACGTAAGTTAACACTAAATACCTCCCACCCACCCCTAGTGTAATGGTTTATTCACAAAAGAAATATCAGAACCAGCATTTGGTGAGAAAGGCAGCAAAGCTCTTGGTTGGCTTTGCCTGTATAGCCACAACACTTCTCTAACTACAAACCTAAACGCAAAGGGCTAGGTCCTATACATTCAGCAAAGGCTGTTTGAAAGCCAAAACCTGGATCATATGTGCTCTAATAAAAAGACAAGATATCTGGAGGATGTCCCAGATCTAATTACTTTTATGTATTTTTTAAACCCTAAATAGAACCAAAAGTCATTATTTTCAGCATTATTAACATGTTTAATTTCTCTCCATATAGGTATGTTTTCTGCAAACTGAAATCTAAATTTAACCTTTGTTAACTCTCTCACAGACAGTATTATGGTTAAGAACTGGGTAATACAAGCTAATGGGTAAAACTAAGAAAGTATATATTACATATCTGGTGTAACAAGACCATAGCTGGATGTGAAAATAAAGCCCTAATGACCATTTCTCTCCTTATGTGAAATCTCCGCTCATGAAGTTCAAAGATAGACACAGCAGAGCTTGCATATATTATTGGTTTTAGATAAGTAAATAATGACAAGAAGGCAGGCAGGAAAGGGGACAGCAAATATCACCCTCAGAAACAGTGAGACTGGAGTGCTTTCTACATACTGTTTTCAGAGAGAAGGCAGTGGTGGCCAACTTAAAAAGGATACAGCTACTCAGGGATGGGCAGAGCTCATAACCACCTGAAAAGATGAAGATGAAGTGGCCTCTGGTGAACTGATGGGCATTTTTATGAATTTTAAAAGTTTGCCAATATTTAATGATTTTTAAGAACACTGAAAATCAAAGCCCTTCGGTAAATGCTACCAATAAAACTTTTGGCCATATGACCCAGGCCAACCATCCTTTAATTTCAGTAGACCAATCTCTGTTTAATGTTCTGCTGTCTTTAAACATCCCCAAATATACAAGTCTAGAACTTCATGCCACTAAAGTGCTCAGTTAGGAGTCTAAGATTATGCTGTACCAGAGAAAGGCTGACACTCATGTGCAAAGAAAGATAGCAGCTTCCAGGACAGGCAGTAAAACAAGGAAAAACCAGTTGGGTCCTGCGTGTGTCTCCACATCATTTGCTTCCATGTTTGAAGAAAGGAGCCTGCTCTTTTGCTAGGCCATGAGGCTGGAATCCACTTGGCATTCTGTGTTGAGAGGTCTAGAGTTCCATGGTGCTCTCCGCAGCAGCCAGGTGAGGTGACTCTGAGGCTGGGTAACCTGTGCTTTCAGAGAAGCAGGGAAGGGCCCTCTAGGTATTCTGCAGTCTCTCAGAAGAGTTCATCAAAGCAATGAACAGCGGAAGAAACTGGTCTTCTTGGACCGGTTTTCTGTTATTTTCACTGGCCCACCTGCTCCTGATGAATTGCTGTCATTCTGAAAAATAGGATATGAAGTTGCTAAGGAAACCAAAATTCCAGGTTTGACACCAATTACCTACAAAGTAAAAACACACCTGGTGTGGGGAATATACTCTAGTACACTCGCACCCATGCTCACTGCAAAGCTCTATCAGAGAAGGAATTAGTTAAGTCTCAGCATTGTCTTTTTTATAAGTGGTGAGTTAAAGAGAAAATATTCTTAGGCTAGATAGCACTTCTGTTTTAACCATGTAGGACACTCTTATATCTAGCTTAAGGCAATTTCAGCCAAGGCCTGTAAGGTGTCAGGATAATGATGGAAACAAGGCTAAGGCAGTAGACAATAGGGTTAGAAGCAAGAGGAGTTGGTAACAGAAGATAGTTTTCATAAGGACCCATATTAAAATGAACTTTAGGGTGTCCTAAAGATTCATCACTGACAGTTCAAATTTAAGCCAACTTCAGCAACTCCAAGATCATCATTATATAGATAAAAATTATGTATTATATGAAAACTGAACTAGATAATTTTATGAAAAAAAGCAATTTCTACCATTTTTATTTTCACTATTTTGATAGAAATTCAATTAACTACCACTTAAGGAGTCAGAGGAAAGAGCTGAGATAGCTATAATACAGAAACAACCCTAAAGCAATAGAAATTAGAACCAAGGTACAATCATATGAAAGCATCAGGAACAAGTAAGTTTAATGTGAGCATATTATAATCATGCTCTCCATTCTGTTGAGTTTCATAAAAGGCTGTATCATGAAAATAAAAACTAAAGTGATACAAACCATTTTTCTGTTGAGTTTTGTCATTATATCCCGTGCAAGTGTAAAAAATGCCTAAAGGTAAAACAAACCAACAAAATTATTGTTAAATAGTTATATTTCAAAATGGAAATATAGAATTTTTTTTTCCGAGACAGGGTTTCTCTGTGGCTTTAGAGGCTGACCTGGATCTAGCTCTTGTAGACCAGGCTGGTCTTGAACTCATAGAGATCTACCTACCTGCCTCTGCCTCCTGAGTGCTGGGATTAAAGGCATGCGCCATCACCGCCCGGCAAAATATAGAATTTTTATTATTTATTTGTGAATATACTACTTCAGAGTTTCTAATCGGGGAAAAAAAGAGTATAATTAAAATCTTAGCATGAGCTAGGTGGTGGTGGCACACATCTTTAAACCTAGTACTTGGGAGGCAGAGGCAGATGGATCTCTGTGAGTCTGAGGTCAGCCTGGTCTACAAACTGAGTTCCAGGACAGCCAGGGCTACACGAGAAACTCTGTCTTGAAAAACAAAAACAAAACAAAACAAAAATCCTAGCATGTACATTTTACTGGCTTTTTCAGTTATATCATATTTTCCAATGTTGTCACGTTATCATTCATTTGTCAAATATTTTTGCATGTAATGCCTGCCACAAGTTCCTAATATGGCAATACAGTTATGAGTGCCTTCCTCAATACACTAAGAACAGGAGAGAGGCTCTGTTTAAACCACCCTACTCCCCTAGGGAAAGGCTTCAACCTCTGGCCCAGATGATGCTTGTCTTAGGGTTACTATTGCTGTGATGAAACACCATGACAAAAGCAACTTGGGGAGGAAAGAGTTATTTGGATCATTAAGCTTCCATATCACAGTTCATCATCAAAGAAAGTCAGGATAGGCATTTAAGCACAGCAGGAACCAAGAGACAGGACCTCAAGCAGAGGCCATGGAAGGTGCTACTTACTGGCTTGCTTCACAAGGCTTGCTCAACCTGCTTTCTTGTAGAACCCAGAACCACCAACCCAGGGATGGCACCATCCACCATGAGATTAGCCCTCTCAATCACTAAGAATTAAGAAAATGCCCTGCAGGCTTGCCTACAACCCGATCTTATGGAGCTATTTTCTTAATTGAGGTCCCTTCCTCTCGGATGACTTTAACATGACATAAAACTATCCAGCAAAATGCTAAATTCTGTTTAAGAAGTGGTTTAAGAACAATTATGGATTAAACTATAGCTCTGAAATTTCATCTTCACAAAAACCTATACCTTTTTTTTCTGACCTCTTCTGAGGGCATACCTAAGTATACAGAATCTTCCATGACAAACTGTGGGCATGTGCATACACACACACACACACACACACACACACACACACACACACCCTATACACACACACACACACACACACACACACACACACCCTATACACACACACCCTATACACACACACACACACACACACACACACACCTGTGGAAATCAGTTTAAAAGGAAGCCTGGAAAACTCACTTCTCTCACTGGCTCTTTAAAAAAAAATCTGTCATCGGCTGGGCCTTGTTGGCGCATGCCTTTAATCCCAGCACTCAGGAGGCAGAGGCAGGAGGATCTCTGTGAGTTCGAGGCCAGCCTGGTCTACAGAGTAAGTTCTAGGACAACCTCCAAAGCAATACAGAGAAACTCTGTCTCGAAAAACAAAACAAAATTTGTCATTACTTTTACTTTGTTTCCACAAAGTATGAAATTAATTCTGTGGCCAAGATTGAGGAGTACCCAACCGGAGCTGGCATAAGACACCCTCTTCCCCCTGCTTTAGTGGAAGGATTTCTTTCATAGAAAAAGAAAGCTTGTTTTTCTTTTTCTTTTTTTTTTTTTTGGTTTTGTTTTTATCTATGCTTATGAAAATAAACCAGTGGCAATTTCCTGTTTCTCAATGAGATACTCAGTAGCTAATCTGAAAAATGAGTGCTGGTTATTTTGAAGAAAGAAAAGTTCTGACAAGTATTCATTGACTACTAAGGCCATTTAAGTCTTGATATTTTAGCCACTGTGTAAGGAAGGAGTGAAGAATCTAAGACACTAAAGCTTAGAACTGCAGGGTTATTAAGCATGGGTACTAGCTCTATTACACAGCAGTTAAACAGATCATCTAGAGTTTTCTAGAGCAGTTTTCATTCACAAAGGATAGAACTACTGATGATATTTTCTTTGTTAAATTTTTAAACTGATCATAAAATTATAATTTTCATCTGTTCTTTTAAGACCTTAGATAAACTTTTCAAAATTTTTTTATTATTTTATTTTCTTATTGTGTATGGGTATGTTTGCCACAAGGCAAGTGCAGTGGTCATCAGAGGACATGGATCCCAGAGCTAAAACTCAGGTCCCCTGGCAAACTCCTTCACCCTCTGAGCCATCTTGCCAGCCCCACCCCCATAATCTTGTTTTAATGGCTAATTTAATGGAAATGTATTAAAACTAACCTATGGAAAACACTGTCTTATATCTACTAAATGGCACAGCATCATAGTGTCATGCTTACTCTACTTCAAATGTGTATACAAAGGGAATCCATTCAAGAGACAATGGTTTAATTCAAGTGATTCAGCTTGTCTGCTACAGGCTAGTAAAGTGTGATGACAAATATGCAGAGGACACTGAGTCTGCGATTGCTAACTTCCTAAACAAACGGCTGCAATGAACTTAAAATGAACTTGTATCTCCTCTCTTCCAAGAATCTTAATTGAGGAATCTTAACCCATGTGGAGGCTGCATGCTAGAAATCCATTGAGCAGAGTCTGCGTAAAAGCCCAAGGCATAGAAGTGCACAGGAGGCTTTCACTAGGCTGAGCAGCTATGCAGCATGTAAAAGCCCAAGGCATAGAAGTGCACAGGAGGCTGTCACTATGCTGAGCAGCTATGCAGCAAGGCACCATACGTTTCTTACCTCCTCGACATTTGTACTGGATTTTGCACTTGTCTCCAAAAATTTAATCCCATAGTCAATTGCTAACTGAAAGACAAACAGAAAATCAAATTTAGTGAAAGTACCTTGGACATACAAAGCATTTAGTAGATTGTACATTCTTCAAAGCCCCCAAGAATCTATGCCAGAACTCCTATGGTTTTCAATTTCATTTGTTTTCTTGTACTGTGCCTTTAACTTTATAATTTAACTTAGTCTAAAAATGACACAGCTTCTATTTAAAATGTCAATGTTAGAAATTTGTTCTGTTGTACTTGTGTGTCTCTAATAAACACACCAGAAAAACTACGAGATGGAGTCTCAGACTTACCACCTGCCTGGGATCGTTTACTCCTTTATCTTGTCTCCAGGAACACAACTCTCCAAGTGTAACTAACCTGACTTTCCTTTATGAATGAACTACTTTGTGAAGCAGAATGGCAAATTTGAACTCTTTTCATGTATCTATCTATTTCAGGGTTCTAACCCACATAACACTACTCAAATTAAGTGAAGGTTTCCAAGGGCAAGTTGGTAGTCAGTCTGAAAAACTAAATGTATTTGCACCTATCACTGGAGAAAGTCTCTGGAGGCTTGAGAAAATATCTTAGGTAAACGTGCACAAAAAAATACCCATTTGCAAGCCGGGCATTGGTGGCTCACGCCTCTAATCCCAGCACTTGGGAGGCAGAGGCAGGTGGATCTCTGTGAGTTCCAGACCAGCCTGGTCTACAAGAGCTAGTTCCAGGACAGCCTCCAAAGCCACAGAGAAACCCTGACTCGGGAAAAAAAAAGAAAAAAAATACCCATTTGCTGTACAGCCAGGCACCTGTAAATGTCACCTCTGTAGCCTGGCAGTCACCAGGAGCTTGCTGCTCATGAGCTGAAGCTAAGCTGTACTAAACTCTTAGGGAAAACAACAAACTGGGAAGTGATGATGGTTGAAATTCCACCTACCCTAGTAAAGTTTTTCAGAAACTGAGTTATTGTAACTTCAGATCTGGGCTTTTTGCACAAATCTGAAAGAGCCTGAACAAGAATGGCTGGATCTTAAGAAAGGCCAGTCTATCTCCCAGCACTCTCTAGGGCTGAGTCATGACTGGATGGTAGAAACGGGGTTGGATTTGAATACTAATTCCCATTATCCAAGCACATCTCACTGTTGTTTGATAGTCAGTTCTTAAAGTACTAAAACAGATATTTTTAAAACATAAATTAATTCGAAGAAAATGAATGCTGTATGGGAGTAGACTCCATCATTTTTTCATTCGATTCAAACTTACCTTCTCCCCTCTTTCTTTGGACACCTGTCTTTTGTCATTCATATCGCATTTGTTACCCAGGATCATCCTTTCAACATCTGAAGAGGCATGCTGCAGGAGGAAAACAGTGCATCATAAAAATAGCCTGAGAAGAACCACAGAGCTTCAATGGGAAAACCCCAACCTGAAAGAAACATGGCAGCTTGTTCAGCAACAAGATGATCTTTCCTTCAATACAAGCCTAATTCAGAGGAATGTTTAAAGATAGAAGGGAGAATTACCTCAGCTTAAAGCCTTCACAGAGCCTTTGCAAACATTTTCCCCTGAAGGCTCACACTCACTCTCATAACTCAAATATAACAGCCAAACCTTCAAACAATTATTCTAGTCAAAAACAGAATAAGCCTCCATGTGTGATCTATTTGGGAGCTGGGTAGTGGGTCATTCAAAAAGCCAAAAGAGTAAAGAATAAAAAATAAACACACAACATGCCATGCTAATAAAAGTACTGCCATGTGGTAGAGCATAAATAAGGAATATGGGTTAGCTTAAAATGTAAGAGGTAGTTAGTAATAAGTCTGAGCTATTGGCTGAGCATTTACAATTTATACTGTCTCTGAGTTAGTTATTTCAGAAGCAGCTGCTGGGTATTTAGGAACAAGCAGTTGGAATGGGAAAACTCTGTCTACAGAAAGTAACCTGGGTTTTGAACTATCTAAAAAGATCAACTAAGTGGGTTCATTCAAAAGTACTAAATTACTTCCTAGTCAGTTTCTTTCTGAAATGCCACAGAGATTTCAAGGAAAAGTTAGTACCAACTATCCTGTAACTAATCCAAATTTGAAATATCTAAGGAGGAAAAAATGTTAGAAAGGCAAAAAAGTTGCAGAAATACATTTCTGCTAGTGACACAGCTGAGAATCATGTATCTTAGCTGTGGCTCTGTCCTCGGAGGCTCTATGAACACTGGCAAGCCATTCCTTCCTCACCTGTTTCCTTAGGTATAAAATGGGGACACAGATTATGTTGTGTCTAAGCTCTGACCTGAGTTTATACACGAAATGCTCCTCTGTCTACTATCTATATACAGCTATTGACCTGGCACCATTGAGGATCTAGTGTTTTTCCAGTGGGCAGGGTTGGCCTGTCCTGCCCATTCTGTTCCTCAGCAGCAGCCACCTCCAGGAGAAAGCAATAGCCCACCACATGTTCCTAGTAGGCTTCTGTCCAGCATTGCCACTCTCCTTCCATACATACCTCTTCAATGTTTCTTATCCAATTCTTAATATTGTCAAAGGATTTTTCATTGGTGATGTCATAGACCAGCATAATTCCCTATGGTAGGAAACAAAAGATTTTATTACACACTTCATATACTTACAGCTCACAATGCAGGACATGCCTACCTGCCTCTCTTTTGTCTTTTTTGGTCTTTAAAGAGGGATTCATAATAAATTTGAAAAATACAGAGGCAAAAACAAACGAATGCTGCTGTTGTCTGTCTAAATGAACTGTTAACATCTTCACTGTTAACTTTTAATGAATTAGTGATTGTAGGAAAGGTAAGCCGATCTTTCTACCTGACCTCAGGTGATAATGATCGGCCCCAAATGGAGCTTCAGGCCTGGCTAAGTAAGACAGGGGCAGTGAATGCTCAGAGGAAGAGGGACATTTCCAGGGCACACTTGCTTATTACAGACAGAAATGATTATTGTTCTCATTCCAAGACCACACTGTTCTAAATTTTTCTTTCAACACAGGTTTACCTGTATTGCATACAGGCTTACAATACAATGTTACCATTTGTCCTAACACTAATAACTCATATGAAAACATAATGTGTTTATTACATGGGTTAGTTAAGGCATTGTCATCATATTTTTAAAGATTCCCCTGCCTGGTAAAATCTAAAATTTCCAAATAATTCAAATAACACCTCTATGCTAAGCACCCAGGCCACTGTCCAGTACTGTGAGAACTATGTGAGCTGGTCATGGGTGCCCTTACAGAAAAGAGACTGGAAGAGGTTAAGCATGAAAACAGAAAGACAACTAAAGAATGGATCAGCAGCTCCAGGAAAGGCTAATTGAGGAGAAACTAATAAGTTGGTACAAGAAGAGGAGGACAGGCTCTGAAAATACTGAGTCATGGATCTCCAGGACCATTCTTCAGGACTGTGAATACTATGTGCTACACGCACTTAAGTGCCAATCCATGCAACAATATGGAATAGGCTGGTAGTTCAGTGGTAGAGTGCTTGCCTAGCATGAGTAAGCACTGCAGGTTTGATGTCCAGCACTGTCAGAGAGTAGATAGACAGAGATACTGATTCTATGGTTGACCATGCACATGTCTGAACACTCAGGAGACAGAGAAGAACTTCAGGCCAGCCTGGGCTACACAGTAAAACTTTATCTGAAATACACACACACACACACACACACACACACACACACACACACACACACACACACCACTAAAAAGTCCTTCCAACTCCCAAGAATTTGCTAAGTACCTACTATGTGCCAAATACTCTACTTATACTAGATACTCTGAGTAGTGAACAGGATAACCAAGGTCCCTTCTTTTCATGAATGGATAACAAAGAAAACAGACCAGCATACAATTAACTAGAATTCTGACAATTGCAACACAGAAACATGGGGAGCTTTGAACTAAAACAACAGGGGCAGTCTTATCTGGTAAAGTGGCTCAAGGGGCACCGACAGTTTCTCTGAGAAAATGAGTAAGGCCAAGGCTTGAAGACCAAGTAGAGTGAACTTGACAAAAGGGCTGGGACTGATGAAGGAAGCCAGTCCATGGTGCCTGCCACCATAGCCACAACAACAACAACTACAAAAAAAATCAATAGCATTTTGTCATTGAAGGTCCAGGGTACACTCAATTGACTCAAAGAAAACTTAGCAAGATGCACAGATCTATTGGGAAAAGGGACAAGATGGGTCCAAGCAGGAAGACAAGGTAAGATGTCCTTTACAGAACACTGTCTAGACACCAGCTGTCAGCTATCTCCTATAGTCACCACAAATTCTCGTAAGTAAAACAGAAGATTGTGGGTCCCTCCCAAATCTTCTGTTCTCCCTGTACTATCAAATGGTGAAGGTCAATAAAACCCCAGCAGTCATGTAAATGCCTGGGTGTTTCCCTCATAGCGAGTCTCTGGAGATAGGTCCTGGAGATCCTATGATTCAGTATTTTCAGAGCCTGACCGCCTTTACTCATGTACTGGATTATTAGATTCTCCTCAATTAGCCTCTCCTGGAGCTGCCGACCCACCCTTTAGTTGTCTACCTGCTTTCACTCTGACCTCTTTTAGTCTCTTTTCTGGAAGGGAACCCATGATCAACTTAGTGCTCAAATATTTGCAGTACCCTCCACTGTTCTCAGAATTAAATTCCACGGCATGGAAAGCAAAGTCCAGCACAGGCTAGTGTTCAACTTTGTTGGTAAATATAAATGTAAACATATACAAATAATATAAAACACATTAGACAAAAAAGCCAGGAAATAAAAAATATTAAAGAGTTCTCTGGCCAGGTGTTGGTGGCACACGCCTTAATCCCAGCACTCTTGAGGCAGAGGTAGGTGGATCTCTGTGAGTTCAAGGCCAGCCTGGTCTACAGAGTTCCAGGATACCTAGGGCTGTTGTTACACAGACAAACCCTGTCTCAGAGAAAAAAAAAAAAAAAAAAAAAAAAAAGAATTCTCTCTCAGGGAGGTAGGATTTGGGATGATTTCTCGGAATTCTTAAAAGCTTTTTTTATACCATTAATATCCACTTTTAATAGCAAGGGAGAACTATTTTTTTGTTTGTTTATTTGGGACAGAGTCTCACTATGTAGCCTTGGCTGGCCTGGAACTTGCTATATAAACCACGCTAGTCTTGAACTCATAGAGAAGATCTACCTGCCTCTGCCTCCTTAGTGCTGGGAGAAAAGGCAGGTTATTTTTTAAATGACAAGCAATATTCTCCTCTACCCCACCCCTCCTTGCCTCAAGTGCACATTTCACTTCAGCTATACACTTTGTAAAAGATTTTTAAAAACTAAAAGTGAAAACATGCACTTTTATCATGAAAATATATTTAAAAGTTTTATGCTACTGATGGATAACCACAATAAAAAAAAAACAAGTAACAATAATTGCTGATTCAGCTTTCCGCCGACCGACCCAGGAACTAGAGCCCTCATCCAGTGGCTGATGGAAGCAGAGACAGACATCCACAGATATACACTGAGCTGAAATCGGGAATTTAGTTGAAGAGAGGGAGGAATGAAGAGCGAAGGGGTCTGTACCAGGTTGGAGAAACCCACAGAAACAGTTGGCCTGAACAAGGGAGAGCACATCGACCCCAGATGCTGTCGGGGAGGCCAGTACAAGACTGATCCAGACCCCTGAACATGGATGTCAATAAGGAGGCCTCTGCACTCCAGGGAGCCTCTGGTGGTGGATTAGTATTTTTCCCTGGTGCAAGAAGGGACTTTGAGAGCCCATCCCACGTGAAGGGTTACACTCTGGCCCTGGACACATGGGGAAGGGCCCAGGACCAGCACAGGAAGATTTGGTGGACTTTGCAGAGCCCCTGTTGAGGGCCCTACCCTGCCTGGGGAGTGGTGGGTGGATGGGGTGGGGGGTAGGCTGGGGGTGGGGGAGGAGGGATGGGGGTGAGGGGAGGGAGAGGGAGAAGGAACTTACATGTGAAACAAGCTTGTTCTCTAAATAAAACTAATAAATAAATTAAAAAAAATAATTGCTGATTCAGAGTAATTAGCTATCTACAGTTAAAACTAACCAGGTAACTACTGTAGCACTATTACCCTTTGGGCTAAATGATGAAGCTCTATCATTCATGTGCCCTGTCTGCCTCAAATGTCCCTTTCTTTGATCAGCACAGAAACTGAACAGTGTGGTATGAGAGGTAGAGGCTCTCAAACCAGGTGTTTCTAGCTAAAACACTACTATGTCTATTATAAGACACTCCCTATTTAATAGGGAGACCCTGGGAGACAGTATTTTAGCTTTCTCGGTCTCTAATGTGAGATTCTTTTGAGGATCTCCTGAGATGTTATTTGTAAACTACTTAACCCAGAATTCAGGACATAACTTAGACTCAGCAGCTTTTTATTACTAACTTACCTCTTTGATTTCAACTGCAAAAGTCATTACACTATTTCCTAAGGTTGTAATGCAACTGATATTAATATGGACCTGGTAGAAATATAAATTAAGCATACCAGGTAAACTTTGCAGATCTAAGTTGCCTAAGAATTCAGAAGTTGCTGGTCTATGAGAAATAACGATGATGTAATCATATGGCCCTTCTTCCCCTTGCAGCTGAATTATCCCAAGGTTTACTATGAAGCCTGTAAGGTTGCTGACATGTTTAAAACAAAACTAAAAAAAAATCTACATAGAGGTAGACTCCAGAAGCACATTGCATGCCTGATCCAACCAATCAAAGCTTGCCATGACCACCACATGCCAGGAATGGCATACTCCATGCAAGTACAACAGCCCTACAGCCCTATAAACACCCTGAGAGACCCACGACTTCAACAGAACAGCATTTTCTGGAGTGTCTTCCACTGATTCACACTGTCAGCAAGTATTTACTGAGCATCTACTGTGTTAGGAACCAGCACTGTACACAGCAAAACAAAAGAAAAAAATAAAGCTAGATCCCTACCCTCAGAATGGAAAAGCCAGTACTATCCAGAATAGCAATAATCCGTAATTATGTGAAGTAACAGTAAGGAAGATGAGGCAGTAGAAACATGAGAAAGCCAGATAACCCTTGAGTCTAAATTAAGTAACACACCTCACTGACTTCTTTCTTTACACTATGAACTACAGCTACATATCCAAGTGAGACATTGCTCCATAAGGTAGTGTTCCTGCCTTCTCAGGGGAAATGGCCAGACCACCTAGTCCCAGAATGTAAAACACTGGCCAACACAAACACTAGTGTGTCTAAGATGCTTCTAATCAAAAGTTACCTGTGAACTATACCAAACCTTCCCTGTTAAAATGTTCCTTTTTATCTTCTCTGAAAGAAACAAACACCATCAAATGTATCCCTGGCACACATAGACAGTCCCTTCCCTCTGATTCCAATCTAAGCAAAATAAAAGAGCAGCAAACACTCTCTTTATGATAATAAAAACTCTTCACAATCTTGAAGGTTTGGTTAGTTTTTGTTTTGGACAACTTGACACATGCTAGAGTCATCTGAGAGGAGGGAATTTCAATGAAGAAAATGCTTCCATAAGATCGCCTATAGGGAAAGCTTGTGAAGTATTTTCTACTGATGGGAACACTTAGTCACAGGGTTTGTGATTTACTAAGACTGCCATCAAGTACTAATAAAAGGAAAAAAGATAACAAAAATGCAAAAATACCTCAGCAGAATGTAGAGGAGTTCTAGAATATCTAAATGGCTTGATTACTTATTATAAAGACTAGTAACAAAATATAGCTACTAAGATCAAATACATTTTCAAAACCCTTAAAATCTCTTGTTTTCAAATTTAAAATGTTATTTTCCTTCACTTTACTATGTAGGGAGGAGAGGAAGTCCTTAGTGAATGTAGTCCTGACTGAATGGTTAATATTGATAAGGATTCTAATGCCTTGGACACATGGGAATTAACAAAGGCTACCCTGGGTCAGGCTCAAGGAATTGGCAAAGCCTTCTTCTGGTCTGTGTATGAATGTTGACAGTGTACAGGAAGCATCTATGGAGCCTGCAGTTTCCTCCTCCCGGATATCTAGTGCCTGAACTGCTCCCCAAACGAGACCTCCTCTAGAGACAAACTAGCCCCTCTTCCTCTTCTGTATGCCATCAGAAGACACACATGAGACATTGTGTGTCTGTGCTGCTCCATCAAAGAGCACACAGGCCACCAGACCCCCCCGCTTTTCTCTATGTGAGTCTTTGTGTCTGTCCTTTCCTCATTCCCTCATTTGCTCCAGTCAGGTTTCCAGGACCAACCTGGTCTTGCTGAATGCAGTAGTTCTAGACTCTAGCTTCATAACTACATATAGGCAATGAATACCCCTATTTTATTTTCACCCGAAGGGTTAGAAACCCAGAAACACACTCACCATGGCTCCTCTATAGTAAGCTGTCGTAATTGTTCGGAATCTTTCCTGGCCCGCTGTGTCCCTAAAATTTGAAACAAAGAAGGGAAAGAGTGATTTTAAAATTCACCAGCAACATAGGTGAGGACCCCAGGTTATAGGAGATAAAATCTGATCTGCTGTCAATCAGTGCAGTGTGGCAAGGAAAAGAACAATGAGGCACAAAGACAGCACATTGTACCAGCAGAGCTGGAGGCAGAGGTGGCCACAGGAGTCTGTCAGAACTTACAATGACTTGGGTGAAAAACCAGGACTTGGTGATAAAAGCAGCAACAGCAAAATAAATATGGGGGTCCTGCTAGGAACTACCAAGTGGGAGGAAACAGAGAACAGTTCTGAATTCTTGGTTTCCCAGAGACAGCGACAGGCTACATGATTAAGGCATTTGCTTTCTTGACTGCCTGTGTGATTGCTGTACAAAGCAAACTGCTGAACCGGACTTACTACTGTGTACATTCTGCTCAGCAGAGCAGAACAAAACATGTCTCCTCCAGAGAGCTTTCAGAGCAGAGCCTGCAGTAATTACACACCAACTTGGAGTCCTACATCATTCTCCAAGTTCCCAAAGACTAAACATAAACATCTCAAAGTTACATAATCTTTCACCTATTCTTCCTTTTGAGCTGATCGCATACCACTAAAATATATATAACAGGATGGGAATGCAGCCTACCAGGGTCCCAGGTTCAATCTCTTGCAGCAAATCAGGGCTGTGTGAGGGGGAATACATAACTCTCTCCTTCTCTCTCTCTCCAAGAAATATGGACATTTCTAATTACATTTATAGCCTAAATCCCACAAAAGAAGCCAAATTTTCTTTTTTTTTTTAAAAAAAAAAAGATTTTATTTAGTTATTATGTATACAACATTCTGCTTCCATGTATATCTGCACACCAGAAGAGGGCACCAGATCTCATAACGGATGGTTGTGAACCACCATGTGGTTGCTGGGAATTGAACTCAGGACCTCTGGAAAAGCAGTCGGTGCTCTTAACCTCTGAGCCATCTCTCCAGCCCCAAGAAGCCAAATTTTCTTGATATTTGGGGGAAAAAAATCACTACTTTTAAATTTGCTATTTATAGCCAGAACTAGCCACTTCCTGTGATACTAACACTATTGCAAAGAAAAGAGAGAAGTATTTGTGAAACTATATTGAAAATCTAGTACACATGAAACCCTACCAAGGGATGAAGGTTCGAAAGAAATATAGTCAATTAAAGCAGTAAATATTTTGATATTTATATCTACTTTACAAAATAGTTCCACACAGTGCTCATGTGATGAGGTGGGGTGATACTGTCATCTTTACTCTGCAAAAGATACAATAGCTCAGGAGAGCTATGGTCCCATCTCTGTTACTCAAAAGCTCACAGTCTTAGGGCCACTCAAGCGTTGCAAGTTTCAGCTGTTGAGCACAGGGATGAGACTGTATCTTGTTACTCTCTTCCCCACCAGCACTAGAGATGAAAGGAACTTACTCTGTGCTTAGCAAACGAGGAGAAACACAGAAGCCAAGTACTTTTGAGTGGATTAATCACATCTCCTTGACTCAAATACACTACCGATCTGGAACTAGCATACACACACACACACACACACACACACACACACACACACACACACACAATTTTAAGGGTTAAAATGTTTCTCCAAGTTTTGATGGAACAAGAGGTATACGTGTGTTTAAGTAATAGTGACAACTTACTGCTTATGAATGGCATCCGAAGTATGGGGCAGACTGTAGGATTGTGCCCTCAAAGTATGGTATCTGACACTATCCCTAGGTAGACTGTGCCAGAATTGAGGTAAGCTAAAGAACACCCAGGCAGCATCCTTTGGAGAACTGCTTGAGGGGGTGTGTGGAGGCGAACATTTGTTCCATATACATTTGGTAACAAGTGTTTAAAAATTTTAATTTGTTTTTTAAATTCACAATAGCCTGATCAAGACAAGGCATTACTTATTTTCTTCCTCATTCCTCAAGTTAAATAGACTCTACTTAGTGAATTATAAACGATCAGGGCTATAGAGAACCTCTGCTCTTTATCAATCCAACTCATTTACATGCAAGAAAAAGCAGGGCCTGAGAAGGCAAAATGGTTTGGAGAAGTTTCCCAACAGCTACATCTTAAAGGCTTAGTCTTTGGGGTGGTGGTGGTACTGGGGCGGGGGTGTGGAATCTTTAGGGGATTGGGCTTACTAGGAAGTCCTTAGGTCACCAGGAGCACTTTCTTCAAGTGGATTTTAGGGTCCAGGCCTTCCCTCATTGCTTTCTTCCTAGCCCACAAAACAGGAAGTTTGCTCTGCCATCCATGCATTCCCTGCCACTGCTATCCAGCAGCTCATCAGAGACCCAAACCAATGATTCCATGTAGTCTAGGACTAGCTGAACCAAAGCAAACCATTTCTCTTTATAAATTAAGTGTTTCAACTATTCTGTCTTTTTGTCTATTCTGTCTTTTTGTTTTGTTTTGTTTTGTTTTGTTTTGAGACAGGGTTTCTCCATGTAGCCCTGGCTGTCCTGAAACTCATTCTGTAGACCAGGCTGGCCTCAAACTCAGACATCCACCTGCATCTGCCTCTGCCTCTTGAGTTCTGGGATTAAAGGTGAGCCAACGCTGCCCAGTAAGTATTCTGGTTTAGTGATGGACAGAAAGCAAGAAACTTCCCTGAAGTCCTCAATTTAGACTAGAAGTCCATGGTCTGTGACACTCAGCCATTTTGCTGTGTCTGAGTCACAGCTGCAACTACAATGAACTATTCTACGCTTTTGAGAATTTGTTTCTTCTTGTATAGAGCTTTGGAAGAATGGGCTCTGGACCTCTTCTGGATCAGTTTCTGCTTCTCACCTCCCACTCTGCCACAGAACGATGTGCAGTGCTTATTCTCTTTGACTTTTACAAAGGAAAGGTCTGAGGGATTGCACGATGTCTCTAACACCCTGATTTACATTTTAACCCCACTTTCAATTCCCAAATCAAATAGAAACTCCATGTGTCTTCATTTTTTTACTTACCATATCTGAAGTTTAATTTTCTTTCCATCGAGTTCTATCGTTCTGATTTTAAAATCAATTCCTGCCAGAAAACAAAGAAGGATATGCTAAGTTCCTCAAATTCAATCCAAGTCTTATTAGGGAGAGAACAAAGATTTCTATTGAAAAAAAAAAAAAAAGCTCTCCAACGCACTGGAAAATGTGAGCACACAGAGGGTGTGAATGGCATGTTTCCTTTGAATACAGGCTGGAGAAAGGAATGCTAATCACTCTGCAAAGCATTCCCACACATGTGAAATGCAGGATTACAGGCCTCATTATTTGGGCACAAATGGCCCACATCCTGCAAAGTTACATAATTCAGAAGGACTTAGAACATATTTCCTCCCTCCTGAAATACATATACACACTGCTCTCAGTCCTCATGCCCCAACCTTTCCCTATAGAAAGCCATGGAGCCTCTTTAAAACAAAATTGAGACTCTGCCCATTTGATGGCATGGGAGGGAAGGATTATTCTATTTTAAACAATCAGAAGGGGTTTCATGTATATCTTAATAAATGTCCCAAGGGTTACTACTGCCTAGAACTGGAATAGCCAGCATGGTTTTTAGCCCTGGCCACACTTTAGAATTCCAGAGAGAACAACAAAGAACTCACTTCACTAGGCCTGCCTCCCCCCAAACTTCTGACACCCATTTAGCCAGGCACAAGCAATTCTTAAAGCTCCCAGTGTAATTTGAACCTGAAGCCAAAGCTTAACAGGCCTGCAGGGTGACACAGGAAAAGTCCTTTGTGACTCTGGCACTTCAAAAGGTCGACATCTCCTCACCTATCCCCAACCCATGACAGCTCAAAACTTCAAAACTTCCTTAGGACCTCTACTACAAAGGAGCACAGAACCCCTAGCATTAAAGCACTATACAGCTGAGGATGACCCTGAATTGATCTCTCTGCTTCTCTTCCTTCCAAGTGGTGGAACTGCCCATATGCACACCATTCCACTGCCCCAGCTTAGGAAGTGGTGCTGGAGAACCTGGGGCTTTCGACATGCTGCGTAAGCACTCTCCTAACTAAGCTATAGCTTCAACCCCAGAAATAAGGGCTTCTGTAGTGATCAGAGATGAATACAGCTGGGCAGCAATTTGTTAAATCCCCCTCATATGCCACTCAGCTGTACTTAGTTTTTTCCCATTCTTTCACCTTTTAAAACACTGAACTCAGTCTCCAATACTCTTCAAGGCCACATATAAACTGGGTGTCCTATAAATGGTCTTGAACAGTAACTGCAGCATTTGGAGTGTGGCGAGGTATCATGCAGCCATGTATAATACTTCTTCACAGGGAGGTGGAAAGCACCCAAAAAGACTGCTTCCCAGCTCCAGCTTTTGGTAATGCATATGCATAAACCAACTGGATTTCACCCTCTCCTCCGGGTGGTACTTTTCCATGGGGGAGCCTTTGCTGCTTTCTGCATGTGGAGACAGACAAAAATGCCACCCAAGCTGTCTATCAAGCTAGCCCCTTAATCATTCTTTTCTCTCACTAATGGCCCTGGACTATGGGCAAATATAATCTGATCCCAGTGTTTCCAGGTTATGCAGCTCACATTTCTTCCTACAGTAGTTGGCACTGCAGGGGCAGCCGGTAATGTACCCAGAACTTAGCACTGTAGCATGACTATCAGTGCTAGCATCCCACAGCACCTATGTCTGCCCTCGCTGTTTCAGATGTAGACACTAGTTTTTATTGTGACCTGACGTTTTAAAATATCTTCAAATCTAGTGTAACAATGATCCTGTAGAAATCCTCTTTGGAACAGGCATGGTGGCTAATGGGTAACTTGTCAACCTGAGTTCAATGCTGTATCCCACAGTGGAAGGAGAGAACTAATCTAGCTATTCCTTTAAGCTACTCTTTGACTTCCATACAAGAATGTGGCAGGTGTGTACCCAGCCCACCCTCACCAGACACACATAAACCTTGAATGCAAAATAAATTAAAACAAAAAAACTTTCTTCTACCCATCATCTCTTTTTGGCCCCCACATCAAGCACAATGGCATTCAACAAATGTTGCTTGAAATTAACATTCAAAAACTTTTAATTATTTTTAACTATGTGCATATATGTGTGTGGCTATGTGTGTGTGCAGAGGCCAGAGGTGTTGAATCCCCTGGCACTGGAGTTACAGATGGTTGTGAGTCACCTTATATAGATACAGGGATTTGAACCTGGTGGCAGACGAATTTCTGTGAGTTTAAGGCCAGCCTGGTCTACAGAGTGAGTTCCAGGAGAGCCAGGGCCATGTAGAGACCCTGTCTTAAAATAAAAATAAAAACAAAACAACAGCCTGGATCCTCTGGAAACGTATGTGCACTTAACTGGTGAGCCTTTCCAGATCAGAGAAATAAAACCAGTAGGAGGGGCAGAGGGGACCAGAGGATAAGAAGGGGGCTGCAGATCTGCAAGCTCTGGAGAGTACCTTACACACGGAAGACCATACTCACCACTGAGCGATGCCCTTCAAAACAAGAGGACAGTGGATTGGGAAGTGTGATTAACTCAAACCCAACTTGGGTTGAGAAAGCCTCCATTCTCAGGTGCTCCAATAGAGAAAACTCAACTTAACTCAGCACTAAGCTAACTTGGTTATTTGCTTTATAAGGAATAATAGTCTCGGTTAATCCCATTAGCCAAGCTTCAGTCAAACCAGGTTCAAAGTAAGGCAAATGTCAAGTTCTAGTCAATAAGCTATCTCTGTACCTCACTCCCCTTTTCTGTATTGTTATCCAGCCATGTGGTAGGCAGCCCTAGAGTATCATTGAACCTGCCCTGTTTTAGGGGCCACCTGATTCATGAACCACTCTGGGCTCAGAAAATACTATTAAATGTAATTTGTTTAAGGCTTGTTTTTCTTTTCTTTCCTTATTATTAGCATATGTATGAGAAAGAGCTCTAGTGTGCACCACAGCAGAGTGTGGAGGACAGAAAACAACCTTCTTGCGAATGGTGGTATTTGGCATTGGCTCAGCTGCAGAGTATAGTGGATTAGCTAATGTGGAAAAGCAATCAAGACCTTTCACTAGAAATGCCTTGAGGGTATTAATATTATTGACAGAACTGAACTGGGAACCTAGATAGGAGGCTTAACTGCTCTAGACCACTGTATCCTCAACTATCCAACAAACAAAACCTGGGAAGGGGGATGCTGGAGAGATGGTTCACAGCTTAAGAGTTTGTAATGCTCTTGCATTGTACTCTCTCAGTCCTCAACATTCATACTGGGTGGTTCAAAACTGCCTGAAACTCCAGTTCTACGGAGTCTGGCACCCTCTCAAGACCCTGGGGGCACCTGCACTCAGGTGCACATACCCACACACATATATACATAATTTTAAAAAATAAATAAAAATACATTTTGGGGTTTTGTTTTGTTGCTGTTTATTTGTTTTTTAAGGGCTAGGATGGAGGGTGGACAAGTCTGCTCAGTGGGTCAGTTGCTTGTCTTGGGAGCAGGAGGACCTGAGGTGGCTGGTACTTTGGGTCCCTAATGCTGGGGGTGGAGACCAGCAGGCAGGTCCCTGGGCTCACTGAAGCCAGTCTAGCCTTACTTGACAAGTCCAGGCCAGGGAAACATCCTGTTCTCCATAACTATATGGATGACACCTGATGAACAACATCCACAGTAGACCTCTGGCCTCCACTTTCAAGTGCACACACGTGTGCCCCCCAAATACATACACACACACACACACACACACACACACACACACACACACACACAAATGCATGCATTCATAATAGTTAGAATCATGAAAAATCTCTTTTAAAAATTGAAGATATTTACAATTAGATTGACAATAATATCAATAGAAATATAGTGGATCAACATTCTCATTAACATTTAAAGAAAAGAAGCCGGGCATTGGTGGCGCACGCCTTTAATCCCAGCACTCGGGAGGCAGAGGCAGGTGGATCTCTGTGAGTTCGAGGCCAGCCTGGTCTCCAGAGTGGAGTGCCAGGATAGGCTCCAAAGCTACACAGAGAAACCCTGTCTCGAAAAACCAAACCAAACCAAACAAAATGAAACAAAAACAAAAACATTTAAAGAAAAGATACTTTTCCGAGACTACTCCAGGGATAAAAAGAATAATTACCAATAAAATTGTATCAATGGAAAGTAGAGCCTTCAATTCAAACTAGTTTAATGTAATCTGTTAACTCATATGGTAAGCCCAGGGGTGGCTGAGGTTCAGGGAAGGCTCAGCCTAGGGGTTCCTTCCAGCTCATTTCTCTGTACCTCCTTGGGCTCTGTCCTTCTGAGGACTGGGTTTATACCTGGACTGATAACAGCTTCTAACAACAAAAGCAAGAAGAAAGCAGACCAAGTCTCTCTTCCAAAGCACTGGCCTTCCCGACTCTTCCTCCTTTCTTTTTTCTTCTTTTTTTCCTTCCATCTTCTCTCCTCCTTTTTTTTTTTTTTTTTTTTTGAGGATGTATACTCCTGTATGGAGTGGGTACATGTGCGTATGTATGCATGCATATGTGAAAAGATCAGAGTCCAGCATAAAGTGTAGATCCCCTGGTGCATTCCATGTATCTGTTTACTGGAGGTAGGGTGTGTTGCAGTGGGGGGTCACTCTGTCTACCAAGTGAGTCCCAGACGCTGAACTCAGGTTGGTAGGTTTTACAGTTTTACCCATCTTACCATCTCAGGATACTCCCCTACCCCTTTTTTCTTCCTTCTTTCCTTCCTTCCTTTTTTGAAAATGAATCTCTTACTGGCCTGAACTTGTGATGAGAGGTGAGGCTGGCTGGCCAGGGAGCCCCAAACTTTCACCTTCTGAGCATGAGGAGTTCAATACACAGCTTTTTTCTCCGTAAGACTGAACTCAGGTCCTTGTGCTTGGAACTTTCCAACTAAGCTCCCTCCCCAGCCCCTGGTTTCTCATTTCTCAACAGCTTGTCATAGGAATGTCATGTTCTGGTGGACTAAGGCCAAATGTCTGCAGTAATCACTGCCATGGGACTTAACAAGACTGAATTAATCTAAATTCATGCCAAGATATAGGTGAAGGCCCATCCTTGAGTTACTGAAATTGAGTACTTCCCCAGTATACAGGGCTACTAAAAATAGCTCAAAGAGTGGAAAGCCTGTGTGGCATAAATCACATCTTTTTGTAATATTCAAATATATTTCATTAATAAAATGTCTTATTTGCATCTATGTGAAATCAGCAAACCATAATCTGTGTCACTTCTCCCTGTCATGAACATTCCTCCATTTACTGATTACCTGTTGTGTTCTCTGATGGTAACTTCACCTAGAGTTTAATCACCAACCAGAAAATAAAAAGGCAAGACGGTGAGCAATGCAAGAATCTGACACAGCCTCTGCTAAACTGTGATGGCTACAGCCAGGACAGTCCTCCAACCCTCCTGGCTTGTTCCAATTTCCCAAATGACTAAAGCTGAAAGGAGGAGGAACTGTCACAAAGCCAGCACCAACAACCATAGTGCAGGCCTCTGTGAGGTGCATGGACATACATCCAGGCGAAACACCCTCATACATGGATAAAATTTAAAAAATTATAAGAATAAAATTGAAGAAAATAATTATGTCTCTAAAACACAGCTTTCTGAAGCACTATATTTAGGGTCAAAACCTTCTTCCTGTTTCAATAGACTTTTAAAGAGCATCAGTTTTTGGCAGCGAATAATACAATAATTTGTGTTCAAAATGATAGCTCTGTGTGTCATTCATGAGCACTCGATGACCCACCCACAGGCTATGTGTGGCTCACCCAGCTGGCAGCCCAAACCAACATCTACCTTAGAAGATCAGATTCCAGAGCTGTGTCTACAATACTCAAATACACCCAATAGGATTTTTTTTTTTGATGGTTTTAAAATAGACTTAGCTTGCCCATTATTCACCTATTCAAATAACACAGGAAACATATTGTAAGAAAACATTCCCAAGGGATTCAAGGTCATTTTCATTTTGATGACTTTTTCTGAATTGATTCTTTTGTTTTGTTTTGTTTTGTTTTGTTTTTCGAGACAGGGTTTCTCTGTGGCTTTGGAGGCTGATCTGGAACCAGCTCTTGTAGACCAGGCTGGTCTCGAAGTCACAGAGATCCACCTGCCTCTGCCTTCCAAGTGCTGGGATTAAAGGAGTGCACCACCAACGCCCGGCTCTGAATTGATTCTTATGCTAAACGGCTGTTTACAATTGATTCATGTTATCAACTATAAGGAGGCATAAGAGGGGATAGGACCACAGAATCACAGGCCTGTAAAGAACCTTGGAGATTTAACAGTACAGGTTTGCTTTTATGGCTAGGAAAACAGACCCGGATGCAGGAATTTAATCAGTCTTAAAGACCAATACAGATGATGGATTAAAAATTAAATTTTGTGTGCTTGCTTCTTCAGCACATTGGAAAGACACAGAGATTAACATGGCCCCTTTGCAAGAAAGACACACACATTTGTGAAGCATTCCATAGTTTTCATCCATTTGGCACTTCATCTTGAAGTACTGCCTTCTACGGGAATTATTAGAGATACCAGGTAATGTAACAGTAACGGGATTTATTTTTTAAAAAAATTCTGTTGTGTGTGTAATGTGATTATGGGTTTTTAGGCCATGACAGATATGTGGAAACTGGAAGACAACTTTGAGGTATCTACTTTTGCCCATCTTTATATAGTGATCAAGGTCAGGTTGCCAGCCTTACACACTAGACATTTCACCCTGAGCCATCTCAACTGATGCTCAAATAAGATTAGTTGATACATTATACCAATAAACTGTTGTCTTCTCAACTGTCATCTAAGGATGGAGGAAAACAGGATAGTATGAATAATAAATTCTATTTGCAAATGAAAAAATTAAATTTCGTTATTTTATGATCACGACTGCCCCAAGAGACATGAACAAAAATGTAAAGCCCGTTCTTTTTAAAGGTCATGGGAAAATACAGGCAACACCTGAAATGTCCACCACCAGGAGAAGAATACCAAGAATACACTCTTGGTATTTGAAGAGTGACTGCTCTGAGGCACTAACAATGCCACACCTATCAACATGGCTGAATCTAACACAACATAACATTAACTGGAAAAAAAACAAAAACAAAAACAAGTTGCAGAAATATAGTCTAATTATTGCTGAAAATATTTTAACTGCTAAAAATAAAGTCTATTTCCTTAGCACATACATTCATGTGTAAAGTAGTATCATTTATACTTATATCAATTGATAATTAAAGCATTAAACATGGGGTTAGAGAGATGGGTCAGCAGTTAAGAGCAGTAGTTGCTTTTCCAGAGTACCAGGGCATTCAATTCCCAGCACCCACATGGCAGCTCACAACTGTCTATAATGTTAGACTCTGGATCCAACGCCCTCTTCTGGCCTTCATGAGCATTGCACACAAAAGATGTACAGATACTCATGCAGGGAAAACACCATACACATAAAATATTTTAAAAAGCACAAAACATGCATGAAAATGGTCGGTAGCAAATTAAGGATAACTATTACTTCTGGGAGGAAATCAAAGGAGGATTAAGTTGAGGATTCACATGCGATTGATTCTATTTTAACTAATTTTTTTAAAAAGATTATCTCTATTCTAAATTGTGTGTGGGGGGGTGTGTGTTGTTTGTGCGAGCGCGCAGGCACACATACCTACCTAGATGAGTGCAGGTGTGTTGGGTTCCCCTGGAGCTGGAGTTAGACCTTGTGAACTGACTGACATGGGTGCTAAGAATTGAATTCACATCCTCTAAAAGAGCAATATGTGTTCTTAACTGCTAAGCCATCTTTCCAGCCCTATAATTTTATAAATTTTAAAATTAAGCAATGGGTAAGCGGATATGAGTGTTTTATATTACCAGTACTTTCATGTACACATAAGATTTTAAAATGTTTTATTTATGTGTACTTGTGTGTTGCCTGTGAAGGTATATGCACATGTGTGTATTTGCAGAAGCTAGAAGAGGATGTCAGGTCCCCTGGAGCTGCAGTTACAGGCAGTTGTGAGTTGTCCAATGAGAGTGCTAGGAACTGTACTAGGGTCCACTGGAAGAGCAGCAAATGCTCTTAACTCCTGAGCCATCCCTCCAACCCCTTTCATATACATTTTTTAAGCTTTTTTGAAAACTGGGTGTAGTGGTGCATGCCTTTAATCCCAGCATTTAGGAGACAAAGGCAAGCAGATCTGTGAGTTTGAAGCCAGCCTGGTATGCATAATGAGTTCCAGGACAGCCAGAGCTTCATAGTGAGACCCTATCTTGGGGGAAAAAACCCAAAATCAAACAAACTAAAAATGTTGTATGAAAGCAAATATTATGGCTGGGGTAATATTATGGACCTCCAACCCATGATTAAAACAAACAAACAAAAAACATTGTGTGTGGCACTATGTGTCTGGAACCCCAGCACTGTGGGGCAGTGATACTCCATGGTAGGTGTGGCCATGACAGGCCTGACAGCCCAACAAGCCTAATCAAAACAACAAACTCCAGGTTTGTGGGGACATCTGTCTCAAAAAATAATGCCAAAAGTAACAGAGGAAGACACCTGACATTGTCCTCTTAGTCCCCCACATACATAAACACCAAATAAAAGGTTAAAAAAATGTAAGGCAAATATTAGTTATTTGGAAAACAAACATGAAGGCAGGCATCCATTCACAATACATAGGAAAGCCATGACAATTTTTAGTAATGAAAGGGACTTAAAAAGATCCAGCCACTAAACTGGGTGGTGGTGTCGGTGGCACACACCTTTAATCCCAGCACTCGGGAGGCAGAGGTAGATGGACCTCTGTGAGTTCGAAGCCAGCCTGGTCTACAAAGCTACACAGAGAAACCCTGTCTTGAAAAACAAACAAACAAAAGATCTAGCCACAGACAAAACAGACCCTGCCACCAATATAAAGGTTCTGTGAGCCCCATAGTGTTACCATGTTAGGAAGGCACTCTGTGTGGGTGGGGGGCTGGATCAGATAAAGGAATCATAATTTCCCATTCAGTGAGAGAGGGAAGGAGATCCCATACCTTCCCCCATGGGGTAAGAGAACAGGGTTCTGCTAGTATCTCTGAGAAGAAAGCATTTTCTGGAGATACCCACAGGACACAGGGCTTCAAGGCACAAGGGAGGTGTGCCCTGGAGTGCCTTCTCATTCACAGTGCTGCTTACAATACAATTCTCAGAAATCAGTGAGGCAGCTGAAGCCAGCTGGAAAGATGAGTTTCCCCAGAACTGGGGAGGAAACAAGGAGCCTAGCCCAACCCACAGTAGACCGACTTCACAGGGCAAAGGAACTTGGGTGAATAAGAATGGGTCCCCTTTCATGCTGCAAGTTAGAAATAATTTAACACAGAGAACGAATAGAATGGCAAACTATTGTACACTGAAGTCAAACTAGTTGACAGAGGTAAATACACTACCACCACCCCCAAGAGAAGAAGGCTGCCCTGGGTTAGCTGCTGAGTGTGGGAACTCTCTCTGGGGGGTAGCAGGCCAGCCCTCCTGACCTTTAGCATGAGCTGTGACTTGATGCATTCTGTCCTGTGGGTGCTACAACTCAGAACTACACTCAGTCCTCTCCATTCTAGAGACTCCTGGAACACTTAGGGGATGGGGAACAGGGGCAGGGGGGTAGGGAGTGGGGTGCGGGGTGGAGGGCTGCTGCCTGAATCTTGAGAAGGAGTGCAGAAAGGTGAGAGAGATCTTCAACCTGATTTCCTAGCCACCCCTACTGAAGTTTAGGGGCTTGCTGTTGTGACATGTTGTTTTGCTTTAGGATCTGATCTTAAAACAGTCGCTGCAGGCACCAGAACCATGGTGGGAAAGTACATTATCTGGATCACTCAGTCTTTCACTAAAACCAGAGCAAAGCACAATTTCAAGGCTAGGTTTACTCAAAGCACTGAGCATTTTCTACATGGATTGTCCAATCCCTTTGATGCACTTTATAAGAGGCAGAAATTTAACATCATGTTTTTACAATTAAAAGGGGAAAAATTTACTTCAGTTTAAAAGCACATTTGAAAAACAGCTAGAACCCCCAGGCTGTCTGCATAGGGTTATGTGGTTTGTCCATTTACATTTCTGAGCTATTCCAGAAATGGGGGGAAAGATCCCAAATATTGAAATCTACATATACTCTCTTAACTTAAAAGGTTGGATTTTTATTTTATTTTATTTTACATAAAAGGGTACCCTCTGAGGCCAGTCAGATCCACTGAAATTGTAGTCACAAATGGTTGTGAGTCACCATATGAGTGCTGGGAATCAAACAAGGTCCTCTGGAACAGTAGCCACTGCTCTTTCCTGATGAACCATCTCTCCAGCCCCCTTGTTTTTGGTTTATGAGTCAAGAGTCCCACTATTTAGCCTAGGCTGGCCTCAAACTCAGACTCTTCCAACCCAGCCTCGTAAGTGGTGGGGCTACAAAGGTTTTTATTATTAACAATTCAGACACAGCACAGGCAGCAGTTTGTGCCAGTTTCGAAACTCTCTGCCAGCCATATCTGGCCTATGCTTGTGTGTACTTCTGAACGTGGAGAATAATGAAAGTTTATAGCTGGCTTCTAGGTGATTACTTAAAATCTCTAATTAGTGAAATAGGTAAAAAGGAGTCACAGACTGAAGTTTCAAAATATTTTTTTACAAAGAAAAGAAAAAAACCTAAAGAAAACATATAAAAGTAGAATTATAATTAAGAATGCTACTTAGATTTTAAAGGGAAGATTAAGGCATTATTCATTTATAAATAAACATTCTGTGAGTTTTAAATCTATTGTCATCATGTAGTCAGAGTTACTTACTTTTGTGTCCTTATATTAAAATTTACTATTTGCCTTCCAGCTTGAACATTTTAAAGTCTAATATTTAAGAGGCAAACATTTAGATAAGACTTTAGATGACCACTGACAGCCATGCATATTTATATTAGCTCAGTTAAAACCATCCAGAGAGCATATTTTTTAAGGTGAGCTAACAAGTGGTCAAAAAAACACAAATTATCATTTACAAAGATGCCTAACATACTAAGAAATGCTGCAGAACTTTTCATATTTCTTCAGTTCTTCTTCTCTATGAATAGGAAGTGGCAAACTAAGTCTCATTTGTGGTAGAAATTAACCATGACACAAATCACCGCTTCCTGCTTGAAAAAGCTACACAGCTTTGCACTATTTTAGAATTTTCTAATTATATCAATTAAATGTGGCCTTCTTCATAAGACTCCTGTACTTATTAATTAGATCTGATTGGACTAACAAGAGATGGTAAATCAGGAGTTAATTCTACAAACTGGGGAAGAGTTCTCAATTTTTCTGTAGGCCACAAACATACCTCACAGAATGAAAATACTACAGTTAAGCACAGATTAATTTGTTTGGCAGTGCTGGAGAGAAAACCTCAAGCCATGGAAATACTAAGCAAGTACTGTAGCACTGAACTATGTCCTGAACCTGTATGTGTACTTTTATTTTAAGAACTTACATTTATGTGCTTGTGTCTTAGTATTGTTGTGACAGGCCTGACCATCCTGGGGTTTTCTGGAGGAATATGGAAGACTAGAAAAGCAATTGAAAGCTGTAAGTGGGGTTAAGAGACCATCCCAGCTGGGGCTTTCTAAAAGTAGAGCTGAGAGCTACGTAGAATACGGAGACCTGGCTCAAGAGGTTTCAGGGACCAATGTTAGCAACCAGGCTAGAGACAATTCTTGTGATACTCCAGCAAAGAATGTGACTGCTTTCTGCCCCTGCCCTAAGAACCTGCCTGAGGCTAAAGTGAAGAGTTTATACTAACTTGGATGGCAAAGATGATTTCAGGACAGCCTGACAGTGACTCTGTCATGTGGTTATTAGTGATCACTCTTATGCAGGTCTACAATGAAAAGAATGAGCAGGGCTAAAATAAATTTAAAAAGGTACACTTTGAGGAGAAAAAGTATATCAGGAAATTTAATGTTGGAACCAAGTCTTTTTTTGTTTGTTTTTGTTTTTGCTTTTTTGAGACAGGGTTTCTCTGTGGCTTTGGAGGCTGTCCTGGAACTAGCTCTTGTAGACCAGGCTGGCCTTGAACTCACAGAGATCCACCTGCCTCTGCCTTGCAAGTGCTGGGATTAAAGGCATGTACCACCAACACCTGGCTGGAACCAAGTTTTATGCTGGAAAGTAGGAGAAGTTTAAAGAAAGGCCTGATGTTAAATGAAATAAAGGGAGTGGTACACTCAAAGCATCACTCCTTGTACCAACTTGTGTCTTAGTTACTTTTCTATTGCTGTGAAGAAACACCATGACCAAGGCAACTGAAGAGAAGAAAGCATTTATTGGGGGCTCACAGTTCAGAGGATATGTAGATGACCATCATGGAGGAGAGCATGGCAGCAGGCAGGCATGACCCTGGGGCAGTAGCTCAGAGTTTACCCACACTCGAATGCACACACACACACACACACACACACACACACACACACACACACACACACACACGTGTACTTACACACACAAGAACACAAGAAATGTGTCTCAAGTGTTAGTCTGGAAGTAACAATGAGTTTGGCATTTACAAAGAGGGGATTTTTTTTTTTTTAATGGTTTTTTGAGACACAGTTTCTCTGTGGCTTTGGAGGCTGTCCTGGAACTAGCTCTTGTAGACCAGGATGATCTCGAACTCACAGAGATCCGCCTGCCTCTGCCACCTTTAGCAAATCCTACTGGTGTGCGCCACCACTGCCCGGCCCAAGAGAGGATTTTAAGATTATCTATGAACCAGTGTTTTGTCTTCAATTAAATCTCTGTTCACAAAGAATCTTATATGTGAACTACTCTTTCTGAAAACTCCAAGTTTAGAAAGCTCTGAGATTCCCATTTTCTATCCATGATTAACTCATGATCACCTCAAGAACCAAACTGCTCAAAAACGAAACCAGTTGCATCTTCTCTGCTCTATCCACTGTTGCCAAGAAAGCCACCTCTGCAGTAGGAAAACCCCTGTAGTATGAGTCACTAGACTCTTAATTCTGGAACTGCCTTGTCTGGACTTTAACAACTCAGTTGGGTATTTTTCACTCAGAGATGAAGGAAAAACTGCAGTCACTGAAAAAGAAAAAAAAGAAAATCTTAAAAACAAACAGCAAATCCCTCACTTAACACACCACTGAAATGGGGGGAAAAGCAGATTGCCAAATCACTGGAGTTAATTCTAGGAAAAGTGGCAACTGTATTCCAACGATGCTGAAAAAAATATGCATCAAGACATGGAGTGGATCTCTTGGATCTGCCCATTACTGAACATTATCATACTATCCATTCATTTAGAAGTGAGAAGCTGAAAAGAAAAACTGTAAACCACCCAGGTGTGGTGGCGCATACCTTTAATCCCAGCATTTCGGAGACAGAGGCAGGTGGATCTCTGTCAGTTCCAGGCCAGCCTGGTCTATGGAGCAAGTTCCAGGCCAGCAAAAGCTACATAGATCCTCTCTTGAAAACACAACAGAAAGAGAGAGGGGGGGGGAAGACTAGAAATAACAGACTTAATTCACAATATGACAGTATAAAAACTGAAAACAAAGGATAGTTTAATTCCCTCTCAGTCTTAGTTCTTAAACAAAAACAATGTCATCCATGCCACAGGGTTGAGCTAACCTTAGCAATACTCTGATTATTTTCTAGGAAAATTCCAAGTCACTTTGTTTAGAAGAATTTAGTGCCAAATGTAAAACTTAGAAATTCACCTCACCCAGTTAATACAAATCAACAAATTGGGAGTAGGGATCAGGGGAGGGAGACCTGCACCAAATTATTGGAGGCAGAAAGAGGAATCTAAAGGCATACTCCCTCCAGCAAGACCACTCGGCTTCTTCCCAGCTACCTTCTCTGGAGAAATACACAGTAACTAGAGGTTGTGAAATCAACCCAAGAAAAAACTCAAAGCTCTGGATCTAGCAGCAAAGCCTTTTGTTCATCTAGCCAATGCCAACATTGCAGACATATAACAAAATTATGCAGCTCTGTTGCTCACTGCAGCTCAAACAATAGGTGGATAATTAGGACAAGCTACTGATACCAACTAATATTAAAACAAAAGGATGGAGTATGTGACAGTAAATAAGACAAAAATCACCAAAAATGGCACAAGCAGAACACTATTTTTCTACTAAAAAAATGGAAAACTACTAATGATTACATCATTCTGATTTGTAAGCACATTCCCCTGTGATACAATAATTTAAAGCTCAGCAGTGAAAGTCATGTTTTGAATCTGCACTGTCCCTCCCAAGTTCATGTTCTGAGAACTCAGTCCCAGGGCTGTGGGTGGAACGATGAAGGCTGTGGAGCCGTTAGAAGGTGGGACCCAGCTAATGGGAGTAGTTCACTAGGAAGGTTATACTCACTTAGAATCCTTGGTTGGCCACAATGTGAGGCACAGGAGGCTCAGGAAAGCAACCATGCCTTTGCTGTCATGACAGACTAAAATCCTCTGAAACCATGAGCCAAAATAAATCTTTTAAGCTGTCAAGAATCTGATCACAACCATGCAAAAGTAATTAACACACTTTATAACCTCCACGGACCCAATGATGCCTGTCTGTGTATATAGTCAGTTCCCACCTTAAGCTGATTTACAATTTTTTATAACTTTATAGGTGCTGAAGGATTCTATAAAAATTTCTTCCCTGGTTTAGCCTTTAAAGAGAAAGGAGGAGGAGGAGGAAAAAAAAGAGTTTGTATCAAGTAATTGGCTTGATCAATTTAAGATCTATCATCTAAGTTCCAGACCTAGAGATACAATCTGGCCTGGCCCAGTAATGGAGATGAACACATATATTTTCCTTGGTCTCTTTTGTTCACCCAGATAATTGCCTCCTTAAGCTTTAAGAACACAAAGAATGAGGAACAGCTATATTTAAAGTATAAAATGTGGGAGTTGTTGACACATGCTACAGCAGATTTCAATTTTAATCCATATTTCCGTATTTCTCTGCTGCAAGATTCTAGTATGCAAACAAGAGGACAGTGAGAAAGGAGGAGAAATATTGTAGCACACTCATGAGACATTTTACAAAGTCAGCCTGTCACTAATGTTTTGGAGAACCCTTCAGTACCACACTTCATAAATTTTCTTAAGGGACTATGGATATATTTCAAATTATTTTTCAGCTTTTAAAAAATAAAACTAAAGAAAAAATTTTAAAAACATGAAACAAAAAACCCACAAAAAATAAATGAAACAAAAAAAAGAGAAAAATAAAACCAAATTTAAAGTAGGAGATTGCAATAAAGGCCCTTCCACCCCCTCCTCCAGTAGCTAAGTAGGGGCCACACACACTACTACCCAGACATTGATGTTTACTGTGGTAGTATTCACAACAACTGAACTATTGTAACCAACTGAAGTATCTGACAATGGGGAAAAGGGCAAAAGGAAGTGTGTAATACTCACACGACGGAATTTTCTTTCTGTCATAAAGAACTAAGTCATGCTGCTTGCAGGAAAATGGATGGAAGTGGAAATAATCACATTAGGTCAATTAAGGCAGTCTCAGAAAGACAGCTATCATATGCTTTCTATTTTGTGGTTCCTAGACATGGATCTGTAAAATCTTGTGTGTATAAATGACATGAAAGCAGAAGAAAAGCTGCTGAGAGGGACAGAGGGGACTAACAGGAGGGGGAGGGGAAAGAGATGAGAACAAGAGAATAAGCTCCACATATATTTTGTACTAGAAATACATATATATGAATTTTTAATGCATGGATATTTTCACCAACTCACTCCCAGTCTTGGGTGGGAAAATTATTCAATTTATGTTGCCTTTTCTCATTCTTTCGAAACTGACAGTTCTTTCTAGATCTTGGAGATGTATGTTAACGATAACCCAGCGTCCATCAGCACCTGCTTTTCTCAGGCACACATTTCAATGACAAAATATTTGCTTTTTAGATATGTCATCCCCAGGCAATTAGCTGCTCCAACTGACAGGCATGTGAAATATAAGACTCATTTGGAGATCTCTAATCTGAGATCTCTTGGGCACAGAAAAGATGGCCTTAACTCTTAAAATAGCTGGAGTTAAGCAAGTTTCTTGAAAAAAATGGCTTTGTGTGTCTGTCCCACCCTACCCTGTACTTCTTGTCAGAGTAGCTACTGAAGACTTTGTGCCATTAAAAGTGATCTTGGGCTGAGTGGTGGTGGGGCACGCCTTTAATCCCAGCACTCAGGAGACAGAGAGAGGTGGAACTCTGTGAATTCAAGGCCAGCCTGGTCTACAAATCGAGTTCTAGGACAGGCTCCAAAGCTACAGAGAGACACCCTGTCTCTAAAAAAGTGATCTTTGAACATTATCAAGATTATATAGAAACTTTCTAAGTATTTGCTATAATATTATAAAGCAGTAAAATTTAGAATGTGAAAACAGGAGCTTTGCAAGTAATATGCACTGCAGTAGAGTACTTTACATTAGGACAGTGTGTCTACAAGGGAGGACTTTCAAAATCAGGAAGTTGAAATTGGTGCTTACTCTTACATTATCCTTGCATTAAGTAATCTTGAGGAAAACAGTTCATTCACTATAACTGAAAAAGCACCCAGTATGACTATTCTTCAAATTCTGGATTAGAGAAGATCTAGGTGGCTGACCCTGCACAACTAGCTCACTCGCTCTGTGAGAAAAAAAAAAAGACTACTATTTGGGGAGTTGTTAGTTCTTTATTAGCATTTTTGTTGTTACTAAGATTCCTCTGGGAAGTGAGCTGCCCAGAAGCACAGCTAATAAAAATGAAATGGGAAAGAAATAGAATTAATTACGCCCGATTCGAGTAAGAGGGTAATAGCTACTTCCCAGGAGGTATATGGACTGGGGGCTACAATCTCTAGCTACCAAATTGAGAAAATTTGTTCCCACTCCCTAATCCTACACTTCCAGTTTATCTGCTGCCACCTGCAAGAGAAAGTGTGATGAGAAAAGAAAAGATAAACACAAACTTCCATTTACATTATGCGTTTTGTGGTATCTGTACAGACAGACTCAAGTGAGCAGGCATTCTCCCGTAGATGTCATTGCCATTTGTCCACTCTGTCCCTATCTCTAATTAGCTCAGATAATTCAAAGTTTGCCATACTATAATTTATCCAATTAATCTAAGCAGTTATAAAGCAGAAAGGGCAACAGTGCAATCTTTGATAAAGTGAGTTCACTAGACTTTAAAAGCTGCTCAGCTGAGATCAGTTAACTTCCACAAAAAGAGCAAAAGTAACTTTGGTGAATACTCTGCCTTCCTGTGAGATGGGGACAAGGAGTGGAGGTTGGACAGTCTTACTCTCAAACTCAGACCTCAGCCTCCTGAGTGTTGGAATTACAGTCATTTGCAACCACGCCTGGCTTTGTATATTTTTGTTCATCTTTCTATTATAAAATCTCATATAACAGTGGGATGTTAAATCTAAGAACAAAATAAAACAAAAAACAGGCATATGATTTTTAAGTAAATACATGGGTACAGAAGATGGAGAATTCTAAGTTTTTATGTGTCTGGGAAGAAACCCAGAATGATTTCATACATAAACAGTTAAGGACTTTTATTTGTTTCAAAGCAAAAAAGAAAAACATCATTTGAAAATGTTACGCCTGGAATCAACAAGTTGATTTTCAAAGTTAAGCTTGTTTTCCTAGTTTGTGGCTGATCCAAACTGTTTTGGCAGTATTGTAACCCTAAGTTACTAACACAGAAAACAAAAACAGAACTATGCACTAACCATGACCATTTCACAGACACACTGTCATTTCAAGATGTCCTCAGGCAAGCCTGGGGCAGAATTTCCATATCTGCTGGCCACAATTTTCATGCTCCCAATTTGGCCCAGCACAGTCATTAGATCGGGAAACGCACATGACAGTGATGCAAAGAAATTGAGAAACACAGCACAGTGACTGTGTGGTTTTAACCCCAAACAGTCTGCAAGGAGAATGAGAACATGAAGGAAAATACTGCTGGCCATGTGGGAAATAGAAGAGATCACTACCATAGGTCAGCAGTGTCCTGCAGGAATTTCTCAGAGTGACGGGAAAAAGTAGAACACACACATACATACATACACACTTACACACACACAAACATACACACACACATACACACACACATATACACACACACATACACACATATACACACACACACATACACACACACACCATCCTGAAAAGCTGATATTTAATCTACTTTGGGTAAGCAATATATATTTCCTGGCCTGCAGGCTAAAGGCTGAAGTGGATGTTCAGAGGCTGAGACCAAAGCTGAGCAGTGGCAGGAGTGGCTCTTTTCAGAGTTTGCAGCCTTGGTGGGAAACAGTCTGTCTAGTTTCAGCACACAAAACAGAAAATGCACTGAGGCTGCTTCATAGGATGCAGACAGGAAAGTTTTGCTGATGTAAATATAAAGGTCACACTTTGTGACTAATGAAAGGACAAACGTCAGTATTTCATTTTACAGAGACTGGGGTACCTCCAGAAGCCCGAAGCTGAGCCAGGCACTGCATACTCAAAGGAGAAGAGTGGTGGGTTCTGAGGACCTCCAGGGATAGCACCAGAATGTCATCATGTGCTAAGCCTGCTCCATTTGGGGTCTCTTCAGAAGCAGAACGAACACAGATGATGAACCTAAGAGGTCAAACTGCCTGCTTTAATGCTGTTCCTACGAGCTAGCACATGATTATTTCCCCCAAGGTGGGGATGAACAAGTGTTGCCTGCCTATCACAAATGGAAAATATAACAAGGGAAACTTTTCTTCTTGTTTATAAGCAAATTTGACTTAAAATTTAAGACAACATAGTATTCATTGTACTATCCTCTTAGCAGCCCAGTAAATCTATGACATTCTGTATCAAGTTTGAAATTCTCAAGTTTGAAATTCTCACTAAATCCTAAGGGTTTTGATGACCAGCTGAAATTGAAAATTATCAAACATAATTATATACAATGATAATATTACAGGCATGATGGGACATGCCTGTAATCCCTAGCATTCAGGAGGCTGAAGTCAGAGGACAATGTGAGGTTAGCCTGGGCTACACAATGATACCCCCTCCTCTCAAAAACTCAGAAGAAGAAAAAAAGAAAGACATAGTATTAAAAACAAAACAAAACAAAAAAACCTCTACTAATTTGATTTACAGTAGACAGGCCTACAGAGACTACTGAACTCCTGACTCCAAGCTCCTTCGTTTGATAAGCACCATGACATAAATGATGTGACTACACTTACTGTGTGCCCTCAAGAGCCATCCTTTTCCCCATCTCAGCAATAAAGAACTAGAGGCTCCTCCAGGTTAAGTAACTTGACTAAGACGCCATAGTAGTACAGGCTCGACAAATGAGGGATACATTCCAAGTCCAGTGGATGCCTGAAAACTCTTCCTAACCATCAACAGTGTGAGAGAAATGTGCACCCATAGAAGTGGTATTTTGAATCTCCATCTTTTCCTGTCTTATATTCAGGATGATGCCACCTTCCCCTGTTTTGATTCCTGGCAGCAGCAGCACATGGTAAGAAGATACAGCTCCCTGTCAGTTGGGCTACTGTGAGAAGGAACAGCTAACACTCCCAGTACAATGTGTTGCTGGTGGTTTTAGATGGAGACATGCAATATTACAGAATACAGTCAACTCTTACTATGATGCAGGCATGTGTGTCGTCTGACTATGCCCACATTCTCAACTCTTGAGATGCTTATATCCACTCTTAGGCATGTACTGTCCTTTTCCTAAACACCTCCTTCTCCCCTGTCTGTTGCTCAAATCCCTACGAAAATGTTTTCTTAATAAGCTTCAACTCTGTTTCATTAAACAACAAAATGATAGGCTGAGCTAAACCATGATATTTGCTGGGTCAGCTGATATTAAAAACTATTTCTACCTCAAACTGGGCTCATCAGGAAGGACCTCTACAAGTCCAGGAGCAGCTGTGTTTTCCAATACATAAACATGATAAAGTTTCACTTATGAATTGGGCATAGTAACATATTAATTAATAAAAGAGAACTATACTATAATAAAAGTAATTTAAACTGGGTGGTGGTGGAGGTGCACATCTTTAATCCCAACAATTGGGAGGCAAAGGCAGGCAGATCTGTGAATTGGAGGCTAGCCTGGTCTACAGAACTAGCTCTAGGACAGCCAAGGCTACACAAAGAAACACTGTCTCAAAAAAGGGGGGGAGGGGGAGAACAACAACAAAAACCCAAAAAATTATTTAAAACTCAGATTGTTTATTTCTCTAATTTTCACTTAACATTTTTGAGCAATGGTTAATTGCAGTGTCTGAAACTGTAGGTAGGTGAAACCAGGGCAAGTAAAAGCTATGTAACGAGACTGATGACTTTGAAGTGTGGAGCTGGGACTTCAGTTCGTACCTGCCAAGCTCCACACCTGAACACCCTCCTTTGCACAAAGGGTGAGAATCCTGACGAAGTCATATTCCCGGAATTCCCTCAGACTCCATTTGGGAGGTACTAACTCAACTCATAAAGAATTTAAAAAGAACAGTTGACTCTAGATCACTTCTGGTCACAAAAGCAGAATGGGTCAACTCTTGGTTGGCTGTAACACTAGGTATTACTTGAGTAGCTTAGTATGACCAATTTAATTTTTAAAAATCTTTTTGAGCGCTGGTGAGATGGCTCCATGCATAAAGACATCTGCTGCCAAGCCTAACAACCTGAGTTCAGTTCTTGGATCTATATAGTGGAAAGAGAACCAATTTCCCCAGTTGTCCTCTGATCTCCACTTATATGCCGTGGAAAATGCACGTGTGTGCACATATATCCACACATACACATAGACATGCACAATTGGTTGACAGATATATTTTGAAACATTTCTAGATAAATCCAAAATGACCTGATCATCCTGACTTTTTCTTTTTTTTTTTTTTTTTTTTTTTTTTTTAGTGGCAATATTTGGGCTCTAACTGAGCTACATGCCCAGCCCAACCATGCCATCCTTTGAACTAGAAAGGATTCTGTCAATAAAGATCGACTTTGAGTTAAGAGTGAATCTCTCCCATATAGCAAGACTCAAATGAAAGGTTGGGAGATGGGCAGAGGCAATTTTCTGCTCTTATGACTGAAGTATCTCATGCAAGCCTACTAGGGTTGTGACCTGCTGTCTGCAGGGAAAGAGCCTACTTCTATTCTACAGTGAGGCTAGGAAGAATCAGAAACTGGGGTGTTAGCTGTGGTCAAATTGTTCTTGGCATTTAGAGCTATCTCATACATACATACATACATACATACATACATACATACATACATATCTCCTAAAATGAGACAGCTGTTTGGTATAATTTTGTATAACTGTTGTATCTTCTGAGTTTACAATGAGGAAGAAACTACACTGCAAACAACAGATGTCCTTAAGAATTCAGCAGCCTGCAACCTACTTCTGTGACATCGCTGAAGTTCTGTGTACCACCTCAATAAACTGAGAGTTTATAGTGCAATTCTTTGATTTGTTCGTCACAGACTATCTGCAGATAGAGGAAGGATAATGGAGATTTATTTCACTCAGAGACACTGATGTCAAAGCCATTGTGCAGTAAGTGATGGGGCTAGGATCCTATCCTGGTCCAGGGACTCCAAACCAAGTACTCTCCCCATTATATCATGCTACTTCATGAGGAGACATCTGTGTGGGAGAATAAGAAGAGCTGTTTTTATACCTGTTTCTGAGGCTGTACTTTAAGGAAAAACAGATGGCAGGCAAAAGAAAATTTTCTTCTTTAAATGCCTCTCAGTCAGGGTCTAACAAATCATTTCAAGAACTTCTAATAGAAAGAATTTACTGCATATTAAAAAGGTATCAGCATGTAGACTCTATTAAAATAGGCCTGTTTATTTTGTGGTGCTAGCAATAGAACCCAGATCTTTGAAAATGCTAGAAAACTCCTTTCCCACAGAGCTCCTGAAGTGTTAATCTAATTAATCTTTATCAATAAAAAAATCAGTAGTCAGATATTGGGGTCAGAACCTGAAAGACCAGAAAAGCAGGGAGCTGCTACCAGTCCTTCCTACCTCTACTGTTCTCCATTCAAAAGGGGCAAGATCCTCTCTCTGACCTGCCTTATTACTCTGTCTCCAGTCCTCCAAATCTCTATGGTTAATTTAGGTCAGCCAGTGGCTAGCCCTGTCCTCTGGCTCTAAGCAAGCTTTATTTCTCATAACACAATCAAAATATCACACATTTCCCCTTTTTGTCTAAATAAAAAGCAAAGGTTTTTAACTAACATAGTAAAAATGTATACAATAAGTGCATAACTATATACAAATATATACAGGCAAGAATTATATTAACAATATCCAGTCCATTTGCATTTGACAAGCTCCTATCCTCAGCCCACAGAAAAAATTTAAGAATTGAAATTGTTTATACAAGCCATGAAGTTCCTGAGAGACAAACTAGTAGAAGGTTTAGCATTAACAGGGACCGTACAACCCTAAGTCAGAGACCAGAGGAAGAGAAGGTGTTACTGGAGCTTAAGGCCTGGGGTCTCTTAAGGGAACGTGGAAGCATGTTGGATCTGCCCAGTGGGAAACAGGACCACAAAAACCATCTCTGCAGAAGAAACCACTCAGGGGAAAAAGAGAGAACTCTCTGGCTTCTCTTTCTCCTTGTACATAATCTCTCACCAGTCTTTATGCAGCTGAGCCCCTGTCTGAGGCCAGTTGCCCAGGAGCCTGGACAGCAGAGGAGGGACAGAGAGATCTGAGGGGAAACTATGAACCATAGTCAACACACGCAACTTCAGAATCAAATGCGTGGTCCTGTGGAAGCCACTGAGATTTGGGGTTATCAAGCCCCGGCAGAAGCTGATGGAGATAGATCTCCACAATAATGAGTAGGTATAAATAAGCAGGGAGAAAAATGAAATTGAGACTAAAAAGTGAAAGAGTGGCAACAATTATCTCCTATAATTTCTCTGAGGAAAACATTTCCACTATTCATCTATGAGCCAAAGGTGAAGAACAGACCGCCCCTCATCCGAGGCCTGGTGTGAAGAACAGGCCAGCAACTGACTAAGAAGTGGTGGGACCCCAGCTAGAAATGAAAGGCAGGCCAGATCATGACTATGAAAGCTTCACAATCTACTGGGCAGTTTGGGGCAGGCTGACCCAATGACCTGAGAGTGTCATATGCTGTCAAGTCAGGAACCAGGCCTTCTAAAAAGGAAGTCTGCCCCTGAGTCAGCACTGTGGCCAAGCAGTACTAATATAGCTTATGGGCAGCCAATGACATGGCAGGTGACTCCAATCTTTTTGCCTATACCACTTCTATCCAAATATAATACAGTCTTGTTAGTAATTTACACTTCCTTCTCCCAAAGTAGAAAGAAGCACCGTTGAATGTGAGCAGCCGTTTTAGCTCATGTAATTACCCACCTTAAAATACAAAGCCCCACCCAACATAGACAACCCTATTTTTCATAATTCCTTAGGACAACCACTTCAGAAATGCCTACTTTACCCTCTAGTTCGTGGTATTCCCTGTCTCTAAGGGGCAGATGACTGCCTGAATCCTGACAGCACCTCAACTCTTAGCAACTCCACCTTCTGGTCTCCAGGTAACCACATACTACTCTCTAATCTAAATCCCTACAGGCTCTAGAATGGATACGGTTAGACTGCATTCAGTTACTTCTGTTGTTTTACATGGCAAAGTTTTACTTTCCCAATTTGACTTGAGCAGGATACTCCTGATAGCTTTGTGAATGAAAGAGCGAAAGGAAAGCCCTTTAAAAGTGAGAGCCTAATCTCGTACTTACAGCTCTTCATTTGCAATCTCAGTTCTGTTTGCCAAGTGAGTACCAGGCACTCAGTAAATACTTCCTGACATTGATTAATTACTTTGGAATACGGTCAGGTTCACACAGCTCTAAATTGATCCTACCGGGACGCATCTTAATGGTGCTCTGAACTGAAGTTACATATTTGGACAGCTTTAGTGTATAAACATATGAAAGTGAACAGGCACAAAAGCCATTTGAGACATTTAAATTATTAGGAAAAGTACAAACAAAAGCACAGTATTTAGTACACATAAAATAGATGTCTTCATTCAAGAACAGAGAAGAAACAGCAGTGCAGTCCTGAACAAAACGGAAATGAATGAAGAGTTCTGCTACCTTTTCCCATCCTTATCTTTGAAATCATCATGTTTAAACAGGCTTGGGGGCTTTTGATTTCTTTTTTTAAATTCACATACAACAAAATAAAAGCCCACAAAGAGATAACCATATAATTATAATTAGGTAGGTGTAATTATATTAGGTAGACTAGCACACAAGCACTACACCAGCAAAGTAAAAAGAATGGATGATTCCCTGTTGGCTAGGAAAGTCTCACTTTCCTCAGAAGCTACTTTTTTTGAAAACTTGGAAAACAGTCATGGAACTGTAGACTGCAGAAGTAAGTCTGTGTGGGAGAATGTCTGCCATTGCTCCAACCACCATAAGGGCTTCCAAGGTCCACAGAGAAAGACCAAAAAGCAGGAAGTCCAAAACCAAAAGAGACAATAGGCTTATTACCCAACAGACCTTAACAAAAAAAACACACAGCCATTTAAGCCAGCAGCCAAAGTTCCATCAATAGAGCCTTGACAGTGAAAAGGGCCAGTTTCTTTCATGGAAAAGGGGATCTCCCCAGTCAAATGCAGTCTCTGTAGAAAGGACTTGGTTTAAAAATGAGCTGAATCTTTAGTGGCAAATGAAGGGACAGTAATGGCTTTCAGCTTTTCTGACCCACAGAGTAGAAATACTTTTTATATCTCTCTCTCATACACATACACATACACATACACATACAAACACACACACACACACACACACACACACACATATGAGCCAAAAGTCTGATAAAACTGTATCTGACTTATATTTGTTTCTGACATTGTCTTACTATGTAGCCTTGGTTGGCTTAAAATTCTTTATGTAGACCAAGCTGGCTTCAGACTTGAAGCACCTTCCCATCTCTGTCTCCTGAGTGCTGGACTCAAAGGGTGAGCCATCATGTTTGGCTGACCTTGTACATGAAGTAGACTCTGTGTGTTCTATTCTTAGATTATGGACTATTTTCTTCCCTTCCATTAAAAACAAAAAGTAGTTATGGACACACTAAATTGACTTCATGACCAATAATGAATTGCAATTCACACCAAAAAGATTGTCTTACAGAACATTCTGAAAGTTAACCAAAGGTTATATACTCTTTCTTTTGTTCTTTAAAATCTGTTTCTGGTAAGGCCACTCTTAGGTGGAGGGAGGGAAGGTAAAATAATAACTTCAAGACCTTAAGTGTAGTTGAAACTAAAATGTATTTCACTTAAGAGGACAACAATTTAGCACTTTCTCTGTGTTTGTAGGGGAGGATCAAACATAAAGAAAATCCCAACAGTAAGAATACTGCTCTGGCATGGTACCTGCCCAAGTTCTCTGCCTCCACCTGAGATGCTCCCATCCACCAGCTTCACTAGAGGAACAAGAACCATCACAAAAATGTTGAAAAGTTTGACAGAACTTGGTAACTGACCTTACTGTAAATAAAACACATCCTTTAAATGAGGGAGCAATTGCCTGCAACACCACAAGCTCCAGTTAAATCATCTTAGAATGGTTAGAGCACATACTGTACAAAGAACAGAATGAGCTTCAGATTAGATAACCCTGCATAATGGAATCAAATAATATCCCTCAACTGTCTTCTGAGACTTCCCTAGCTCATTAGATAAAGATGTTGACAGCTGTAGAACAGGCTATCATTAAAAATCACCAGTGCTTGTTGGGGGGGAAGTCATAAAGTCTTTTCTACAATAATAGCTGTCCTGGAAAGATATCCCCATTGGTACAATAGTGACATGAGTATTGTGAGGTAACCAACCTACTTCTGATTGGATTTATGGCCTACTCCACAGGAGAGAACTTGTGCCTGGTACTGTAAACCTGGCCAAGAACCCATGGATATCTATAGGTTATAGACCCTAAAAGAGAAATTTCTACTATGATTTTGCTAATCATATAGTTCAGTATCCAACTGCCTTCTAAGTACTTATCTTTATATCCATGTGTCTTGGGGTTTCTAAATGTGATGAAACACCATGACTAAAAAGCAAGTTGCTTTTAAAATAAACTGCTAAGAAAGAGTTTATATGGTTTATATTCCCACATTGTAGTCCATCCTGAAAGAAGCCAAGTCAGGAAATCAGAAAGGGCAGGAACCTGGAGGCAGGACCTGACCCAGAGGCCATGGAGGGGTGCTGCTTACTGGCTTGCTCATCATGGTTTGCTCAGCCTGCTTTCTTACAGAACCCAGGACCACCAGCCCAAGGATGGAACCACTCACAATGGGCTAAGCCCATCCCCATTGATCACTAATTAAAAAAATGCCCTACAGCTGGATCTTATGAGTCTCCCTCTTGAGACTTCCCAATTGAGACTCCCTCTTCTCCAGTGACTCTAGCTTGTGTCAAGTTGACATAAAACTACACCATATATTAGAGCAACTCTCAGCCTTCATCAGAGAAGCTTCTTTTTGCTGTGAACATGGCTAATACAAAGACAACTGGTCAAGTTCAGAGAATAAGTGGCTATGGAGTACTTAGCCCTAAATGAGACATCTATACCATACCCTCTTCCCCCAAGGGTCAGTGAAAGAGTAGACATAAAGATTTTAGAATCAGAGGTTGGGAACAACTGCTAACAAAGCATCCTTTGACAGAACAGGGCCATTGCACTCAAACTCACAGCAGTTATGGCACAAACCAAGCCACCCAAGAATTCAGCGTGGATGGGAAAGGGGCTCATGAAGCCCACCCCTGAGGAACTCCTGGCAATTGATGGGGAAGGGAGAGACAGTTTTCCTCAGGGGGTCTATCCCCTGGCAGGTTGCCCATGCTCTAGTGAACCCATGTGAAAATGAGCAGCACTAATTTGATTCTGCAGTTTATGAAAAAAAAATTAAAGAAAAGGTCATGAAGTTGGGAGAAGAACAGGATGGGAAGGGAGAAATGAGATGAGATGGAGGAGAGGAGGGGCATAGATATGATCAAAACACACTGTATTTGTGTATGGAACTCTCAAAGAAAAAATTTAATGTATAAAAATCACTAGCACTTCTTAGTAGCTCTTAGTGCCAGAAAGTCAGTGTATTAAATACTTAACCACCTTACCACTTCTCAAAACAACCAACCAACTTGTACCAGGAATGTTATCTCCATTTAAGGCAAGAGGAAAGGAGAATTTAAATAAGTATCTTGCTTAAAACCATATACTAAAGTGAGAGGGCTGGCTGGCATAACAAATTCAACTATGTCAATCTGAATTCTCATGTCTATTTTGGCAGCAGTTATTACTATGTGAGCTCTGAACTGTCTATCTAGGGCAGTGGTTCTCAACCTGTGGGTCACAACCCCTTTGGGGATCATAGGACCCTTTCACAGGAATCACATATCAGATATACTGCAAATCAGATATTTACAACACAATTCATAATAGTAGCAAAGTTACAGTTATGAAGTAGCAACAAAAATAATTGTGGAGTCACCACAACCCGAGGAACTGTACTAAAGGGTCACAGCATTAGGAAGGTTGAGAACCATTGAACTAGAGAAAAAAAATGTTGACATTAAGATGAATTTCAAAATGAGAGTTTGCTTTTGACATGAACGTTGGCTATTGATACAGAGTTGCACAAATACAATAATATAACCCTCCCTCTTCTGAGAAAAAAAAAAAAAACCAACCCTGTCTTTATCAGATTTTACTTTACATTACTTTTCAATTTAAAAAAAAAAACTGAAGTAAAGGAAAGCACATTAGTGTAATCAATAATTATCCACTGGAGAAAACAGTTACTCATACAAGGAACACCTTTATGATTAAAGCATTCTCCAGCTTTTGGGGTTCACAAAAGTATCCAGAATCACAGTCCTTTCTTCTCACCCCTTCTTTTGAACAGCCACACATGACTCTCCAAATCAGGCTAAGGATCTAGAATTGCTATGCCCAGTGCTACCATACAATGCATTCAGATGAGGTCTCCTGTGTGATCTATAAGCACAATACAATACAGAGGAAACTAAAAGTTATCTTCAACAGCCAAACAGCTATTAAAATACATATCAGGGAAGATTAGAAAGTTCCGGAGAAGACTGGATGTAGTGATGGGTACCCATATTCCAGCACTAGCAAGTCACAGGAGGACTGAGAGTTTCAAGCTATGGACCAAGACTGGGGGTAGGAAGGGAGAAAGTGAGGGCAGCAGAAAAGGAGGGGGAAAGAAACAAAAGAAATTTCTGATAGGAAACCTCTATACTCTATTCATTTTTTAAAACATAAAGAACCTATTTTGTTACAACTTTTGGGTAACAGGAAAATTATCAAAGAGAACTATCTCACACTCATTATGTTAAGACCTCCAATCAGTGGCCCCTCTCCTAACATCTCTTTGCTTGTCTCTTGGCAGCACATCTGTGTTCCTTTTACCTAATTATATGTACCCTCCTTGATAAAGTGTTTGATTATTCCTTATTTAAATGAGAGGAGCTACTGTGAGCACAAATAATAGAAAATCAGGCTCAGTGACACCAAGAGAAACACAGATGTAATCAACCCCCATGCAACCAGTGAGAGCCCTACTTTTCCTGGGAAAAAAATGCTCCACTGAGGCAGCAGTCAGGCAACTGCTCTAATGCAATCTTTTGCCTAAAGAAGGATGCATACTTGAGAAGTAAAAAATCTCAGTCAGGATTAATATTTAAGAACCACATTGAAACATTTACATGTACATTCAAGAAGAGAGAAACCACAACAGATAAGATACATGAGAAATGGCAGAGAAGAAAAACACCTGCTGCTGCCTTTTGTATGGACTCTTGGGTAATACAAATCTGTAAGAGTAAGTATATAATATGGCTCCTTTTTCCTCTACAGCTTCTGCCAATTCTCACTTCTGTTTTCAGTAAGAAAGCAGGGTTATGAAAATAAGGCCACTGTTAACCAGAGACAGATTTTAGTATCTCTGAAACTGAAGCAATTTGGTGATAATTCTATGACAACTACTAGAAAACCTTAAAACAGGAATGAAGTACAAAAATCTATTTTAAAATAAAATCTGTACATCAGTGAATTAGATTTCCCATAAAGCGTATCTCATAATGAGTCTACATCTGAGTTTAAATCTGAGAGTGGAAGAGGGGTGGGCATGAACACAGCAGGACTTTAGGTGTCACCCACCACAAGCGATGTCTTCAACACCTAGATTCCCAGGGTCACAGTTGGTGAATCGGAGTAAATACGGTAACTAGTCTCAAGAGCAGCAGTAGGTATGTATCTCTTTGTCTGGAATGGGGAAGGTCAACAGAATGATTATGTACTCCTGACCTAGTGATAATATAATAGGAGGTATGAGAACAGAAGAGTTCTATATACCCAATGCAATTTTGAAGACCTACTTAATAAACAAGAGAAATAAAAAGAAATACCATACGCATAATCCATAGAAAACACCTTTCCTTGTTTGTTTGTAGTCAGAGGAGGATGGCATGCAGTTTTTTAAGTTAGAAGGGAAAAGAAACATGAACTTTCAAAAGCAGAAACTCACAGCTCAAAGTTATATAATAGAAGAGAAATAGAACACCTGAGTCTAGAAGCAGAACTGCCCTGACCACGCCCACCATCTGAAGCAGAGACTTTGCTGCCAGAATCTTTTCCAACTGAAATCAAGCTCTCATAACTGAGTGATAATCTGCCTCCCAACCACAGTATCTGGGAAGGACCAAGCAGGCTCAATTTTATAGCAGAAACTGCTACAATCTACAAGTTATCTCAAGAACAAGGCCATTTCTATTTTGTTCTTGACAAGAGAAATAGAAATCAAAAATGTAGAAAATTATTCGAGAGACACAATTTACTCACTTTAAGTTCCAACACAATATAAACAAACAGCTGTGGAGACTTATGGGCGAATCCTCCATGGCCAAAAGGAAGACTATAGTTCTGTGTGTCTGTGTGAGTCTGTGTGCGTCTCCATACTACAAGTTAAATTTACAATTTCCCTTTTATCATTATTTTTATAAACAAAAGCCATCTTGTCTATAGCCAAAAACAGTCTACTAAATTTAAAAGAGGTATTCATTCCAGTTTAGAGATATGGACTCGATTTGAACAAGAAATTCTTTAGGCAGCACAGTGGACTGTTTGAGCATTTAGCCCTATATAGAGAACCATGATATATTAATCAGCAACCAACTGACCTAAAGCACATTATGGCAGGTCCGTCCCAAGTCACCATCCACACAGTCTCCATCTGTTTGGGGTAATGAAAAGGTCCATAGAAGACAGTTACACTTGTAAGAACTTATTTGAAGGAAGAAATAAAGAATCATAAAGTACAATCTCAGGTAAATCAATCTATGTACAGGTTAGAAAGAGCCAATTTGAAAGAAGAATAGGGCTTGGGGGGGTAGCTCAGGAGACAAAGTGTGCAAATGTGAAGACTGGAGTTTAGAACCCTAGAATCCACATAAGCCAGATGTACTTAGTAGTTTTCATCCCAGCATACCTTCACAAGATGGACAGGGAAGGCAGGAGAGTCCCCAGAAGCCCGTGGGCCAGCTAGCCTGACATACAGCATGAACAAGAGACCCTGCCTCAACAAGGTGGAACACAAGGACTGGCCCCCATGCATGTGCCTGTGTTCACATACACACACACACACACACACACACACACACACACACACACACACACCATATAGAGAGTTGCTTTTCATTCCAAAGAGGAGGGAGAAAAGAAAAAAGGAGTGAAGGAAAGTTTGGGAATAAGGGAGAGAGAAAGGGAGGGAGGGACAGTCTAAGACTCTAGAACATACTTTAGGTTTCTGCAGGGTCTTGTACAAACATAACACAAACCTCAGTGTTTACTGATAATTGCATGTGTTTTTAATTATATTCTGGAACTGTGCAAGCAAGCCAGGCAAAATCACGTCATGGCTTTTATTTGCATGCTATCATTCCTTCACCAGGGAATGGATAAGCAGAGGTACCTGGGGAGGATTGTATGTGAAGACTGCCTTTCACAATCAGGGTTAGATGTCCCAGTGCCTTTTTATTCAGACATGGATCATGAGTCAGTTCTCTGGGGCTGTTTTAGTGAAAAGGGAAACATTTGGGGAAATCTAAAAGCTACCCTCCCCCGACGATATATGGAAATTCTAAGATTTCCTCTCCCCCCTTATGTTTTCCTACAGTAAATCTCAGAGGTAGTGCTTCCTTTCCTTTGTCTTGTTATAAAAATACCTTATATCCTACAACACTCTATGAGGATTGTTATATTTTTTCTGAGTCAAAAGTGGCATCCACTCATCACTACTATCTTTTCTGATTCTCAATCAGAATCCCCCTACTCCAACTGAAAAGTGACATTTTTCTAGTGCAAAAATAGAATAATTTATTTTGAATCCACTCAAAACTGAGTTGAACTAGCTGGGCCTGTTGGCACATGCCTTTAATCCCAATAATTTGAAGGCAGAGGCAGGCAGATCTGTGTGAGTTTGGGGCTAGCCTTGTCTACAAAGAGACAGGACAGCTAGGGCTACACAGAGAAATCCTGTCTCAAAAAAAAAAAAAAAAAAAAGTAGGGGGGTCAAACTAGAACAAAATATGAATCACAGCTAAACAGGAACTGAAACAGAAATGTACTGGTAAAAGCCCTTCCTTGACAGCTCTATCTTACAACCCAATTTTCAAACCTTAAACACACAGCCAAGGGCAGCCTGGGTGCCCACCGTTACTATTTATTTCCCACTGTGGATGGTTTAGCATGCATTGCTAGCTACACACCAAGGACACTGCTACACTAACTCACCAAAGTGATTGTCAGCCCACTGTGCAAGAAGATCACTTCTGAAGAAGGCAGAATGACCAACCAAGAGCTTTTAGATGGCCAGTCAGTATGGCACTATGGGGGGGGGGGCATCAAACTGTCTATGGATGTAACAGGAGGTTCATTTTGAACTCTAGACACACACTCTTACTTTCAGCATTTTTACATTTAGAAGGAAGTGTTTGATAAATACAGTATCAAGAAGCTTTGTGGGGACAATTTCAAACTACAGCTCTTGCTAAAGTCTTGTTTTAGCATTCTTCCCTGTCCAAATGTTCAGGTTAAAGACAGAGGGTTAAATAAGCTTGCCATTCAAGGACTGCTGAGTGTATACCCTGGGGTGGGAGTGGGGCAGCTGTAACCTCCCTACCTCCCAAACACCCAATCTGGCTGTGGCCTCAGGTGCAGCTCCAAAATTTCTACCTTTCTGATCTACAGAGAACAGTCTACTATTTGTTCTCATGTCACAAGAACAGTTGGTGGGCCAGAGAAGCCAAAAGGAAAGTGTAACACAAAACACTCGCTTAAGCTAACAGAAAGCACATGAGCTTTCTGCTTGATTTGGGCTTTTGCAGCAAAGACACATATCTCAAATTAACCATGGAATCCTCTCCTTGCCTCTTTTTCTGCTCTTATCTTTTGATATCAAAAAGGCTGTCGTGGGTCATATGTATGGTGGTACCCGGTGGCAGAAGATGTCACCTTAGGTCTAGTTGAGTGCTGGCTCTTCAAAGCTATTAAAGCCTCCTACACAAGAGGGTGAGCATGCTGCTTGAAAACACTGGGGATGTGAAGGGTAAGCCTTCATTCTCTTCAATCTCTCATCCTTTATTTTCCTGTCACTCAACACAAAATTAGCCCACAGCTTAGTAAAAGAAGGTAAAAAGCCAGTCCGCTCGTCACTGTCCCCAGGTGTAGCCACCACCTAAGCCATCCATGCTCACTGCCCACGCCCCACAATGCCCATGCCCCACCCCTTTCAGAAGACAAGACCAGGCAGAGGATTCGGTAACATGATGATCCCCTACTCCTTTCAGTGTCTTCCACGACAGAAAGCCTGACAGTTTTTTTTTCTCCAAATATAAAATAATCTCTCAGGGCTAGAGTCTTAGCCTAATGCTGTTTAGTGGACACCCCTACCTACCCACACCAAAAGTCCACAGACCTACAATCAATCCAGCATTTGGGAGGTTGAGGCAAGGGGATGAGAAATTCAAGGAGAGCCTGGGCCACATGAGATCTTGTCTCAAAACAGAAGGGCTGGGGGCTGTGGCTGAGTGGTAGAACATCTGCCTTTCAGGTATGAGGCCTGGATTTGATCCCCAGCACTGGGAAAAAATATAATCTCTGCCTCAGTAGGAAAACAAATAAGCAAAACCAAACAAAAAACTTGAAAGTGCCTCTGTAGAAGGCACTCGGACATCCAATGTTGCTTGAGGGTCGGCCTCACTGTGTCACTGCCCACCTCATATCCAGGTTTGTTCTTACACAACTCAAGTCTGTAACACAGGATTTCAGCACACCAAGCAAAGCATGACGGTGCACCCATTTAAAGGTCCAGGGATGGAGCTCAATGGCAGAATGTTTGCTTAGCATGTGCAAGATCTGAGGCTCCCAGTAACGCAAACAAACAAACATCTTGAGCAGGGAGGATTAATCAGGCAGAAAACAATGAATTCAAGAACATAAGCAACAGCTTGTGACTAGTGCTCGCGCCATACACTCGCACACGCACACACACACAGCCAACAGGCCTGTGAAAACGGTCTTTTTTATTATCATTAAAAAAAAAAAAAAAAAAAAGCCCCATCCAGATCCCCATCCAGATCAGGCCAAAGTTAAGAGTACTGACAGCTCTAGAGAAGGCTGGAGCAAAGAAAGTGTAGCCTATCACTTGAAAAAGTTCTTTCAGGGCCTCTTCTGTAAACGAAACTCAAAATCAGTTTCAGCAAAAATTTCACAGAAGTCTGCCAGATGGAATAAGTAATTTCTCAATTAAACCACCCAAAGCACAGCAGGCCTAAATCTAGGATTATTTATCTTCGTAAGTGGAGACTCATACCTAATTTATTTCAGAAAGCAACTGTAATTCATAAACATTAGAAAAAAGTTCTAAGATGTGGCTTAGTGGTAGAGTGCTCACCTAGTGTACATGAAACCCTGGGTTTGATTCCCAGCACTATATAAACTTCCCCCTACCCATGAAGATGAGAATTTCACTTCAGCAAATTATTTCATCAGAATTACTCTGAAATTTCAGTTGAACGAAATTTTTTGAGCACCAAAGTCATAATCAAGCTCAGTAGTTGGCAATACCAAAACCTCAAGATAAAACAAATTTCTGTCCCAAAGACATTTCCTACAAGAATGGGGAGGCTAGGGAGGAGAAAAAGAAGGCAGGTCTCCTTATAACACAGAACTAACACAGTATGCACTAGAAAAAAGCCCAAAGTACTACAGGGTACAAGGTACCACTGAGGAAAGAGAAAACATCCTCAGGTTGGCAGGGATGGGGGAGGGTAGATAGGGTAAAGAAGACTCTAACACTGTCCTAATGAATATGACAGATAAGGAGCATCAAGAAAGACAAGATCTTAAGCAGCAGAAATAAAGTGTATTCCATATAGCCACCATGGAAAAATGGATGTGATCATGCAAACACTAAAAATAGGGAGTCCTTATCTAGCATGTTTGGCCTTGGATTCAATACCCAACACTCTAGATAGATAGATAGATAGATAGATAGATAGATAGATCACATGATCCACCAATCTACGTATTTCAACACTGCCATATTACTGCAGTAATTTTCTTTCTTTTTTAATTTTTTTTAAAAAGTTTTCTTTATTATGTATACAGTGTACAGTGTTCTGGCACATCGATGGTTGTGAACCACCATGTGGGCATTGGGAATTGAACTCAGGACCTCTGGAAGAGCAACCAGTGCTCTTAACCCCTGAGCTATACTGTAGTATTTTTCAAAGATAAAGTTATATTTATTTATTTACCTTGTACAATATATTTAGAAGCATATACACTGAACAATGACTAAGTCTAGCTAAGTAACACGTGTTGCCTCATGTAGTTGCCATGAACTTAAATGTCCATGAAAGAATGAATGGATAAAGGAAACTTGAATATGTCTGTTCATGTGCATGTGTGTGTGTAAGAATTCTGTCTTTGGCACAACACAGGTGAACAGGGAGGGCATACATGGTTGGGAACTAAACAAGCTTGGGGAGCTACTGATGAAAGGATACAAAATTTCAGTTAGACATTAGGAGTTAAGTCCAAGGGACCTATCTGCAACATGGTAACTATAGTTAATAACATACTGTAGTCTGAAAACTTCTCTAAGTTACAAAGTATTCTTATCACAAAAGTTGCAACTGTTAGGAAACACCCTATGAATTAGCTGGATTTAGTTACTGCACAACTTATCTGCTTCAGAATAGTATGTTGTATATGGTAAAGACATACTTTTTCTCTCTCATTGTATCAGTTAAAAAATAAAAATGAGAAATTTTTCATGGAGCTACCCCCTCTAAGTATAACAGTGATCTCCAGACTTTTAAATTATTTAATTAATAAACCCCCTAAAAAAAAAGTGATTATGGAAAGAAGTTGAAAGTAGGTCAGCCTGGTCTACCTAGCGAGTTCAGGACAGCAATAGCTATGTATACAGACTCTGTCTAAAGAAAAATAAAAAACAAGGGGGAGGAGAGAGGGAGGGGGAGGGGAGACGAGAAGAAAGAGAAGAGAGAAGAGAAGAGAAGAGAAAAGACTGAAAGCTAACAATGCTCCATAAAATTGGCTTGGAAGAAAATAAGTGATCTGGAACTGGTCTCCTCTCTCAAATACCACTGTGGTATTTTTGCTTGTTTGTTTAGTTTTCAAATGACAGACAGATAAATAATGACTGTGTATTATGATCATTTTGTAAGTAAAGAAGTATTTTGAATTCTAAAAACTTGAAAATGGCACTCCTGTCTTAGTTAATTTTCTATTGCTGTGACAAAATGCCAAACCAAGGTAGCTTATAAAGTAGAACATTTCATTGGGCTTATGGTTTCAGAAGTGTTTCAGATGGGGGAGCAAAGGCATGGCAGCAGGAACAGTTGAGAGCTCACATCTTGACCGGCATGAAGAAGGCCCAAGAGCTAACTGAGAATGGTGTGGGCTTTTAAAACCTCAAAGCCCATCCCCAGTGACACACCTTCTCTAATAAGGCCACATCTCTAAATCCTTCCCAAACATTTCTACCAATTGAGGACTAAATATTCAAACATGTGAGCCCAGGAGGGCCAGTCTCATCCAAACCACTATAGGGCCATTAATAATCTTACACTTGCCAGGTGAAATGAAACTACAGCTCCACCCAGCAAGCCTCAGGACCCTGGGATATGGGATTCCTGTTAAGAACAGGAAGTACAACTAACACCACACTGTGGGAAGTTCACTATGACAGACCAAGGATGAGGTGTCTGATCAAGCAGAGTAGAAAATGTGATTTTAAAAAAAAAATAAGGAATTAATGGCCAATGAGAGCTATGTTCTAAAGTTAAACTACCTTAGCGTTGGACAGAACTAGGGACAGACAGATGTTGTCCAAATGAAACTGAAAATGCTCAGAGCACTTAAGAGAACACAGTAGTGTCTAGATGAGCCCTATTGAAGGCCTAAAGCAGGGCAGGTGGAAGATGGGAAAGAGACAAAGAAGATGTCCAGATTTTGAGCCTGTATACAGAAAAGAATAATGGCAGTGTTATTAGATAGGTAACAAGTCATGAAAGGGCAATGAGTTCCTTAGGTCAGAGGCTGAACAAGGAGGAACTTGGAAGAGGATAGGAATTTAAGGTAAAGTTGGGGAATCACAAGTAATGAGGAAAAGGTGCCTCAGCCACAGGGGACATTTTAAGTTCGTTGTATTTTATTTATTCATTCATTTGCATGTATATGCACACTTGCACACAGGCCATGACACATGGGAGTTGGTTCTCTTTCAAGAGACTTGACAGTAAGTGCTTCTACCTGCCAAGCTATCTTGCCATCCCAATAAAGGGTTGGTTACTGAACATTTACAACCTGACAAGCACTGGACAGACGGTTAGAGATCCAACAAAGAATAGCAATACATCTGCTTCCTGCACTCATTTGGTTGGCAAGCTGGCAGGAGGGACAGACATTAATGCAAGAGTCATAAACATGAGTATGATTACAAATTGTATTAAAGTGTGACTAATTTCCAAAAGAGAAAAAAATCATTTGGAAATCAGATTTAATTACATCGCAAAATGCAACTACCAATGCCAACAGAAGGCACAGTTAGGAGAGGGGAAGCCTGCTGGAGATGACAATTCTGGAAGCTGGAGGGGTGGGTAACAAAGGGTGCCAACCACCGATGAGATACCTCAGGGCACAAGAACTGAACGAGCCACTGGCTATGACAGGCCATGATGACCTGAGTTCTGAAGGAAATGGAGCGAGACAATGGATGGAGTGAGATGACAAGAAGTCTTTCAAGAAGATAAACAGTGAAGGAATGGAGACGATTTCAGTGGGGCTGAGAGCAGAACCAAAAGAACCAGATGAGATGGAAGGAGAGTAGGAAGGTATTGTACCAAGTGCATCAACTAAGTTAGCAAAGGCTCCTGGGAGAGAGAGGCAAAGGAGACAGGGAAGGGGAAAGCAGTGGTAAGGATGCTGAAGATGCACCTGATGTCAACTGGACAGTCACTCAACCAACATTCCTAGAGACTTTCTCCACACTGAGAACTGTGCATGTGTGCAGGGCATCGCTGCAGTTAGCAGACATTTACTACTTAACTGCACGTCAACTAAAAACACTTTTCTAGATGCATCACAGTTTTGGGAAACAAACAGAAATAAAGAGGTCCCTGGCATGTTTTTTTTTTATCATTTAGTGATTTTGAACCTCAAAACTGAACTCTTAAAACCAACAGTCTTTAAAATTGTAAGTCAAATGTAATACAAATTTGAGTATAATCCTTTCAACTATAGTCAAAATAAAACCTATCCTCTTATATTGTCCCTGAGCTCCTCATGACCCATCCCTGCCTGCCATCCATCCATCCATCCATCCATCCACATACATACATACATACATACATACATACATCTGGCTATCAAGTCTGGGCTGGCCTGGAACTCACTATGTAATTCAAACTGGCCTCCAACGAAGATTTGCCTGCCTCAGCCTCCTGAGTACCACGATTATAGGCTACTGGGATTAAAGGTAGGTGTACCATTCCAAGGTATCTATCTTTAAAAATAAAAATTCTTATTAACTCTTTGAGAATTTAACATAATGTATTTTTAACCTATCTGTGCCTGTCCCCCAACTCTGCCCAGATCCTGCCCTACCAGCTGGCTTTAATGCTTAAAAACACTTTTAAGGCTGCACTAAAGATGGCTGCACATGTCTTTAGTCCCAGCACCTGAGAGGCAGAGGCAGACGGATTTCTGTGAGTTCAAGGCCAGCCTGGTCTATGGAATGAGTTCCAAGACAGCTGGGGCTGTTACACAGAGAAACCCTACCTCTAAAAACAAACAAACAAACAAAAGCAAACAAAAAAACCCACACAAACAAAACACTTTTAAATTCTCACCTTAGCTTCTTGGTCCAAAACAAGTTCTATATAAAACTGAAAACCAATTATAGCTTTATGCCTGCCCTGTACATATAATCATCATCTACTAAATACTCTGAGAGAAAACATTCAGAATCATATTTTATGCTTATGCTGACATATTTATTTCCTTAATTTTCCTAATAAGACAGCTTAGTGATTACAAAGAAATTAATAGCATGTATCAATGCTGTAAAAACATGATTAATGACTTTTCTAAGATTAAAGTACTATCATCTTGATTATTAGATAAAGAAAAACCTATTAGTTAGCTTTCAAGTTGGGTATTTACCCCATTAAAATCAGCTACACTGTTTCAAAATTTAATGCATTGTTCACATTCATGTATGCAAACAAATTCATTACAATTCAGGAGATTTCACTCTGAAACTCACTACACTTAAAAATCCAGAGCCCTAGCAGAGGCCATAGAGCTAGAATATTTAAACTTAGATAATTGTCCTTTCTGGACAGCATATTCTACACTGCTTTTTGTTTGTTTTCAGCCAAATTCACACTCCCCTGGGAGTATACAGGAGCTGGAAGGCCAAGAAATTGCACCTTACACTGACATGCTGTGCAGAGCCCAGGGGCTGCTCTTGGATCTCTTTATGACACCTGAGGTTGGGACCCATCACCTTCACTCTAGAGATGAGTTTAGACAATACTTCTGATAATATCTTTATAAAAAATATATATACAGAGCCCTAAACTTTCTAGACTAATTTCCTATAATGTTGGGAGCCCTCTCCCCATGTACCTTAACCCCCTTAGCCCTACAAGCAGTCGCAGCCATTGACAAGGCCATCTCCCATCAAGCAATCTTTCAGACTGACACTGCCTTGCCTCTCCATTTCATTGTCTGTGCCACCCCCATCAATCCTATTGGAATATTTTTGGCAAAAGGACCCCACCATTGTCTTAAAAGGTCACCCCCTACTTTGGGTGACACTGCCCCTCTCTTCAGGCAAGGTAATTTCGCCTTATCCAGAGCTTGTTGCCCTGCTCATCACAAAGGGCCGAAAACAGTCCATTTTGGCAAAGACCCGGAGCTCCTCATTGTGCCTTACACCATGGAGCAGGTAAATTCCCTCTTACACACCTCCGATGACTGGGCCATATCCTGCCTCTCCTTCACTGGACAGATTGATAATCATTACCCTGATGATGCCCTCATTCAATTTGTTCGAATTCACCCTGTTGTTTTCCCAAAACAAACCTCCCTCACACCCCTCCCTACACCGCTTACTGTCTTTTCTGATGGGTGCTCCTCTGGGATGGCAGCCCTGGTGATCGATGATCACACTCATTCCTTCCACACGCCCTATACTTCTGCCCAGTTGGTAGAGCTTTTTGCTATAAACAAACCTTTTCCATGCTCTCCAGTACCCCCTTCAACTTGTATACGGATAGTGCCTACGTCGAAAAATCCATACCTCTTCTTGAAACAGCCCCTTTTATCAAACCTACTTCCAATGCCTCCTCCCTGTTCCTACAGATTCAAGCTTTAATAAGACAAAGAGATGTCTATTTTTTTATCGGGCACCTACGGGCTCATACAAACCTCCCGGGACCCCTAAGCCATGGAAATAACAAAGCAGATCTCACTACTAGCCTACCGCTACAAACAGAAATTAAAACAATTTTCCCAATACTACCTATTCTCCCTCAGCTTGAAGCTGCTAAGGCTGCCCATGCTCTCCACCTCTTAAATGCTCACATCACACCCTTCAACTCACTTTTAAGATTACCCATGATCAAGCTTGAGAAATTGTTAAAGCCTGCTCTGGCTGTGCTTACCCTTCTGCCTGTACCTCACCTGGGGGTAAACCCCCGACGGCTCTCCCCTAATGCCCTCTGGCAGATGGATGTTACTCATGTCCCCACCTTCTCTAAACTAAAATATGTACATGTCTCTATTGACACCTTTAGTGCCTTCGTCTTTGCAACTCCTCAGACAAGAGAAGGATGTCATAGCCCATCTCCTAGCCACTATGTCCACCTTAGGCAAGCCCACTAAAATAAAAACTGACAATGGGCCTGGATACACCAGCTCCAAGTTTAAACAATTTTGCCTTACCTTTGACATAGCACATGTAACAGGTATCCCTTATAATCCCCAGGGACAGGATATAATCGAAAGAGCACATCAAACACTTAAAAATACACTCCTCAAATTAAAAAACTCCTCTCTACCTCACAAACCCAACACTCCCCGACTTATCCTCAACCATGCTCTTTTTGTCCTTAATTTCCTGACACTTGATCATGATGGCCATTCGGCCTCAGAGCGCTTTTGGCACCCCACCACCTCCTCCTCTCATGCCATGGCGAAATGGAAGGATCCCCTCACAGGTACCTGGAATGGACCAGATCCTGTCCTCATTTGGGGACGTGGTTCAGCTTGCATTTATGACCAACAAAATGAAGCCCCTAGATGGCTTCCAGAAAGACTTGTAAAACCAGTCTCCTCTCCTCCCCCAAATAGCCCAACTTCCAGACAGGAGAGCAATCCTCCGTCTGAGACCTCTCCTTCTTGCCTTCCAAGTCCTGATCAACCCATTCTACACTCTCCTGAAAATGACTGTGATGACACTGACTCAAAGATTGGCTTGGCTGGCTTCACTCATATGGGAAAATATCCTCCTGTTACTCCTTTTTGCTTCCTTCTACCCATTCCTACTACTTCTCCATGGTTAACCACCCTCCTCCCTTCCCTCCTTGGACCTTTGATAGGGCTCCTCTTGCTAATCTCCTTTAGCCCTTGGGCCTTTAATCAACCTGTGGCCTTTGTCAAGCAAAAGGGGACTCTGCCACTAAGCCTGTCCTGATACAATAGTTAAGCCCTCCTCTTCCCAGGATGACTCTGGCCCCTCTAATATAAACCATCTCTGGCTGTTCCCTCCAAAGAGGATATAACCCACTTCCCCACAGCCAGCTTCAGAGGTGCAGACTTAGATGGTACTGCAAGGAGACCTCGTCTTCTGAGGACTATGCCTCCTCGCAATGGGGTCGATGTCATAAAGCTTCCCCACCCCCACAAAAGGCATCCGGATGGTCCTGCCTTTCAGATGGCTCCAAGAAGCCATCCCCGAGGTCAGAGAAAAATGTCCTTTATAAAATCACCATAGATTCTCCAATTGGGGTCCAGGCCTCTATCCCCCTCTGCTGAAAAATTTGGCCACTTCTTTTTATACAAGGAAGGGGGAATATGTTGGGAGCCAAATCTCAGGGCTTGGCATGAGATCCTAGGCCATGCTTGGCAGGCCACACAGTTAACCTTTACATAGCAGCTCCTTAGAACCTCAGCTCAAGAAAAGAAACAACCTGACCCAGTCCTCCACCCACAGGCTCAGTCACCTAAGCAACCCTTCCTGGACCTCTTACTCATAAACTCTTTACCCTGCCAAACATCCTCTTTGTGGCTTCCTAATATCCTGTCTACACTAACACCTGGCTCACAAACAACCCATTCTACCCCTCCCCATATCCTGCTCTGCCGACTATATAAGCTAGCCTGAGAAAAAAGTAAAGTTTGCCACTTGATCAGAATCCTGTCTCGTGGTCGTTCTTTCTGCGTCTCTTGTCCCCATTCCCTATCCCTGACTCTTTTGCCCCAGGTTGACGTCCTGCAGGTCAGGACACTATAACATTGATGTACACCTTATTAAAATAAGCAAAATCTTCCTGTCCATATTTTTATAGAATCCATCCCAACAGATATCTCTTAAATTCCTTGATAAGTCAAAAAGACCTCAGCATATGTAACCCTACTGTATGTCAGGCCATGAAAAACACTTTACTGGATTATGTCATGAGAGGGCTTCTGCTGAGAAGACGGGACGGAAACCAAGCAGGCTAAAGAACTTGGAGAGGACACACAGTAGGAAAAAGAGCAGTCATACAGTCTATTTTATGCTGCACTGCCTCCTTTAAAGATGGCCACTTTAAAAAAAAATCTGCTGGGGTAGCTTTAAAGACATATCAAAAATAAAAACTCCAAGGCCAGATGGCCTGAATTTAAATCTACCTTGGTTCTACCACTTCTCAGCCTATATGACCTGAGAAGTTACTCAACTAATGTGCCTCAGTTATGTCATTTGGAAAGTGAGGACAATAACAGAACACAAAGAAGATACTGTAATGATTCAATAGGTCAGTCCATAAAAAATGTTCATGTCCAAAACAGTACTTCACATACAGTAAGCACTCTATAAATGTTAGTGCTTACAAAAAGTGAATGCTAATCAATTAAGTCCCCTTCCAAGGTTCATTTAGCTACCTAAACTTACTTTACACATAGTCAACTGGAACTGACTTGATCTATACAGTTCCCCCCACACACACACACACACATCTAGTTTTAAAGCTATACTACACACAACAATGCATGTTTTATCAAAAAAAAGTCCTTAGTTAACTGCTTCCTTTATCAATTAAAAAAATGTTAAAATAATTTACCATAGAATCTCAAATAAATCATAAGCTGAACTTGGGGGTTTCCAGGTCAAAAGCCCAAGTACTTTTACATAAACTATTTGGGTTTTTCTGTCTACTCTCCCACTTTGTCCACTGGCTATAACTTAGATCAGAGCTCTGAAAAAGACTTTAGACTCTTCTAGCACAAGATCCCCTTCTGCACACGAAGAACAAATACCCAGAAGGTTCACTACTCATTTGCCTGAAGGTGTGTGACGAACATCTTTCCAACAATATTATAATGCCACTGTGCACTCTCAGACATTGGCAACCTGCCTTGAGGAGGCCTCATCTCTGCTTCCAGCCTCACAGAAGCTGACCCATACCAATATCCACCATATAAACTGAGAGTGTGGAGGTTGAGCGCCCAGATGCAAGCTCATGTGACAGAATAAGTGGACTTGTCACATCAAGTTTAGCTGCTCAGACTTTTCTTCGTCCTGGCTCACAGCAGCATGCTGGAGGCTCAAAGTTAGCAAACAAGCCAGATGTAGGTCTACTTTACAATACCACTGAGGAATACTTTGCCAAACAGGGTTTTCTAAACAAAGTCAGAGTTAGATAGAATTTCACCCTCAAACACAGGATAGGCTAACAAGAAGATTAAACCTGACTTGAGGAAGGAAGGAAACTCACAATTAAGGTAGCTGTTCCTAGCAAATTACAGCCTATATAAACACACATAAATAAAACAAACCAATGGCACCATGTGGAGAGACAATGCAGAGATTTCTGATATAATTAGTTCCCTTTTCACCAAAGTAGGGTTCATAATTAAACTCTGGCCCCTCCTGTCCCCATTCAGCACACTTAGGGGTTTATGGGTTCATTTACACAGTTCTTCCAGACCACTGAAAGGGGTTGTTCCTAGGCCTAGATGCCCAATAAACTGGCACACATAGAAAATTCCAGTGCCCCTTTAAGAGATCCAGCTTGCCATGGACAAAAGGCCCAGAACTGGTGTGAGCCTCAGATTTGGGCTCCATTATCTACTTACAGGACTGACAGAGTCCCTTCTCCTCCAACAGCTTTATATTCCTCACCTAGGACATGGCAGTCATCATCTCTTCACATCTTCTGTGGTAATGCAGAGGGTTATTTACAGAAACAGGCGGGGAACGACTCTGCCAATAGTGAAAGTCTAAGAGGAGGACGAGGCAACTGGGATTGCTAACCCTAACTGGCTTCCCTGGGTGACATCTTTACACATCTCCCCGATGCCCTCAGGCTAAGGCCCAGACTCTTGACTAAAAAGTTTCTACTAATTTACCTTTACCTCTGCTCACATTCTCTTCCATTGGCTCAGGTGCCAGAACCCCTGGAAGCTATGCTGGCCATGCAAGAAGTAGCTAGCCCCTTGCCCAGAGAGTCCTGCCTTCTTCCTCCCTCCCGTTCCACTAATTAGCCCCTCCTTTGGATTCTGATGAGTTTGCATGTGATTTTCTCCTATAAGCTCTCCTCAACCTCGATTTGGTGCTTTCACAACACCATTTATTTATCCTGCTGCAGCTTTTCCTGTTGCTGTGTTAAAATAACTTGGACACTCTTCATTTTTTTTTTCCATTCTCAAAGTTTTCAGACCAAAATCGAAAGGGGTTGTGGCTGGCAAGATGGGGTTGTGGTCAGTAAAGTATTTGTCATGTAAGTACCTGAGTTTGACCCCCAGAGTATACATAAAACCTGGGCATGGTGGCATGTGCTTATAATCCCAGAACTGGGTAGGCAGGGCCTAAAGGCAGAGACAGGAAGATCCCTTGGTACTTGCCAGCTAGCCAGCTTAGCTGAATCAGCAAGTTTCAGGTTTAATGAGCGACTCTGTCTCAAAATCAAGGTTCACTGATGAACAACAACTGAGGCTGACCCCTAGCCTCTACATATGAGTACACACATGTGCACACCTGCACACACAAATGTGGTTGATGGAACAAATATAGATAAAATGCTGTGCTTAACCTGAGTAGTTGACTAGCTACTAAATTCCCTGTACAACTCCATAAGCAATGAGACCTTTGTTCAACTCTGACCCCAATTCCAGCTGTTCCTTTTTAAAACCCAAAAATAGACAATCATATGTCCTTGGAGTCCAGATCTCTGAATTTAGCCCCTGCTCTTTTCTTCCACAAAATGTTAACCACATCCAGATTGTATGCTAAACTATTATTTTCTTTTTAAAGCAAGACAACTGAGGGCAAATGAGGTGTGAGAGAAAGGAGACATGAAATCAGAAAGCCAATGCTCATGATAGGATTAAAAAAACACCAGACAATCTCTTCAGTGCTCCATTTACATACAAGGCTACTGCTTCTTCATTGTGCCTTCTGACATGTCAAACACTAGTGCCCACTGGTGAAAAGAAAGTATAATGATTAGCTGGAGAATGAGAAGGAAAATCTATTTTTCTTTATAGACACTGATTTAATACACTGGCAAAAGAATGATGCCAGGGGGACTCTGAAGACAGGGAAGCTAGCAATCTTTACTGCTGAGGAAACGCCTGCCTAAGGTCCTTGAGAGAAACTTGTGCAACAATGGATGAAGGACGGAATCTATAAGCAGTCAACAAATAACAGCACAGTCAGTCATCACTCTTTCCTAATGGACTGTGTGTCTGTGTTTAAGGAGATGAGTATTTTGTAATATCTCTTCCTGATAAACACAAGAAATAAACAATTCCATTTTTAAGCAGTTGAGGAGATGAGAAAGATGGCTCAGTGGTTAAGAGCATGTACTGCTCTTGCACAGGACCTAGTTTCAGTTTCCAGTTAGTTCCCAGTTTACAATTCCAGTTCCAGGAGATCCCACATTCTCTGACCTCCCCAGGCACCTGAACACATGTGTGCATATAAAACTCACACAGAGCCGGGTGGTGGTGCATTCCTTTAGTCTCAGCACTCGGGAGGCAGAGGCAGATGGATGTCTCTGAGTTTGAGACCAGCCTGGTCTACAAGAACTAGTTCCAGGACAGCCTCGAAAGCCACAGAGAAACCCTGTCTCAGCCCCCCCCCCAAAAAAAAACCTCACACAGGCACACATAAACAAACAAACAAAAAATTCTTTAAGAAATTCACTTGTATTTCATAACAAAACTTGATCATCATTTTGGGGGATTGCCCTTCCATTTTACACTTAGGGAAAATGTCTGTAACTAGAAGGAAGCGAGTAGCCATTGTATTGCACAATACTACAGGCTGTATTCACAGTAACTAAGAGACTATGTAAACAAAAAAGTGTGGTAAATTAAAGGAGAGCACAACCTAAATTTACAATGTAATGGTATTTACTAAGGTTGAAGACTGAGAGACCAAGACATGGAAACATCTTTGATGGTAATATATATACAGATTTTATATTTTAATTTACAGTGGAATTTTATATATAGGAAGTTAACTATTTGAAATTTTTCATAAAATTTTCATACTGTGGTGCTAGAATATTTTAAAACAACGTAAGTAAACAAAATAGGAAATATGCCAACTCAAATACTCTGGGTAACAGCCTCATTCCTGTGTCGTTGCGCATTACCGCTGGGACTAAGACAAACATCATCTTTTTACCATCCAGCCCTAAACAATACGGAAGGGTAATAAGAAGCAAAGGTCATTATCAATTCTCAGACTGCTAGGCAGAAGTTTCTAATCCCTCACCCAATGGTTAACTTTAGCTGCCAACATGAAGCAAGACACTGAAGAAGGAACCAAAGAAACTGGTAGGAGCGCACAAGGCATGATTTTCAGTCTTTCCCACTTCCAAGCCACACCCTTTTCCCCAAATACAGTAGGAGAGAGGTGCTATCAATGGTCAGTGAAATGAGAAAGTAACCTAAGTCACTTCAAAAATGGAATAGAGAACTCTTAATAAAGATCTGTTTTCTAAGCTATATCAAAGAGTATAGTAATTTAGAAAAAGGTAAAGACTTACTTGTTGAAAACAGTAAAAAACCCACCCCTATCCAGATTCATAAACAACAAACAAATGGGGTACAGCTGGCCAATGGTATCTCACAATGCAAGCTTTTCGCCTTTCTAATGGCCTTTATGTATCTACATGTGTTTAGGGAGATAATGACTATTTCATAACACCTATTCCAGATAAACATTGCATCATGTCATAAAAATAAACGTGTAATTCAGCTTTGAATTAGTTCATCCTATATTTCAAAACAGAACTTGATCAATACCTAAGATTGTCCCTCTACTTTATATATCAGGAAAAAAATATATGTAATTTATTAAAATAAGTACTGCCTAGTTCTTCAACAAAACTGCAAATTAAATATAATGTGAGAAGTCTGCCTGAACTCTGGCAGTCAAAGGCTTTGGAACTTTACACATTGCCTAATTTCTCTGTGGTTGCTTTTTATCAGTATGGGGGTGGGATTCCACACCTAACTCTGCTTCTGCAAAGTACCTTGAAATTGTGCCATGCTGCCACAAGCTGCCAAATGCCACTGTGGTCTTTGTTAGTAACCACAACCTAAATTTGATGAGCATGATGCCATGAAAAGCTTTAGCATTTACTCTGGGAGCCAAGAAACAAAATTTTGGACTGAGGAGGATAAGAGCTCCCTGGGAAACATCCAAAGGTTCAGCAACAGGTAAATACCAAAGTGCCTAATTAGCCATGCTAGGCCCTACAGGTAAGGCAGCAAGAAAGCAGCTTGCAGAGCTGCTGGGAAAAAAAGCTTCTCCTACTTCATGTGGCTTCCCAAAGGAAGCCCTGAGCAGCTAAGCATCAAAAAATGTATTAGCTTCTTTCTCAAAGAAGCCATTCCTTTCAAGTTCTTATCCATTCAATTAAAATAAGAAAAATCTCTAACTTAAAAAAAACAACAACTGAGCATAGAAACCATTGTATGTGCTCCTTTCAGCAGCACATATATTAGAAACAACCTGTAACTCCAATTCCAAAGGTGCAACACCCTTTACAGGTGCACTCACACGTGAATATATACTCAGACACACAGATAAGAAAGAAAGAAATCTTTTTAAAGAAAAAGGACAGATCATTACATACAACAAATCTAATAATTACTGTCTAATGTTTGTTAATACTGAAATTTAGTCATAACATGTTGCACGCCAATAGCTATCTCCTCATGCTAGAAAATAGCATATGTGTAGGATGGTGCCACGCCCACTTCCCCGTGACAGATGGTAGGAATCCATCATCATCCTCTGTCTTGCTGGGCTCAGACAGGACTTCAGACCTCCACAGAAAGCAGCAGGCCAGCAGACCACACCAGCCCACTGACACTGCCGTCTTCCCTCCCAGTGCTGTACTCCTCACTCTGTTCTGCTAAAGTCTCCCACCCAGCTGAGTACCCCTCAACACACTATGCCAAAGGACTGCACGGAGGCTTTAAAGAAAGTTACCTCATGATAATTTCATCTCAAGAAATGCCACAAATGGCAATTTACTGAAACCATAAAATAGTAATTTCCTTCCTTTAATAATGACAGAAAACATAACTGTACACATTAGTTTTCCTCTAGATAAAGGCTATCTCAGTAGTATATAATTGGTTCTCTATTATAAGCATATATAAAATAAATGTTTTAAAATAGAATTTGGTTGTATTCAGCCCAAGAGCCCGACACATTCCTAATCCACTCACTACCCTGTGACTCAAACAAGTGCTGTGCAGAACAAGACACAAACACAGCTCCATCTGCTAATTAAAAATGGGCATGAAACTGTTAACAGGCATCTGTTGCATTGTTTGAAGCTAATGGGCAGAGACAAAGCTGAAATGGCTCTTCTAATGCAAACCCAGTGATTTCACTCATTTTCTGTTTGTATTTATAAAAGTGGGGGGTTGGAAGCAGGGTGTTAAAATGGCTTATTATGCACACCAAGAGATAAGTGAAATCACTTTCATATTCTAAAACTGATTACAGGAAGGTAAATAGCATTTTACGCTAGAGAAGATAGCATTTCTATATTAACAAGTCAAATTAAACATTTTTATCTTAATTCAGATATAATATAGTCATGTCTAACACTGTGAAAGAACAACAAATTCACCCAATGCTTTCTTTACAGTCTGTAACTGCTTTCACAATCCGTCCATCTATCCATTCATTCACTGCACAGCCCTCTAAAACAGGCCTTGGAGATTTACTAAGTGACTCTGACTTGATTCTTGCCTTGGGAAATGCACAGACCCTGAAAACTACATACGATTGATCACACTCCATCAATGATGAATCAAATAAGGTTCTAAAACAACTTATTCATCCTAAGCTACAAATGTAGGAAAAGGACGCAAACCCTCTTGGGACTGACTTGGGACCTGCTGCTCCTCTGAATTCATCATGCCATTTCCCTACCACCACAGATGAACCATTCTGCATCATCCACCTAGGAACTGAAATGACTGAGGGTTTATTCATGGAAACACAGTCCTGATGAAGGATCCATTTTCAAATACTGTGACCACCATACATCCTTGACAACCACACCTGGTTTGTAAGTGGGTGGTTCACAAGTCCCAAGCAGCCACAGATATGTCTGTTTTACATGTGCCACAACACTGTTGAGTTACCTTTTAACTGCCCATACATACGTTTGTGTTTTTCTAAGAAAAGTTCAGCCTATCTTGAGGGTGAGATCTTTCCAACATGGCAATGATAACAATGCAGCTGAGCCACACACATTCCCTTGGCCCAGGAGGCCAAGGTCCACATCACCCTCTACAACCTCCCATTCAGGCCTTTATTTGGGCTCCTACCTGACCTATTTGAGCTTGCACCTTGACCCAGGCAGGAGCAGTTGATAATCTTACTCTGCATTTCTCAGTTCATCTTTCTACAATGACATACATCTCATACTCCACAATCTGACTCACTACCTAGTATCTACTTCCCCATCTGGAACCCTCTTCTCATCCTGCTAGGAGAACCCTTGTCTGAAAAATGTTCCAGGTGCTGATTACAACACACAGGAGTGCTGATCTGCAACACAGGGCTGCCGGCAGGTGGGCGGAATGAGACCCCCAGACAGCCCCAGGGCAGGCCTGCAGCTCCTACCATCCTTATTCCAGCTCCATCCTTCCTTTTGGATTCAATTCAAAACTCAACTACTAAGTTTTTCCTGGTCTCCAAAGACTAAACTTATTTTCCTCTAAAACAATATCCAAGCTGATTCCCCTCTGGCTTTTCTCAGTAGATACAATGTTGCTGTTGTTGCCAAGTGAACCCGCCCCCTACTTGCTGTCTGCAGAATGGTGGCTGAAGCTCTTTAGAAAAGAACACTTAAGACAGATCCACATTCATACCCAACACTCAGTTTCCCCATACCTGCATTTCAAGACAAGTTTTCTCATGGACTACAACACTTATCGCAGAAGGAATGTAACCCTTTATCACCCACCACTAAGTCCTACCTCTGCCTAACACTGCTATCAACACTGAGATGGGAAGCCTACCCGAGAGCTCTGAAAGAACATAATGACATTAAAACAAGGCTTTATGCACAAAATGTTCAATTTGAACTTGCATGGTCTTTGGTATTTCAGCTTGAAAAGTTGAAACCAAGGAAAACAAATGAAAATGAAAACTGACTTCCTCTATGAATCTGGCTTATGCTCAGCCGGATGTTGTTATAATCTTGTATAAAAATGTAAATATGACAGTATGTTTTCAGTCGGTAAGTCTTGATAAAAGTTTTGAAATGAGATCAACCAAAAGCAGCTTTACATTTTAAGCAAGGGTCAACAAATGTGTTCTACAAAGAGCCAGTTAGTAAATAACTTTGTGGGTCACATATAGTCTTTGCTGCATATTCTTCGTTGTTTTCATCTTTAACAACTTCTTTTAAAATGTAAAAAAAAACAAAAACCCCACTTGGCCCATGGGATACACTCCATTAACTGACTCAAAGGCAAAAGAACCCAAGACAAGAATATAATGTTATAGAATACAATGCTTAAAAATGTTCTCCTGGCATTTAGCATCGTCAATTACCAGTGTGAGGCTAGAAAAATGATTTCATGAATTATTTCACACATGGAAGGAATGTTAATGGCAGGTGCACTATGATCTCTTGACCTGAAACTCCAGGCCTGGAAGAAAGGGCAAAAGCTGTGTGCCAAGTTATCCCTGTATAGAGTCTCTCTCAGGACTATTTCCCTTAACAGAATGCTAATCAAAGTGGAAACACCTTACCTTCCCACAGACACAAAATCTAATTACTGTCTGGAAAATGTGGCTTTACAGAGCGGATCACACTCATCTACAGTGATGAGAAGGATAAAGACTTGATTTGGAGCTCCACCAGCAGTTCTGCTGAAGGTGAGGGTTTGCATTTGTAAAGCTGGGACAGGGCATAAAGAAGATAATTTCTACAACTTTCTCTGATGTCAAACAATGACTATACTAAATAATGAAACCACTCAGGAAATACCTAACAGGAAGAAGGGGGCAGGGAGGAGAGACAGCCAGGGGATCGGTTTAGAAGGCCCCATTAAGGGCAGAGAGTCGGGTTCTCTCTCTGTTCTACCAGCACCTTGTTCAACATAAGACCATTTCAAGATGTCAGGGTGCCTTCATATCAATATTAAAATCACCCACATAGCCCACAGGAAACATAATATATAGTAGAGAGTATCACCATTTCTGTCTTAATATATTTAAAAGTATTTTACCTAAATATTAATTATGATTATGTAAGGAATGGGGGTTGGAGCAAATCACTTTTTTTTCAATTTTCCAACGTATAAACTAAAAAGCTAGTTAGTTGGTCTGAGGCATTACACCTGTAATTTCAAGTGACTAACGCATCCTTACTCGTGGTTAGCAGGTATTATCTGACTGACAGACTAGAAGATTCCCAGTAAGTCACGTGAAAGAAAATTACTCAAAGTAGGACTCAAAGTGCCAAATCTTAGAGAAATGAAAAGAAAGTATAAGGGACAGTTGTACCTAGAATCAAAATGATTGTCTCCTCTTTCATGATGACACCTTTCTGTTCAAGCATAATTGTGAAGCATTTTAGTTCCAGGTATATAAGTTCTCTGGCTGTCTACTACCACTTCCTGTTGGAGCTCTGGGGCTAAGTAAGAGGCATGAGACTTTCCTCTCCTCCATATCAACTGAAGAACAGCTTGAAGCTTCTTTTTCAGCATATTCACCACACAGAAAGTACAAAGACCAAGAGTTCCCATGAGATTCACCATGCAATATCCATCTCCTAATCTAAGCCATCAAAGGACACTGGCTTTAATGTTTTAATAACTGCAACCCTCCAAATATGCTCATTTCAATCATTAAAAATAATCCACTCAAAAAAGATTCTAATCCTTCACTGTGAAATGTAATACACTTCTCTCTCGGTCTCTCCTCTCTGTTCATCTCTTCTCTCTCTCTCTCTCTCTCTCTCTCTCTCTCTCTCTCTCTCTCTCTCTCTCTCTCACACACACACACACACACACACACACACACACACACACACACACACATATATGGGGGAAGGCTAGGGATTAAGTCCTGGGCCTCATTCATATTAGGCATATACTATATCATTAAGTTAAACCCCTAGGCCAGAAAAGTGATTTAAAAAAAAAATACTATGTTAGAAGGTAGTAAATATCCTTATGGGAAATGTTGAACAAAGTGCCTGTGTGTGTGTATAGGGGGATGTGGACTGACTAGTAAATCTATTTCAGGGAGAATCCAAGGAATTTAACAAACTGTATCAGTAAGATTTATTCACTTTTTTTATTTTTTTCTTTAAAAATGTTTACATACATATGTGAACACCTGTGTTTGAGATTTATACATCTGAGTGCAGCTGTCCAGGGAGGCCAGACGACAGTTGCCCTGTAGTCGGAGTTACAGGCCTACAGATATTTGTGAACCATCTAATGTGGATGCTGGGAACTGAACTTGGGTCCTCTAGAAGAGAAGCAAGCACTCACTGCTGATCCACCTCTCTTGCCCTGGGTTTACTCATTCTGTATGCAGGAGGAAAGTTCTGAGAGTCACACATAGAACATACAAAGGCCTCCTCACTCGACTTAACTAGAAATTGTCCTTTATCATCTGTACTGCAGTATGCATTCAGCACTGACCAAGAGTTATTTGGGGTTTTGAAACTGATACCAAAAACAAATGTCCTTTAGAAGCTGTACCAGCTCCCACCAAGCCTCTTACAAATATACTTTCGAGATGCAAGATGACATTTAAAATCTGCTTCCTCAGAAAAGTCCCACTCAAGACTAACTGCCAAGAACTTGCAACGCAAACTTCCTTAAGCCCAGACATCACAACACCCAGATTTCCATTCAGTCTGTGCGAGAGAAATCGGAAGAAACCAAGAATCTACCTACTTAAAAGAACAAACAAATATATAAACATAGATTGTTTTGTTTTTTTAATTCACTTATATGAGTGTTTTTCCTGCACAAATGTATGTGCACCATGTAAGTGTCTGGTCCCCACAGAGGCCAGAAGAAGTGTTGGATCCCATGGAACTGGAGTTACAGGCAGTTGTGGGGTGCCAGGTGGGTGCTGTGAACAAAACCTGGGTCCTCAATAAGAGCAGCAAATAAGAGACAACTTTCCAGACACTTAAACACACTTATTACCAACACACCAGCTTCCCACTCTGAAAACCATTTGAAAAATGCCTAAATAAGTTAGTATTAGAGGCTGGAAAGATCACCCAGACAATCAAAATGCTGATTGTCAGGGTATTTAATTGACCAGCTATTTAACAAGGGAAATGATGTTAAGATTATTCTACTGAAAGTTTAAGACCAGTTTTGATTTGCTCTTAAGTTTATGAGTTAAAGATCCTGTTACCTGCACACAATGTCTTTTACTACAAATGTAAGAAGGGCAGCTCCCAGGAGAGAGGGGAATTTTTTTTCTTAAATCAATTAGAAGTAATTGGTAGATATGTAGTATGTTGTGATTCATCTAAGAAGTAATTAGAATCAAAGGAAACGATACAGGAGGCAGGTGGAATTTGTGCTCAATCACGTCTTAGACATTACTAAATCCTCAAGCTCAAGAATTTAAAAAGTTGAAACACACTGCTTTGCAAGACACGGAGTAAAAGGGTGAACAGTCTATTTCTGACCACATCATTCCCCAAAAGTCGCCAGCCTCCCTTAATATATTTTAACACACAGAAAATGTGAACACTCCACAGACATTACTCCATTATTAGTCACTTTTTAAATCTTAATTCAAAGAAGTCAAGAGAAAATGAAAACCAGCGTTCCCAGTTCCTGGGGAAAGTCCTGCACCCCACGTTTTCCATTTCCTCTCTTTTCTCTGCTCAACGCCTGCACTATATCCGCTGCTTCCCCTTCTCCTTTCTAGCTGACACCCAGCTCTCCTTTACTTTTTCCACCAAGTAGCCTCATGTTGCCCTCTGGTCCCCCTGAGCCCTTCTCCCATCTACAGTTTTCTTCTGCATTTTCTCTTGACATCTCTGTGCACGCCTTTATAGCCAATGTCGCTTCATCCCTCTCCTCATTCATTCCCCTCAATTTCCTTCCGACCACCTAGTCTCACTTCTCTTGTCTCTGGTGTCCTCTGTCCCTTTACTTCATTTGAAGCCCCTCTTAAGTCCTCAACCCTTCATGCCCCCCTTCACATTTCCTTCCTCTTTCCTGTCTTTCTAATCCATGTTCGTATCCACTCTCCCCTCCTTTTCTCTTTCCGTACAATTTCCTGTGTTCCCCCTCGACTCTGTCCCTCTGGGACCCCCGCCGCCGCCGCCCGGGAGTCCTCTCCTGTCTCCAACACCTCGGGTTCCCGATTGCTCCGGTTCCCTTTCCTCCGTCCGCAGCCCCGCGTCCCCGTCAGCCCCTCTCGCCCTATCCCTGCCAGCTCGCACTGATCTCTCCGCGGCCCCCAGGGTCTCCCTCCCGGGGCGCCAAGCCCTCGCGTGCCCTCTCCCAGGCCCCTGGGCATCCGCCCCCCGCGTCTCAGCTCCCGTCCCGGGCCGTGGCTGCTCCCTCACCGATGGTGGAGATGAAGGTGGTGTTGAAGGCGTCCTCTGAGAAACGGAACAGGAGGCAGGTCTTGCCGACGCCGGAGTCGCCGATGAGCAGCAGCTTGAACAGATAATCGTACGTCTTCGCCATCTTCTCGCTCCGGCCCTCTCTGACCGCGGAGAGCAAGAAGGCGGTGGAAAGAGGCGCGGAGGGGGCCTCGGGCGAGGGGGCGTGTCCGCCGAGCCGCCCGCGCCCCGCCTCACCTCTAGCCCCGCCCCCTGGATGCTCCCAGCGCGCCCCGCCCTGCCCCGGCCAATCCGCCAGCGTTTTGTCATCCCCTTCCGCGCTGCGAGGCCTTATGGGATTTGTAGTACTTCGGGAGAGCCTCGGGCGTGCCTGGAGGGGGTTGTCCAAGCAACCCCGGTGGATAGCAAATCTAAGTGATGCGCTAGTAGCTTCCACCCATACAGGGGAAAAAACACTTCGTTTCGAACTCCTCTCGCCATGGGAACTTGACTTTGTTATTTCTTTGTTTGTCCGCAGCTTTCAAATCCAAGACTTCGGAATCTGAGTCCCGCAGTTCGCGCATCTACTCGCCTGTACTTGGAGCAGGGAAGCTTTCTTAGAGATGCAGTGGCCCTCAAAGTCTGTGGATTATCTGTATAGTATTATCCAGCTTCTCCAGCACATGCCCTGTTCCTAGTTACCCTTCCATAGCCCTTCAATCATAGAGCCCAAAGAGTGATATTACCCGACTAACTCTATCCCCACTTCTGCCCCTAAACTACAGGCCACAGCTAAAATACGATGATCATTTTAAAAGATCTGCTTCACAGACAGCGCCCCGCTACCCGCAAGAGGATGGGTTTTTTGGTTTGGTTTGGTTTTTTTTGTGTTGTTTTGTTTTGTTTTAAAGAACGAGAAAGAGTATATGGGAAGGCTTGTGCTATAACTCTTGTAAAAATAGCATCACCTGAGACAAGAACTTTAGCCAAGGAGAGGTAGAGAATAAGATTTGGATTTAGTTTTGGTTAAGCCATTTCACCACTGTATGAAGTCTCACGGGCTTGGCACATCTCAGTTTTCTCATCTACAAAACTGATGTAAAACAAACTACTTCATAGGGTTGTAGTGAAAAATTAAATCCTGAATGTGAAAGCACTTTGGAACTCCTAAGGTGCTGTGAACTGTAGGTGCTGGCTGTGTTTAAATTTATCACTCCTCAGGAGGCTTTCAATTAACGGGTGGCAAAAGGAATGGAGGAAACAGCACTTTGATGTATTAAATGCAAACCTTCATTATTTATTACTCTAGACTAATTCTTTATTGTTCAGTGCTCTTTTATCTGCAGGTGACAGAAATCCAGCCAGATGAAGCTCCTGTGAGAGAAGGGTGTATTGTCCAGGTCACGCTGAAGGAGGAGGTAAGGAAACCAGGAGCTTCATCTTGTCAGAAGTCTCTGTCTCATCACTGCTTCATTTTCAGTTTTAATTTAAAATGTTAATACCAACAGCTAACACAGCCCCCACACACACACACACACACACACACACACACACACACACACACACACACACACACACACTGCAAAAGTTCTTTGGATTCCTCAATAATTTTTAAGAGAATTAAGGGGGCCCTGCTGGACAACAAACTATCTGAGAGCCACTAGGACAAATACTTACCTTAGAGGCAAGGAAATACCTTCTAAGCAGAAGTTGTTACAGGAAGCAGTGGACTTAATCATTGGTTTGAGAAAAAGGAAAAAAAAAACTTGGACAGTTAATTGAACAAGTCAGCAAACTTTTTCTAAGATGTATGTTGGATGCCTGTCACTCCATGTATCAATGATGTTGCATGTCTGGTCCTATTGTAGCAGAAAATTTAGTTGGTCCTAATATTGACCTTTGATTTCTATGTGGAGAAAGGATGAAAGGCATCATTAACTCACAATTATTGATCACACAGTACCCAGAGGGCAGCGGCTGCTTCTGCTAACTTAATATCTAATGTCTAGAGTATGCCTTAGGTCAAAAGTGCCCTCGAAGTCTGGTTCTGAGGAAGAACTGGACTTCTTTTGGGAAAGGAATCCCTTCCCTCTGGCAAAGACTGAGCTTCTTGCCCAAGCCCAGTTCTGAAGCATGCCTCTGAACTTGGCTTCATCCAGGGTCTGAACTGGGGGTGGCTCAGTTCCATTTCCTTGGTCCTCAATCATAGAACAGAAGGAAGGAAGTCTTCAAAGGCCACTGGAATCTTCTTAATTTCTCTATTTTTATTTAAATTTTGTATGTTTATTATTATGTATGTATGTGCATGTGGGGGTGGGACTTGTGTCATGGCCTATGTGTAGAGATCAGAAAAAATGTGTAGTTGGAATCTCTCCTTCCATATTTACTTAGGCTTGTGGGATCAAACTCAGGTCATCAGATTGCATGCTGAGCCACCTCACTGGACCTCTTCATTCTTTTTAAGAATTCATATATATGGAAATACTTTGGAGGTAGGGGAGCTCAAAAGATGGCTCAGGCCGGGCGTTGGTGGCGCCCGCCTTTAATCCCATCACTTGGGAGGCAGAGGCAGGTGGATCTCTGTGAGTTTGAGGCCAGCCTGGTCTCCAGAGTGAGTGCCAGGATAGGCTCCAAAGCTGCACAGAGAAACCCTGTCTCTAAAAACAAAACAAACAACAACAACAACAAAAAAGATGGCTCAGTGGTTAAGAACACTAGCTGTTGTAAGAGGACCCTGCTTTAGCTCTCAGCACACATGTGATGGCTCACAGCCATCCATAACTCCAGTCCCAGGGACCCAATGCCCTCTTCTAGCCTCTGTGGGCACTTCACACATGTGGCAACATGCACAGACATACATGTAGCCAAAACAGCCACACATATAAAATCTTTTTAAGGAAATAACTTTTGGGTCCAATATCTTTTGACATAGTGGGCTGTGTCAGCTATTGTCATCCTCTTTCTGTGAGATGGGACATACTTATATAGTAAATAACTAATTTCAGAAGAGAAGTGAGAGTTAAGAAATTTAAAGTCCCTAAATTTCCTTAGGGGAATTTTGTTAATTAATGGGAATTTTATACTTCGGTCATATTTTCAGTTATTCGGCTTCTTTCTACTACCAACTATGTATAATACTGGGACTTTCTAGTCCTACATTTGTACATCAATGGTGAACTATTCAGGCATTCTGATATATTGGCATTTTTAAATATAAGATTTTCCTTTTGGGGGCTGGAGAGATGGCTCAGAGGTTAAGAGCACTGACTGCTCTTCCAGAGGTCCTGAGTTCAATTCCCAGCAACCACATGGTGGCTCAGAACCATCCATAATGAGATCTGGTGCCCTCTTCTGGTGTGCAGATATATATAGAAGCAGAATGTTGTATACATAATAAATAAATAAAACCTTAAAAAAAGATTTTCCTTTTGTTATGCATTATTAATCCTCAGATTTTGTGTATTAGAGACCAGATTCATGGTGATAGTAAATGGGTACCATTGGTTCTAAGCAGTTTGCTCAACGGTCTCACCCTAAGTATTTATAGAGTTAGGGTGCAGCAGGCAACAGATTCCTTGTTAGTATTATTTTTCAATTTCATGATATTCTTTTCTAAAATGTCACATTATAGTGATCCAAGGAAAACAGCTATATCCATTCTTTTTGCCATTTGCTCAAACCCATCATCACTGTAGAGAGCATGGACCAGCACATTCAACTTGATTAAGAAAATGTTGGAGGCCTGGCATTGATGGCACACACCTTTAATCCCAGCACTCAGGAGGCAGAGGCAGGCAGATCTCTGTGAGTTCGAGACCAGCCTGGTCTCCAGAGCGAGTACCAGGATAGGCTCCAAAGCTACACAGAGAAATCCTGTCTCTAAAAACCAAAAAGAAAAAAAAAAAAAGAAAAAGAAAATGTTGGCTAAAGCCTTTTGTACTATAAATATTGTAGATGAAAACTGAATTCATACAACTAAGGAGTTTGCCCTGTGTGTATTTATTTCATTACCTGAACAGTGTCTCCTCCTGACTCTAGAAAGTTCTTCCCCCACTGGTGACTGAATCCTGGTACTGACTCTTCTAGCCACAAAGAAGGCACCTGATCCAGACGTGGTCAGTCAGAGTTCTTCCTTGTGGACTTTCTGATGAAGCAGATAATGATACTGAAACAGGGGTCTGGCGTGAGTGTGTGTCTGATTATGATGAAAGTTTGACTTTGTTTTTTTGTTTTTTGTTTTTTTTTTTTTTTTTGCATGCTCTTATTCCTGGCCAGCTGGCTTTGCTCATGATAGTAAATAAGACTGCCATGTTGTACACATTCAAGGGTATTGCTATCGCCTGTGGTAGTTATTCTTTGAATGGCAAGGCCGTCCACCAAAAACAACTATGACATTCTTGAGAGACACTGTATTCTCTATGCAAATTTTCAATATAAATTAAGAATTTGTTTTGAACCTGGAAGTGGTGGTGCACACCTTTGATCCCAGTACTCGGGAGGCACAAGCGGGTGGATCTCTGAGTTAGAGGCCAGCCTGGTCTACAGAGCGAGTTCCAAGGCGAACCTTATCTTGAAAAAGCAAAAGCAAAAAGAATTTGTTTCAAAATGTGTATGTGTACATTGTGTATGTGCGTGTGCACATTTGTGTGTACATGGGGGACAGTACATGCTACAGTGTACATGTGGAGGCCAGAGGACAATCTCAGGTGTCAGTCCTTGTCTTCCATCTTGTTTGTGGCAGGGTCCCTGATTGTTCACTTCTGCATACCAGGCTAGCTGACATCTGAGCTTATAGGAATTCTCACGTCTCCACTTTGTCATTACAGATGCATGCTACCAATGCTACATCCAGCTCTGAGTGGGCTCTGGGGGCCCAGACTCTAGTCTTCACACTTGTGTGGCATGTACATTATCCACTCAGCCATTTCCCCAGCCCAAGAATTTTGATTTGTTGATCCATGACACTTAGTATGAGAAATATTATCTTAAAGGAAACTAAATGTGGGTGAGGCCTCTACTTGGCAAAGTAGAAACTGACCATGATGGGGATTTTTCCTTCCCTTGGTTGTGTTCTAGAATAACCCAGGTGCTTCCATGAGCCTAGTGTATTAGGGGTGAGTAGCCTCTGGGCCATGCGAATGCATCCTCCATGTTGATGCTTCTACCCAGCTATTCTTGAGCACTGGCCCTCTGCCACTGGTTGAACACAGCTGTCCCGGTGGGCTACAAAGATGTCCTTGATGGTCATATCCTCACTGACTGATGACTCGGCTGTGGCGTAAGTCCCCTCTGTGTAATGAAATAATTTGTATACTTCTTTGTCTTCTCTCTTCAATGTTAGAACTCTGCTAGGAAAGAGATCTCACTAACTTCTTGTATCCCCAAGATACCCTGCTGGACACTTTATACACAATAGGTACTTGGGTAAGTGAATGAATGAACGAACGAACGAATGAATGAATGAACCATCCGTCAGTCATGCCAACAAGCTCAGCTAAGGAAGAAAAAAAAAAACTTTAGGGAGAATGTGGGTTTTTATTGGCTAAAAGGCCTACATCCTTTGAGCCTCGTCAATATCTTTATATTTATGCTCTACTTTGTATTTGTTATTTGTTCTGTAATTACACTGTTCATTGTTGTGTTTAAGAAATCAGTGTGATTATATATTCTTTTTCTAGTTTGTCAAGATCACACTGAAAGATAAACCCTTAAAAATACCAATTCCTTTATCACCTGTGTGTCATCTAAAAAACATTCCATTTGTTTAGTGATATTCTGCTGGTGTAATTCTATAATTATCCTCTTCAGAGAGGGACAAGCTGTACTCTTCCACCCACTAATGTTTCCTGAGCAATCGCCAGGTTAATGATGTCTACTCAAACAAATACTCATTAAGCTTACATTATAAAGCTAGCTCAGCAAGGCCACCTGGAGGTCACAAAACAAAACAAAACAAAAAAACCCTGTCCTGTGGTACCTGGCCTCAGTTTGTCAGTTTGTTCTCAGCTAGTTGAGGAGTGAACAAACAAGTGAAAAGTTGAATGACAGCTGTGAGCAGACATTTTGTTGGTACATGCTGGGTGGGTCAAGGGACCATTCTGATTGTTAGGTTGGTTTTTAATTATCAAATGCACCCATTCTTATTGGCTGGTGTCTGCTTTAATATCTGAGCATCCACTCTGATTCTTCAATCTTCTACACTAATTGGCCAAGTATTGATGCCAACCCGTGGCATATTTTCAATATTCCACTTGATGCAAATGTTAAGTAAAATCAGATACTATTTTAAGAACTGACACATGAAACTATTGTATCTGCTTGCTTAACAAGTCTCTGCAAAGCTAGCTTCCTGTAACAAAGCCAGAATCCAGGGCATGAGAGGATACTATGCATCCCTTAGTGCTGGACTAATGACCATAATGAGGGAGGCTTTCTATGGGAAAGGCCCCTATAATATTGGCAAGGGCCAAGGCCAATGTCCAGTTGAAGACAAAACTTTTCTTGCAGGCTAATGACAGAATCTTAGTCACCTACAATAAAGAAGGCATCTGAGTTACAATATTCTGGGTGGCTCTTTCCAAATAGAATCTAGGTCTCCCCAGGTGGTGGTGATGCATGCCTTTAATCCCAGCACTTGGGAGGCAGAGGCAGGCAGATCTCTGTGAGTTCAAGGTCATCCTGGTCTACAGAGCAAGTGCCAGGACAGCCTCCAAAGCTACACAGAGAACCCCTGTCTCAGGGAAAAAAAAAATCTAGGTCTCAGAAAGGGGAGGTTATGGCTCACCACTCTAGAGTACAGGGCCCAATTCTCTGCTCCAAGAGCAACTTGGAAGAAAACTATTCTAACTCCTGTTAAATTCTTTTTATAATAACCAAGTTTCTAACAATAAAATGTTATGGGTTTCATTCCTTTCATTAGCCTAAGTATGGATTGCTACCATATAGGATTTTATATCAAAGAAGGTGGAGGTCAGAGACCAACTTTCAGGAGTCTGTTCTCCGAGTCTACTATATGTTTCAGGAATCAAACTCAGGCTGTCACATTTACATGATAAGCACTTTTCCATGCTGAGCCATCCCTCTGGCTTCTTGTAAATTTTTTTATATTTTTTTTTCAGTGATAGGTATTAAATCCAGGGCTTCATGCATGCCATGCAAGTGTTCTACCACTGAGCCCTGTTCTACCTCAGCCTAAGAAAGTCATTTGTGTCAACTTCAAATGGACTTTGATCCAATAGCAAAGCACAGCTGTACACCCTAACAGGTATCGAGATGCCAAGTAGTACATAAAAGAACATTTTTAGGTCTTGAATCAGATAGAGATCTAGTGGCAAGGGAGGCTTAATCCAGCAGCTCGGATGACATGCCTGGGCCCTAGCTCCTCCACCCCAGTTTCATATGCTTTTTCAAAGTACCACTTACATCAACAGGCCAGCCGCATATAATATGGTTACAACACGTCTTCCAGAAACTTCTGGTCTCTGGACTTCCATATTGAAACAAAGAAGAATGGAAACAATCCTCTTTCATGCTCTGAAATTGAGTTCTTCGGGCTTTGATTGCCCTTCCCTAAAATAATCATCCAAGATTAAGATGACTGGCTGAAGCTACTAGAATTGAGAGTGGGGTTAATCTCTCTGTACACACAGAATTCTGTTAGATATAAAGAAGGTCAGAGAGCCGGGTGGTGCTGGTGCACGCCTTTAATCCCAGCACTCAGGAGGCAGAGGCAGAGGCAGGCAGATCTCTGTGAGTTCAAGACCAGCCTGGTCTACAAGAGCTAGTTCCAGGAGAGATTCCAAAGCTACACAGACAAACCCTGGTCAAAAAAAAACAAGAAAAATAGGAAGGAAAGAGGGAGGGAAGGAGGGAGGGAGGGGGGGAGGGGGGAAGGAGGGAGAGAGGGAGTCAGAGAAGCCACAAGTGAACATTATTAACACATATGTTTAAGTTGGACACAGGAACTTTGTATCTCGTTCTGCCAAATAGAGCTAAACTCAAGAACACCCCACTTGTCATTCTCTTAAGCAAAAGGACTAATGTTTAACTTCAAAGAAGGAAACATGGTCTCCCTGAGGAGAGGGTGGATGGTCTAAAGCCAGGATTAACCAAACAGTTGGATAGCCAGACCCTTTCCTACTCTACTGCAGCAGGCAGCTAAGATTAAGATTAGGCTAAACACTTGACAGTCTGAAAGCTATCTGTCAGGCTCTGACAAGGCTGCTGTGAGACTTAGTCATCAAGTGGCGTAGCTTGTGATCACAGCTCTGTCACTGCCTCTGTGACCTTAACAAGCACAACAGTCTCATCTGTGAGAGGAGGTGGATGGAGAAATTGTATTATCCATTTCCATCTCCTCATCTTTTCTGCTCTTAAATTAAGGTTCTTATAACAGGTAACCTTAGGAATGAAGATATTGGTCTCCTGAGCCACCCAAACACCCTGATTGAATCAAGTGGCTTCAGAGGTCTTCATCCATTACAGGCTGTGGTGCCAGGAAAGTAGCTCATCACACCTAGTTCCTTGTTCTAAGTAATGTTCTATTTGCTCTATGACTCAGTGATCAGTACTTCTCTCTTTACAAAGAGTGCAGAGTTCCAGGACTTTCTGAGATGGCAATGACTAATTAGATTACTTATGATTTATTGGATTATGAACTATGGAGTTAAAGATTACAATTAAATTCTGGTGCTGGAGATATGGCTCAGCCATTAAGAGCAGTTGCTACTCTTCCAGAGGATCCAAATTCAGTACCTGACACATGCTGGGGCGCTCACAACTGCCTGAAACTTCAGCCCGAGGGAATCCAACATCTTCTTCTGGCTTCTGTGGGTACCTACACACACATGGCAGAGACAAAGCGCCCCCCCCCCATTCTATTTTGGTTTTTGAGTCAAATCTAATCAAAGTCCTGCCTCCCATTGACTTAGTATGGATAATGATTTCCTGAAAAGAAAAAAAAATAAGTTTCTATCCCACTAATCAAATAACAGCAAGGACTTGTAATCAGAGAAATTGTTGGATTATTCCAGAACCTATGATAAAATGTTCTTTTTCTGAAATTCCTTTCCTCCCTGTTCAGACAGAACAGAAGAGTTAATGTGAAAATCAAGCCAAATTCTTTTACTCTCAGAAAAATGATAGCAGCACCAGAATAGACTGCAAAAGAAATAAAGGGGAATAGATAGTCCTTTGGAGCCATCAGGAACACTCAGATGTAGAAAAACTGCTAATGAAATCCCAATCACACCATGATTTTCCACCTATTATATTCTGTAACCCAGGTATCTATATGGCCTAATGAGGCTTGTTTAGGGGATTATCACATCTTATTTTTGCGGTGACTAGCTTAATATTCATTGAGGCTTTTATGAAACAGAGAGGTTTCCATATGTCTCTAGAGCAAAACATTTGTGTGTGCCATCTGCTACTCAAGATCGGTTTTGGAGAAAAAGAATGCAAATTTCTTAGTTCTTTAATTACTTTGGGGGCAAGCTACACTATAGTTGGGACTCTGGAGAGAACACTGTTATTTCCTTAGTCACCAACCCCCAAGAAATTTTGTTACAAGAAAACAAAATGAAACGATATAGAAGCCTAAAATTATTTATATCGTGTGTGTGTGTGTGTGTGTGTGTGTGTGTGTGTGTGTGTGTGTGTGTGTACATGTTCATGTGTGGGCTATGTATATATGAATGTGGAGGCCAGAGGTGGATGCCAGGTGTTTTCCTCAGTTACTTTCCATTTTATTTTTTTGAGTCAGGGTCTCCCATTGTCTTGGAACTCATCTATTAGGCAAAGCTAGCTGGGCAGTAAGTCCCGGGGATCTGCTGGCTGTTGTGCCTGGTGTTTTATATGGGTACTGGGGAATGGAACCCTTATCCTCATACATGGGCAGCAAGCACTCTGTGGACTGAGCTATCTCCCCAGGCCCTATGTCCTTTTCAATTGAGGCAAAGATCAGGTGAAATGATGTGTAAGGCATTTTCAAGCTGGTGTAAAAAAGATGCTATCTGGGGGTTGGAGAGATGCCTCAGAGGCTGAAGTGCCTGTGGCATAAGCATGAGGAAAAGGACCTTAGTTTGGAACTCTAGCACTCGTATCAAAGCCAGGTACGGGCAGCATGTGTCTATCATGCAGCATGGGGGAGGGAGGAGGGCCTAGTTGGCCTGGAGGCCTGGAGACAAGTGAGTTGAACTTGAGCATCAGGTTCTGTGGCAAGCACCTTTACCCACTGGGCCATCTCTCTGGCTTGCCTTTTCTTCCTCTCATTGTATCGTGGATAATTGTTTAGTAATACTGCCATTTGTAGAAAGCTAGACACTATTAGAAAATATACTTCCTGGGTTAGGGATGTAGCTCAGTGGTAGAGTACTTGCCTCGCTCATGTGAAGTCCTGGGTTCGATTCCTAGTACTGAGAAAAATTACATATTTACTCTGTTTTCTATTCATTAATCACTTCCACCAACAGTGTTTAGTGATGATGGTTAATTGTGATAGTCAACTTGACAGGACCTAGAATCATGGAGGGGGCAAACCTCTGTGCATGTCTGTAAGGGAGTTTCCAGACTGGATAAATTGTGGAGAAGTGCATCCTTAATTTGGGCAACACCATTTCATGGACCAGGGCTCGAGATTTAAAAAAAAAATAAAGGGGGGGGGGCAAAGTGAGCCAAGGACCAGCATTCCTCTCTCTCTCTCTCTCTCTCTCTCTCTCTCTCTCTCTCTCTCTCTCTCTCTCTGGTGTGTGTGTGTGTGTGTGTGTGTGTGTGTGTGTGTGTGGTGTGTGTTTCCTACCTCACTGTGGATATAATATGACAGCTGCCTCCAGCCCTGGTACCACCCCTCCCCTGGTGTGGTAGACTGGGCCCCTCAGCATGTGAATCAAAGCAAACCCCTCTGCAGGGTTAATTGTCAGGCGTTTTGTCACTGCAGCAAGAAAAGTAACTAATACTTTAACCACAAGCAGAAATTCCACTTTGGGTTTCAATTCCTGCTGCCTTTTCTGTTTCCTGACTAGTGTTTTCCCTCACTGCAGTTGTCATAACAGAGAATGTACGAAATTGACAAGTAGAAATGGCCAGGTGTGGTCATTGACTGGGACTCCTGGCGGGCCACCTGTCCTCGGGGGACCACTGATCTCTCAGCTGGTCTTCTGCTTCAGATACGATCACAGCTGTTTATTGCAGTGTTGCTTCAATGTGTACCTAAGTCACTGAGTGAATCAGCAGATGTTAGTCTGTGATAGGAGAAAGGGTTTCATGGTCAAAGTCTTTCGAGAAACAGTGTTATGATAGTGCTGTCAGACCAGACCCTCAGAGCCTTTGCTACTCTTAGGTTCATGGAGACTGTCCACAGCAGGGTGTGGCATCTGGGATCTGTGCTCTACAGGATATAGGTTGAGAAACTGGTTTCATCTAAACCCTTCATTTGAGATACCAAGATACCAGACTGTGAAGTCCCAATGTCAAAGGTAAGAGTCATGATGTTTACAGGAAACTGTCAGGAAGATGGGCAGAAGCCCTGACTAAAGACTCAGAACACCTGCCCCTGCCTCCTGGATTCTGCTGGGTCCCAGGGTGGTGCTGCCTGCTGTAATCTCTACCACCAGCACTCCCACACAGAAGTCAGCTGAGGGTCTGAGGTCCCTAGCTACTAAACTAAAATAAAAATTACCATACCTAGAAGCATATTTACCCCAAATTCCAACAGTGCAAATAAAAACTCGAACTCTTTTTGCAAATATAGGTATATTATGAATGTACATATGCATGTGGTGCACATGCCCATGTGTTTTCATGCATGTCAAAGCTAGAGGTTGACATCATTTATCTTCCTGAATCACTTTCCACCTTACATACTGAGGCAGGGTCTCCCACTTGACTGCAGAGCTCACCTATGGGCTATACTAGCTGTCAGCTTGCCATGGCAATCCCATTTCCACTTTCTGGTCACTGTGTTATAGGCAGGCCACTACACCCACTTGAGATTTACATGGGTGTTGGAGAGCCAAATTCCAGTCCTCACGATTAGGGCATTTTGTATATTATACTTTAGAGAAATAGACTAATGTCAAGTAACTAAGATATTTCTGCTTTTTCTTTTCCTCTTCCCTGTTACTCTGTCTTTTGGATGAGTTAAAAGGTATGTCAGAGGATCCCATCATACCCAGGTTAATTTCCTATACTGCATGTAAAATACTGTAAGATGATATGCCTGGTGAAATGTTATTAGAGACGAATTATGTGGTTTGATCTGTTGGGGGGGGCTGGTAGTGGCACCTATCCCAGGTGCATTAACTGGCTGTTTGGAGCCCATTCCCTATGGTGGGCTACCTTGCTCAACCTTGATATAGAAGGGAGGGGCTTGGTCCTGCCTCAACTTAGTATGCCAGACTTTGTTGACTCCCCAAGGAAGGCCTTACCCCCTCTGAGAAGTGGATGGGGGTGAGAAGTGGGGGTGGGGGAGACTGGGATTAGTATGCAAAATGAAAAATACTTTTGTACATAAGAAAATAAAAAGAACAGCTGGGCATTGGTGGCGCATGCCTTTAATCCCAGCACTCCGGAGGCAGAGGCAGGCGGATCTCTGTGAGTTCGAGGCCAGCCTAGTCTCCAGAGTGAGTGCCAGGATAGGCTCCAAAGCTACATAGAGAAACCCTGTCTCAAAAAACCAAAAAGAAAAAAAAGAAAAAAACAAAAACAATGACAGGAAGTCTGTACATGTTCAGTATAGGCACAGTTTTTTCCCAAGTGTTTTATATATGTGGTTAGTTGAATCTGCAGATGTGAACTCCACCGACACAGCAAGACAAGTATAAAGGATCTAGTAACCATGTTAACGTGTGGTTAGTTGGCAGAGCACTTTTCATCAGGTCCTAACGTCCTGCTCCTGTTCCAACAGGAGAAACTTGGGAGGAGTATGCATTTATAGTTCACTGAGACCACAGAAATATGCCATGGCTGTTTTCAAGCTGTTCAAGGTCCACACTGATGCCCTGGGCTGTGCTGCTACTGCTGCTGGTGGTGGTGGTGGTGCAGCTGCCAAGATCCTCTCCCCAGCTGACTTCCTTAAGCTGCTTGGAGTTAAGCACCTAGCATTCTGAAGGCCTCTTCAAGGCAAATAAGAATGAATGAGAGAAGGAATGGGGCCAGGCTTCCTGGATTGAACCCCACTTCACTTCAGCAAATCCCTAAGCCTTTCTATCTGCTTTGTCAGCTGTGAAATGAGCAGACCAATTCAGCCCTGCTTCAGAGGGCAATGAGTGGCAGGTTTAATTAATGATGATTGGGATGGGCTTTGTAATGTAAAGTTGTCCATAAATGAAAAGGGGCATTAGCACTATTTCACCCCAAGTCGGCTACATTTGGAGTGCATCCTGCTTATGTCTGCCACAGCTAAGCCTTCAAATCCTGTTTGTAGGGGTGCATTTCCCAGATAGAAAGCAGGGCTTGGTAATAGAGAGGCACAAACATGAAACCAGTGCACGTCTCAGATGTCTGGTTGGCAGACAGCACCAAGATCCACTGGGTCCAGCTAGTGGCAGGTGATAGGCTGTTTTTCTGCAGCCAAAAAGAACAGTGTGCATCCCTTTATACCCCTGAGCTATTCTAGAAAGACCATGGAGATCTAAAACATCAAACTGGTGGAGAAAGTGATCTCCAAAGATCTCCTTTGCGGTAGTTCCTTCCTCCCTGGCTTGTTTTTCTGACTGACAGCTCACATCGATAGTATTCTCGCCAGAGACAATTGTGTACTGAGAACATGCAACAAAGATCAGGGCCTTCTTTCTGGTATCTACTCCTTTAAAGCCTGTGTCTTACTTTTAGGGATCTCATTCAGAAGAACACATAAGGACAGAGCTACCTGGTTTACCAGAAGTTATGCTGTTCTAGTTGAGTCACACTGGGAATTGTTCAATTGCTCATTCCTTTGAACATGATAGGAATGCTACCTCTCTTACATAAATTTACCTAACAATAAGCATTTGCAGTAAACTGTAACTTCCACATATTTATTGGATTTCCTGGTTGTGATATTAAGTATCTTCAGAGGCACATGTGCTGTGGGTTGGACCCCAGTTGGAGATGCAACTGAGAGGTGAATGGATCATGAGAGCACCAACTCCATCAATGGATCCATCCATTGATGAGTTCATAGCTAAATGGCTTGATAGGTGTTGGGACCTTATTGGAGTAAGTGGGTCACTGAGTATGGTGGTTTAAACAAAAAATGTTCCCCATAGGATCATGGACTTGAACATTTGGTTAGTAGTTGGTGGTACAATTTGGGAAGGTTTAGGAGGTGCAGCCTTGCTGGAGGAAGCACATCACTGAAGATGAGCTTAGAGAGTTAAAAACCTCATGCTACTTCCAGTTCACTTTCCTGCTCCATACTTGATTGCAGATGTGAATTCTCAGCGTCCTGCTCCTACTGCCATGCCTGACTGCCACGATGGATTCTTATTCCCCTGGAATCACAAGTCAAATAAATGCTTTCTTCCATAAGTTGCTTTTTGGTCACGGTGTTTTATCACAGCAACTGAAAAGTAAATGATACACTAGGCATGCCTTCAAAAGGTAAATCTTGTCCCCAGTCCCTATGACCCTTCTCTGCTTCTTGGCTGCCATGAGGTGAGCAGCCTTCTCCAGGGCTGGAGAGATGGCTCAGTGGTTAAGTACACCTGGGTTCAATTCCCAGCACCCACATGGCAGTTAACAACTGTCTGTAACTACAAGTTCTGACACTCTCACAAAGACATATATGCAGGCAAAACACCAATGCAAATAAAATTAAAAAATAAATCATTAAAAAAAGAATGTTTCTCCTGGGTGTTTTGCCAGTGGTAATAAATCTGCCTTAACACAGTGCATCTTCCGTTAACCTCTCTAGTATTTTTAGGATGGCAAAGCATATTCAGGGTTGTGCTCTAAATATGCTGACAGCCTCTTCCTTCTTAGAGGATGGCCTGGAGCTCCTTCAAAACCTCAAGAGGATCTTAATCTTTTTTATGGTTTTTCAAGACAGGGTTTCTCTGTGTAACAGCATCAGGTGTCTTGGAACTCACTCTGTAGACCAGGCTGGCCTCAAACTCACAGAGATCTGCCTGTCTCTGCCTCCCGAGTGCTGGAATTAAAGGTCCAAATAATTTTTATACTATTTCCAACACTAGTCCCAATACCTTCTTTATAGGACACACACACACACAGACACACACACACACACACAGACACACACACACACACACAGACACACACACACACACACACACAGACACACACACACACACACAGACACACACACACACACACACACACAGAGGGGACTTACCCAGAGAAGAGAATGAGAGAAAAGCCTGATGTCAACTAAGAAGCTACATTCTGTTGGATGATTTAAATATGATATTACAATGGTTGAGATCAAGAGTCTTCACCTTCAGCCAGACTTGGGTTTATTGGTTCTGCAAGTTGTCATTCAGGAGACTTCGGAAATGGTACTTAACTATCTTTGTGCCTCAGTTTCCTCAGATTTAAAATGGAGATAAATACTATTGTCTATGTCTTATGGGTGTTGCAAAGATTTAATGAGCTAGGTATGTAGCTCAGTTGGTTGAGGGCCTGTCTCACATGCATGAAGCCCTGGGTTTGTTTCTCAGCACTAGATAAATCTGGTGTTGTGGTGCACATCTTTAATCCAAGCACTTGGGAGATGTGGACAGGAGAATCAGGAGTCAAAGTCATCCTCAGCCATATAGCAAGTTTAAGGTCAACTTGGGGCTACATAAGACCTTATCTCATATATATATATATATATATATATATATATATATATATATATGGAGAGAGAGAGAGTGAGAGAGACCATCCATGTGAAATACTTTATCTAACACAAAACAATTGCATAGGAAATATTTCTTCTTCCTCTTCCTCTTACCCCTTCTTTATCATCATCATTAGTTACAGATTATAGGGAAAAGAGTCAAGGTTGCTCTTGGAGCCTAGAAGCAGACCTAACAACCTGCCCACCCCGTAGTTCCTTTAATGATGCCTTGTAACCTGGAACAGGAATCTACTCGGATCAGGACCTTTGAGTTTTCTGCTTCTCACCCCTAATTTCAGACTTTATTATTTGCCTCCCCAAGTATGATTAAACCAATTCTCATTTATACATAATAGCTCTGTGTTAAAATGTTCTTTGCAAATACATTACTTGTGTGTTATGTATACTCATTTTGTTGGTTGTAAAACATACTGTTGAGTACATGTAGATCTTGTCAACTGAGTTCTTTCCATTTAAACAGTTTCTTCCCTCCATGCTTGACCTCCAGATTTGATTATTCTATATGAATACAACTTTTTTGTAAACATTTATTACCATTGAACTGAGATTATGGAGAAAATGTTTTCTATAAGAAACTATAACGGCCGGTTGTGGTGGCGCACACGGGTAGGATTTGCTGAAGGAGGCAGAGGCAGGAGGATCTCTGTGAGTTCAAGACCAACCTAGTCTACAAGAACTAGTTCCAGTAAAGCCTCCAAAGCCACAGAGAAACCCTGTCTCAAAAAACCAAAAAAAAAAAATAAGAAGGAAGGAAGGAAGAAGGAAGGAAGGAAGGAAGGAAGGAAGGAAGGAAGGAAGGAAGGAAGGAAGGAAGGAACTATAACCACTGGGCATTGATAGCACAGGCCTTTAACCCCAGGCAGAAGCAGGTGGATCTTTATGAGTTCCAGTCTATATAGTGGGTTCCAAGCCAGTCAAAGCTGCACAGTGAGACACTGTCTCCAAATAAACAAATAAATGCACAAAATAAACTACATTCAATTAATGTTCTGTGTTTTGTGGAGAAGGCAGGGCAGCAATGGGACAGCCTGAAGAGGACTAGCTTCTGTCCCCAGGCAGCAGTGAGAATGGTTAGGAAGGACTGGTACCTTGTGGGGCTCCATTTGGTCTATGCCTCCTTTCCCCAAGCCCCTCCACCCAGTCTACCACCACCTCCAATGCCCGGCTACCCTGGCACAGATGGTTAGGGCAGACATTCTAGACCCACAGAGACAATGATTCTCTCTCCAGCACATTTGGAACTGGGACAGAGAGCTCTGGTCAGTCACAATTGGCCTCAGAAGTAGGACAGACAGCGTATAAAAGGGAGCAGGTGAGGCTTTATTCAGCATGTGTACAGGGAAACAGAGGAAAGTGGGCTATGGAGAAAAGAGACCAAAGAAGTGTCAGGGAGACGGGGTGAGAAACTAGGTTGCCCTGAGAGGGAAAAGGATGTGGCAAGAGTACAGCCTTCTCCATTCCCTGTGGCCCCTCAGGACTTTGTTCCTCCTCCTGTGGGGCTTGGCCCTGGCACATGCCCAGTACTCGGCTGGTTTCAGCTCAGACCATTGTGAGAGCTCTCTTTGACTTGGAACTCAACAACCAGGGTTAAGCCAGTAGGCAGGCAAGGAGAGGGGCCAGCTAGGGATCTGCTGTTTGATGCCTACCCTGGTGTTTTTATCACGCTGGCCTATTAGTGACAGTCACATGGGCAGTTTCTACTGGTAAAATTCATGGTTATCCTGAACAATGTTCTCTTTTCATCTAGCCATTTTCTAGTACATTCTCATGTGAAGTAGGGAAGTAAGTAGCCTTGTGAAGCTACACCCAGGGTTTTGTCTAGCCTGGAATTTTTCTACAGGGTGATCTGTACCTCCAGCTGACACCAGTCAAGTATGTTTCCATAACAAACAAACAAAAACAACCAACAGGATAATTCAAATCTCCTACAGCTTCTCCAACAATATGCATCAGGCCTAAAATTCAGGGACTCTGCCTTTGATTTGTAGGTATGGCCCTATTCCAGATTCAAAGACAAATCCTGGGTCTAGCTAAAGGCTCTGGGGAACCCTATTACTGGAGTCCAGGGGACACTGGCTCCCCCATAAATTGTCTTGCTCTATTAAAAATGTGGGGTTTTTGTTTTGTTTTGTTTTGTTTTGTTTTGTTTTGTTTGTTTTTTACCTCTGGGCTTCTGCTTTCATGATGAAAGTGAATCTCGATTCCAATTCCCTATCATAGACTCTGTCTTTGGTCTTCATCCCCTGCCTGTGCAGCCCAACCAGGGTCCTGAACCCTTCAAAGTCAGTACTCTAGGGCTGGAGGGATGGCCCTAGTGGTTAAGAGCACTTGCTGCTCTTGCAGAAATCAGTTTGGTTTCCCAGCATCCATGTCAGGTGGCTCACAACCACTGTAATCCCTGCTCCAGGGGATCTGGTGCCCTCTTCTGGCCTTCAGTATTTTGATACCAGCAGAAATGATATCAAAATTATCATAATCAACAGAAATTAGCAAAACTATTGGTCGGCACATGTATAGCTTGTATGCCACAAACTCGTTTACTAAACCCCATTGCTTGAGACTAGACAATAAACAAAGACAGTGCAGCTGGTCTCATGCATAACAACAGGCCTCTACTAGATGTTTGAATCAGACATCTCCATAATTTGACACATTTAGGACCCATGCTTCATGTAGAGACATTTTTATGCAAGAGGAATTTGGAATTTAAGTACTTTTAATTCAGTTGAGTAGTTTCAGATGGATGAGATATTTAGGAGAAAATACTAGGGACAAATTAGATTCATGATCAATTGTCTTTTATACTGTATAACTTTGTTTAGGAAAACCCAGGGTAGCCATTGACTGTGTCTTAAGAAAATCATTTGCATAGTTGATGGGTAGAATCACCATCACAGATCAGGAAGAACGCCTGCACCAGGAAGGTTCCTGAAACAAAGATGACTGACCACTCTCCTGGCCAGCACATGTAGGACCAATAGCTCCTGCGCCACCTACTGGGATTTGAAAGAACAACCTCTTTTCTTTTGATTAAAGGTAACGCAGTTTTCTGTGAGTTCTTTGTACAGATGGAAAGTATTCACAACATTCCTTAAGGTAGAGCTAAAGTAAAGAAGTTGTATTTTTCGGTCCTTATGAGGTAGCCCATAAACAGTCTAATATGTAGAGACCTAAATCATTTCTTCTTTTTTTAGTCCTGGGATTGAACCTAGAGCTTCATGCACACTAGACAAGGACTTGTCACAAGGTATATACCCAGGCTTGAAAAACAAAAATTCCTATACTATAGGACCCCTGGTCATTCAGGCTGGCCTTGAATTCACTCTGTAGCCCAGGTTAGGCCTTAGTCTTCCAAGTAGCTGAGAGTATAGGCCTACAACACAGGGAGGTCCAGTTCAAACTGATTTTTTTCTTTTTTTCTCTTTGAATTAGAAACAAGATTGTTTTACATGTCAATCCCAGTTCCCTCTCCCCCCTTTACAGCCCCCCCAACTAAAACCCTACCTATCATACATCCTTTCTGCTCCCCCTAGAGGGTGAGGCCTCCCATAGGGTGTCATCAGAGTCTATCTCAAACTGATTTTTTGACTTTTTTAAAATTAATGTTAGTGTGTATATGTGTGTGTGAGCATGCAAATACTCACACGTGTACACACACACACACACACACACACACACAAACATTGTAAATACTATGGCATGCAGATGGAGGTCAGAAGACAGCTTTGTGGAGTTGTTTCTCTCCTTCCACCTTTATGTGGGTTTCAGATACCAAACTCAGATTGTCAAGCTTTCATCACAAGTACTTTTACTGTTGAGCCATCTTGTCAGTTCCCCAAATGATTTTTTAAAAATTGTCAACAAGCATTCTGGGCATAGTGGCCCGTTCCTTTAATCCTAACACTCTGTAGGCAGAGACTATCAGATCTCTGTGAGTTTGAGGCTAACTTATTCTACATAGTGAGTTCTAGGACAGCTGGGGCTGTGCAGAGAGACTGTGTCTGCCCTCCCCTCAAAAGGTGAACAAACACAGTAGATTGCAGTTGGCATTTATTGAGTTAGGATTTCTATTGCTGTGAAGAGACACCATGACCATGGCAACTCTTATAAAGGAAAACATTTAATCAAGGTGGCAGCTTACAGTTTCAGAGGTTCAGTCCATTATTATGACAGGGAGCATGGCTACATACAGGCAGATGTGATGCTGGAGAAGTAGCTAAGAGTCTTACATCTTGTAGGCAACAGGAAGTCCATGGAGACACTGAGCAGTTTCCTGAGCATAGGAAACCTCAAAGCCCACCCAAGTGAACCAAACTGCAGTGACCCACTTCCTCCAACAAGGCCATACCCACCCTAACAAAGTCACACCTCCTAATAGTGTCACTCTCTATGAGATTATGGGGGCCAATTACACTCAATCTACCACACTGAGCATTTACACTATGCACTGTTTCATCTTATGAAACACTTTATGAAATCACTTTCATTTTAGGGGAATAAGGTGACAGTGTGTAAAGTTGTTGTTAAGCACGAGGACCTGGATTTGGTCCCCAGCACCCACATAAAAAACCAGGCATGGTGTGCAGGCTTGTAACCCCAGCACTGGGGAGACAGGAGGGTCCCTGGAGCTCTGCAGCCAGGCAGCCCAGACTAATCCAGTAAAAAGACACTGCCTCCTGAGGAACTTATACAGAGGCTGACCTCTGTCTTGTACTCACATGCACACATATGTGCACCCACACACATGTATGCCTGTACACACACACATACACACACACACACATCTCTATTTTCATTTTATAGTCAAGAAAACAGCTTGAGATGGTAAGTGGCTTTCAGCTAAGTTTCTGTGTTCCTGGGAGAGATGTTTATATTGTCTGCTGTTCTTCATATTGCAGATATTCCATTAATAGCCGAGTAACATGGGAGGAGAGGGGGCTAGTGAGATGGCTCAGAGGTTAAGAGCACTGGCTGCTCTTCCAGAGGTCCTGAGTTCAATTCCCAACAACCACATGGTGGCTCACAACCATCTGTAAAGAAATCTGGTGCCCACTTCTGGCCTGTAGGCATGCATGCTGGCAGAACACTATATGCATAATAAATAAGTCTTTTAAAAGATGGAATGAGAGGAGGGAGAGGAAAGTGCAGCCAGAATGTAGAATAAATGAATAAATTTAATTAATATAAAATAGTTGAGTAAATTTTCACTGTAAATAATGAAAGCAGCATTCTTCTTACTATCGTCTTTAGTCAGAGTTTAGCTAAAAAAAGAAAGAAAGAATTTAATTTATTTTGCTTCCCAAGAGAAGAAGCCACATTTACTGGAATGTCTCATTAATCCCAAATGAGTACAGATTAGTCTCTTGATTCTAGAAATGAGTTAACTGAAGACTACCCAGAATTCAGTAGTCTTTGGCTTGGGTTTTTTTTTTTTTTCCCCTCTTCAGGGAGGAATAATGAAATATCCAGAAAAGCTATAAGTAAAAGGATTCTAGATGAGTCACATGGCCAGTTCACAAAGTGTTAAGAGGTAGGCTTGCACACCTGGTCGAGGAAAGCTTAGGCATCTGAGGAGAGGACAAATCCTGGTCTTTGAGAAGCATGTAGACTTTTCTGTTTTTTGGGTTTTTCATTTGTTTGTTTTTGAAACACAGTTCCTCTGTGTAGCTCTGGCTGTCCTGGAACTCTGTATACCAGGCTGGCCATGAACTCAGAGATCTACCGGCCTCTGCCTCCTGAGTGCTTACAAGAGTTCTGGGACTAGGAGCTGGAGAGATGGCTCAGCAGTTAAGAGCACTGGTTGTTCTTCCAAAGGACCTCAGTTCAATTCCCAGCACCCACATGACAGCTCACAACTGTAACTCCAGTTCCAGGGCATCTGACACCTTCACACCAGTGCACATAAAATAAATTTAAAAAAAAAAGAGAGAGTGCTGGGACTAAAGGTGTGTAACACCACCACCCCGCTGCATGTGGACTTTTAAGAGAGAAGATAGACATGGGAAACATTTCGCTAATCATTGCAGATGCACAAAGAAGAAAGTTTGCACAGGACCAGCAGTGGTAGTTAAGAAGTGATTAATGTAGGCAATAAGAGTCCCCAAAAGGGAGAGGTTCCATTCACATTCCTTTATGCTGACCTCAAGATCTACATAAAACATCTTTTCTTGGGCTGCAGGATCACCATCAGCTTTGAAAGAGTACCTTGATACAGCTCAAATCAAGTAACGAGATTTCTTCTCTGGTGGTTTGGGCAGACAGTGAGCAGATTTGCAAGCAGCAATAGCAGGGGAGGTGAGGAAAGGGCCAGTGAACTGACCCTCAAAGGCAGGCAGGTTACATTCTGGGAGATCTCATCCGGCTACTAAGGTTAGATTTGTTTGTTTATTCAGACTGGGTCTCACTTTGTGGCCTAGGCTGGTCTGGAACCCTCTCAGTAATTCTGCTACTGCTGGAATTATAGCCATACCCCACCACACCTGGCTAAATTTACTTTTATAAAGAAAATAAAAAGGCCCACTTACTGTTCTTGAAGTTGGCAAGTCCACCATCAAGGCACTAGTCTCCCATGAGGGTCTGTTTGCTGTGTCGTTGTCCCTCCCCCCACTGGCACCCCTTGTGGAAACCCAAAGCTGTCCTGTAAACTCACAACAGTGGCTCTCCACCTTAGAGGCACACAGAGATCCTCAGAGAGATGATTTAAAACAGTCAAGTGGGTCTCTCCCCCAAACCCTCTAACTTAATTGGCCTGCGCCACTGCTTTGACGCTTCTGTTAATGCAATGCTAATCCTATGGTAGAGGAGGGCACAACTCGCTGCCATGAGAAGTGGATGCCCCTTGCAGGGGAAGATGGATGGTACCTTGCTCCAATCAAGAGAAATATTCTTGACATTGGAGTAGCAGGAATCTGACATTTGCACTGGAAAGGTAAAAGAGACCCCAGAAGGTGTCAGCATAAGGATGGTGGTGTAGCTCATAGAGCATGTGTTTACACCCCCCAGCACCACACACAGAGCAAAGAGTAAGTCTAGGTCAGTGCTTTGTAGAGGGATGTTTGCGCACATCACTAGAAAATGATAAAATTCAGATTCTGGCTCTGGAGATCTCGGAAACTGCCATAGACTATTTCCAAAAGGTTATTAAGTGATGGGATGTTGCTGGTCTGCAGACTGGCCAAGATCTACATGGCTAAGCGCCCTAACACTGTGTAATGTCCTCATGTACATTTCAAGCATGGAACAGAAGGGGCCTCGAGCCTGTCAAACTCTGGGGTTCCAGGGCAGGGATGACATTGTTAGCTGCCTAGATTAAGACCGGGCAAGAACTGAAGAAATGCATCTTTGGGTCTGTTGGGATGTTTCCACAGAGGACCACCATGTGGGGTACTGACTGGGTGTGGCATGCCAGTTCTGCCCTTAATGGCACCTTCCAGCAGGCCCCATCCTGTATAAGAGAAGCCAGAAGAAAGACTGTGGCTGTAAGCCACTTTCCTTTTGAGTGAGCATGTCCATGCTACCGTCATCGTCTGACAGGCTCTAGAGTCTTCAGCCTTTACAGTTATACTTAATACCTGGGACTCTCCAGGGGACTTCCAGACTTTTAGTTTCCAGACTGGGACTATTGAGGCTTCCAGCTGCCCAAATTGGGAAGCCACTAGGTTCTCTGCTTCTCTGGCATACAGTCGGCCATTGCTAGACTACCCAGCCACTACATCGTCTCCCTCCCCTCCTGATCTTCTCTTCCCTCCTCTCCCTCTTTTCTCCTCCTCTTCTTCTCCTTCTTCCCCCACTTCTCTCAGATCTACCATTTTAGAGAACCCTAATTCTTTTTTTTGAGGGAGGGTCAAAACAGGATTTCTCTGTAGCCCTGGCTGTCCTAGAACTCTCTCTGTAGACCAGGCTGGCTTCAAACTTACAGAGATCCACCTGCCTCTACCTCCCAAATGCTAGGATTAAAGGTGTGTGCCACAACTGCCTGGCAGAGAACGCTAATTCTTTCTCTCACCTTGCAGTCTGAAATTTAAAACATTTTTTTTACGTTATTTATTTATTTACCATGTGTGCCGACATTGTATGCATGTTGACTGAGGTCAGAGGACAGCTTGTGGGAGGCAGGTCTCTCAGTCCACTGCATGAGTTCCTGAGCTCAAACTCAGCTTGGTGACAAGCACCTTTACCCACTGAGTCATCTCACAGGCCCCATGGTTTAAATCCTGATAGAACCCAAACCTCATCTATGAGAATGTTCTCTGTGTGTTACTTAGTTGTAAAAGTTAGGGGTGGGGGCATGGGGATAGTGAAAGTTAGGATTGGTTCCCAGGTCTCTATTGCTGTATTATTTCTTTAAGACATCACCATAAATATAGTTGTTCAAAACAATATGAACATATTGTCATAAAATTCTGTATTTTAAAAGTTTAATGCAGATCTCACCAGGCTAAAACTGAGGATCTGGGAGAGCTGCATATGTGTGTATGTGTCTGTCTCTGTGTATCTCTGTTTCTCTGTGTGTATGTGTGTGTATGAGCACGTGCGTGTAAACCAGAGGTCAACCTCAGGTTTCTTTCTCAGCTGCCACGTTTTTTGAGACAGGGCCTCAACTCCTAAGGCTAGAATGGCTGGCCATTGAACCCCAGGGGTCTGCCTCCTCTGTGGCCTTGTAAGGGAGTTATTGCTGCCAGCTAGGAAATTCCAGGGACTCTACCTTGGTTCGATTTCTAAGTCAGGTCTCCCTGTTCTTAGGGTGAGAGGTTTTTTTTTTTTTTTTTTTTTTTTTTTTTTTTTTTTTTAAGTCTCCTTATTTTATTTCTTTGTTAATTCTTAAGTCCTTCAGAACAAGGCTCTGATCCTGTTCCACAATCCTTCACTGGGATCTTAACTGCTAATAATTGATTTATTTAGTGGTGTTGGGGATCATGAATGCAAGGCAAGCACTCTATTAACTGAGCTACACCCCCAACTCTAATATCATATTTTTAAATTTAATTATATGTGAATCTCTGTCTGTATATGTGTGTGTGCCCGCGTGCACGCACGCATATGCATGCCATTCCAGCAGAGACCAGAAAAGAGCTGCATATTTCCCTGGAGCTGGAGTTTGAAGCAGTTGTGAGTCGCCTGGCATGGACACTAAAAATCAAACCCAGATCCTCTGCTGGCAGTAAACTCTCTTAACCGCTGAGCCACACACACACCCCGCCCATCATATTTCTAACGCAGTGAAGAACAGAAATTATTGTTGTTGTTCCGTGTGTCCCTCCATCCCCCCACCCTCTGCCCCACATAGTGAACAGGGGGAGGAAGCCAGGCTGGGCGCAGCCTCGGGTCTGACTTCCCTCTAATGCCTAATGTCCAAGGCCCAATAAATAGCCCAATGGCCCCGAGGCCTCCCAAGCCTGGCGCACGTCCAGGGCGGAGTCCGAGTTTAATGAAGAGAAGCCTTTAGATCCTTAGTAGATTCAGACGCCGGTTCGGGGCCGAGAGCTGCACCACTGAGACGGGCGGCTAGAGCGGCCGCCCCTGCCCCCATTCCCCTCCACTCCGCCCCGCCCTCTCTATCCCGGAAGTTGTAGCCGAGCACTCGCCAGCGGGCGCCTCACCTCAGAGATCTGGATCGCCGGTGCTGGCGGAACCGTCACCATGCCTGTGAGTGTTTGACTTTGGGCTCGGGCTTTCTTTCTTTCGGGCTTTCTGTCCATCCGGCTCTTCGTCAGGCGGCTGAGCCCGCGGCGTCTCCTGCCTCGCGGTGCGGGCTGGGGCTGGGGCACGGTGGGCTTGTCCGGACTTGTCCGGGCAGCGTGGCGTGGTGGGCCTTGCCTGGACGGGAGCGCGAGCGGGCGGCGGGTGGGGAGCGGCTCCCAGCCTCCGGGGCCTCCGGCTTTCTGCTCACTAACGGTTCCTTCCACCCCGGGCGGGCACGCGGCAGCCCTGTGCTGGCCATCGATGTGGAGCCCCGGGGCTGAGATATCCCGGTCTTGCTCTGGTCGGCTGCGGTGCTTCCCCCACGAGGCCTGGGCCAGAGTCCGTTCTTACTTAGTTAGCTTTGCTGGCTTTCCAGCTGAACGAAGAAGGGGGTTCTCTACCATATGCGTCTCGACAGAGCCGGCGAAACGCCAAGTATGGGTGAAAGTGGTCCGATTTTTAAGTCACATCTAAGTGCTCCCTCTGCCGAGTATGCCTGTTGCTCCCGCTTTGCGTTCGTCGTGTGGTTAGATTCGCCAGCAATGTGCTTTGACTCCAACAGTAACAATATGCTTCCTTACTCAGCTGGCTAGAGATCTATTACACCCTTCCTTGGAAGAGGAAAAGAAAAAACATAAGAAGAAACGGCTGGTTCAGAGCCCTAATTCTTACTTCATGGATGTGAAATGTCCAGGTAAGTTTTCGGATTCTCTTGTCTAAAAGGATATTTCTGAAAAGATCGAAGCTTTAGGAAGACAATCCACAGTTGAGTGGAGATGAGATCGCCGATTTGTCACATGGGATATTTTAAATAAACCTACTCAAACTTTAAAACATATGGGAGGGAGCCAGGTGAAGAGGACTTACAAGTCTTTAAGCTGTTCATTAAGATGGTGAATTTTCTCTTTTCACGGTGCAATAAAGTATGCTGATTGTTCAGTCTCTAATTGTGCTGTCTGATAGTTAACCATTATCCATATGTATCTGTTTAGTACTTAAAATGTGACCAATGAAAATGGAGACAATCTTTAAGTGTAAAACACTAAACTCTGAAGATGACATGGAAAACATGACGTGTCTGTTACATGCTGAAATATTACTGTTTCAGAAATAATAAGTTTAATAAAATTTCACCTTTAAGTAGCTTCCAGAATAGCTACATCTATGGCTTGCAGGGACCAAGGCTTACAAGAGATGTGTGAAAAAATATATATATCACTTATTTATATAAGTAGCGTGTATTTAAATGTTGACAAGAAATATGATAAGCCAGTAATATGTTTTCATCTACTTTTTAAACTTTTATTGTATTGTTTCCCTCCCCCTTTTTAGGTTGCTACAAGATTACTACAGTTTTCAGCCATGCTCAGACAGTGGTTCTTTGTGTAGGTTGTTCAACAGTGCTGTGCCAGCCCACAGGAGGAAAAGCCAGGCTCACAGAAGGTAAATCATTTGGCATTTTCTAACCCAGCAATAAGATTTAAAATGTTTTATTGTGGGCTCTTTAAATAGTCACCCAAGTTTATGCTTGTGATACTACAATTATTTTTCTTAACAGTAGAATACTTAAAATCTTACATATTTATTCTCCTTTTGTGATTAACTTGAAATAAATTTTTAAAAGTCAGAATGGAAGCAATTGTAGCTGCCTGCACAACAATACAGATTTTTTTTTTTCTTATATATCTGGTGCATGAAAGAGTTTTTTTAAAAAGTCATTGCCAGGTAAGAAACAAATATCTCAGATATTTCAAATAAAATGCCCCACGTTTGGGGCTAGAGAGATGAATCAGTGGTTAAGAGCACTGGCTGCTCTGCCAGAGGACCCAGGTTCAATTCCCAGTACCTACGTGACAGCTCACAGCTGTTTGTACCTCCAGTTCCAGTGGATCTGATACCTTCACACCAATGGACATAAAGTTAAATAAATTATTTGAAAAAATAAAATGTCACAAGTTTTATTTTTCTGTACAATTATTTAATGCTTAATTTTAAAATCTTATTTTCTAATTTCACCTTAATATAATAAATACAAAATTGTGTATAGTAAAAATCTTATTTTCTAATGTCACCTTAATATAATATACAAAATTGTGTATAGTTTTTCATAATATATTCAAATGTACAATTCCAAAATGCTTGAAATTGGCTTGTGATATTTTGGGGAGCTGTGAATTCCACATTTTCACTGGAAGAGTTACAAATGAATTAGCAGTAAATCCAAGATCTATTTGGTGTGACTGGGTGAGATCAGAGTCCAAAGTCAACATAAGATGTATAAGAGTGGGGTGTGGCACACACCTTTAATCCTGGTACTGGGGAGGCAGAGGCAGACACGTAAGAGTAATGCTGTTGTTAATAGGCACTTGCAGGGGTGCTGAAACTTATTTCATGCCATGAGCTTGGAGGTTTGTATGCATAAGCTGAAAATGAAGTCAAAGGTGCACCTGTGGCAAAGTTCTAACGTGGGAGAAGAACTCTAATCAGAGTGAACTTTGTGAGACTGTTTGAATAGAGGAAAGGGACGGAGGAAGTGAGGAATAAGAGTCTTCAAAACAGTGAATTGTTTTGAAGTTTATGATCTTAAATAGATTGCATGGTATAATTTGAAAACAAGGGGCCATAGTGAACATGTCAGAATAAACCCATATACAACATTTATTATAGCAAATTTATATTAATCATAATATTCAGAAACTTAAGTTTTCTGCCTGAAATCCGTATGTCTAATCAATCTAAGATTCCTAAAGCTTTTTTTTTTTTCTTAAAATTACTTTTTTGCCACTAAAATCACACCAGACGTAAAGATGTTCAATACATTCTCTTGATTCCTTTGCAGGCTGTTCATTTAGAAGAAAGCAACACTAATCATCTATACATGTTCCTGAGTTTGTGTTTTTTCACAGAAAGCCTTATCAAGTTCAGTGACTACCAAGACTATGTAACTATGTTTGATTTTATAAAGTATACAACAATGATCTCCTATTTTGGTGTCAGTTTTCAATAAAGTTTTAATTATGGACCAATTTGCCCCCCCCTTTTTTTTTTAAAGTACATGTGGGTATGCTAAGCATTTAGTTAAACTGTATGTTGATCTTGGTTTAAACATTTTTTGTGGGAGGGAGGGTTTCGAGACAGGGTTTCTCTGTGGCTTTGGAGCCTGTCCTGGAACTCTAGACCAGGCTGGCCTTGAACTCACAGAGATCCGCCTGCTTCTGCCTCCTGGGTGCTGGGACTAACGTGTGTGCCACCACTGCCAGGCTAGTTTAAACATTTTAAAACTGTATTTTGACTAGTTTGAGTCCCATTTCAAGTGTACACACCCTAAACATTTGACTTTGAGACCATTCTAAATTACATTGGGTATAATTATCTTTTTTAGGATAGTATAGCTCCATTTTCACATAGAGTTCCATCAAGCCATGGGGTTGCTGTTCCATTTGTAAAGGTTCTTTGTTTCAAAGGTATTGTCAGAATAACATTTTCCCAATGTATTTCTTTACATCTGGTTTATTTCCTGCTATACCACATCCTGTATTCTTGTGTACCAAAACCTCACCTTAGAAAAGAATTAGGGCTTGGGCTGTAGCTCAGTGGTAGAGTACTTACTCGAGGCCCTCGTTCAATCCCCAGTACTTCACTGCTGTCTAGGCTCAGGGCTCGGAAGATCCTCAGCTTCAGCCCTGTCCATGTTCTGTTTTTATGAATGTATTTATGTTTAGAACAAGGAGTATATAGGAGAGAGGCTTATAGTGCCATCTTTTTCTTTTTGTATTTTGAGTGATTCATTATTCTTGGTTTGCAGTCAAATTTTCTAATGAAAATCTATAATTATTTTTGTAGCTGTAATAGATGTATTAGCTCTATCACTAAGTGGTATTTCCTGGCCCAATTTATATTTTGATGTGACTTGGTTTACTAAACTGAACTGTTAAAGTTGTGTCCCACAAAATATGACTTTTGGGGACTGGCCAATTCTTAGAATAATTTATTATTATTATTATATGAGAAGGCAGGATAAAGGCCAAAATAGCCTCCAGAGTCAGATATAGCTAGGTTTGAATCAAGTTCTGGTGGTCATTGGTTTGTGACTTAAGGAAAGGTAAGGACAATTTTGGAGAGTAAATGACATGACATATACAAAGTGCTTAGCATAGTGCCTTTCACAAAATAAGTGCTCCACTAATAGTTGTGGTTTTTCTGGGTTTTTGTTTGTTTCCTTTTTTTTTTTAACTAAAAGAGGAATTAGGTCTATTCAAAATAAAAGTATTACAAAGTTGTATTTTCCTCCAAATGTCCCTATATCTTGGCAAACAAAAGCACAGTTGTGTTGACTGCATGCTGAAAAACAAGCCACCCCAAGTTTCATGGCTTAAGTGGAGATTTATTTTTTTCTCATGATTATGTAAGTTGGCTGATTCCTCTGCTGGTCTCATCTAGTTTCACTTACACAGCTTTCACTGGCAGTGAAGCTGAGTTGGGTCCAGCATGATTTCATTCATGCTGGTGTCTATCACAGCTGGTGCTATCTGGTGTCTAGGACATCCTGGTCCTTCAGTAAACGAGCCGTGCCCTCAGTGAGTGAAATGAGGCAGTGAGTCTCAGGCAGTGAAGGCAAGCTGGAGAGCAGGGCCTCATACAGAGTGTCCACCACATTTGACAGGTGAGGAGCAGGTCAAAGTCAACCTAGCTTAAAGATGGTAGAGCAATAACTCTGCCTGTGATTGAAAGAGAGACAAAATCACTCCACAAGTTATTGCCCAACAGAATGGCAGGAATCTGTTTTGAAACAGGGTCTCTCTATGTAGTCCTGGAACTCACTAAGTAGAGGCAAACCTCACATTCAAAAGGATCTGCCTGCCTCTGCCTCCCCAAGTGCTAGTATTAAAGGTATATGTCCCTATTCCTGGACAATTCTTAAATACTTTATTTTTCCTGGTCTGAGTAGGCAGACTGTATGTGGGAAATTTGGAGAAAATCCAAAAGATCAAAGGACACATGAAAATAATGTCTAACTTGCTAAGTATTAGGTAAAAGCAAATAAAAACAATTGTACCATCAGATGCATAAAAAAATAAGGTTACCATAAAAACAAGGCTTATGTAAAATTAAATTTAAGTGGGTTTCTTTTTGATATAAGTACAGAAAGTTGCCAGGTGTTGGTGGTGCACGCCTTTAATCCTAGCACTCGGGAGGCAGAGGCAGGTGGATCTCTGGGAGTTCCAGGCCAGCCTGGTCTCCAGAGCAGTGCCAGGATAAGCTCCAAAGCTACACAGAGAAACCCTGTCTCAAAAAAAAACAAAAAACAAAAAACAAAAAAAGAAAAAAAATGTACAGAAAGTTATATAGTTCAGCACACAATGTTGCCTCTAATGGTTAAAAAGCATCTATTAAGATACTGGATAGGGGTGATGATGGTACCTTTAATCCTAGCACTTGGGAGGCAGAAGTAGGCAGATCTCTATGAGTTCAAGGCCAGCTTGATCTACAGAGTGAGTCCCAGGAAACCTTTTTTGAAAAAAAAAAAAAAAAAAAAAAAAAAAAAACAGTGAGTAGTGCAATATAATATGTCACAATTTGGTAGTTGATAGCAGTTAACAACAAACTAGATTTGCATAACCGTTGACCAGATTACAATAAGTCTTGAATTTTGAGGACGGTAGAAAACATGTATGTTTGTGTAAATATGTGATAGAAATCTATAGTATGTATTACATACTGAAATTTTTATTACATATATAGTGTCAAACAAGGAATGTTTGAGATTGAGTGGTATGTATGAGAAAATACATACCAATCTCGATAGTTCCCTGCTAGTCAAAAAGAGTGGGACTTTGGGTGTTAGCTAAAAGGGTCTCCAGTTTTTCTCCTGTATGATTTTAAGTGAAGAAAATTTGACATGTTCACATTTTAAATTTTGGGTATTGGGATTATGGGTATTTGTTGTAAATCTTTTGTGCCTATTTTTTTTTTGTTGTTGTTTACAAAAGATCAATTTAATACAAGACCAATAAAATAAATCATGTGGCTTTCCAAGACCGACCCAGGAACTAGAGCCCTCACCCAGTGGCTGATGGAAGCAGAGACAGACATCCACAGATATACACTGAGCTGAAATCGGGAATTTAGTTGAAGAGAGGGAGGAATGAAGAGCGAAGGGGTCTGTAACAGGTTGGAGAAACCCACAGGAACAATTGGCCTGGACAAGGGAGAGCACATCGACCTGTCGGGGAGGCCAGTACAAGACTGATCCAGACCCCTGAACATGGATGTCAATAAGGAGGCCTCTGCACTCCAGGGACCTCTGGTGGTGGATTAGTATTTTTCCCTGGTGCAAGAAGGGACTTTGAGAGCCCATCCCACGTGAAGGGTTACACTCTGGCCCTGGACACATGGGGAAGGGCCCAGGACCAGCACAGGAAGATTTGGTGGACTTTGCAGAGCCCCTGTTGAGGGCCCTACCCTGCCTGGGGAGTGGTAGGTGGATGGAGTGTGGGGGTGGGGGAGGAGGAATGGGGGTGAGGGGAGGGAGAGGGAGAAGGGACATGTGAAACAAGCTTGTTCCCTAAATAGAACTAATAAATTTAAAAAAAAAATAATAAATCATGTGTAGCCAATGACCTCCCTTAGCAAGTTCCAATAAAAACAAAAGCAAGGAGTGTGCCCTTTTCTGAATAAGGATCAATCACTAGAGACAGATCCCTTCTTAAGATATGAAGACTTACTTACCAGTACTGTTTCTGACTGCATTTGGTAAGAAAAGTGTGTTTGTGGAGGCCAGAAGTCAGTCCAATGTACTCTTATGTTCATTCTCCTTTTTAGACAAGATCTCCCACTGAACCCAGGTGAGAGGCAGGCCAGCAATCTTCAGGGGACTGAGTTTACAGCACAGGATTACACCTTTTACATGCCAGGAAGACATGGACATGTTTAAAAGAACTGCTGCTGACCATAATTCACACAACCCAGAGATTGATTTACTGTTATAAAGAAGAAAGTGAAGAAATAGACGTAGGGCTGAAAAATACAGAAAAATCCTTTCATAAGGTATATAAAAACTTTTGTGTCTTCCTGTCTCCACTGGCACACAGATAATCTCCAGCATATACCATCCAGGACTATTGCAACAAAATATCCCAAAGTCAACACTACAGTAGAGCAGTCTGTGGAGATTACCTTCAAGGTAGCACCTAATGATTCTCAGTATTCATCCCTACAATGGATCAGGTTTGACCTGTGATTCTTAGACCAATAGCATTTGTCACATGTGATAGTATGGGACTGTCTCTGCTGTACTACCTACTTCTGTCACTATGCCTTCCTTGCCATAATCGATGCCAACTCTGACAATGCAAACCTTCATTTTCCTGTGTTGTTTCCAACAGATATCTGGTCACAGTGGTGTAAACTAACAGACATGGTGAATTATGGCTGGCTTGTAACATATAATGCATTGTGCCTACTATGTTGTATTTCCATTCACTCTCATCCTCTCTTCCTCTCTCCTTAAGTTGCTCTTAAACGCACAACCATGGCATAAGTAGCCAAGCAGCCCTATTGGGAAGCCCATGTGTGACAAACTGAGGTCTTGCCACATCAGCCACAGGACAGACTGCAGGCCATCTTGGAACAACTACCATACCTATCAGCAGCCTCTTTACAGACTCAGCCCCAGACCCACCCAACTGCATTACTCTTCAATTCCAGGGCCTCAGGAATGGTGGGAGGATACATGTTTCTTTTAAGCTGCTATGTATATATTCATGAATGATCATGAATATATCATACATGTGTATTTCTTATGAATGTGTTTTCACTGTTATATTAAAAGGTCTTCTGTTACATGGGATCTTCTCTATTAAACATTCAGATAGTATATGTTTTAACTAGTGTAGTGGCTCATGCCTATTAGCAGGAACTTTAGCGGTGAAACAAAGACTGAAATTCAAAGCCAGTCTATGCTACACAGCAAGACTGTAAAGACAGTAAAAATAAAAAAGCTAAAGACAAGCAGGTGGTGGTAACGCACACCTTTAATCCCAGCACTCAGGAGGCAGAGACAGTGCGAGTTTGAGACCAGCCTGATCTACAAGAGCTAGTTCCAGGACAGCCTCCAAAGCAACAAAGAAATCCTGTCTTGAAACCCCCCCCCCCCCAAAAAAGCTAAAGACTAAAAAAGTACTGTCTTTTACCAGAATATTTTATTTCAAGAGTTAACACTTTTTTTTCAAAAAGTAGAAACAAGTGTTATTTCCCTGAGTATAAAGAACTAATTGTACAATAAAAAGGCAGTTACAAAATTAAGCAAAATTCAGCAATTAGAGGTACATAATTCTCCACATTTAACTGACTCTATTACAAATGTATTCTTAAATTTTTATGTATTTTGGAACGTCAACATTTCAAAGAACAAAAGGCTCACTGTGGACCTGTACCATTTAGGACAGGTCAGCTCTGTCTTTATCAAATTCCAGGGCGATTTTCAAAGCAGTGCTATTGAGGCCAACAGACTGCATGTTACATATGATAGAGACGATTATTCCTCGTGGGGGAACCTTGTTATTTATGGCCTCTGGGTCCAGTTCTTCAGGAAGGACTAGCAGGACACTGCTGGCACCCACTGCACCTCCAGTGTGTGAGGCATAGTGCCTCTGCTTCCTGCAGGAACCGTAAGTTTGCTTCTTTTCTACAACACCCCATGCCATTGCATATTTGCCCTCTTTATCCCAGGACATTTCGGTGTTAGGGACTGGGGTCCACATCATCACCATCGTTTCTGGCTTGAGATATCCAGGTAAGAGATTCTCATTTGAATTCTTAAACAGCCCAACTTGGTAACCATACAGCATTGCATTCCCAAACTTCAGAAGGTCACCCACTGTAGACAGAAATCCACCACCAGCCCATTTATAGGAGTTATCCACGTAAGGTGTGTTGACAAGACGTTTCTTTTTATTGTAAACATAAAATCTAAAATAAAGTAAGAATGGTCATTAAAAATTTAGTATATTATCATTGACTTTACTATGGCAATGAATAGGAATGTGTACAAATGAGGCAAGTTGTACTTCAGTGTAGTAATCATACATACAAGTATAAACTAACCATAAACTTTTAGTATGATTCAAATGACAATGATAATTCTAAGCTTTAAACCTGAATTATTAATTTTTATGCTAAAAATCAGTACTGTATAATTTCCTTTTCACAGTAAAGTTAGGTACAACACTTTGGACTCACTAAGATAGGTTAGATAATGGAGTATTTTCTCTGAATTTGTCAAATGCAAACGGAATAGACATTGTTGATATACTTGTTGCCTGTATGTATATAATTATTGTACTTATTATATGTAGTTTTCCTTGTATTGTAACCTTTTTAATTTTAGACAAAAAGGGGGAAATGTGGTGATATTTTGTTTGTGATCTAACAAATAAAGCTTGCCTGAAGATCAGAGTGTATAGCTAGCCACACTAGTTAGCCATAGAGGCTGGGCAGTGATGGCACATACCTTTAATCCCAGCAATCGGGAGGATCTCTGTTAGTTCAAGGCCACCCTGGGCTACATGAAATTGATCCAGTCTAAAAGAGAAACAGAGCCAAGTAGTGGTGGCTCACACCTTTAATTCCAGTATTTAGAAGTCACAGGCCTTTAATCCCAGCACTAAGGAGGAGCAGATAGGAACGGATATGACTGGGCAGAAAAGAATATAAAGCAGAGCAGTCTGAGGATTTGGAGGGACAGATGCAGTCTGAGGACAGGATTACCCCTTTTTGGTCTGAGATTTTGTAGAGGTAAAACTCTAGTGGCTGGCCGCTCTGTTTCTCTGATTCTTTAACTTTCACCCCAATAGCTGACTGAGGGTTATTATTATTAAGAACAATTAGAATTTGTGCTACAGTAAAGCATTTGAAATCATTTATGAAGGTTGGACATTAGGAACCATCATTCATTCTTCCTTTAAGTGTAAAATTACAGAGAACTGCAGTCTTTAATTTAGAAATCTAAACTTATATAGGCAGATTCTAGATTTGAATCTCTCAATCCTTTGAATAGAAAACAAATTAGCTTTTTGTGAAAATAGTTTTGTTCATCAGAATGGTAAACAGAACTATTCTAAATTCTTAGGGACTTTCTTTTTTAAAAAAGGAACACAAATTCTTGAAAGTTGCTGTACTTTGTTATAACTGAGTAACTGGAGTGAAGCCAGATGACAAACAGCCTCCGCTTACTTGAAATTCTCCACAGTTTGCAAAAGAAAAGCATTATATAACTGCAAGCATGTACAGCTACAAACTTAGGAATTCAAATGTTTTCATTTTGAAAACACTTCTTAATGTTTCAAAGCACTTACGTATTACTTCTTTTTTTATTCGCATAAGAGGCTTAGAAATCAGCTAAATTTAAAAATGCATATGATAAGGATCTGGGGGTGTAGCTCTATGGTGATGCTCTTGCCTAGCATGGATGAGGCCCTGACTTCCATCCCTGGCACAGCAAAACAACATGGTGCAGCACAGAATTAACTACAAACAGCAACCTCACTTAACACAGCATTAACTTCAAGTGAAGCATCCTGTCTGACATTGCCATCTTTGCTAACGGTTGCACTAAGCTCTTACTGGGCAGCTTTAGGAGTCAGCACCATGACTGAGGGCAGGAAACTGAAATTAAGAACCATAAGACTTGCCAGGCGTTGGTGGTGCATGCCTTTATCCTAGCACATGGGAAGCAGAAGCAGGCAGATCTCTGAGTTTGAGGCCAACTTGGTCTACAGAGAAACCCTATCTCAGAAGAAGAGGAGGAGAAGGAACTACAAGACTGCCTTTCTTGACAGCCTCTTCCCAAGCCAGAACCAGACCAGGAACTGCTGGAAGAACTGCCTGGACTTTCCCTGCTGTTAAGAAGGCAATGACCACAAAAGGGGCAACTAACCTCTGTGCGAGTGGCAGCAGCATGTGGACATGCCACATCCTGGGTCTCAGCCCAGGATGACTTCCAAGCAGAAGACACATTTCCGGGGAAGAGTTGATCTGGCTCTACCTGGCATCTCCTCTGTCACTATATCTGAGTAGTGAAGGGGGCCCTGGATCATGGTGAAACTACTAATAAAAACTCACTGAAATATAAAATCAAATGAAATAAAAACAAGAAAACCAAACACTTACATTTAAACTGAGCCTGCTAGTCTGTCAGCCAAAGGCATGAAAGAGCTTAAACTAAGAACAATGCTTAGTTCTAAAAGTCCAGGAAACAAACAGAAGGTGGAGCCATACCTTTAATATCAAGTATAACAGTCCAGAGGATTCCTTTGTTTTGTTTTAATTCGATTAAGGAAGCCAGAAAGTTCTCCTTTGTTTCATATGGTACTGCACTCTAACGCTGAGCTTACCCAGCCTCAAAATAAGATTTTTATTCCAAGTATTACGATAACAGAAAATGAGACCTAATAAAGCAATGGACTTGACTTAAGGATTTCCACACCAACAAACCAAGTTCCTTTCAAAGGCAAAATCATGCATTCTGCTCTTGTGGATGTTAGCTTAGACTTATTTTATTTACTATTAGTGTATTCTGCTCTACAGACTTAACATTGTATATTACCTATACAGAATCACTGTTGCTATTCTTTTTAGTTTGAGAATTTGTTTATTATGTATACAGTGTTCTGCTTGTATGCCAGAAGAGGGTACTAGATCGCACTAGGGATGGTTGTGAGCCACCATGTGGTTGCTGGGAATTGAACTCAGGACCTCTGGGAGAGCAGCCAGTGCTCTTAACTGCTGAGCAATCTCTCCACAGTGCATCTCTCCTCCTGCCTGGTTCTTAATTCTTGCATCTAGGAAAGCCTCAGTTCTATTCAGGACAATAATAGAATCAGCTCCACCCCTCCCTCCCTTATAGCAAACTGGCTTTGGGCTACAGTTCTGGCCAAAAATAAATTAATATTTTGAAGTATAAGATGCTGAGTGACAGACCTCAGAGATTACTATTTTGTTTTTCTGTTTGACAGGGTCTCACTATAGCCCAGGCTAGCATACAACTTGTTCTGTAGCCTAGGCTGACCTCTCTCTCTTTGTCCTCTTGCTTCAGCTTTACCAAGTGCAGTTGTTTATTATAATGTTCTGTCTCTTTTTGTTTGGGGGTGGGGGTCCAAGACAGAGTTTCTCTGTGGCTTTGGAGGCTGTCCTGGAACAAGCTCTTGTAGACCAGGCTGGTCTCGAACTCACAGAGATCCGCCTGCTTCTGCCTCCTGAGTTCTGGGATTAAAGGCGAGTGCCACCACTGCCCAACTCTTTTTTCTTTCTTTTTCTTTTTTTTTTCATGTTCTGTCTCAATGGTGATACATTAAATGCATGTACACATACACTAAGAAGTGACAAAAGAGACATATTCTTCACTAACTCTAAAGAGTGTTAATCAAGGTATTGTAACAAATATGAGTATAACAAGTGTGATTATGCCAACAGCCAGTAGACTAACAAAGCTGTAAACATCTCATTTTCTATAAAATAGTATAGAAAACTAACAGGAAGAAATGTGATTACTAATTTTACTTAAAGTTTTTCTGGGTACATATTTTTGTGGGTTCAGTGTTGTTTTGAAGACAGGGTCTCACTATGTAGCGCTGGCTGTCCTGGAACTCACTTTGTAGATCAGGCTGGCCTTGATCTCACAGAGATCTTCCTGCCTCTGCCTCTCTAGTGCTTTGATTAAAGGTGTGTGCCACGGCTGATCTCTGTGAGTTCGAGACCAGCCTGGTCTACAAGAGCTAGTTCCAGGACAGCCTCCAAAGCCACAGAGAAACCCTGTCTTGAAAAACCAAAAAAAAAAAAAAAAAAAAAAAAAAAAAAAAAAAGAAAAAAAAAAGGTGTGTGCTACTACTCCTGGCTCGGACACATGTTTTTGAAAATATTATCTTTACTCCATGAACAGCACTGAAAAACTAGTGTCTTTAATCTTTAAAGAAAATTACAAAAAATTACAGGTGTAGTGACACACCCCTCTGGTCCCAGCAATCAGGAGGCAGAGGATCTCTGTGAGTAGAAGGCCAACCTGGTCTAATAACCAGTTCTGGGACAGCCAGGGCTACACAGAGGGAGATTCTGTCTCAAAACAAACAAATAACAAGAAAAAAACCCAAAATACAAAAAAAGAATCAGAGTTGAGTTTAAAGGCCTAAAGAAATAATGTGTCAAATCATATCAAAATAAGGTAGAAGCAATATTTTTTAGTGTCTAATTTTGTGTTTGTTTTTTTGTTTGTTTGAGACAAAGTCTCTAGTGGCCAAGGCTGTTCTCAAACTTGCTCTGTTGCAAGGTATGCTGGGTAAGGCTGGGCTACCACGTCTGGTTTTATGAAGTGCTAAGGAGGCATATATACCTAGGTCTTCAAGCAGGCTAGGCAAGTGCTCTGGTAACTGAGCTACATCCTCAGCTCTAGTGCCTGATTTTGTATCAGCAGTACTTATAACTAAAATGAATCAACTACCACTTGCAGGTGGGATCATTAAGGTCCTATCAAAATCCAAGCAAACCTGGGCTGGAAAGATGGCTCAGCAGTTAAGAGCACAGGCTGCTCTTGCAGGGGACCAGAGTTCAGTTGCAGCACTTACATCTGGAAGTCCACAACCTCCTATATCTCCAGCTCTAAGGATCTGCAGCCTCCTGTGGCCTCTACTGACACCTGACTCACATGAAAAAAACATATACCCAATCATATACATACATAATTTTTATAAATAAATCTTTTTTTTAAAGCCAAACAAGCAAACCTTTTACCTTTGAACTGATAGGACCCTTCCTTCCACTAAAGAATATCCACTGTAGCTTTTCAAAGAATGAGAGCTAAAATAAGACTAACTTACCACCACATGCTGTATTTTGATTTTTTGCAAGTCATTAAATAGCAAATGATAGCTGATAATAATCTGTACAATTCCAGAGCCTTGGCTTTCAGATGAGAAACAGGCTTGGGCTAGGGAGATAGTCAATGGGTAAGAGTGCTTTGCTGTGCAAGAATAAGGACCTGAATCAGAATCCTCACCACCCACATAAAAGTCCAATGTGCCCATACATGTCTGGAGCTCCAGGGCCAGGGCTGGAGACAGGTGGACCCCAGGAGCTTGCAGGAAGCCTAGCCAAGGTTCAGTAAGGGAACCTATCTCAAGAGAGTAAGGCAAAGAAAAATGGAGAAAGATACCTGACTCCCTGGCTTCTGAATGTACACTCATGGGCTTACACACACACACACACACACACATACACACACACACACACGAGAGAGAGAGAGAGAGAGAGAGAGAGAGAGAGAGAGAGAGAGAGAGAGAAATTTTAAAAGCAAAGCTCAGCTAGGACACACAATGACACAATGTCCTTCTCCCCTCTCATTCAGACTTAGATACTCATTTTCAAATATTAGATCTAATTCACAATAAGGTCATATAAGTATTCAGGTAGCACTAGAGAGTCTTTCTATTCCACCGACAAACCCTGGCATTTGCATTTGTCCTCTTCTTACATTCCTGTAGAGTATGATGCTAGACCTACAGATAATACTCGGGTGATGTGATCCCAAACAGTGCGAGTCTCAAGTGTTCAAGAGCCACAGGCCTTTTCAAAAAATTAAAATTCATTGCTTACTGCTAACCTAATTTCTTCTGTGTCTTTTAGGCCACAAACTGATTTTAAAATAAGGTGGTAACTTAAAATGATAATTGAGCCAAAACAATGTAAGACTGAACAAAACTAATGTGGAGATAGGAAAATAAAGCTTAAAAACTCCCAAATTACCACCATTTCATCTGTTTCTTTTGAAAGTGCCAATAAGGCCCTTTAAAGCATATTGCTGTCTTCCAATTCTTAAAAACTGAACTCATAGTAAGAACATTCTGTGGTGATATATTATTTATGATTTATTAAAACTTGCCTGAAGATTCAGAAAGCAAAGTCAGCCACAAGCCATAGAAGCCAGGCACACACCTTTAATCCCAGCAGCCAGAAGCTAGGAGGTGGTGGTACACCCCTTTAATCTTAGGACTCAGAATTAAGAGGTAGACGGATCTCTGTGAGACCAGGGCCACCCAGATCTATACAAGATTGAATCAGTCTAAAAAAGAATTATAAGTCACACCTTTAATCTCAACACTTGAGGGGTATAAAAGACAGGAGCAAGGATTCAGTATGAGGCATACATTCTCCAGCCATGCTAAGGAGAGGTTACAGTCTGAGGCTTGGTGAGAGCTAGTGGAGACAGGATCAGCCCATTCAGCCTGAGCTAGAGGTTAAGAAGTTAGTGGCCAGCTGCTTTGCTTTTCTGATATTCAGCTTGAATTTTGAACCCCAGTATCAGTCTCTGGGGTTATTAATTCGCATTACAACATTCCTTATTCCAACCCAAATGAACACACAAAAATGAACATCTTAATGTTCACTATTAACATACAGAATACCAGCTATAAAACAGTAATTAAAAAATATGCACTGGACACAGTATTATTACATGCTTCTGATCCCAACTCTCAGAAGGTTGAGTTAGGGGGATTTTGAGTTCATGGCCAGTCTGGGCTACATAATGAAAGTTGTCTCAAAACTCGAAAAATAAAAATATACACATATAGGAGGCTGGAGAGATAGCTTAGCAGTTAAGCACTTGCTGCTTTTGAAGAACACATGAGTTCAGTTCCCAGCACCCAAACTAAGAGACTCACAGCTGCTTGAAACTCCAGTTTCAGGGGATCTGACACCCTTTTCAAGCCTCCATGAGCACCTGCAACACATGTCACATAAATTCATGCAAACACATACACATAACTAATATATCTAGATATCTAGATATGTAGATATAGAGATATATACATACACACACAGATATATGTTGAGCAGTGGTGTGAGTGGTGAATACTTAGGAGGCAGAGGCAGAGGCAGGAGAGTTTCTATGAGTTTTGAGGCCAGCCTGGTGTACAAAGCAAATTCCAAGACAGCCAAGGCTACACACAGAAACTGTCTCAAAAAACAAACAAAATATATGCAACCTAATAACCATTTGCTCATGTAATGGCAATGACAGATTATGACTCATTGATCAAAGTAACCCATGAATGCATAGTAGTATGAATAAATACATAGATAGCAAGGGAGGAAAATAGTTTTCTTCTAATAGAATTCCAGCCAACAAATGTAGAAAGCAGAGAGGGGCTGGAGAAATGGCTCAGTGGTTAAGAGCACTGGTTGCTCTTCCAGAAGACTTAGGTTTGGTTCCCAGCAACCATTTACAGCTCACAACTCCAATTCCAGGGATCCAATGCCCTCATCTGGAATCTTAGGTCAACTGCACACACACACACACACACACACACACACACACACACACACACAAATAAAAATGAATCTTTAAAAAATAGAAGAGAAATCTGGTACCACTTTAACAAAGCCACTAAAACACCATTACTTTGGGGACACAGGACAAGTAAATGAGATGTGGGATGCCAGATCAGTCCTTGGACCGGAAGCTATGTGCATGTGCATATGTGCATGTGTGAGTGTATGTTACAAAGGACATCACTGGAACAACTGGCAAAATGGAAACCAAGTCTACAGATTTCATTAAACCACTGCACAAATGTTCTCATTTTTAGAAGATGCACATTTAAGCATTTATGAGTAACGAATACCATGTCTGCATCTTATTTCCAAAGAGTTCAGGAAACACCACCAACAATCAGATAATATAAATATGGCATAACTGTAACATCTGGGGACTCTGGGTGACAGACAGGTCTATGTGAATTTCTTATACTATTGCAACTTTTTCTAAGTATGAATTACTTCAAAATAAACTTTAAGTAATGAAAAATAACAGGTAAGCACAACATTAAAAATAAGAAAAGATGTTTAAAGACCAAATTGTCTAAGTACATAATAGGTAGAATTTTGGCTTAATTACTCAGATGCTTAAATCTTGACTGCTACTTTCTTTATTGTTCTCATGCCCCCCCCCCTTCTCCTTTGTGATAGCCTCATTCTAGCTTGGCACTCACTATGAAGTCTATATTGGTCTTGAACTCACAGTAATCCCTGTGCCTCATCCTCTTGGTGCTGGGATTACAGGTGTGAAATACCATGCTTGACTTACTAAGCATTTTGGGGTACCACAAACATATTTATTTCTTTCACTTTACTCATGAAAAACAAGCATGTAGAAAAGCTCCAAGCCTGTGGCAAGCTGATGTTGGAATGGAAACAAGGGTGGTCTGTGTTTTAAATTGACAGCACAATGTTAAGATGTGACATAGCTGGACACAACAGATGTCACTTTACCTTGCTCTGTTGTAAATCACTGGCTCGTTTTCTTCCTGTACAGTTGTCAGCATGTCCAAGTCATGGAAAATCTTCTGCATATAGTCCAAATATTTATATCCTGAAGCTCTTTCTACTATGGCTGCCAGCAGGGTATAGCCAAATGTTGAATACAAAAACTGACTACCTTGAGACATCATTGCATGGGGACAAGGGAAGAAAATGCTTATTATTATTTAAACATATGCAAAAATATATTCCCACTAAAAAGTCATACTTTTAAAGTTGTAATATTTTAGTTCAACACCTAAAAATAGGTTACAGATGATGTGCCAACACACTGAGTTAGCTTTGTAATGTCCATGCTTAATTGAGCCTGCTCCAGGACACAAGAGTAGCATAATGATCAATACAGCGGCTTTAAAGTTATATGAGTCTGCTCTTTTATCTGAAAATGAAATAAGCAAATATATCTCACCTCAAAACAAAACAAAATCCTTCACACTGGCAATCAAATAGAAAGGTGGAAGAAAAGCAAATTTGATTTCCCCATTGTCTTTTTGGGGGCAAATGGAAAGTGCTAAGATTGAACCCCAGACAAGTGACCAGCATAGCACAAGCTAAAACCTGGAGTTCCTAGAGAGAAAAGGAATGGTATATGCAGAGAGATGTGAAGATTCTCAGCTTTCTTTTTACAGATAAAAGGCAGAACAACTTTATTTTACAGTTTGGTATATTTAAAAGGCAGAGTGCAGTTGCTGGGTCTCTGGGGATGTCAGCCCTTAACTAGAGCTTTAGAGGTCATTAGGGCTCAGAGCTACTTCTCTAAAAAAGTGCACCTGAAAGCATTTTCCTTCTGGCTATCTGATTGCCCGTAAGTTCTGAATGCCAAAGGGAGGATGAACTGAGTCACAGATTGCCCTTGAATTTAGGTTTGCCCTTGAAAAAGCTTTACAAGCCATCTGCATAGCAACACAAACCTCATTGTACATAGTAGGCCAGTGCTCAACCATTGGACCATACAATTAGCTAGCCCTTAATCAAATAAATGCCGTGTTCTCCTCAACACATCCCACTGTTTAAGGTATAACTAGGCATGTGAATTCATTTATTTATTTATTTATATCTGCCTGCCTCTTGAGTGTTGGGATTAAAGGTATGCACCATCACTGCCCAGTTATGACTTATTTTAATAAAATATATGTAAACATAAAAACTTTGTTTCAAATACATGTTTAAATATAAATATATATACACATATGGTTCACTTTGGGTTTTGATTTTTTTTTTTTTTTTTGGTTTTTCAAGACAGGGTTTCTCTGTGTGTAGCTTTGGATCCTATCCTGGCACTCGCTCTGGAGACCAGGCTGGCCTTGAACTCACAGAGATCTGCCTGCCTCTGCCTCCCGAGTGCTGGGATTAAAGGCGTGCGCCACCAATGCCCGGCTGGGTTTTAATTTCTTAAGATTTTAATGATCCATATTAAAAACTTTATTTTTAAATACAAAATTCATAACTATATTTTCATTGGCCTTCTTAGTTATATTTATATAAAAATGTTGATTCATAGTAAATTCTTTTATTTATGTATTTTAAAAAATTATGTGCATGGGGGAATTGAGTGCCTATTGAGGGTAGTTGACCTCCTAGGCCTGAAGAGGGCATGAGTGTCTCAGGACACTGGAGTTAGGAGCTGGAGTTAGGAGTGGCTGTGTGGGTGCTGGGAACCAAGCTCAGGTTCTCTGTGAAAGCAATATATGCTTGCACTTTACCACTGAGCCATCTCTCCAGTCCTATAAAATGACTTTCAAGCTGAAAACAGTACATCAATCTATGGTAAATTTAAGAAAAAATGATATAAAAAAATAAAGATAAAGCCAAGCATGATGCTATCTAATACACCTGTAATCTCAGCACTTGTGATACTCAAGCAGGTGGAACACATTTGAGACCAGCCTGAGCTTCACAGTGAGCCACTGTCCCATAGAAAAAAAACAATTATTTTAATAGTTTAGTTTTTAGGGGAAGTACAGGTGAGTTGATGGACACTAGCTTCTGAAGGAACAAAGGTATCAAACAGGCTGCTGAGCCCTTTACATGCTGAGCCCTTCACATACAAGTGCAGCAGCAACACCTTTGCCTCTGCACCTGCGGCCAGGTTTTGTTCCAATAGTCACCAGTTCCCATGAACTTGGTACTGAGCATCTTCTATGACTGGGCAGGCAGCCTTCCATGACACTAAAGCTGAATAGCTACCTGCCTGGCTGTTAGGGGAGATAGCTCAGTTGGGAAAGAGCTTGTAAAGCAAGTAGGAGGACCTCAGTTCAATCCCCAGAACCCACATTAAAAAAAAAAAGTCATGATGCACTTGCAATCCTAGCTCTAGGAAGGCTAGGGTTGGCCAGGCAGCCTAGACTGATTGGTGTGCTCCAGCCAATGAGACTCGGCCTCAAAAATAAGGTGGAGCTGGCAAGATGGCTGCACAGGTAAAAGTATCTGCTGCCAAGATGGATGCCCTGAGTTCAATCCCTGAGATCCACATGGCAGAAGAAGAACTGTTCCTGGAAGTTGTCCTCCAACCTCCACACATAGCAATAAATAAATAAATAAATAAATAAATAAATAAATAAATAACCAAAGTGAACACTTCCTGAGGAATGAAATCCAAGGTTGTCCTCTGGCCTCCACAAGCATGTGTTATGTACCACATACACACACACACACCCCACAGGCACTGTACTGGCCCATTACAATTATTAACCTTACTGACAGCAGTTAAGACAGTGCCACCTTGGGTTTTCTGAAGAAAGAACACTCCAACAACTTTGTTAGGAGAGGGAGTTAGCACTCACCAGGTTTAAAGAATAAAGGATCATTTTTAAATAATCTTAGGGATTCAATTGAATTTTCAAATTTTTCTTTCAAATATAATTCGCCTTGGTCAAAATCATTCTTTTTCTTGCCTGGCTTTGAGTGCCGACACCTGACTTCATTCTCCTGCTCGGCTTTTGCTTTAGGGGAGTCACTCTTCTCATGATTTTTGCCTCCCTTTTCTTTCAGTTCTTTCTCTTGGTCAGATGGCATTACCCCTTTCATCATCTTCATGGTTTTATAAGCTTTCTCTTCTTTCACTTTTTTCATGTCCTTTTCATAATGACGAATTCCACTTAAATGGGAAATCAATAATCTTGTTGTGACAGAAACCTAAAAAAAAAAAAACCCACAAAAATTCATTTACAGCTGGGCATGGTGGCACACACCTTTAATCCTAGCACTCAGTAAGCACAGGCTGGTGAATCTCTGTGAGTCTGAGGCCAACTTGTTTTACAAAGTGAGTTCCAGGACAGCCAGGGCTGTTACATAGAGAAACCCTGACTCGAAAAATCAAAATTAAAAAAAAAAATTCAATTACAGTATTAACCTGCAAATAACAAGCCTACAGCCTTGAAATGGAAGACTAATAGTCTCCACACAGAGCTGCTGCTGGGAAAATGCCATGCACAGACCTTTGCTCCAAGTTACAGAAATGTAGTCAACAAAGTATCATCTACATTGAAAATGAAATCTATGAAACAAAAGAAGAAACCAAAGAATTCCATTAGATGTTTAAACTATAATTCCAGTGTAAACCATGTGACATACCAGTGGGAGAACGAACTGGGGGTGTCACTACCTTTTCACCCTCGTATTCTTTTTCTGGGAACTCGGGAACATAGTGCTGCACTGGGAGATCCAGATCCAGTTTCCCTGCTTCCCACAGTTTGGCCAGAGCCACCATGGTAAGGCTTTTGCTGATGCTTGCGATTCTCATGACTGTTTCTGGTTTGCAGGGTACCCGGTTCTCCACATCTGCATAGCCTAGACCTTCAAAGGAAATAAATGATACGTCTGACATTGAAATTGCATCAATTAAAATATGCTATGTATCTCTTTTATGAGATATTTAAACTGGACTTGGAGGAATGAGAGTCTTGCTGATACTGACAATAGAAAGCCTAATGATTTAAGTTTATAGATGAACTGGAATTTTACCTGGTACCCAACACTTTCCTATCTGATATGCTCATATATTATTAATTGTTCTTATCTTAACAATATGATGATTACACTTCTTTTTGTATTTTTCAGACAGGGCCTTGCTATATAGCCCAGGTTAGCATTGATCTCAAGATATACCTGTCACCATCTGGGATTACAGGTATTGTGATGACTATTCTTGGTTGTCAACTTGACTATATCTGGAATTAACTAAACCCCCCAAATAGAGGGCACACTTGTTAGGGGTTTCTGCTTAATTGGAAATGGAAAGATCTACTTTCTAATCCAGGTATTTGAGGCAGGAAGACACACTTTTAATACAGATCTAATCTGGGCCAAGCCTGCTGCTGGGAACCTATATAAGGACATGGAAGAAGGACACTTTCTCTCTCTGCCTGCTTGCCCTTACCTTGTTAGCAGGCCCATTCCTTCACTAGCATTGGAGCCTGCTTCTTTGGGGTTCCACATATACTGAAAATCAGCTGAGACATATAGCCTAATGGACTGAGCAACTACTGGATTCTCAGACTTTCCATTCATACTCAGCCATTATTGGAGTAGTTGGACCATAATCTGTAAGTCATTCTAATAAATTTCATAATATATATATATATATATATATATATATATATATATATATTCCTCTCTCTCTCCCTCTCTTTCTGTGTATATATGTATATATATCATCTAGATTGAAAAAGATATCTATGAAACAGAAGAAACCAAAGAATTCTATTAAATATTAAAAATATAATTCCTACTAGTGGGAAAACTCTCTCTCTATATATATATATGTGCATATATATATATATATATATATGGATTTATTCTATAGGTTATATTACTCTAGAGAACCCTGACTAATATAGATTTTGGTACAAGAAGAGGTGACAGATGTTGCAGCCAGATCTATATTATCATGCTTGCTACTCTACATTTTAAATAATTTACATTTTAAAAAGTAAACATCATCATTCCTTATAATTCCTCATATTGCAATCTTCTCCATTTTTGAGTATCTTCACTGAATTCTTTAAAATAGACAGCCACAAAATGAATGTAAAAATATGTCAAACTCCCTAGCCACCTACCAAATTTGATTTTATCTCATGTACAGGGTGAAAGTGTGCAATTAGATGTAAGAAATATAAAGAACTGAAGTCTGAAAAAAAAGTGGTAAGTGAAAATATTTCTATAAAGCTCCCACTTATAAAGCTGGCTTTATTAGATTCTTTTTATTACTTTTGTTCTCTCTCTCTCTCTCTCTCTCTCTCTCTCTCTCTCTCTCTCTCTCTTCCTCCCTGGTGTGCGTGCGTGCGTGTGTGTACATATAAAAGCCAGAGGACAACTTGCAAAAGTTGATTCTCTCCTTCCACCATATGAGTCCCTAGGATTGAACTTGGATTGTCAAGTTTGGACTCTTTGGGCACCAAACATGCACATGGTGCACAGACATACATGCAGGCAAAACACTCATATATGTAAGATGTATGCCCATACATCTTATAGAGGGAAAAATGAGTGTCAGATCCTCTGGAACTATAATTACAGACAGTTATGAGCCACCATGTGGGAACCTAATCTGGGAGCTCTGCAGGAATAGCAAGTGTTTTTAAGCCACCAAGTCATCTCTCTAGCCCTACCCCTATTACGCTTTCTGAGTCAAGATCTTGCTGTATATACCCCAGGTTGGCCTCAAACTCAAAGTAATCTTCCTGCCTCAGCTCTTCAGTGCTAGGGTTATAGACACTGTTACCATGCCTGGCTTATTAAATTTTTTACTACACGATTTTCACCTATTAGTTGTATTGATTAGAATACACATATACTCAGGAGAAGTATAATTTTTCAAAACCCCACTGCTGCCAGCAATGTGGTCTAAAACTATTACTTTCCTTAAATAATGCCTGAAATATCATTTACTAAAAACTGAGGTGATGAACTGGAGCAATTTGTCTGCAACAGTGAAGTTATATTACAAACAGTGCTTTGATAAACTTATCATAAAACAAATATAAATGCCTCTCTCAAAGCTTCTAACTTTGGAGGGAGGAGAAGGGATCAGGGTCTCATATAACTCAGGCTGGCCTGAACACACTATGTGACCTTGAACTTCTGATCCTTCACTTCCACCTCCTGAGCAATGGGACCACAGGTCCATATACCACTTTAATTTATATGGTACAAGGAATCATACTGGGAGGTCTCTACCAACTGTGCTACATTCCAAGCCACTTCAAGCTTTTTGTTGATAAAAACAAAACAACAGTTAGTACTTTTGTCTAATAAAATAATAATAGACTATAACTCATTAAGGACAAGTGATATTGTGTGTCCCTCGTATTTAGTAATGCCTTTTACAGAAATAGGGAATAAGAAACCTACTGAACAAAAGAATAAAATTATATAGAAGCTGAGGTTTTTATTTACTAACCCGGTCTATCTACAAGGGCTAAATGTGATGGTGGATATTTAATGGATGCATTACATTTTCAGGCCAATAAATCCACTCTTAAGAGTAACCTGGAAGAAGAAACAAGCCATTTTGAACACTTCCAATTACTTGAGTCACATTTTAATTATTTACTTACTTTTGGAGTTGAAGCCAGGCTTTACACCTTAAGGTTACCCAAGTGATTTCCAGTGAGCTACACTCCTAGCCCGATTAGTTACATTTTAAACTTTGCAGTGAAGGATAAAACGGCCTGATTATTCTATAGATACATTGTCTCTACAATATGTGCCACTTTTTGCAACCCCAACCAATAAAATATCAGTATTTTATTTCACCAAATTACAAAATGAGCCACTAAACAATACTTGCTCAACCCACCTTCTGACCAGACTTCTTTTCCATCTACAGAAACTCCGATCACTATGCCGGGGGCGCCAACCTCATCCTAAGAGAAAAGAAGATCCAGGTGTTTCAGAAGTACAATGTGTCAGGACACAGAGAGGCGCTCTCAGGCTTGGCCTCCTGACCCCGCCCTCTCAGACCCCGCCCACTCCCGGCCCCGCCCACTGGAGCAAGGGTTCTGCTTAACCAGCCGTGATCCGCGAGGGGTACTCAGGGCTCGCTAGCTAAAGGGGAAGGGGCGGTCCCCTCCGTAGCCGGTGACCTCAGCTGCGACTTGAGCAACCCCGAGAGCGTCAACCCGCGGCCTGGCGGTCGGGAAACGGGAAGTCTTTCTCGGAAGCCGCCGCCCTGGCGTCCGCTGGGCCCGCACCTTGATCCGATGCAGCAGATCGCGGCTGCTCTCGATGGCTCTGGAGAAGCCCCTGGCTGCGGGCAGCGCAGGCGTGTGCGGGCTCCAGGGGCCCAGGGTCTGCTCGTGTGGCTCCTCGGCGCCCACAGCCTCGGGGTCCGCGGGGGACTGAGTGGGGACGGCGCCCCGCAGCCCCACCGCCAGCTTCGCCCCGAGAGCCAGCCCCAGCCCGAGCCCCAAGCCCCCGGCCCAGCCAAGGCTCATCACAGGCAGGCCGGGTCGCCCGTGCGCCCCGCGCCGTCCTCCGCTCCAGGCCGGGCCCGTGGTGGCCGCAGCCCGAGCTGTCACACTTGACAGGAGCCGGTACATGTCGCCTCCGCCGCCGAGCCCGCTGCCTCGCTGCTCGCGCAGGCCCGGCCCGCCGCGGGCAGGATGAGAGGCGGGGAGGGGGCGGGGCCTTCCAGTCCGGTGCAGTTGAGTCCCTACGTGTGAGCGACGAGCGCATCGAGCGTCTGGTCCTGGCCTCCTTTCTGCCTTCTGGCCACTAATCCTCACTGGTTCCTCCCCTCCCTTTATCGCTTTCTTCTCCCTTCCTCCCTTTCATGTCTTTGTCCCTTCTTTGATCTTCTCTCTTTCCTTCCTTTATCTCTTCCCTCCTCTATTCTCTTTGCTTTCGCTCTCCCTTCATTCCTCCCTCTCTCTAGCCTTTCTTTTTTATTGCCTTCTCTTACTTTAGTTATTTCTTTCCCCCTCTTCTTCCTTCCCACTTTATTTTCTCCCTCTAGCCTCTCTTTTCCTTATTTTCTCCTCCTTCCCACTCTCCCTTCTTCCCTTACTTCTTCCCTCCCCAAACACAAGTGACATCCTCAGATAAGTTTCCTATCAATACCTTCTTGCCACCGTATGCACACCTTAATTATACCAACCTCTGGGCATCACTGAGATATTTGAAGTAGGCTTCTCCTAGCAGAGGCGTGGGCTTTTGGGAAGCTGGGGAATGTGTTAGGTAAGGCCTGTGGCTTCCCAGTAGTGCCAATGGAGGCGGCTGCAGCAAGTATAACATGGCCTGGGTCCACTGGGATGGCACGGCTGCCGTTCCATGCCCAAGCTTGTTCCCTGCAGCATTTGCCAGCTTCTGGGGGTGTCTAAATAGTAAAAGTCCTAATGCATGTCTCCATGTAGTTAAAAAAAAAAAGTTCCCCTTTCCCTCTCATTTGGGGGAATAAAATAAACAGTGTCCACTGGTTATATGTTAATAATTCATTTTCCATTATAAAATGGTCTTTGAATTTTTAGTGAAGGATGTGCCTGGTGTGAAGGGCTCAGGCCCCTCCCTTCCCACCTTGCACCTCTTGTCTGCAATTTTACCTCAGTTCTCTGAAAACAGAAGATAATCCTGAGTACACACACAGTTGTCCTTTCTGGAATGTTCATTTTTTCCCCCTCAATGTTGCTTTCTTCTGGATATCATACCCCATTGCAGCCCTCAGCCCCGGGTTACAGTTTCTCTTAACTTTTTGGCTTTGACTCTGAGATTTATCTGCCAATGGTTTGTGAGTTCCTTCCCAGCTAAGGATTAGTTTTAGTGACTGGCATATGGTAAACTTCAACAATATTATTGAAAAGTCTGTGTGCTCAAAGACCTAAGTTCAATTCCTAGCACTCACATAAGCTTGCCTGGATAGTGTGTGCTAGTGTAAGAAATGAGTTTTTGGTTTTGTTTGTCAAAGGTAATTAATCAAACAAGGATTCGTATTTCCTGAACCCTCCCCTCTCCCTTTGTGTGGATCAGATGCAGTCACCATCCATCTCAGGGATAAAAGATAGGAGCCATGTTGGCCCTAGTGTGTTGCTAGCCAGTTTGGGTTCAGACACACCATTTTTGCAAAGTGAATTGCCTAGCCAAGATACTTTTTGCTCTGTGTATCTTTGTGTGACACTGAGATTATTATTTTTTTAAGATTTACTAGTTTTATGTGGATGAATGTTTTCCCTATATGTATGTCTGTTCACCACATGTGTGCAGTGCCTTCAAAGGCCAAACAAGGATATCAGATCTCCTGGAACTAGAGTTACAGACAGTTGTGAGCCATTATGTGGGTAATGGGAATTGAATTCAGATCCTCTGGAAGAGTAGCCCGTGTTCTTAGCTGCTGACTTATCTTTCTAGCCTCAACACAGGTGTTTTATTCTTTGTTTTTCACAATTGCATTCCAGTGCTAGAGAAGTAGAAACATGAGGATCCCTGGGGCTCCTTGGATACCCTATCTTGGGTGACCTGCTGCAGGCCTATGAGAGACACTGTTTCAAAGGAGATGGATGGTGTTCCTGAGGATGCCACCTGAGGTTGTCCTCCAGCCTCCCCATGTATATTGCATACATGCATGCATGTTCTCACAAACACATGTACAAAGAAAACTATATGAATGAGTTTTAGAATGCACTTTTAAGGCCTGGGGTGTAGCTCAGGTGGTAGCATGCTGGCTTAGCATGCATGAAGACCCAAGCTTGATATCCAGCATCACATAAACTGGGTGTGGTGGCACAAGCCCGCAATGCTAGCATGTGGGAAGCGGAAGTGGGTAGATCAGAAGCCCAAGGCTATTCTTAGACACAAAGTAAGTATAAGGCTAGCCTGGGATACATGAGACCCTGTCCCCCACCAATGTCCTTTTTATAGAATTGCTGTTGCTGTTTAATTCTCTGAAATTTCCATTTTCAGATCTTGACTTTCAACTTGAAAGAATCCTTTTAGAAATCTGGATAATGGAATTCAAGTCAGGAGGGGACCTTAAGTAGCACTAGGCTATTCATACCTTTGGTGAGACCTCACTGTTATTAGACTATTCCTGTGCACTGGGTGACTTCTACTCATTATTGATTTAACAGCAGGCATCATCTCTGTTATGGTGAAAGTCCACCCAAGCCCTCCTCCCCTATCTCCCTCCAAACCCTGCTACATCTCAAAAGGCCCACCAAATGATGACCCCTCCCCCCAGAGGTGCTCAAGACCACTCCCACAGTGTATTTAAACTCCGGGTCTCTCTTTTCCAACTCCTCTCTGGGAGACTAGAAGGCCATCAGGCAGCACTATATCCATTAAACATGGACTTTTTCTAATTCAGTTTGATTTGGTCTGGTTTGGATTGTTTCATCAGTAGAGAGGCTTAGAGGGGTGTAGAAACTTTTCAATTTCCTCTGTAAGTCAGAAAACCAAGACCAGGATGTTTAATGGAAGAACCAGAATCCTGCCATTCTCCTTGTCCAGCTCCTCTGAGAACCTGCAAAATGATCAAGCAAGCGAGTCTATGTTGTATGTTAAGACTTACACTGGAGGGCTGGTGAAACAAATGGTTCAGAGGATGGAAATGCTTGCCAGCAAGGCTAAAAAATAAGGCAACCACAACCTCAGGACCAATATGGTCAAAGGAGAAAACTTACTCCTCCAAGTTGTCCTTTGACTTCTACCTGCTTCAGTAACAATTCTGAAAGTCCTACAGTTTGTGGGTCACTTGTGCCAACAAAGGTTCTCTCATTGACCAAACTCTAGCCAGGTTCCTCTTAGTCTTTGTTACTAGGCCTCAGCTTTGGTCCTCAAACACTTGAACAAACACATTTTCTTACAGCTCAAGGCTGAATTGCTGGAGTAACCCTATTTTTCTTCAAAATACCTGACTGAGAAAATTCAGTTTCAAAAAAAAAAAAAGTTTACTGTTTGTCCCAGTCATCACCTGAAGATAGAGTCCCTGTCTCCTAGTCTCGGGGGATGGGGACATAAGTGCCACTTAGCAAACTGGATGGAATTCACATGGAGCAAAATCCTTCCACTTTCAACTATTTTCCACAATCCTGACTCAGCCCACCCACTCTCTCTTCTCCCAACCCATCACCTCTGCCCACATCCTATGGAACTTAGCTCTTTCTCTGCTCTTGGCAGTGATAGAATAGTCTATCTTAGTGCTTTAACTAGTGTCCAGCTGAGTCTGCCTTTGTCACGCACATCAATCCAACCTGTGACTTTTGAGAAATGGATGCTTGCTTTCAAAGCAAGCTCTTCTTGTGTACATTCACTTTGAGGTTCGTGGAGCTGTGCATTTAAGAGTTGTGTGATTTTCCTGTCTGCATTTTAATCTTTAATGTAATAAGAGATAGTACCAGAGAGGGAGCCAGTATAGGTTTAAAGAGAAATCAGGCACTAGGGAAATGTCCAGAGATCTACAAGGATGACACCAACTAACCATTTAAGCAACAGTGGAGAGGCTACCTTAAATGCCCTCCCCTGATAATGACATTGATGACTAACTTATATGCCATCCTAGAGCTTTCAACCAGCAGTTGATGGAAGTAGAAGCAGATACCAACAGCTAAACACTGAACTGAACAGGAATCTAATTGCAGAGAAGGGGGAGTGATGAGCAAAGTGGACAACACCAGGCTGGTGAAACCCACAGAAACAGCTGAACTGAACAAGTGGGAGCTCTTGGCCCCCAGACTGATCGCTGGGAAACCAGCATGGAACTGATCCAGACCCCATGAACGTGGGTTTCAGTGAGGAGGCCTTGAAAATCTTTGGGGCCTCTTGTAGTAGATCAGTACTTATCCCTAGCATAGGAATGGACTTTGGGAGCCAATTTTACACAGAGGGATACTCCCTCATCCTAGACACACGGGGGAGGACCTAGGCCCTATCCCAAAGGATATGACAGACTCTGAAGACCCCCCCCCATGAAAGATCTCACTCTCCCTGGGGAGCAGAAATGGTATGAGATAGGTAGAGTGTTAGTGGGGGGCCAGGGGAGGAGAGGAGGGAGAGGGAACTGGGATTGACATGTAAAACAATCTTGTTTCTAATTTAAATTTAAAAAATGGAGGGAAAAAAAAGCTTATAACAAAATAAAATCCTGATGAAGGATAACTTAGGGGTTGCAAGCAGAAAAGGCTACATACCCCAACATGGCAGCAACAAACGCACAAACACACATGAGGACTGGGGACACAGAGGAACAGAAATTTGGTGTGATTACAGGTGCTAATATTACAGACTTTTCTTTTAGAAAGGCTTTTTGCGGGCTGGGGAGATGAGTTGGCAAAGTGCTTCTCAACATGCTGGCTTCCAATCCAAGTACCACCACTAGGTGTGGTGGCACATGCCTAGAATTCCAGCATTTGCAAGGAGGAGGCTGAAGGATCAGAAGGTTGCATTCTCTAGAATTTCCACCTATGAAGTCCTGGATCATATATATCCTTTTAAAAGCGTCTTTTCTTTCACCCAGTGTAATTATTCTGGAGTCAATGCATGCTAACACATGGACTGAAGCTCATTCTTCTTTATTATTTATATTCATATACAAAAAAGATAAAACTTGAAACTGTTCTAAGTATTTCTTCCTATTCTGTTACAGGGGTGTGACTGCTCCTTCACACAGGGGGAAGAACTGCATTCACATCGATCTGTTTGAGGGTCCAGGGTAGAATTCTAGCAGCAAAACCCCAACTTAGCAGATCCAATTCCAAACCTGAGGAAAAGGAGCAAAGATCCACTGCAAATGAATGAACTACTATACAACCAATGTTCTTTCCAAAATGTTGGCATTTTGCAACTGTAGGTACATGGGTGTCTGCTTCAGGCCATTTTAGTGTGTGATATATATCAGCACACTTTTCAAAAAACTGTGGACCATTTCATGAATTTGAGTGTCATTCTTGTCCAGGGGCCATGGTAATCTTCTCTGTATTGTTCCAACTTTAGTATATGTGTGGCCAAAGTGAGCACAGCTTGCTGCTTTTCAACAAGCTATAGTATTGCATGTATGGCTCCAGCACAATTCACCTATGCACTTACCAGTGGACTGGGTTATTCTAGTTTCAACCATTGCACATGAAGCTGCTACACTCACAATTTCTTGCCTAAATGCAGGTTTTCATCTCTCTTAGAAATCATAGCTGGAAGTGGAATTGCAGAGTCATTTCATAACTCTTATTCAATTGTGCTCTGAAGGGCGGCATTTCTCCTGCCCACCAGCATTGCGTGACAGTTTCAATTCCTCCGTGGAGCTCCCAACACTGGCTTTCTGTTGAAGCCACCCCAGCAGATAGGAACTGGATCTCACTGAGGTTCTGCTTTGCATTTCCTTTGAGGGCTGATGCTGTTAAGTTCAGTAGCTATTTACACATCTTTTGCTTCACTAAGTGCTCATTTTAAAAATTAAGTCATACTCTATGTATAGCAATATAGTTACACATGAAATAAAACTATATAGTAAAATAATATGATATAGTTTTAACAGAAAGGGGGTACTGAGGTTAGAAACCCCCTCAAAACAAAAACTTACTTTTTCTAAGTGGTTCAGTGCAAAACTATATTCAGTGGTTAGTCATGGCTAACTTTTATTGCACTGATGGTCAGTGTAGAATTATAAAAGAATGTCAGGTGGTGATGGTGGTGCATGCCTTTAATCCCAGCACTCAGCAGGCAGAGGCAGGTGAATCTCTGAGTTCAAGACCAACCCAGCCTACAGAGTGAGTTCTAGGACAGTCAGGGCTACTCAGAGAAACCCTGTCTCAATAAAAGAGTTATTAAAAAGAGCCATTACGGATTCAACTTTTTGGATTTTGAAGTAACACATACATTTTTTGTGGAATAATGTCCATTCAAATCTTCTACCTTATTTTGTTCATTTTGTTAAAAAAATTATATTTTTATGTGTATGTGTGTGCCTTTGTGCAATGCCATGGGGGGCAGAAGATGACTTCAAATCCCCCTAGAACTGGAGTTACAGGTAACTGTGCTCTTCTTGATCAGGGAACCAAAACCTGGGTCCTCTTAACCACTAAGCCATCTCTCCAGCCCCCTTGGTTTTGTTTTGTTTTTGTGTGTTTGGTTGATTTTTGCTTTATTTATTTATTGAGATAGGATCATGTTATACAGCCCAGGCTGGCCTGGAATTCACTAAGTACCCCAATTTGTCCTCAAACTCCTGATTCTCTGATTGATGGCGCATACAGGTGTGCACCATCACAGCTGGATCCTCTGCCTATTTCTTTTATCTTTTAAATATTAATTTATTTTACTTTATATATATGAGTGTTTTACCTATATGTGTGTATGTGAACCATGTGTGTGGCTCAGATTCCCTGGAACTGGAGTTACAGATAGTTATGAGCTACTGTGTAGATCCTGGGAATTGAACACAAGTGCTGGGAACCACTGAGCCATCTCTCCATCCCCATCTGCCCATTTCTATAAGAATCTTGAGTGATAAAATCGAGAAGCAACTAGTAGGTTGAAATTAGGTTAGGGACTGGGGTGGGAGAAGGGGAGAAGAGAAACTATTCTTTATCAATAAAAACTTGGGAGTCAGATATTGGGTAAGAACCAGATTGATCAGAGAAATGTCATAGAAGCAACCAATGATCTTCTCTCTCTCTCCTTCGTCAATCCAAAAGGGCCAAGAACCTTCCTAGTACTTCCTGTGTCTCTCTTTATGTCCTCAGTCCTACAAAACCTCTATGGCTAATTTGGTCAGCTAGCAGATAGCTGCACCCTCTGATTTAAAGCAAATTTTGTCAGTCTTGGGAGTACCAGAGTTTGACCAAAATATCCCACAACATTTCTCCCGTTTTGTCTAAATAAAAAGGGAAGGTTTTAACTCTAACACAGTAACACTATATACAATAAGAATAATTATCAGGTAAGAATAACATTCACAATGTCCAATCCATTTGCATTTGGCAAATTCAGAGGAAATACTCCAATCCTATCTTGATAAGTCCCAAGTTTTGTACCTATTTCATTTTCTATCCTAACTTGGTTTTTGGTTTGTTTGTTTGTTTTGTTTTGTTTTTTCAAGACAGGGTTTTTCTGTGGCTTTGGAGGCTGTCCTAGAACTAGCTCTTGTAGACCAGGCTGGCTTCGAACTCACAGAGATCTGCCTGCCTCTGCCTCCCAAGTGCTGGGATTAAAGGCATACGCCACCACGGCCCAGCTTCTATCCTAACTTGTAATTACCAACCCAAAACTATCTTTTTAGACCTCAAAATATTTTCTTAGATAAACAATTTAAGTTTTTATGTAAACTTTATTGTCAGAGTTTGATCAAAACATCCCACAACAGAAGGGTACAGAGTATAGTTTAAAAGATTTGTCTGAATGGTCCTGGTGGTGATAGGCCTGTTCAGCTTGGCTGTGGAGTAGGATACATACTTTATATGTCATTGATTGTCATAGAAACACACATACCCAAAGAATAGGAGGGAAACCAGGGCAACCTGAATTACACTGATAGATTGTATTATGTTACTATCTTATCCATGGTATTTTACTGTAGTTTTATAAAATGTTACCAATGCAGTAATTTGTCCTTTAGAAAAGTTATAGGATCTATAAGCAATAAGTTATATTACTTACCAGGGCACGTGGATATACAGTTATTTCCAAATAAGGTTAAGTTTTAAAATGCAATTTAAAAACAAATCCTATCAGCCTCATGATGTGTATCTTCATGCACTGTTCTTAATAAGACTGATACACGTGTTTCAAAGGTCAGGTCAGGTCCTGTCTCCTCCCATAGACTTCACTTACTGGTATCAGCCCTACTGTTTGCTCTCCTGCCTTGATCTTATGTACCTCTCTTTGTGCCAGCTGTTCTGATTTAGATGGCAATCCACTGAAGACACAGCTTTGCCTCTGCACCTTCCCCCATATAAAGCACTGGATCGCTTTGTTTGGTGGGTCTGAGTCCTCCCTTTATTCATCTGTAAACTAATCATAACTACATTGCGAGGGGTGAATGTGAAGGTTAAAGGTGCTTCTACAGGAAAAAAAAATGAGTTGTCTAAGTAGCAGGAATGATTGGAACCATTCCCTCTAACATTTTTTTAAAATTTTACTGAAAATAAAAACAATGAGCTGAAGAGATGGATTGTCAATTAAGATTGTATAAGTGTGCTGGGCATTGGTGGCACACATCTTTAATCTCAGCACTCTGGAGGCAGAGGCAGGTGGATCTCTGTGAGATTGAGACTAGCCTGGTCTACAAATCGAATTCCAAACAGCCAATGCTACACAAAGAAACCCCGTCTCAGGGGGAAGAAAGGAAAGTAGGAAAGAAGGAAGGAAGGGAAGGGAGGGAGAGATGGAGGGAGGGAGGGAGAGAGGGAGGGAGGGAGGAGAGAGGGAGAGAGGGAGGGAGGGAGGGAGGGAGGAAGAAAAAGAATGTGTAACTGCTCTCAAAGAGGCTCCAAATTCAATTCCCAGTACACATACCAGTCAGCTGACAAACTCCTATAACTCTACTTACAGGGATCTTCTGGTCTCCATGGGCACTGCACGCACATGTACAAACCCACATTACACACACATACACATACACACACACACACACACACACACACACACACACACACACACACACTCACACACATACACACAACACACACACACACTCACACACACACATACACATCTCTCTCTCTCACACACACACACACACACACACACACACACACACACACACACACACTCACTCACACAAAACAAGATACTAAGTGGTAAAGTGGTATACTTGGGAGGCTAAGGCAGGGGTATTTCAAATTCAAGGCCAGCCTGGGTTACTGCCCTAATTCAGTTTCTGTGGCTGTGTGATAAAAAACACTGGCAGAAAATGACTTAGGGAGGAAAGGGTTTATTTGGTTTATAGTCCATCATAAGGGAAGCCAAGGCGGGAACTCAAGGCAAGGGTCTGGAGTCAGGAACTGAAGCACAGATCATAGAGGAACACTACTTACTGGCTTTCTCCTTATGGCTTGCTTATCTTGCCTTCTTATACCACCTAGGACCAATACCTATCCTCCACATTCCCCATCAACCAAGAAAATGCTCCCACAGACTTCTCTACAGGAAAATCCAATGGAGGTAATTCTTCAACTGAGATTCCCTCTTCCCAGATATGTCTAGGCTTGTGCTAGCAGGAAAAAAAATACCAGTACAGCTACATAGCAAGATTCTGTCTCAAGACAAAACAAAATGAAACAAGACATTCATTCCTTTGCTGCCACACAGGAACCAGTCCTCCAGTTAAACAAGCTCAAGCAGGTTGTTTTCCTCCCCGAATTTCTCTCTACCAACCTCTCAGTTAATCTTTTGGTCACTGTGTGGTGGTTAAAGACCAACTAGGAATTTGGTTTCAATCACCTGACAAGCCATCCTTGTTCTGCTCTTGGATGGAAACAGGTGGAAAGTTAGTAAATAGTCTTCTTGAAGTGTCATAATGACCTTTCAAAAGAAATTAATCAAGTACAGTGAAAGCAGCCCCTCTGCCATCATGGAAATCTTGAAACTCTTTAAACTGAACTGAACACTGACGATCTCTCTAAGTTCTAGGTCCCTACAGACGAAGAGATTCAGCAATGTTTCTACAGCTGCCTGTGTTCTCTGCCTGGGCTGAAGGCCTGATGGGTCATGATTTCACTGATGAGGGAGCAGGACAATGGGTGATCTTTCAGTCAGGCCATTTATCCTGTAGTCTCAGACATATTTACCTCCTTGGAAAATGGAAAGGATTTTTGTTTGGAGTCAAAAACAAAGAATGGAGCTGGGGAGGTGGCTTAGTCCTAGAAGTGTTTGGTAGACAAGCATGAGGACCTGAGTTCAGATCCCTACCACTCACATAAAAAGCTGGGCATGGCAGGATGTACCTGCAGCCCCAGTGCTGGGGAGGTGAAGACAGGTGCATCTCTGGAGCTCAGTGGCTAGCCAGCTTAGCCAAAACTGTGAGCGCCAGGTTCAGTAAGAGACCCTGTCTCAAAATAGAGTAGAGCCAGGTGTGGTGCCACAAGAATGCATACATCACACACACACACACACACACACACACACACACACACACACACGTATGAAGTAACCTATATTTATTTTATCCATTACAATTATAAATAAATTTCAAAGTGTAGATATTGAAAAGCCAGAGACCATGGAGAGTGAATGAACCTTCACATTGTCCATACCACTCCAAGGACCTTCTTTGTAACAACGTTTGATATACTGCTCCTGGGAGGAGCCACTCTGCCTACCATTTGTTCACAAGGCCAGCAGGTCATCAAAAGGCTCAGAGTCTGCAGAGTAGACAGAGGGAGAGGCCCTGAGCATGGCTGAGCCTTGTGTACCCTGTAAGGAGGCTTGGCACAGCACAAGCGGCTGCAATTTTTCCAAGGCTCCTGTTTTCCAAACCATGGGCTAGCTCTGGGGGGAAGGACGCCTTTTCCTAGCATACTCTGAGCAATGTGCACTCCTAGCAGGCCAGGACAAATGTCCAGACTTAGGACTTAGTATGCTCAGCACAATAAGGTTATTATCAATGAGCTGTGCAGAGGAGCCGGCAAGTGAGTCTGTCTTGAGGAAGGACTTAAAGAGTGACAGAGAGAAGGGACGTTTCAGAAGAGTGTTGGAAGGGGTACAGAAATCCACCCAATGAGGGCTGGAGAGATGGCTCAGAGGTTAAGAGCACTAGTTGTTCTTTCAGAGGACCTGAGTTCAATTCCCAGAAACCACATGGTGGCTCACAACCATCTATAATGAGATCTGGTGCCCTCTTCTGCCTGCAGACATACATGCAGGCAGAACACTGCATAATAAATAAATAAATCTTAAAAAGAAAGAAAGCAAGAAAGAAATCTACCCAATGAAACTAGTCCAAGAAAGACAAACAAGGTGAGAGATTAGGGACCTGAAAATGCAGAGCAACTGTCACCAAGAGTTTTCCAGGACAGGGAGTGGTTCTGCTGCTGGAGGGTGAGGTAGGAAGGTGGCAGCAGCAGATGCTGTGGCCATACAAGGTCCATTGAAGCCTCTGTAGCTGCTGATTCTCCAACTTTGGTGTGAACTGAAATAATACGAAGAGGGCTTGTTCTTAATGCAGTTTCCTAAGCTCAAGCCCCAGGAGTGGTTTCTGAGTCAGTAAGTCTGGGAACAGACCAGGAATAAGCATCTTCAAGGATTTTCCCACAAGGCTTTGATACAGTGGTCAGTAGAGCATCTAAGGTCTCATGGAGCAAAGAGCACCAGTTGCAAGGGAGAGGTGAGAGGCAGCTGGTAGAAAATTTACATGTGCCCAGTGCCTGGTAAGCAACCTTTGAACCCAGTCCATTAATCCACTCTAAATAAGTATTTCTAATAAGGGTGTAAAGGGTAAAGAAAGCACACAGTAGAAACCAGAGGCTCAGCTCTCCCACCAAGATCATTTTCCTTATGAATTGCAGTCTATGCCTGAAAGTTGGCACATACTCTGAGGCCACTTTCAGTCATACCATGCAAACATTTTAAATGTCCCAGCAAGAGGCTCAAGGTTCATTATGAAGATAACACTAAAGTGTAGAGGAAATCTAGTAGAATCATTGTTTCTAGGATAAACAATAGAGTGAGACAGTTGTTTTACATTGTATCTAGAGTAAACATAGAATGAAATAGTTATTTGTTAGAGGTACTTAGACCTGGAAGAAATCATTGTAGAACACGGTGGATTGTTTTCTGTTAACTATAGAGCTGTTTTTCTGAAGGAGCTTTACAGCCTTTGCATGATGTCAGTCACAAAAACTGTCCTGGCACACCTGGAGCATCCTGAATTATTGGGTACTGCAAACAGTGCACAATAATGACTAAAGTTGCCAGGAGTGGGGAGTGGGGTGATGTTTTCCTCCACAGAACATATAGATTAGATCAGGGACTCGGTATGAGGAACTTGTTTTACCAAAAAAACAAAAACAAAAACAAAAAAAAAACAAAAAAAAACCCTTTTTGTAACAATCAATAAATATACTTTTGCAGGGCTGTTTGAGGCTGGACCTCCCTGCTGCCTGCAAGGCCATATTTCATCCTGGAGTAACCCTCTTTCTCTGATTGTCCTGAGTAACTCAGAACACGACACTAGAGATTGGTAACCATTCCTCCACCCCGTCTCATGCAATAAAACAAACAAACAAACAAACACTAATTTTAGAAGTTGGGATAGTCCCCTGAAGGTGGTGACACAAGCAAGCTTTTAATCCCAGCACTCAGAATGCAGAGGCAGGTGGATATCTTTGAGTTTGAGGCCAGCCTGGTTTACAGAGTGAGTTCCAGGACAGCCAGAGCTACACAGAGAAACCCTATCTAGAAAAAAAAAGTTGGGTTGTTTAGGAGAAGAGAAGTTTTTTTGTAGAAGTTTCTTGGGCCTCTCCCTCTGTACCCACAGCACTTAGCACAGCACGCTTCACTCAGCAGGCACTTAACATCTTCCCTTCCCTTTTGTCCCTTTCCTGTCTCCCCATCCCTCTCCTTCCTCCCTCTCTCCTTTCCTTCCTTTGGTCTTGTTTGTTTTGCTCTGTGGTCTTGTACCTACCAGTCTGGCTTCAAGCTCAGCATGTGGCCAAAGATGACCTTGAACCTCTGGTACTTCTGCTTCTACCTTCCCAGTGCTGGGCTCACAGGAGTGCATCACCATGGCTGCTTTTAGGCAGTGCTGGAGCTTTGTCCAAGCTAGGCAAGCCGACCACCAACTGGGGAGTGAGCCAAATCTTCAGTATTCCTTGCTAGGGAACAGCATCTAGGCTTAATGAGTTGGATCTTCAGGGCTGGAAACATCACAGGCTGGAAACCCAGCCTGTAATCCAGCACTGACTACTGATACCATCTTGTTTTCTAGACTTTTGTAATTAGTGTTCTCAGAGACTTGAGTGTTTTCCAGAATGCTCAGGCAGTGATAGATAACCAGGCCTTAGTGACGACTCTGAGGTAACACATGACTAGGGAAAGGATTAGGGATTTTGAAGCTGATGAGAAGTTTTTCTTGGTCCCAAACAGCCTTTGGCACATACAGACTATAGCTTTTATTACATTTAATGATTGATTGATTTAATATGGGTGTGAGGCATGCATATCATGACATCATGTGGCAGGAAGAGGACAACCCTCAGGAGTCAGTTTTCTCCTTCTACCATTTGGGTCCCAGGGATCAAACTGGGGCTGTCAGGCTCATGGGCAAATGACTTTATTGGCAGACTCATCTCCCCAGGTCAATTTGTTAAAACATATCGAAAAAGCCAGGTGGGGTGGTGCACGCCTTTAATCCCATCACTAGTGAGGCAGAGGCAGACAGATCTCTGTGAGCTGGAGGATAGCCTGGTCTACAGAGATAGTTCCAGGACAGCCAGGGCCACACAGAGAAACCTTGTCTCAGAAAACAAACAAACAAACAAAACAGCAACAACAAAAAATGTCAAAGGAGAGTATGATGATCACATCACCTGTGCAGTCAGGAAGCAGAGACACATGCTGGCACTCAGCTGCCCTCTTCTGTTATTCAGTGGGGGACCCTGGCTCATGGAATGGTACTGCCCACAGGCTGTTTCCCCACCTCCATGAACTCAACCTAGACACTCCCCCACAGACATTGAAGGGGTTTGTCTCCTAGGTGACTTTAGACCCTGTTAACTTGACAGCAGTGACCCCTGGAGGCAGGTAGGAGGACAGCTTCTAGAATCCAGAAATGGCAATGCAGGAATTCTCCCCCAGAGCTTTCAGGAAGAATGCAGTCCTGATTTTGGACTGCACATCTTGATTTTGGATCGGAAAGATTAGTTTCAGACTTTTGACTTCTCAAGCTCTATGAGAATAAATGTTACTTTTGGAGGTATAGATTTATGGTAATCAGTCACAATGACAATTAGAAACTAATAGTTTGGTGCCAATCTCTAGAGCAGTGGTTCTCCACCTTCCTAATGCTGTGACCCTTTAATACAGTTCCTCATGTTGTGGTGACCCCAACCATAAAATTATTTTTGTTGCTATTCCATAACTGTAATTTTGTTGCTGTTATGAATCATAATGTAAAATCTGATATGTGGCCTCAAATGGCTCAGGACTCACAGGTTGAGAACCACTGCTCTAGAGAGTTTAGTGGGTGACATTTAGCGTGCCTGGGCCTGTTCACTACCAAGGGGAATGAGAAATCAAGTTTCCTGGATTATTAGAAGGACCAGGATGGCCATAAGGAGGAAGCTCAAACAAGGCTCTGAGGTTGAGGGCCTGATCAATGAAGGCGCAAGAGAACATTATGAAAAGACTAGTCCAAACTACTCAGGATGCTGAGGCTAGAGGATTGCTTTAGCTCAGGAGTTTGAGGCCAGCCTGGGCAACACAGTGAGACCCTCTTTCAAAAATACTACAGTAGCAACAAAAACCTACTGGTACAAGTTCAGAAATGGTTGTTTCCCCTCAAGAAGCTGGCAGGTGTCAAAGATCTCAGTAGCCTTGCTCTTTAGGTGGACAGCCCTGTCCCCAGAGTTCCTTGAGGAGGTTAAGTTCCTGTCTGTGGCAACCTGGATGGCCACTGTCTTTCAGGATCTCTTTCTTCCTCCCAACTCAAATTTCTACTGCAGTTTCCTGGAATCAACTTCCAGATAAACTACTCTGGTCAGTCTACTTACTCCCACTCTCCCTCACATATGGCATCTCCTGGTCTGAGAAGCCTAATCTGGCCTTACCAGTCACACTTCCAGCCACCTCGTGTCTTGATTGGGGTTGGTAGATTTCCAGGAGAGGTGTTTATGGTGGACATGGTCATACACCAACCATCAGAAAGTGGGTACTAACCTACTTCCAAACAATGGGGCCTATACACTTCCGGAGCTCAAGCTTTCTGCTCTTCTTTGGAGGTGTCACACATTTTTGTCAGACAGACTCTCACTCTCCCTCACATATGAGTAATCTATTATGATGGAGCCATAAAAAAACGGTCCCATTCTGCGTCCCCATTAATTTATGCATGTTTGCCCCTCTGACAGGCCATACTACAAAGCTGTCCTTGGGGCAGATGTGGCCTAGGTGCTTGCATAGGACGTCACTGCTCCCTGTTCCCCTGTCCTTTTTCCATATCTGTTGATGTGATAAAATATCCTACAAAAAGCAGCGCAGTGAAGAAAAGGGTTTATGTGACTTACTGCTCCAGATTATGGTCCGTCTTCTGGGGAAAGTCAGGGCAGAAACTCAAGCAGCCAATCACATGACATCCACAGCCAAGAGAAGAGAGGAAGGAGTGGATCCAAGACAACCCACACAGACAAGTCCATAGGCCAACCTGTTACAATCCCTCAGTTGAGGCTCCCTTCTCAGGTGAGTCTAAGTTGTGGCATGATGACAGTTAAGATCTAACCTTCACACCTTCTCTCCCACCTCTCCATCCTTTGGCCACACACTCTAGGTTCCAAACATGCTCTCTTTTCTCCCTGATGTTGATAATCTGTGAGGACTTCCCCTCTGGATTCTTACTTTCTTCCTTCCTTCCTTCCTTCCTTCCTTCCTTCCTTCCTTCCTTTCTTTCTTTCTTTCTTTCTTTCTTTCTCTCTCTCTCCTATTACCTGGAATTTTTGTAGACATTGTCTCATGCATTGCATGTTAAGATTTTTTTGGTTTTGCTTATTTGGCTCTGATTACTTTTTGAGTCAGGATCTTCCAATGCAGCTCAGGCTATCCTCAAACAAAATCTTTCTGCCTTAGGCTCCTGAGTACTGGGATTGCATGTGTGTGCCACTGTGCTTAGCTATGTGTTGAGTTTTATGAGTAATTCTGCCCTGAATTTTGGGGAACACTTGACCTTACTTCTCAATTATGTTGACAGTTAAAAAACAAAAGCTTGGAGCCAGGTGTTGGTGACACATGCCTTTAGTCCCAGGACTCGGGAGGCAGAGGCAGACAGATCTCTGTGAGTTTGGAGACCAGCCTGGTCTACAAGAGCTAGTTCCAGGACAGCCTCCAAAGCCACAGAGAAACCCTGTCTCGAAAAACAAAACAAAGAAAACCCCAAAATTATAATTTCACATGTCAATCCCTTCTCCTTCTCCCTCCCAACCCCCCCACTAGGCCCCTCCCCCCTCTGCTCCCCATAGAGGGTAGGGCCCTCCATGGGGGCTTCCCAAATTCCACAACATCATCTTGGTTGGGCCTAGGCCCTCCCCCATGTGTCCAGGCCTAGAGTGCATCCCTTCACATGGGATGGGCTCTCAAAGTCCCTTCTTACAACAGGGAAAAATACTGGTCCACTGCCAGAGGTCCCATAGGATGCCGAGGCCTCCTTGTTGACATCAATTTTCAGGGATCTGGATCAGTCCCGTGATGGCCTCCCAGACAGCCGACTGGGGTCCATGTGCTCCCCCTTGTTCATGTCAGCTGTTTCTGTGGGATTCACCAACCTGGTCCCGGCCCCCTTGATCTTCATTTCTCCCTCTCTGCAACTGGGTTCCAGAGTTCAGTTCAGTGTATGTCTGTGGATGTCTGCCTCTGCTTCCATCACTGGATGAGGGCTCTAGGATGGCATATAAAGTAGTCATCAGTCTCATTATAGGGGAAGGGCATTTAGGGTAGCCTCTCCGCCATTGTCTAGATTGTCAGTTGGTGTCATCTTTGTAGATATCTGGAAATCTCCATAGTGCCAGATCTCTCCTCGGACCTATAATGGCTCCCTCTGTTATGATATCTCTCACCCTGCTCTCTTCTATTCTTCCCCCAACTCAACCTTTCTGCTCCTCCATTTCCTCCTCTCCCCTCCTCTTCTCCTCCTCACATTCTGCCAGCTCCCTCTCCCCTACCCTCATACCCTGAATTAGCTTAGGAGATCCTGGTCCCTCCCATTCTCCGGGGATCATGCATTTTTCTCTTAGAGTCCTTCTTGTTTCCTAGTTCCTTTGGTGAAGAGGATTGTAGGCTGGTAATCCTTTGTTCCATGTCTAAAATTCATATATAAGAGAGTACATACCATGTTTGTCTTTTTGTGACTGGGTTACCTCACTCAGGATCGTTTGTTCTAGTTCCATCCATTTGCCTGCGAATTTCAAGATTCCGTTGCTTTCTTTCTGCTGAGTAGTACTCCATTGTGTAAATGTACCACATTTTCTCTATCCATTCTTCAGTTGAGGGGAATCTAGGTTGCTTCCAGGTACTGGCTATTACGAACAACACTGCTATGAACATGGTTGTGAAAGACCCCCAGACCCCTAAGGGCCTCAGGATCCCAAGGAGCCCCCAAGACTCAGAAACCAGATCAAGAGCTGTAAAAGCAAGAGGGTTTATTGAGCGAATACACATTCAGGTGTCAGCAATATAGGGGAAGCTGCACACCCCAGCAAGGGTTACAGGCTCCTTAAATAGGAAAAAATCGCAGATCAGCATACACGCAAGGGGCATAAAGTGATTGATTACAAAGTATGATCTCATGTTAGAGTGGTCACCCAGGTGTGACCTGCTTTTCTGCAAAGGAAAAACCATAGAATGTACCCCGGAAAGTCCTTGATTGTCTGTTGGCCCGTCTAAACCATAGGATGTGCCCGGGGTTGGGCCCAACTTCCTTGTAATGGGCCAAGGCCTGTGGGCAACTTTTTCTCTCTGTGAACTAAAATCTTTTAAAACTTTTTCTCTCAGCAAACTAAAATATTTCAGTTGAACATATGTCCTTGTTGTATGAACATGCATAATTTGGATATATGCCCAAGAGAGGAATTGTCTTCACAATATCCACAAACAACATAAAATATCTTGGGGTAACGCTAACCAAAAGAGTGAAAGACATGTGCAGCAAGAACTTTGAGTCTCTAAAGAAAGAAATTAAAGAAGATACCAGGAAATGGAAAGATCTCCCATGCTCTTGGATAGGTAGAATCAACATAGTAAAAATGGCAATCTTGCTAAAAGCAATCTATAGATTCAACACAATCCCCATCAAAATCCCATCACAGTTCTTCACAGACCTTGAAAGAATAATACTCAACTGTATATGGAAAAACAAAAAACCCAGGATAGGGCTGGAGAGATGGCTCAGAGGTTAAGAGCACTGACTGCTCTTCCAGAGGTCCTGAGTTCAATTCCCAGCAACCACATGGTGGCTCACAACCACCCATTATGAGATCTGGTGCCCTCTTCTGGTGTGCAGATATACATGGAAGCAGAATGTTGGCTACATGATAAATAAGTAAAATATTTTTTAAAAAAAAAAACCAGGATAGCCAAAACAACCCTGTATAATAAAGGAACCTCTGTAGGCTTCACCATCCCTGACTTCAAGCTCTATTCTAGAACCATAGTCCTGAAAACAGCTTGGTATTGGCACAAAAATAGACAGATAGACCAATGGAATTGAATTGAAAATCCTGATATTAACCCACACACCTATGAACACCTGATTTTCGACGAAGATGCTAAATCTATACAATGAAAAAAAGATAGCATTTTCAACAAATGGTGCTGGCACAACTGGATTCGGACATGCAGAGGACTGCAGATAGATCCATATCTGTCACCATGCACAAAACTTAAGTCCAAATGGATCAAAGACCTCAACATAAATTCAGCCACACTGAACCTTCTAGAAGAGAAAGTGGGAGATACCCTTGAACGTATTGGTACAGGAGACGGCTTCCTGAACATAACACCAGTAGCACAGACATTGAGATCAACAATTAATAAATGGGACCTCCTGAAACTGAGAAGCTTCTGTAAGGCAAAGGACACAGTCAGTAAGACAAAACGACAGCCACAGAATGGGAAAAGATCTTCACCAACCCCACATCTGACATAGGGCTGATCACCAAATTATACAATGAACTCAAGAAGCTAGCCACCAAAACACCAATCAATGAAATTAAAAAGTGGGGCACAGAACTAATTAGAGAATTCTCAACAGAAGAATCTAAAATGACTGAAAGACATTTAAGAAAGTGCTCAAAATCCTTAGCCATCAGAGAAATGAAACTCAAAACAACTCTGAGATACCATCTTACACCGGCCAGAATGGCTAAAATCAAAAACACCTATGAGAATCTATGCTGGAGAGGATGTAGAGAAAAAGGAACACTCCTCCATTGCTGGTGGGAGTGTAAACTTGTAAAACCACTCTGGAAATCAGTATGGCAGTTTCTCAGGAAAATGGGAATCAGTCTACCTCAACATCCAGCATTAGGTTTCTTAAAAACCAAACATTGGAAAGTTTCAAAGATGTAACCAAGCTTAAAGACAAATATGAGTTATTAAGTGAGGTTTATATTAATAGAAACGACACTTTTTTTTTTTTTTTTTTTTTTTTTTTTTTTTTTTTTTTTTTTTTTTGGAGACAGGGTTTCTCTGTAGGTTTGGAGACTGTCCTGGAACTCTCTTTGAAGAGTAGGCTGGCCTTGAACTCACAGAGATCCGCCTGTCTCTGCCTCCCAAGTGTTGGGATTAAAGGCATGCCCTACCACCTCCCGGCTGGGAACCACACTTTTTTAAACGGGAAATGCCAGCTCTTGTGTATTTTAAGGCAGGCCTAAGTGTGGCATGAGTGGTCACTCCATACCATGAGCCTCAGATTATGACTGGAGTGGCATCTTGGGAGAAGTTTACATATTCAAGTTTTTGTCCGTGGGTGGCCAACATTGTTGATGCTTCTACCATCCAAACACCCCTAACATTCTTTTGTGTATGTGTGCGGGGGATGCACTATTTCTAAAACCACACTGTAGAGAGGCTGACCTTGGGGGCGAGAGGCTTACAGTAAATTGGGAATTCTGGGAATCTCACCCCAGGAATGCTGTCTTCTTTCCACACTGTGACTGTCTTGTGAACTTTAGGATTTGGCAGCCAGTCAAACCAAATAGCTCCTGGCACAAGAGTCAGCAGAGTCCAGAACAATCTCTGCTTCATGGCCTCATGTCTCCAAGGGGCAAATCTTACTCCTTCCCTTTCTATTAAAGAAGATTCTCTTGTCCAAGAACCTGTCTGGACTGTGTTTCCTTTACTTTCCTGTTTGTGTGTGCATGTGCACGAACATGTTAGGATTCGGGCATTACGTTGGCCTGCCCCCATACCTGGCAGGATACACTCAGGCAGTGCCCGACCACCCCCGGGGTCCTATGGCTGCACCTTGTAGTCTGCACCCAGGTACAAAGGTTTCTTTAAGAGGCAAACTCTGCCCACCTTCCCTCTCTGTCTGCCATTTCTCTGAGGAGGAAGACAGATCTCTGTCTCTCTTCTCTCTCTCTCTCTCTCTCTCTCTCTCTCTCTCTCTCTCTCTCTCTTCCTTTCCCAATAAAACTTCCTTCCAATGTACATTCTACTTGATGGCATGTTTGTCCCCTCCCCCCACCATGGAATTCACTGCTGTCCCACCTTGACCCAGATTAACACATGTGATATATATATGTGCAAGTGTATTTGTGGACGGGTGCACACATAGGTATGTGGAGGCCCGACGTTGATGCTGGGTGTGATCTTTACCTTATTTTTTGAAGCAGGCTCTCTCGCTGAACCTGGAGCTTATTGACTAGACTGGCCAGCTAACAAGTCCTAGGAATCCCCCTGTCTCTGCCTCTCTAGTCCTGGTGTTACAGGCACACCACTACACCCAGCTTTTTATGTGGGTGCTAGGGAACTGAACTCGGGTCCTTATGTCTGAACAGCAAGCACTTTACTTACTAAGCCATCTCTCCAGCCCTTTCAAAACCCTTTTCTCTAACATGGCATGTAGTTGCTTTACTGGGAGAGAATACTTACATTTTCAGATTAAAATCTCTGGTCCTACGCATATTGCTAACATACCTGGATGGCCTCATTAAACTCACTGGTTAAAGTCTGTGGAGCCTATAGACTATCCAATCAGATTTTGTTACCCAATGGTCTTCCCTCCAGACGCACACACCCTCAGCAGAGGGGCTATAAGGGGGGCAAGTGTATGTGCCTTGGGGATGAGACTGGAGGCTCCCAGAGAGGGAGTGGGCCAGTGCACTATGAACTAGTCCATTATTCTCCTTCAGTGACTCATTATGGAGAGGGGAAAGAATGAAGAAAGCAAGGTAATGCTTGATGACCATTGCATCCAACACATGTCCTAAGGACTTTCCAGAACCTCATAGCTGAGCTCTATGTAGGACTCAAGCCTTACCACGCCCCCTATTCCATCATTAAAACCGATATTCTCAGCCTTGGCCACACTTTAATTCACTGAGTAGGTGGAGATGGGTGGCATCTTTACAAGAAAAAATGGCACTGAATGCCTATGGTAATGATTTTATCCATTGCCATGCTGTGTGTGAGTCACCCCAACTCTCCTCCATCATGTTTAATGTCATAGCCTATAAAGCAAACTGTGGGTCACTTTAGTTCCATCCCGTCATTGGCTTTCCTTGCCCAGACCATACTTTCTTCCTCTCTCCCTAAATCACCTGTTTGAGACTAGCATCTCCATGCAGACATAGTCCTGGAAGCTTGGCCATTACTTCCTTTCACCATCTGAGGACTGGTTCTGGGCTCTGCCATGCTTGGTAGTTGTGTGCAGATTTTAGATCCTTAAAAACAGTCTGGAGGGGGTGCTGGAGAGATGGCTCAGAGGTTAAGAGCACTGACTGCTCTTCCCAAGGTCCTGAGTTCAATTCCCAGCAACCACATGGTGGCTCACAGCCATCCGTTGTAGGATCTGGTGGTGCGCAGATATACATGTAAGCAGAATGTTATATGCATAATAAATAAATAAAATCTTTAAAAAAAACGGTCTGAGAAGTAGGACCATATACTATCCCTGTTTGATGCCCAGAAAGGTTAAGTGGCTCCTAGAACCTCACCCAGTTCTGGAACTCTGCTCTGTCACTCTGTAATCCGAAGAATGGCTTTCCTGAATGTTATTTGAAAATAGAAAAAAAAATGATCACCACCTGCTTACCTGCTTACTTGATGATAAAGATTAAAAAGACACAGATGTGAGCTTAATGAGCTCAGAGCAGACTAGCTGGGATGCTGAAGTCAGCTGACTAAATTGTAGACACTAGATGTGGCCATGAGTATTTTATATTTATCAACTTGGACTGTCCAAACAAAGTGCCACATACTGGATTGCTTATACATCAATACTTATTTCCCCACAGCTGTGCAGGCTACAAATCCAAGGTCAGGTGCCAGCACAGTCAATTTCCAGGGAGAGCCTCTTTTCACTTGTAGGATAGCCACCAACTTGCTGTATACTTGTGGGGTGGGAGGCAGGGGCACAGAACAGGACACTGTGTGTTTTAACTTCCTCTGCCTCTTTTAAGCACTCCAACCCTACCTTACAGGAAAGGGAGGGTAGGGGACGTAAATGAATGGCTTGGGAACCCATTTAATCTTTATCCCTTCTTACAGGCTTTATCAAGTTCCTATAACATTTCTAGAAAAATTCTAATAGCTCATTTCTCTGTTCATTTCTCCATCCTGAAGAGGGCTGGAGTGGGGTGGGTAACAGAGGCACTCACTCTCTTTTCTGTATTTTATGCCTGGTTTTCAGGAAGGTCACCCCAAAAGACATCAGTTGTTTCATTTAAAGGTGGTGAGGCATTTTCTGTAGCATGAAGATCTGAGTGTTGATCCCTAGCAGTCACATTTAAAAAACAAATGCAGAGGGCTGGAGAGATGGCTTAGCAGTTAAGAGAGTACATTACTCTTCCAGAGGGTCAAAGTTCAATTCCTAGCACCCACATGTTACAGCTCATAACCACCTGTAACTCCAGCTCCAGGGGGACCAAACAATCCCTTCTGGACTGTGAGGGCACTGCACACACACATATAGACATAATTTAAAGTTAATAAAAACCAGTCTTTTTGTTTTGTTTTTCAAGACAGGGTTTCTCTGTCCTAGCTGTCTCTTTGTAGACCAGACTGTCCTTGAACTCACAGAGATCCACCTGACTCTGCCTCTTGAGTGCTGGGATCAAAGACATTTGCCACAATCACCCAACATGAAATCAATCCTTTAAAAAATAAAAATATTTTAAAAGCTGGGTGTAGCAGCATGCACTTGTAATCACAGCACTGGGGAGGTGGAGACAAGAGACTCTGGGCTCATTGACCTAGTCTAATCTGTGAGCTCTAGGTCTAGTCAACGTGCTTCAAGCTAGGTGTGATATAGTGCAAGACTTTAATCCGAGCACTAGGGAGGCAAAAAGCAGAAGCAAGCAGATCTCTGAGTTCCAGGCCAACCCAGACTACAGAGTGAATTCTAGGACAGCCAGAGATGCACAGAGAAACTCTGTTTCAAAAAACAAAACAAGGCGGGCTTTGGTAGTGCATGCCTTTAATCCTAGCGCTCGGGAGGCAGAGGCAGGCGGATTTCTGTGAGTTCTAGACCAGCTTGATCTCCAGATCGAGTGCCAGGATAGGCTCTAAAGCTACACAGGCTCTAAAGCAACCCTGTCTGGAAAAAACAAAACAACAACAACAAAACAAAAACAAAAACAAAAACAAAAACAGAAAAAGACCTTGCCTCAAAACAGAAGGTGGATAAACGACAAAGGAAGATGTCGAATGTTCAGTGTTGATCTCTGGCCTCTACATACACACACACACACACACACACACCACAGAGAGAGAGAGAGAGACAGAGAGACAGAGAGAGAGACAGAGAGAGAGACAGAGAGAGAGACAGAGACAGAGACACACAGAGAGAGTGTAAATAAATAAACCAGAATAATGTAAACAGGCACTTATTTAGCTCTTAGTTGCTGAGTGTTATGCTAATAGCAATGCTTTGCTGTGGTCTCCTATTGTCAGGCACTTTGGACACTTTGTTAGTGATCCACTCAACAGTTTATATGAGGTAGAGATTATCATCTCAATTTAAGGCAACAGATTAAGAGGGTGATTAAATAGTTTGAGATTAATAATTAATTTAAGCTAAGGAAAAAGTGTAGGACTTGGACTCCAGCATCAGCCAAGAGAACAAGATTGGAGAGATAAGACAGGTCCTGAAAGGGGAAAGAATGGAGGCAGAAAATGCCCAAAAGTGGCTGCACAGTCTTACCTCCTTTCTCCTAGGGAGTCCTTTGAGGTACGCAGATGTATTCTCACTTGTCAGAGAGGCTCAGAGAAGTGGGATTTCTTGCCTAAGGGCACTAAGATTTTCTTAGAAGGGTCCTCATGAGCTTGTGTGAGTTCTCCACTGATGAGAAAGGCATCATGGGAGTCTGAGGCATCATGAGTATTGCTCTAGTGCCAGCTCTTAGTTAAGATGCCCTGCTCACACTTGCCTTCTTGGATCAGGATTTCGTCAGAATACCAGAGGATCAGGGATGTGTTATTTTGGTTTTGTGGCTGTGTGTAGGCTGTTAAATAGTTAGTTCTTAAAGCTATGAAACAGTTTCAAGATGTTATTGCTAATTAGGCAGGGTTCTTTAGAGGAATAGAACCAATAGAATGAGCACACACACACACACACACACACACACACACACACACACACACACACACACACTATAGAAAACAGAAGGAGATTTAGAGTTGACATACATGTTAGGGGCTGGGTAGTGAAACAATGGAAACAATGGACATCTGCACTCTAGAGAAGCAGAGAGTTTGGTGCCTCAGCAGGTCCAGCCCAGCACTGAAGGCCTGAATGTTCCCAGAAGAGCTGCTGGAAGAAGGCCAAAGGAACTGGAGTGTGGTGTCCATGGAGGATGGAAGCAACTGCAGCTTGGACTTGCATTCTCAGGAAGTAGTAAAAGCAGGCAGGCAGCATGGCTTTTCCCTTGGACCCCTTTTTAAATCTAGGCTGCTATGGAAGGTGTCTCCCAACTCTGGGGGTGGGGAGGGTCTTCCCTTCAGTTAACCCTCCATCATAGGAGTTCATACAGAGTTCCATGTTGATATATACCTAACTAGCATTCAAATAAAGTTAATCTAGCAAACCTAGAGGTCCATATGATACGTTCCTTCAAGCACATATAATCCGAAAATCCAAAACAGTTCAAATGAACAGCATTAGTTTAAATATGTTTCACTGGAGTGGAGTTGTCACTAGCAACTAGACTGTGGCAACTATGCTGATGGCAAAACTTCAGGTTGCTAAGGGACAGTTTCAAAATAGGGTAAAGTCATGACTCACAGTAACAAAAGAATGAACATGGACCATGATATTATTACACTCACATTCATTAATTATGACTAAAACAGGAAGCTGTTGAGACTGGTCTAAAGAGTGAGATGCTAACCTTTATAAGTAATTTCATAAAGAAACATTAGGAGGTAGTTGCTAGGTTAAAGATTTATCTTTATTTTATATGTATATATTAATGTTTTGCCTGCATGTATGTCTGTGCACCATGTGTGTGTCCAGTTCTAGGATAGATAGGAAACTGGGTTAACCTCCTTTGTAGAGCAATAAATTATAACCTTTGGAATTATATTTTCTGTTAGGGATAAACAAGTTGCACTTTTAGTAGACTAAACTCTACAAGCTAAAATGTTAATTTTACTAAATCTGTTTTTTTAAAGATTCATTCATTTTTATTGTGTATTTGTGTGTACCTGCCTGTATGCCTGTATACCATGCATATGCAGTGCCTGCAGAGGCCAGAAGGTGTCAGATCCCCTAAAACTGTAGTTCCAGCTAGCTGTGAGTCAGCTTGTGGATGCTGGGGACTCGGTCCCAGTCCTCAGCCAGAGCAGTCAAGTGCTCTTAACCACTGGTGTAAATATAATAAACAGTGGGCCTGCTGGGCGTTGGTGGCGCACACCTTTAATCCCAGCACTCGGGAGGCAGAGGCAGGTGGATCTCTGTGAGTTTGAGGCCAGCCTGGTCTCCAGAGCGAGTGCCAGGATAGGCTCCAAAGCTACACAGAGAAACCCTGTCTCGAAAAAACAAAACAAAACAAAACAAAACAAAACAACAAAAAACAAAAACAAAAACATTGGGGCCAATTCAGAACAGTCCCTGGTTCAATCTTATGGAACCTGATCTAGACCCTCTAGGGTCCCAGAAAAGCATTCAAGAAATCTATGTTTTCACAACTATAATAATAGTAGTAGTAGTGGTGGTGAGAGTAATACATTGTTTGCCCTTTTCACAAGTTAACATTTTTCTTGGTAGCTCAAAAGAAATGTAGCTGAAATTTCTGTCACTTTTCACAAATTGAGAATGTAGTGCCACCAAATGGAAGATGCAGTAATTTTATTTTTCATGATAGGTACTAGGGGGTGGGGAGTGAGAAGGGACTGTTTCCCTTAAAGGCCTCGATAAATAAATAAATCTTTCCAAATATTCACTTCTGTAAAATGAGAAGTATATATTAAACATGTCTACAGCAGACTCAGTTGTGATAGATGTCTTGAAAGAAAGCACCTGTGCCATTGAGGCATGAACAGAATTAGCCATTTTTGACATTTATCTCTAATTTTTTTATTTAGTGGGTGGGGGGGAGAGCCATGCCACAGTACAGTGTGGAGGTCAGAGGACCACTCTCAGAAGTCCATTCTCCCCTTCCACCATGAGGGCTCAGGAGACCAAATTCAGGTTGTCAGGCTTGGCAGCAAGTACCTGTATCCACTAAGCCATCTGACAGGCTCTGAGACTCCTGCAAATTGTCTTATGGCTTCTGTTCTTATTCTGTGGTATGTGCCTGCACACAAACATACACACACTAACAGATATAAACATGTATGGTCAAAATGGGACATGAACTAGCGGGTTTAAGTGTAATTGAACATAAGACATTCAGTGAAATGTTTCCAGATTGTTGCTTGCATTGAGTGAAGTGCCATTTGTTGAAGTGTGGTGTGACATCAAAGAACAGCCACAATGATCTGAGAAGTCTACTAACCATGCTTCTTTTCACAGTTCCATATATACATGAGGTCGGTCACATTTTCTTCATATATGTCAACAAAAATTTGTCAATATATGCAGATATAAGAAACCCAGATACCTTCTGTTGAACTGAATATTAGCTCTGTAAAAAGTATAAAATATACTCTTCTCACTAGAGTGAAGGCAAGGGTGTAATGATTTTACTAGACCCAAGATAAATGATAAATGGATATATAAATGATAATAATAAAGAAATGTGGGAGCACTTCTCTGCCCTTGCGATTGGATCCCCTGACCCAAGAGAAAGAGCCAGAGAGAGAGAAAGAGAGAGAGAGAGATCATACCTCATGCTTTCCTCTTTCTGCTCCTTCCGCTTGAAGCCACACCCAAAGGGGTGTGGCTGCCGCTACACTAGAGTTTTCTTTTGGGAAAGAATCTTTTCTTCCTTTCTTTCTTTCTTTCTTTCTTTCTTTCTTTCTTTCTTTCTTTCTTTCTTTCTTTCTTTCTTTCTTTCTTCCTTCCTTCCTTCCTTCCTTCCTTCCTTCCTTCCTTCCTTCTTTCTATTTGTTTTTTTTTGTTTTGTTTTGTTTTTCTCTGTGGCTTTGGAGGCTGTCCTGGAACTAGCTCTTGTAGACCAGGCTAGTCTTGAACTCACAGAGATCCGCCTCTGCCTCCCGAGTGCTGGGACTAAAGGTATGCGCCATCACTGCCCAGCATAAGAAACTTTTTTTTAAAAATACCATTCATGTTAACAATGGTTTATTATTAATATCTGAAAACAAATTAGTTATCTTTGCCTCACTTTAAATTCTTTCCATTCCCTTTCTTTACATTTTTCTTTGCTTTCTTTTCTTTCCCTTTTGTTTTTCCCCTTTTTCACATCTGTTTTTGAGATGTATCCCAGGCTGGCCTTAAACTAGAAATATACCTAAGGATGACTCTGTATTACTGACCACCCTCTCTTCCTCCCAAATGCTGGGATTCCAGGTGTGTTCTACCACACCTGGTTTATTTGGTACTGTGGAAGGAACCCATGGTATTATGCATGCTAGGCAAGCACTCTGTCAGTTTGACTACATCTCTAGACCCTTAGCTTTAATTTCTAATATGGAAACACTCTTTGAAATTCTCAATTATTAAGATTACAAATGACTCCCAAGACCCAAAAAAGTCATCACTGGCCAGACCTTCATCTTCATATAACCTCAAAGGGACAGACTGCCTACCTGCTTGCACTTCTGTGCTTTCTTTTTGACACATGTGCCTGTGCAGATGTGAATGTGTGTGCATTAGGGTGCATATAGGTGTGTGGATACACATGCAAATATACATATATGTGTGTGTCTGTATGTGTGACCAGAGATCAATCTTAGATGCTGTTCCTCAGGCACCATATACCTTGTTTTTTGAGACAAGGATCTCTCACTAGGATCTGGTGCTTGCTAGTTAGGCTAGGATGGCTGACTGATGAAGTCCAAGGATCTGCCTGTCTCTGCTCTCCCACACTGGGATTACAAGCAATCGCCACCAGGCCTAGCTTTTACCTGGGTTCCGTGGTCCTCATGCTTGCATGGCAAGCACTTCTCTGACTAGGTTATCTCTGAGCCCATGTTTTAGATATTTTGTTTTTCTTAAGAGAGCTCTTCTGAATTAAACACATGTATATTCCACATGCTGTGTGATGACTTTTCATGTCCACCTTTTTTTTTTTTAGATTTTATTTTATTTTTTATTTTTATTTATTATGTATACAGTCTTCTGCCTGCACGCCAGCAGAGGGCACCAGATCTCATTCAAGGTGGTTGTGAGCCACCATGTGGTTGCTGGGAATTGAACTCAGGACCTCTGGAAGAACAGTCAGTGCTCTCAACCGCTGAGCCATCTCTCCGGCCCTCATGTCCACCTTTTGGTGTTTGTGACTAGGAAAGTTTTCTATATACATGCTTCATGTCCTTTGGCCTCTACTCGTTTACATATGAGATCACTTCTGTTTTCCCTCCCTTTAGCTTGTAACAATTCAAATAGCACTATTCACCCCCAAATTTACCTAAACATAATGACACTGCAAACACTGAACCCATGAGGTGACATTTAGTGGTATCTTGAAATATGCAACTGTTAGCTTTTTGTTGTTGTTAGTTCTAAAGATGGAACCCAGGCCTATAAAAGCTCCACCACTCACACACACATATGACAATGACTCTGAAAAGCCCACTCTGAGAGACCCAAGCTGAAACTGTTTCTGCACAGTGGCCAGATCCATGCAACGAATCAGAGAGGCTGTGAAAGCTTCTGTTGTCATCACTGTGTGCTTAGTGCCTTAAGTGCTATTCCTAGAAATCATCTGAAGACTTGTTCCTTTATTTCTATGTCCTGGGTCTAAGTTTGAAAGCTTTCCTCTCAGCTTCTTGGCTTACTGAGGGTCCACAGATGTCTTCAGCCATTTTTTTTTCCAATTAACATACACTGGCTGGACGTTGGTGGCTCACACCTTTAATCCCAGCACTGGGGTGACAGAGGCAGGTGGATCTCTGTGAGTTTGGGCCTAGCCTGGTCTACAGAATGAGTTCCAGGATAGGCTCCAAAGCAATACAGAGAAACCCTGTCTCAAAAAAACAAAAACAAAAACAAAAAAATACACACTGTGTTGGGCCCTCCAGCATATTTTGTTTGGTTCTCCCTGGCCATGTCTACTATCTATGTCTTATGTCTTACAAACCTTCCTTTCTCCCCTTAAAAGGTTGATCAAGGGTAGGGGGGACACTGCTGATAAAGTGCTTGCCGTGGAAACATGAGGACCTGGGTGAGAGCTGCAGTGGCTCACATGTGTAATCCCAGCTCTGGGGATGCAGGGACATGTGACATGTGGATACCTAGGGTTTACCTGCCAATCTAGCCTATTTGGTGAGCCTCACGTCAACAAGAGACCCTGTCTGAAAAAACAAGATGGATGGCTCCTGAGGAAGAATGTTGAAGGCTGCCCTCTGGCTTCACAATCACACATGGATCTGTACACACAGATTAGCGCGCGCGCACGCACACACACACACACACACACACACACACACACACACACACACACACAAACATACACAGTCAATCAGTATTTTCTCCCATAATCCCCATACCTCAGAAACAGATCACATCCTCTTTTTGCAGATGGCTCTCAGATGCTTAGCTCTAGCTTGGCCATTTACTATCCCTTCGACCCTGAGAGCCCCAGTGTCCCTGTCTATAAAATGGTCATCCCCCTCAGGCACTGTCTGCTGTGTGGAGCTACTGCAAAGCTCAAATTGGACAAACTATCCCGGGAATCACAAAGGACTAGCCAAATGCAAGCTGACAGTAGAGCAGACCTGGGCACATTTAATATTCTCTTCATGATCCTTCCATCAAGCTAGACAAGAGAGGCCTCAGGGCAACAGATCAACATATTGAAGATTTAGGAACATGAGTCTCACCCAGAGGGTATTTCCCCCCTGCTTTGCTTCTAATTGCAATACATTATTTCCAAGCACCCTGGTGCTTAATGATTTCCCCCAGTCTGTGAATGGAAATGGGAAACACTCAGCTTCTCAAACTGATGATGGTTGCTGCAAGCAACACAGAGTAACTAGGCTGATCTAGAAATAGAACTCTCTGCCTTGAATGACTATCTTTCTTCTTATAATGTAACCACATTACAGAGAAGTTGAAAACAAAAAATCACCCATAATCTACCTCTGAACACAACTCTGCATGCATTTGCCCAATATAGCCTAGTTATTATCTGTGAGCATAAACAGCAGGACTGCAATGAAAATGGACATATAATTTTGTATTCTGTAATTTTTCCCACTAACATAGCAAGCATTTCTGTGTAGATTCCATGTTTATCTCTGTGCATATGTGTGAGCACATGTGCACATGCATGTACGTGAGTGTATGTGCATATGGAGGTCAAAGGTCAATGATGGATGTCTTCCTCAATCATTCACCTTATTTTCCGAGATAGGGTCTCTGCCAACCCAGATCTCACCATGTGAGCTGGACTGGCTGGCCAACAAGCCTTAGAGATCCTCTTGTCTCGGACTCCACCAGTGCTGGGATTACAGATGCATACAGCCACATCCAGCTTTTTAGGTGGGTACTGGGGATCCAAAGTCAGCTCCTGCTTGCCTAGCAAGCACTTTACCATCTGGGCCCCCTTGCCTGTCCCTATCATTTTAATGTCAACATAGTATTCCATGAGTATAATTAGTCAAGATCCCTTTGGGTCAAGATTTAGGTTTTGCTATTGGTTTTTATCTTGGTGCTATGGGTATTGTTATTTCAATAGACCGATTTTTGTTGTTGTTTCTATTGTTTTTGAGACAGGGTCTCTTTCCATATCCCTGGATGTCCTGGAACTCACTATGTAGACCAGGCTCACCTTGAACTCAGAGATCTGTCAGCTTCTGCCTCAAAAGTGCTGGGATTAAAGACATGAACCACTATGTCTTGTTTGGGCAGACTTTTTTTTTAAGATTTATTTATTTATTATGTATACAGTGTTCTGTGTGCATGTGTCCCTGAAGGCCAGAAGAGGGCACCAGATCTCATTATGGATGGTTGTGAGTCACCATGTGGTTGCTGGGAATTGAACTCTGGAAGAGCAGCCAGTGCTCTTAACCTCTGAGCCATCTCTCCAGCCCATTTTAAAGGCAGTATTTTGCCTTTTAAGGTAAGATCTCCCCAGCACTTGGGAGGCAGAAGCAGGCAGATCTCTGTGAGTTCGAGGCCAGCCTGGTCTCCAGAGCGAGTGCCAGGACAGCCTCCAAAGCTACACAGAGAAACCCTGTCTCAAAAAAAAAAACAAAAAAAAGAAAAAAGAAAAAAGAAACCCTGTCTTGAAACGCCCCCCCCCAAAGTAAGATCTTAAAAATTAGATTAGCTCAAAGGGTATGGAAAATCTTCAGGTTTTTTGTTTGTTTGTTTGTTTGTTTGTTTTTCAAGACAGGGTTTCTCTATAAGTTTGGAGACTGTTCTGGAACTCTCTTTGAAGATCAGGCTGGCCTCGAACTTACAGAGATCTGCCTGCCTCTGCTTTCCGAGTGCTGGGATAAAAAGCGTGTGCCGCCACCACCCAGCAAATCTTCAGTTTTCTTGCAAGCATGTCTGTTGTTTTCCAAAAGAATCTCACAAATTATGTCAATAAGTATGTGTGAGATCACTGCAACCATCCCAGCAACATGGGATTTTTAATAAGATTTTACTAATATACCAAATAGAAATGCTTTTTAAAGATCTACTTTTATTTATGTGAGTGTGTGTGTGTGTGTGTGTGTGTGTGTGTGTGTGTGTGTGTGTGCCATCTGTGTGCGGGTGCTTACAGAAAACAGAGGCTAGAGTTACAGGCAGTTGTGAGCCACCTTATATGGATGCTGGGAACTGAAATCCAGTCCTTTGCAAGAACAAGTGTTCTTAACTGCTATCTTTTTTAGTGCTATTTTTATTTCCACAAATTAGAGAAATTTTCAGAGGCTACATTTTAGAGGATAAACATTTGGCACCAAGAAGAGAAGTTCTGGTAGCAAGTTGTATCTTAACCAGGCAGTGGGAAGCATGTTGGTACCCAGTCCCTTCTGAAAGCATGAGAACTGCCAGTCCAGCCTCCCCTTTCTCCTTCACATCCAGAACTGAAACACCCAGTAAAGTGGACTGTACTGAAGTAATTACATGCACTGTTGGAACTCACCAATAGACAGATGTAGAATTGTTGAACTTCTAAAGCAGCAACATAAGCTAATGGTCCAGAAGGGATGAGATTGGCAGCATGCAAGTTCCCATCTGATGACTGCCATCTACACTCAGGAAAGATTTCCAGGCAAACAGAATCTGGTGTGGTGTTTATAGCTTCTTAGAGGGAGCCAAGCCTCTTAGCTTTGCTATGTATATCAGCTCCCAAGGGAACTGGACTGGGAAAAGATCACTCCGGTTTTCTTGGTTTTAGGATGTTCATTTGCTTGAAAGAAGTGACATGAAACTTGTGAATCAGAATCTTGGAAACACTTTGAGGGATGCAGATGGCAGAAATGAGTATAATTTAGGAAGTGTAACAGAGGCTGCTGAGATGGCTCAGCAGGTTAAAAGTCAAGAACGATGACTTTATAGTTAGCAAAAGCCTTCCCATTCCGAAGGCTGCTACTTTGTCTGAATGATGGTGTCCTGTGCTTGCCTTATAGCTTTTTAGTTTCATGAGGTTCCACTTATTAATTGTTGTTCTTAGTAGTGTGTGTGCTAACAATGTTCTGTTCAGAAAGCCATTTTCTGTGCCAATGAATTCAAGATTATTCGCACTTTCTCTTCTACCAGATGAATGAGTGAATAAATAAAACTTTTTAAAAAAAGATTTATTTATTTATTATGTATACAATGTTCTGCCTGCATGTATGCTTGCAGGCCAGAAGAGGGCAGCAGATCTCATTACAAATGGTTGTGAGCCAACATGTGTTGCCGGAAATTGAACTCAGGACCTCTGGAAGAGCATCCAGTGCTCTTAACCTCTGAGCCATCTCTCCAGCTCCCTAACTTTTTAAAAGATCAGTTACATTTTCACTATTTCAAATATTGGTTCAGGTACTCTCTTTGTGTGTGTGTGTGTGTGTGTGTGTGTGTGTGTGTGTGTGTGTGTGTGTGTGTTGTTTTTCAAGATGGGTTTCTATGTGTAATTCTGGTTGTCCTGAAACTAGCTTGGTAGACCAGGTTGGTCTTGAACTTACAGAGATCTGCCTGCTTCTGTCTTCTTCTGATTCCTAGGATTAAAGGTGTACGCCATCACGGCAAGGTTTTAGGTGCCCTTAAGACAAGCAAAGAGAATGACAGACTTAATTGTGATCACTCTAAAGTCATATATAGAGAAATATACTATTAAAAGTAAATTGTTACACATGGCAATGCAAGCAGAGGTGGCTTAGTTTTAATAATTTTATTTATTTAATTATTTATGGTTTTCTTTTTTGTTTGTTTGGGTTTTTGTTTTGTTTTGTTTTTTGAGACAGGGTTTCTCTGTGTGGCTTTGGAGCCTGTCCTGGAACTCTCTCTGTAGACCAGGCTGGCCTTGAACTCACAGAGATCTGCCTGCCTCCGCCTCCCGAGTGCTGGGATTAAAGGCCTGCACCATCAACGCCCCAGCTATTTTAGCTTTTCAAAACAAGAGTTTCTCTGTGTAGCCCTGGTTGTTCTGGAACTATCTCTGTAGACCATTCTGGCCTTGAATCAGAGACTCTCACTCCTGAGTGCTGGGACTAAAGGCGTGTACCACCACCGCCCAGCTCATTTTATTTTTTAAATTATGTGTATTTTAAATGTGTGTTGGTATGCATACAGGAGTGCATTGCCTCCTAGATTACTAAGGGGGTTTGTGGTTCAGTTGGTAGAGTGTTTACCTAGTATGCAGGAGGCCCTGAGTTAATCCCCAGAGCCATATAGACTTGGCACGGTGCCATACACCTGCAATCCCATGACTTAGGACAAACAGATCAAAAGTTCAAGGTCATCTTCAGTTACATAACAAATTTGAGGCAAGTCTGGGTTACATGAGACCTATCTCAAAATAAAATAAAATAAAATAATGAATTTAAAAAAGGCTTCCTTGTTTCATTTAAATGACAGTATAAAACAATATTCCCGTGGTTTTTATTTTACACTCAGAAACTGACTCCAGGAAACTAAAGACCTTGCCCCAAGGTCACATGCCTCAGAAACAATCATAGATGTTACTCAGACAGTGTTGGCACCTGCCTTTAATCCCAGCACTTTTGAGTCTGAGGCAGGCGGCTCTCTGTGAGTTCAAGGCCAGCCTGGTCTACGAAGTGAATTCCAGACAGTCGGGGTTATTACACAGAGAAGTCCTGTCTCGAAATCCCCATCCCCCCAAAAAGTTACTGGAGTCCTTTTAGTCTACGGAGGAATCAGTTAACTTGTCCCCTAGGTGGGCCGACTCCTCTAGGCAAGACAAGAACCAGGTGAATGCAGACTGTGAACAGCAGGTGGCAGCAGTGTCCTTGGAGTTCCAGCCTGTGCCTCTCGGTCCTCGGAAAGCAAGGTCAATATGAACCATCGCAGGGGGCTTGAGTAACGTGTGACCTGTCCCCAGCACTGGGTGGCCATCCATTCCCCTGCAGCAGATCCCCGAGGGATGAGTCTGGGAAAGGAGAGTCAGCTGAAGGGACGGCTGGGTGGTTAAAAGCTTGGCTTTTGAGGCTCGTGGTCCCCTGCACCTACGTCAGGAGGTTCACAACTGTCACTCCAGCTTCAGGGGATCCTATGTCTCTGACCTCCAAGAGTATACATATACGACCCACACACATGCACATAATTAGAATAAATTTTTCCAAAAAGATTCAACTTCTACATTTCTACAACGGAAAAGCTCCTGCCTAGAAGGCTGGGATCCTGGCGAGGGCTTCCGTTTCTATCATTCATTCTACCCTCCCACTGCATTGTGAGATTCAAATATCATGCCAATGTAATGGAGTGATAGAGAATAACTTAGGTTGTGGTGGAGGGGGAAGAGAGATTTGCATGAGCCTTGAAGCTGGACAGACTGGAAATCGGATTCAGTTGGAGTACTTGTGCAAATTACTTAATAGCCCAGTTTGACTGTAAAATGGTGCTAGTATAAGTTATCATGTAGATTATGAGATTTTTTTAAAAAAACCAGAAAGGCCATCTGATAATTATTTGGAAGATGCCTTAAGACCTTTAAAATGTAGAGAGCTGAAAAAAATGATGCTGCGGTTAAGAACATTGGCTGTCATTCCAGATGATGGGGGTTACATTCCTGACCTCCACACATGTGATGGTGGCATGGCTCCCAAATTAAATAGATAAGTAAATAAAGTAATAAATAATGAAGTAATTAAAAATATATAAAGAAAGAATTCAGAAGCAGTCAAAATAATTTTAGATGAGGGCTAGAAATAGTTTCATGCAGAAAAAATTTAAAATATTTTTGTTATTTAGCCTTCTAGTTGTTAAAATATTACTGTTTAAGTTGTTTGAACTGAAAGAGATAAGTCTGGTTTAAATATGTCCTCAGTGGCTGGGGCATTGGTGGCACACACCTTTAATCCCAGCACTCAGGAGGCAGAGACAGGCGGATCTCTGTGAGTTCTAGGCCAGCCTGGTCTACAGAGCAAGAGCCAGGATAGGCTCCAAAGCTACACAGAGAAACCCTGTCTCCGAAAACCAAGAAAATAAAAACAAAAACAAAAACAAAAAACAAACCCACTTGGGAGGCAGAGGCAGGCAGATCTCTATGAATTCAAGGACAGCCTGTAGTCTGGTCTACAAAGTGAGTTTCAGGACAGCCAGGGCACACAGAAACCCTGTCTGGAAAACCCTCGGTGAATTAATTATTCAGTAATTGACTAAATTGATAATTTGGTGAATTTTGGTATTTGGTTACACTGATTTTTTGTTTGTTTGTTTTTTGTTTTTTGTTTTTTTGAGACAGGGTTTCTCTGTATTGTTTTGGAGGCTGTCCTGGAACTAGCTCTGTAGACCAGGCTGGCCAAACTCACAGAGATCCACCTGCCTCTGCCTCCTGAGTGCTGGGATTAAAGGCGTGTGCCACCAATGCCTGGCTCGGTTACACTGATTTTTTAATGAATTTTTCAAGTATATGTACATATTGTGTGCACCTGAGTACATACAGATGTTCATGGAGGTAAAAAAAATGTCAGATCCCTGGGAACTGGATAAGCCACCTGATGTGGGTGCTAGGAGCTGTATCCAGATCCTCTGCAAGAGCAGTAAATGTTCTCAATGTTTGAGCCATCTCTCTAAGCCATGTTTGCAGTGATTTTGGCAAATGGACTTGTATTGATCGGACATGGAGTGGTACTCAATGTACTTATATACTTGCTGAATTAATTAATATGTGAATAGATGAATTAGAGGAATCTTGACATCAGTAAAATGATCTTTCTATATTCATTGACTTCATGTGATGTCAGCATTTTAAGAGCTCTGAAAACTTTCTGGGTCATGAAAACTCACTCCCCCACATCCCTACCCCCACTTGGCTCACTGCTTATGCAGAGGCTACTTAATGATAGCCAGTGATTCCCTGAAGCCTCTCAGGGTCACAGTGCTCTTCAAAGAGGAGCCAAGCCTGGCTTATACTCACTTGCCCTAGAGCACTGGCCCTGGCAGTTTACCTGATTTCTCATCCATCACACAGGGATAAGTCTGAGGCCTGACTTCCTTGTCCCTAGCATGACTGTATAAACTACATAGATTGAACGGATCAGGAAAGTGCTGGATGGGTGATAGTCCACTCTTATGAAAATCAAACTTGGCCGGGCAGTGGTGGCACATGCCTTTAGTCCCAGCACTTGGGGGGCAGAGGCAGGTGGATCTCTGTGAGTTTGAGACCGGCCTGGTCTACAAGAGCTAGTTCCAGGACAGCCTCCAAAGCCACCTGTCTGGAAAAACAAAAAACAAACAAACAAACAAACAAAAAACAAAATAGAAAATTAAGCTTAGTGATAGAGTGGTTATTAAAGACCAGGGAGATCTAGCATTGGGAGGCTCAGACCTGCTTTCTGGCCACTTCTTTTTCTGGTCACCAACATCCACAATAGACAGGGATGCATACCTATTTAACTGCTTTCCCCAAGTCACCTGCCAGCGAGGAAGAGGAAAATTCCAATGGCCCTTCCAATCCCTGCACTGCCCACTTCAGGAATGAACATTGCCTGGAGTGGGGAGGGGTGAGGCAAGAAGAGGAAGTCTAGGTCCTGTAGTCACCAGGCTAGGTGGGTCCACTCCCAGCTGGTCTCCTTTTCCATCTGTCTGGCTGTATAGTTAGTCTGCTATATAGGGGGGAAGGGAGCCTGCTGGCTACCATGAAACGATCTAGGTGTCGAGGGTGGGAAAAGAGAGAATACAGCTTCGGGTGACAGGGACAGCAATAGTCTAAGCCTGAGAACAACATCAAAGACAAAAAATGAGGGCTTGGGGAGAGAGATGCCTGGGGAATGCTGTTTATTCTCTGTCCTTTTCTCAAGTCCAAGAGTGAAATCATTAGAGGAAGAAAAAGGCACCAAAGGGCAAAGAGCCAGCCATTCTGCCATCAGTGTTCACTTTTAGTGCTTGATGGTGGCAGACATTCCAGTCAAAGCCAGAAGACCCATCACTGCTAGGTGACACTGCCAGGCAGTGGCCCAGGTGCCTGGTCTCACCAGGCCACTTGCTACCAGCCATGCAGTGAATTATCCCACTTATCTTGTGTTTATTTGTTGTTTGTGGGTGTGTGGTGTGTGGTGTGTGTGTGTGAATGTGGGTGTATCTATCTAGCATCCGTCTATCTATCTATCTATCTATCTATCTATCTATCTATCATCTATCAAGAGAGATCTACCCTTCCCTCTTTCTCTGCTCTATCAACCCAGCTCTTTACACCAGTCAAGGTGCCTTTTCCTCCCAAGAAACTTTTATGCCTGCCATGTTAAAGCTCATCCCCCTGAATAACGTTTCCGGGGTAAAAGTACTTAGATATGAACAGACTCTGAACTGGAAGGTTCTGAGGTTCTGCTAATCTAAATTATCATGCAGTGCAGCTATAGAGCCCCATCCACTCCTCAAATATCTGGCTTAATGAAGCCTGAACCTCAGTGTGGGAGCCTGTGCCTGGGGCTGCTTTGAGACTGCTACACGCCCCAGGGCCTTCTAAGAATAGAATCCACTTCCAATATTGTTATCTGGAACACTCAACACACTCACATTTTACATTAACTAGAAAATGTTTACTGTGGAAAAGATCAAAAGGACCTAATTGTCTTCTTTTTTAAAATTTTTTTCTACTTTTTCATGTATGTGGTATATGTGTGTATGTTTTTTGCATGTGTGTGGGAGCATATGATTACATGTGGAGGCCCAAGGTTGACATCAGGAATCATTTACTCCATTGCTCATCCAACTTACTGAGCTAGGGTCCCTCTGTCAAACTCTCAGCTGACTGATAGGTCCAGTCTTGCTACCAGCTTGCTTTAATGGTCCCACCTCTGCCTTCAAAGGCTGGGATTACAAGAGAACCACCATGCCCACTTGGCATTTATGTGGGTTTCTGGGGATTTGAACTCAGGTCCTCCCTTACACTTGTTCAGAAATTATTTACAGCTGAGCCATCTTCCCAGCCCCAGGATCTTACTCTTTTTTGAGATTTTAGACAAGCCACAGATGCTCACTTACTACATAGATTGGCCTGGTTTCATCACCCAGGCACAGGAGTTTGAGACAGCAAGAAACAAACGTTAGCATTATTTCCTAACAGAGAATTTAGAGGTTTAAAGTGATTGCATGTTTTCTGGACACTTAATTAAAACACCTTAGTTTTCATCTCATTCCTGCTTTATGTGTGGTGCCTCTTGTTTCTTCACAAGCCTTTGGGCAAAGCTCATTGGCTGGGGGCCTTGTGCCAGGGAAGCGACTGACCAGATGGCTCTGCTTGTGGCTATGAATAGAGACTGTCAAGATTTTAGCCTTCTCCTACCTCCCTTCCAGAGCCTTTCTGATTCCTTGAGCCTCCTGTCTGCCTGTTCCTGCTGCATCGCTATCAAACCTGGCCATGATACTCAACCCTTTCATGGTTATACCGGATGTATCACAAAGTTGTGGACAAAGTCCGAGTCATGGACAGCTGTCACTCTGGTTACCTGGCCTTTTGCCTTCTGGTTGGCTCCAATCTCGTCCATTGGATGTCTGCATTCTCTCTTTCTATACCCTACCTCATTCTGCACCTCCCAACCTGCCTGTGCCTACAGTCTTGTATCCTGCTCAGGGTAGTTTTCCAGGGGCCTTAGGCTACAGGGTCCCCTTCTCTTTTCTGTTGCACAGGATGCCACCCAGATCAACACCCTTGAATCTGTAGAATGATATTATCTGTCACAAGCATAACTGTTGTGTCTCCTCTCCCTCAAAGTTCTGAGTCCGGAGCTGCCACCATGAACATCCCAGGACTGGAACCTGGTTACTACCTGCTGGGAGTGACACTCGTGTTTGTCTTTTGGCATGTTCCCACCCATAAGAAAGAAGTAGCGAGGTGAATGTGGCATTTAGCTTCATTTCACCTGCATCTTCTCCTGCCTCTGGGCTCCTCTGAATTTTAGCCTTGCAAGGTAGATTTGTAATTCCTCCAGTCATTGAGGAGTTGGGTGGAAAAGTCCTAGCAAGCGCTAGGCCTCAGCCTCTTTCCTCCTCACTGCCTTTGACACTGGACTTTTCCTCACTCCGAATTTCCTTCGGCAAGCAGAGGCTTGCTGCTTGTTGAAAGCAACAGTGGCCTGGAGGATGAATTGAAAGGCCCGTGTGCAGGGAGCAGGACGGCTTCTCCATATATCTATTGAGGAAGAGGCTCATAAGAGCAAAAGTACCCAGGGTCTGCAGCAGTCATCCTTTGGCCCTGTTTATTTTTCTTTTCTTTTTTTTTGGGGGGGGGGTCTTTCGAGACAGGGTTTCTCTGTGTAGCTTTGGAGCTTATCCTGGCACTCACTCTGGAGACCAGGCTGGCCTGGAACTCACAGAGATCCACCTGCCTCTGCCTCCCGAGTGCTGGGATTAAAGGCATGGGCCACCAATGCCCAGCTTTTGTTTTTTTTTTTTTTTTTGTTTTTTGTTTTGTTTTTTTTTTTTTTTTTTTTTTGGTCTTTGGACCTGTTTAACAGGCAGGGATCTACCTAAAGGATAGGTGTGCTACTTAGGGGACAGCGCTGGACTCAGCAATAATGAACTAATTAAGAGGCCAATTCTGTCAGCATAGTCAACCTGCAATGCCCCCCTTTCTTAGGCAATTTTCCTTAAGCAGAGAAGCCATTCAGGGTGTTTGTTTTTCTTCTGAATAGGAAAACAGCAGAAAGATGTGGCCTGACTTCAGACCAGACCTGTTCTTCATCTCCTGTCAAGTCAGTGGGCAAGGGTATACTGCCATTCCAGTTTCACAGGGACAGGAAAGCAGAGCTAGGGCATGCCCTGCATGAAGGGGATCGGTTCTTTGTTGGTGGGAGTTTTGTTCTTTGGATTTTACAGCTCATTTCTGGTATCCCTGACATCTGGATAGTCCATCAGAAGGCCTGGGACTTTGCACTGCTCACCCTGACCACTCCTACAGGCCCCTCCCTTGCTCAACAACTCACTCAGTAGAGTCTAAGATGAAATACAATCAGCCTGGTGCTCCAACCCCAGCTCTATCATTTCCCATCCCTGTGTCCTTTTGAACCTTTAGTGTGGCTATCAGTCGAAATGGGAATAGCACTGCTGATTCATGTTACAGGTGATGTAAATAAAATATACTATGTAAAACCATTGAGCCATGGAAGCTTAGGGTTGTCTGCCCAGTAACATGGTGTAGGGTATGTGTCTCAAGGCTGGGTTTACATGCTTTTTATTCACTAACCCTAGCTAGAGCAAATATGGGATGGACAGCCTTTGCTGCTTCCTCTGTCTGATGCAAGGAGCCCCTCTGTGTCTTTTCCTCCTCCTCCTCCTCCTCCTCCTCCTCCTCCTCCTCCTCCTCCTCTTTCTTCTTCTTCGTGTGTGTGTGTGTGTGTGTGTGTGTGTGTGCGTGCGCGCGCGCGTGTGTGTTTATGTGTTTATGCGGGATCTATGTAGGTAGAGTACATACATGCACACATGTATGCAGGCACATGTGAAAGCATGTACATGTGGATACCAGAGGAAGTCAGATATCCTACCTGCTGTATACTCTCTGTCTCCCTTAGGGTCTCTCACTGACCTCGGGGCTAGACCAGTGGTCCATGAGTCCCTGTGACCCTCCCTGTAGTGCTGGGTGTTAGGAATAAAGCATGAGGAACCTTGGCAGATTCCACGGCAGGTGAGGATGACCAAGGCAAAGGGACAAACATGCCAGGTAGACAGAGCTTAAGTGAGAAGTTTTATTAGAAAGGGAAAGGGGGTGGGGAGAAAAGAGGCAAAGAGACACAGAGAAGACAGAAGAGAAGAGGGAGATGTCTGCCCCAGGGGAACAGCGGGAAAGAGAGAGCAGAAAGAGCGGGAAAGAGAAGAATGGAAAGAGAGCGTAAGTCGGCGGAGGTCTGTCTTTTAAAAGGGTCCTTTGCACCTGGGCTGACCAGGATACTGCTTGAGTGCATTTTGCCAGGGGATAGGGGCAGGCCAGTATAATGCCTGAATCCTTACACTGTGGTTACAGGCCTGTGCAGGCACACGCAACTTTCGCTCCTTGCATGGCAAGCACTCTCACCCTCTGAGCCACTCTCCCCCCCCCTTTTCTTTTTAATGACTTGGTCCCATCCACCGATTATCTTATCTGCCTTCTTAACTTTATATGCAGCCTCATTTCCACCAGCTCCGAGAAGGCAGACAAGGGCGCCTCACAGGAAATGCTCGGGATATGACGTTAGGAACCCTCCATCAAACACAAGCCCTGCTACCCTTAGCTGTGAGATCAACCATCTGGTCTCTGGCTCCACATCTGTAAAATGAGGCCTGTCTTCCCAGTCTAACATCTTTGATGATTTTAAGACTCTAGGCAACTTGGAAAATTTCTTCACTTCAGGCAAAGACTGCGGTTGCTAGTCTAAAGGCAGGTCGTGAAATACACACCATCCATTACACTCTGAAAACAGAGAGGGTGAAACCTTCACTCTGGGGCAGGCGGAATATCTGCTGCTTTCCAGGAACAGTCCTTATCTCACACGCTCAATAAAATTGCCTTTAAAATCGTCCCTCAGTGGAGCTGGCACAGTCGATAAGGTGCGTGCTCTGTAAGCATGAGGTTAGTCCCCAGGTCCCATGTAGAAAGGTAGACATGGCAGTGGGCACCTGTAATCCCAGCATTGAGGTGGTGGAGACTGGAGAATCCTTGTGGGCAGCCTTGCTGGGCAGCCAGTCTAGCCAAATTGTTGAGCTCTGGGTTCAGTGAGCGATCCTGTCTAGTCTCAAAGGATAAGGTGGAAAGAAACTGAGGGAAACACCTGACATCGGTCTCTACACACATCTGTACATATATAAATGTACACACATATGTACACACACACACACACACACACACACCCACACACACACACAGAGGATTCTCATCATTCAGAGTGAAGCTGGAAGGTTTGCATACCTCACCTCTCCTGGGAAGTCCCAAACATTCTTGCTCTGTGACATTCCAAGTGAGAAAGGAAAAATAAGAGCTTTAAGGCTAGCACCAGCAAGAGCAACAAAATCCCTCTAGCAAATCCAAGCAAAGCCAGAATTCCGAAGAACCATGGGGAGTGTCACCCAGGAGCTCTGTCAGCTTCCTCCACTGAGGGGTAACATCTGATTTGAACATCCTTGGGGCAGCAAATAGGCCCCAGTTCGCTCTCCTTAAAGTTGCCCAGCAGCAAGTGTTTGTGGAGTGAGTAGGCACAGAGACTTGGGGACTAAAATGACAACTACACATCTAGCAATTTGTTGAGTTGGAGGTGGGGGAGAATGAGAGAGTTCCCCTTCAGGGGTCTCTGCTTGCTCTGTGTCTGCCTCATGTCCCCCACTTACATTATGGAAAACATTTAGTGGAGACAGATGATTTCCTAGGCCTGGCACTGGTATTACCTGGAGTAAATCACTTCCTCCTCTGCCCCTGGGGAAATTTGACTCTTGCTGGAGTCATAATTCAAACATTCTGCCTTCTCTGAGTTGAGATGCTGGGATTAAGGATGGAGTGCGCCTGGGCCGATGAGACAGAGCACCAAGAGTTATGAGCAGAGAACAGACAGGATAAAGGGATATCTGTGGTGACATAATCCCTGTCTCCAACAAGCTTGTCCCTGGGGCTCAGAGAGAGTATATTCTCATTTCTCTAAACCTAAAGGATTATCTAAACCACAAATATAAAAATATCAAAACTATTACTCTCTATTTACAAGTAACTTGCTGGGAATCTATCTCTAGAGTGAGTGTCACTTCCCTACTGAGGAGAGATTATCCCTTAGTTATTTTGTAACATAGACTGGGACATGTGGTCTGGATATATACAGGAACACAAACAGCCTCCCCTGGGAGTCAACAAATGTGAAAAAAATTAAAGATAAAAAAAATTATGTGTATGTGTGTATGCAGGTGCTTACAGAGGCAGATGTGGTCGGTGGGGGAGGGCTCAGATTCCCCGAGCTGGAGTTACAGGTGGTTGTGAGCTGCTCTATTGGTGCTGGGAACTGAACTTGAATCCTCTGAAAGAGCAGTGTTCATTCTTAACTGTGGAGTCATCTCTCTATCCTACAACCAACTTTATTTTTGTAATACCAGATAGTAAATATTCTTGGTTTTGCGAGTACTAAGGTAGCTGTCATGAATACTCACTCACAGCGGTGCCTGCAGAGCATTAGAACAGCTAGAGCTATTAATGAATGAAGGCTTTGCAATAAAACTTTATTTTTAAACACTTAAACCAGAAGTTAGCATGATTTTATGCATCATAAATGGCTATTCTTATTCTGTGTGCAGGTGCCCTCCCCCACATGTGCACATATACATAGGCCAGAGGAAGACAATTGGTTTCTTTCTCTATGTTGCTTATTGTCTAGAGACAGGGTCTCCCCAAAACAGGGCACTTACATTTCAGTTAGGTTAACTGGCCAGCAAGCTCCCAGGATCCACCCATCTGTTCTACAATGCTAGGGTTATATGTACATGCAGCCATGCCTGGCTTTTTTACATGGGAGCTGTGGATTCAAACTCAGGTCCTCATGTTTGCTCAGCAGGTGCTTTTACTCACTGAGCCATCTTCCCCTGCCAACCATTTAAATATTTCAAAGTCATTCTGTGCTCTCAGATTGTACAAAATAAGGGGGGAGGGTTGCTGGTGAGAGATAGTTTAGTGGGTAAAGGCACCTGCTGCCAGGCCTGATAACCTGAGAGCCATCTCCAGGACCAGGTCCAGCAAATTATCCTCTAGCCTCCAGACACATATTGGGCACATGTACACGAGAGAGAGAGAGGGGGGGGGAGTGAAAGAATCAAATAAACATAATTTTAAAACTTTTTAAAAAGAAGAGTAAGCCGGGCATTGGTGGCACACGCCTTTAATCCCAGCACTCAGGAGGCAGAGGTAGGCGGATCTCTGTGAGTTTGAGGCCAGGATATATATATGGAGCTGGAGAGATGGCTTATCGGTTAAGAGCACGGACTGCTCTTCCAGAGGTCCTGAGTTCAATTCCCAGCAACCACATGGTGGCTCACAACCATCTGGTGCCCTCTTCTGGTGTGCAGATATACATGGAAGCAGAATGTTGTATACAAATAAATAAATAAATAAAATCTTAAAAAAAAAGAAGAGTAAGGGAAAACTGTCTTATTCAAGCCCCTCATTTAGTTTCTTCCTTCCTTCCTTCCTTCCTTCCTTCCTTCCTTCCTTCCTTCCTTCCTTCCAAGACATAGTTTCTTGGTGTAGCAATGGCTGTCCTGGAACTTGCCCTGTATACCAGGCTAGCCTTGAACTCACAGAGGTTGCCTGCCTCTGCCTCCTGAGTACTGGGATAAAGGTGTGCACCACTGCTGCCTGGCTATCATTTGGTATGCCATAAACTATCACTAACTTTTCCTTCAGGTAGGGGACAGTCCATCTCTATCAAATTGAAAAGACTTCCATTGGCTCTGATTACATTTCCGGGACACACTGAGTTCACAGATGACAAAATACCAGCTCCTGCCCTCAGAGAGGGCCAACTGTTACAATGAATGGTTCTGTGATAGTCAGCTTCCTTTTGCTATATCACCAAGAGCTGAAGATAATCACATAAGTTATAAATAGCAAAGGTTCATTTGGGCTCAAATTTTTAGAGATTTTTCTGTCCTTGACTGGTTAGTCCTGTTCCTTTTGGGCCTGGGGCAAGGTAGTAACAGCATGGTGGGAACAGATGGCAGGATCAAATCTAAAGAGGAACCAAGAAGGAGCCAGGGTCTCACTGAGGGCATGTTCCAAAGACCTAAAGACCCCACCCGCTGAACACTCTACTACACCACAATAGTGCTACTCCAAGGACCATTCCTGTAACATGGGCCTTTGGAGGTCACTCAACATCCAACAGTTGCTAGTCCTTATCATGCAATAATGGGATTCTTCAGTTTACCAAACAAACATTTCGGAGGGAAGGATGTACCAGGTACCAGGCATTCTAAGATCACTGAATTCTAAGCATTCTAAGGTAATTGGATTCTAAGGATGCTTAAGGTTAGGTTAGCAAGTCCCTCCTATTACTTTGCTTTGACATTATTTGCTAACACCAAGGCACAACCAGTGTGGGTGAATGACCCAGATGACCAAAGTGTAGATACAATCAGAGGAAGAAGCAAACCTTCCTCCAGTACTGAGATTACATGTGCATATCACCATGCCTAACTTTTTGTTTGTTTGTTTGTTTATTTATTTATTTAGGTTTTTCAAGACAGGGTTTCTCTGTGGCTTTGGAGGCTGTCCTGGAACTAGCTCTTGTAGACCAGGCTGGTCTTGAACTCACAGAGATCCGCCTGCCTCTGCCTCCCGAGTGCTGGGATTAAAGGCATGCGCCACCAATGCCGAGCTTGTTTATTTTTTTTTAAGTGGGTTCTGGAGATCAAACTCAGGTTGGGAGTTGGTGGCATACACCTTTAATCCCAGCACTCTGGAGGCAAGGCAGGCGGATCACTGTGAGTTCGAGGCCAGCCTGGTCTACAAAGCAAGTGCCAGGAGAGGCTCCAAAGCTACACAGAGAAACCCTGTCTCGAAAAACAAACAAACAAACAAACAAACAAAACAAAACAAAACTGAGGTCCTCATGCTTGAATGACAAGCACCTGATTAACTGAGCCATGTCCTATCTCATCATTTTTTTTTCTCATTGTTTGAGATGTTCATTTTGCCAATGTACTCACTATAAAGGCATATAAAATAATCCAGCTCTCGCTGGGCGTTGGTGGCACACGCCTTAAATCCCAACACTTGGGAGGCAGAGGCAGGCGGATCTCTTCGAGTTCGAGGCCAGCCTAGTCTCCAGAGAGAGTGTCAGGATAGGCTCCAAAGCCACACAGAGAAACCCTGCCTCAAAAAACCAAAAATAAATAAATAAATAAATAAATAAATAAATAAATAAATAAAATAATCCAGCTCTGGGGTAGAGAATTGATCTGGGGTGGAGAATTGATCTGTTGTTCCCTTTAATGTCAGCTGAGGCTGAGGTCTGTTCCTCTGGATCTCTGGAAATGGCAATATTCTGGTTTGCTTTCTGTTACTATGACAAAACACTGACCTAAAGCAGCTGGCATAGGAAACCTTTATTTGGCTTTCATTTATTGGCCATCAACAAGGGAAGCCAGGGCAGGTGCTCAAGGCAGGAACTGAAGCAGAAACCATGGGAGAACACTGCTTCCTCGCTCACTTCCCATCGTGTTGGGGCCCATAAAAATGGCTCTACTTCATCTTGACATAAGGTCACAGAGTTCAAGACTATCCTTAGTCTTCCAAGGTTAAAGTCATAAGACCTAAAGGTTTAAGGTGTGGCTACTGGAAGATGTTTGGTCTAAGGTGTGTAAGTCTTACCCAGATAACAAGAGATTTGGTCTAAGGTATGATTACTCTCAATCCTCAAGGCCAGATGAGAGATTTAATCTAAGGTGTGATTACTAAATGTTTGGAGAATTAAGGAAGAAAGTCTGCTTGTTCCTTATATCATGGTAAGGAAGTTTTTTTTTTTTTTTTTTTTTTTTTTGCCATTTTCCCCTTTTTTGGTTGGGGTTTGCAAGAATGTTGAAGAATAAATTTGGGGATTCAGTATTCACTGGATTGCCCTCCTGACTCTATTCTGTGTCTCTATCTTTTCCTTAGTATCGTTACCTACATTTTTTAATTCACACTCCCCTTTTCAGGTATGAACCAGGCAAGTTGGCTGATTCAGTTGGATCCGACTGAATCCCCCCAAAAGATGGGTTCCAACACCATTGTCTGCTCAGCTTGCTTGTTTATACAAGCCATGACCATTTGCCCAGCGGCAGTATTGCTCACAGTGGGTAATACCTCCCTCATCAACCAGAAACCCAGCAAATTCCCCACAGTCATGCCCTCAGGGCAAGCTGATGGAGGCCATCCTCAACTGAGGCTCTATCTTTCCAGGTGACTTTAATTCATCAAATTGACAAAAACTGACTACCAGCACAAGCAGCAACTCTCCATGTAGGCAGCCAGGGGTGTGCACCATTGTTAGAAGAGGCAGGAAGGCTGCACACTCATGTTGTTATTTTCTAAGGATTTTTAAAGTGCCTACTCTCCCATGCTTGGGCTCCAAGTCAAGAATGTAATTGAAGACCTTGGACAATAGAGTGTGAAAGGAAAGATGTCCCCTGGTGTCGGGTAGCCTGGCCAGACAGACCAAAAAGTACAATGTAGATACTTGGCTTTAAGCCTTGTGCTGGCCGGAGGGGGCTGCGGGGGGCATAGCCTGCCTTATACCAGAAATATTTTTGCTGGGGAAAAAAAGCCACAGCTAGCTAAGAAGCTCAAGGCTCTGCCTGAATACAACCTGCTCAGACTGAGAACAGCCTGCTCCCTCCTGTTAACCCCACTGTTTACAGGCTAAAGACATAGAGGCAGAAGCTGCAGCCAGACCCAGAGCCATTAGGCAGCCGAGGACTTCAGCAAAGCAGGATACCATTGTCTGTAGTCAGTGTTCTAGTGCCTCAGGTAAACTTCTAGTGTCTGAATAAGCAGAAGAGCTAGGCTCTCAGAGTATCATTACGAAGTTGCAAGGAAACCTAACCCTGAAGACAAACCCCATCATGCCCTGGGAGGGACACTGGAGCTAGGCACCATCTTTAGGATGCTGCAGGGGGAGGTGGCTCTTTGGAAAGTTGCTGACAGTCCAGTCACTTGGGGGTCACTCAAGCTCCTCTCCCTCCTGCAGTGGGGCTGTCTGTGCTGTTCACTAAAGCTGGCCTTCAGGCCTGAGGGCAGGCGGGCAGTGAAGTCCTTTTTCCTTATGGTTTTAGGGGAGATAATTAGCTACAGGGCTGACAGGCCTCTGCGATGACGCAACCTGATGGATGGCCCTGAAGAATGAGCATCAGTGGCAGCTGTGCAGGTAAGTAGGGAAGAGGTGAGGAGCAGCGTTTACTGTGAGGTCTGGGGAGGATGATTTTGATGGCTGATTAGTGATGCAAGATGTGAGTATGTTTCTATTACAGCCCCGGAGAGCTGCTCATCATTGAGCTTGTTGTGTGGGACCCTTATCTAACCATGTCCAGAATTTTATTGTGCAGCAGGTATTATTATATTATTATTATTCTCCCCAACTTTGCAGGTGGGGAGATAACTAGAGAAGTCGCTTACTGGAGGTCACACAGTAAGTGGCAGAGGTGACTCAAATTCTGGTCTTCAAGGTCTGGATGTTTGCTTACAGTCTGTGCTATCTTTCTAGGGACATGGTTGGTATTTCCTTGTGGCTGCTTCCTCCCCCTGTCTCTATTTATTCTCTGATAATAAGAGCCACCCCCCACAAATAAGGCCCTTGTCTGACCCTTATAGGTTTTTATTAACTCTGGGTTTAGACAAGAGATACAGGATAGAATGAGTAGACTTGATGGACATATGGCTTAAAAATCAAGTTTTGTTGGAGCAGAGAAGACAAGGAGGTGGATGGAAAGAACATGGGAAGCTACAAATCCTTAAAAAAAAAATACAAAAACCTTTGGCCATTTTTTAAAAATTATTTTCTTTCTCATTCCACATTGAAAGTTCATGTATAGTAGATCTGAGCCTTTCATTTTTATTTACTTATTTATTTCCAGTGCTGGGCACCAAATTCAGGGCCTTGGGCAAGCTAGGCAAGAAATCTATCCAAGTCTCTAGTCTACAGAACTACACATCTCAGAGGTCTTTATCCCAAGCAGTTTGCAAAAAAGTACTTTGTTTCTTTTGTAAGTTCCAAAGCTTGGAAATAAAAAATCCTGCTCCAGTCTGGACTACAGCAGAAATCACTATATAGTCAAAGAAATTGCTTAATGCCATATTTTGGCTGTTTCCACACATAAAAGTAACATTTTTCTTCTTCCTCTCTCTCTCTCTCTCTCTCTCTCTCTCTCTCTCTCTCTCTCTCTCTGTGTGTGTGTGTGTGTATGTGTGTGTGTGTGTGTGTATACACTTGCATCATGTACTTACACTGATTCAATACTGAGGTCCCCCATATGGCTTGTGCTGTTGGTTTCCTTGCTTTGGGAATGCTCCATATTCCTTTCCCCAGGTTTGAATTTTGGGGATCTGAATTTGGGTCCTCACAATTGTGTGGCAAAGGCTTTAACAGTTGAGCCATCTCCCCAGCCTCACTTTTCTTTCTTCTTCTTTTTTAAGTGTATATTTTCACTTTCCACAAGTCAGATAATATTCACATTGCAGAGGGTCTCAAATCAGTCCTAGTTGAGAGCAATACACACACACACACACACACACACACACACACAGCACAAGGAGGTAGAATTAGGAGGGTGAAGAGTTCATACTCATCTGTGGCTATGTAACCAAGTTTGATGGCTGGCTGAGGCGAGGCAGAGGCACAGACAGACCTTCAAACCCAGCAACTGGGAGGGGGAGGCAGATAAGTCTCTGTGGTCTACATAGAGAGTTCCAAGTCATCCAGGGCTATACAGTGAGAGGCCTCCCCAACACACACAGGGGTTGAGAATATAGACAGACTTTTCTCCCTGTGTAGATTTCTCTGTTGATTTATAATGCTTTGTAATGAAAATAAAAAGAACAAGAGAAAAAGAAAGAAAATCAGAGAACTATAATTGAATGGTGGCTTTTTCCTTGGGCACACATTTGGTTTATTTGTTTGCCCTGTATCTGTGGCAAACAACTTTATATTTGCACTAGCATAGTGCTGCCTAAAATTTGCATATCCCTTTACATAAGCAATACACATCTATTGCTGTTATACAAATTGGGATCACTTCTTCAGGCTGAGCTCTTTTCCATCCCACATCAATTATCCATGTATATCAGTAATACATCCCCCCTCTTGCATAGAAATCAAAACTAAAAAAGCAAAGGGCAAGCTCCTGCCTCACTCAAGCTAGTTAGTAGCTCAGACTAACATAGAAATGCAATTCTCTCTAGCACACTGACCTACTTTTTATCTCTCAGGGAAGGGTGGAAAATGGATTATCTGGAGACACCCAAAGCTGCTAACCTGTTAGGGAGGCTCTGAACTTGGCTGAGGAAACTCAAGCATAGCAAGTCATTGAATTTTCTACTGTGAGTCTCAGCACTGGGCAGTAGTGGTGGACTACAGACAGCTTTCCCTGGGACACTTGGATGTTAACAGACATTCTCAACCATTGATCTTCCCAAGATCTCTTCCATAACTTGCTATATGCCAGAAAGCTGACCTCACAGTCCCTAAATATTTCAGGGTCTTATATGTCCTAGGCTGGTCTTGAACTGCCTATACAGTAGACCGATTTCTTTTTGAGCCACCAGCTCACAAATAATGACACAGACTTACTATTAATTATGAAAGCTTGGCCTTAGCTTAGGTTTGTTCCTAACTAGTTCTTTGTTTGTTTGTTTTTGTTTTCCGAGACAGGGTTTCACTGTGGCTTTGGAGGCTGTCCTGGAACTAGCTCTTGTAGACCAGGCTGGTCTCAAACTCACAGAGATCTGCCTGCCTCTGCCTCCAGAGTGCTGGGATTGAAGGTGTGCGCCACCACTGCCTAGCCTAACTAGCTCTTATAACTTAAATTACCCATGTTTTTAAAACTTAAATTACCCATGTTTTTAAATCTATGTTCCTTAGTGTGGCTTGATACCTCTTCTCTCCATATTGCCCATCCTGCTTCCTCCATACTGGCTGGTGATTCCACTTTTCCCAGAGATCTTTCTGCTAGAAGTCCAGCCTATACTCTTCTGCCTAATTATTGGCCATTCAGCTTTTTAATTACGCCAATCACAGCAACACATTTTCAATGTACAAATATCTCACAACACTTTACAGTTGAGGATGATCTTGAACTCATGATCCTCCTGGCTTCACCTTCAGGTGCTGTGATTACAGGAGTATACCACCCTACCTAGTTATATGATGCAGCTTTGCACACGCTAGCCTAACCCTCTACAAACAGATCTACATCCTCCGCCTTACGTTTATTTCTTATTACACTTGTTTATTTATTTGCATGTGTCTATGTGTATGAGTGTGATCAGGGGGCTGCCATGGTACATAGGTGGAGTTCAGGGGACACCTTTCAGGAGTTGGTTCTTTTCTTCCACTACATGGGTCCAGGGATTAAACTCATGCCCTCAGGGTTGGCTGCAAGCGCCTTTACCTCCTGAGCCATCAAGACTGGCCCCAAGTTTGTTTGTTTATTTATTTATGCTCTACTCTTTCCTTTAAAGAATAAGAGAGCTCTTAGGATAAAAGAAAGGTGTGGTGAGATCAAAAGTTAGAAAAAGCTAAATTTCACAAAGCAAGGAATGCAAGGTGGTTGAGAGGAAACTTTTCATGAGTCTGGCAGGGGAACAAAAAGCCACAACAATGACAACAATAACAACAAAACAGAAAACCCTTGGTGGGCAGAGCAAATAGTAAAACACATCTTTGAGCCAGAAAAACTCTTGCTTCTAAGGTTTCGGAAGCAAGGGTGAGTCCTGACCTGCCCATGGCCAGAGTACCTTTGAGAAAATTATACAGCATGATCAAGAAAGCCCTTTTTAGTGCTTTTAGGTGGGCAAACTCTTCCTGGAAGGGGACATGCCTGTCTTTGATGTAGGCCTGTATCATCCACTCTCAATTGCTGTGTAATCAGATCTCCGTGTGTGCATTCCTGAGTGGCTTCCTCTGTACTACTTAGGCTCCTAGAGGGAAGGAGTTTGTCTTAGACTTTTTCTGCATCACCTTTTTTTTCTGGGGGTGGGGGCGGTGTTGAGCCATGGTTTCTCTGTGTATGTAGCCCTGGCTGTCTTGGAACTTGCTTTGTAGATCTGGCTGGCCTCAAACTCAGAGATCCTTCTGAGTGGATCATCCTGAGTGCTGGGATTAAAGGTGTGCACCACTATCGCCCAGCCTATTTCTGCATCTTTTTTAACTTCCAATCTAACACGATGCCTCCCATTCTTAAATGGGAAAAGGACTTGATTCTTAGTTGTTTAGGCCAAATGATGCAGCTTATTTCCAATATATACTTCCTGTCCAATAGCAGACAACATTGGAGCCCTTTCTCTGCCTAAGTGAGCAGAACAAGAGATTAGAGTAACAAAGGTATGTGTGTTTGTACGTTCACATATGGATGCTCTTCTCTATCACTCTCCATCTTTACTTTATGAGACAGGCTCTGCCTCTGAACCTGGAGCTCACTGATTTAACCAGACTGGCTGGCCAGCAAGCTCCATGGATCCCCCTGCATCCACCTCCCTAATGCTGGGATTACAGGCACACACCACTACACACTGATTTTTACCTGGGCACTGAGGATCCAGACTCCGGGCCTCAGGCTGTGTGGCAAGCCCTTCATCCACTGGCTGCCTCCTCTGCAGCTTCTTTGCATGTATTACATTCCTGTTTCTGGTCAGCCTATCCTTCGTTCCTTTTGAATTTCTTGTAATGGGGCTAGGCTGACAGCAGTGGAGTCTCTGGAAAGAAATGTCTATGTAGCTATCAGGAAAGGAACACAATGGTGGGTTTCATGCCGAATCACACCAGCCATTAGTTACACTTGGCTGACTTGGGGTTCCCAGGATGCAGCCCCTCTAGCTCCCAGTGATGTCGGCATTCTCCTCAGAACAAAACTCCTGCCTCCCGAGTACCGATTTCACATCTATTCAGGTCACTGGACTTCCAGCAACAGGCCGAAAGGATTCTTTTAAGCCCAGTGTTGGGCTCACTTTGGGTAACGATGTCGTTAGTAACTCCTTGGGGATTGATTTACTGTGCACTATAGTTCTTATCAAAAGTAAGCTTGGGATGAAGCTGGTGCTGGATGTGGTCAGTGCATCTAAGCGAGGCTCACTGGAGGTGGAGGGGCTTTATTATTCTGTTGTAGGCACTGGGAAATTTAATGGTTCACCTAAGAATCTAAACAAGAGTTCCATGGGGAAAGTAGCATTCTAAATCAATACTGAGTTGAAAATAAATTAGAAGCCATCGTCATGGGCTGCTCTTTTGCCAAACAAACAAACAAACAAACAGCTTTCGTCTGGATCCAGTGGATTCCACATCCATCTCACCTTACAGCTCCCATAGAACAAATGAGGGCTGAACTGCTCCCATGGATACCCACTGCTGGGCCTACTGTGTCCTAGTTTGTTTTCCTGTTGCTATGACAAACCTTGACCAAAAGCTGGGTCCTCTCAGGCTTACTTCAGCTTACCCTTTTAAGTCACAATCCATGACTGAGGGAAGCCAAAGCAGGACCTCAAGACTGAAACCTGTAGGTAGAAATAGAAACAGAGACCAAGGAGCTTCGGGCTCACCTTTAACCTCTTCCGCTGTCCAGACCCACCTGCAACACCCACAGTGGGCTGGGTTGTCCTACCATCAAGAAAAGGACCCCAACAGACATGCCCACAGGCCAATCTAATGGAGGTAATTCTTTAGAGGCTCCTGTTTTTCACGTGTGTCACCTTGACAACAAAGTTTAGCTAACATAAGCAGTGTTAGAAGACCGAGCAGCTGGTCCACAACAGAAACCAGAGACCCAGAATCATGTTTTCAAAGGTCAGTACTTTGCTTAAAAGTGAAGTCTGAATGTATGTCATAGAATTAATCACTCCCTGTGTTTTCATTCTGGGTCACTTGTCTCACCAACAAATGAATTTTTATCTTTTGTGGGGCACTATAGCCATACAAAAGGTGGTAGCCAGGAATAAATCTCAGCTGTCATTCCTTAGTCACTATCCACTTTAATTTTTTTTTTTTATATATATAGAATTGTTCACTGGCCTAGTATTTGCCAAATAGGCGAGGCTGGTTCATCAGCCAGCAATTTCCAGGGATCTGCCAGTCTTTACCCCCCCCCCCCCCCCCCCCCCCCCCCCCGTGCTGTGATTCCAGGTGTGCACCTGTGTCCAGCTTTTTAATTTTTTTATATGTAGGTGTTTTGTCTGCATGTATGTCTGCACCACTTGTGTACATGGTACCCACCGAGCCCAAAAGGATCTCATGGAACTGGAGTTATAGATGGTTGTGAGCTGTCATGTGGGTGCTGGGAATCAAACAGGAGTCCCCTGAAAGGAGAGAAACATCTCTCCATCTACTCCCTGCCCACTCCTTAATGTGGGTTCTGGGGATGGCCCTCAAGCACTGTACTGACTATCTCCTCATTGGGGGACTTCTATTTAAATAGAGTTGCCTTTACATTTCCATAAGGGCTCAATACAGGTGCAGGGCTGAGGAACAGACAAGGGACTGAGTGTGGCATTGTATACTCATGTCATTGTGTCCTTAGCCCGGGGAAGTTCACAGCACATAAAGAGGAAACCACTTCCTTAAAGGATAAAGACATGTAATGGTCACATTAACCAGACCTCACAGTGATGTAAGGAGCAGGAGCAGCCAGGTCCTCTGTTGAGCCGAAGTGAACTGGCCAAGTGGCCTTGAACTGGTACCAAGCCTCAGAGGAGGCAGATCCCAGTCTCGGCATCGGTGTACAGGGGACCAGCCTTGGCAGGCTCTGATAAGGCCCTGACTCAACTCTTTGTTCTCCCAGGCTTGGCAGCAGATGGAAAGTGAACTCTCATAGGCAGCAAGAACCAGCCTTATCCTTTGGGTCAGTGCCCATCTGTCAGACACTTGACAAAGTTGTGTTCATACTAGGAAATGCTCAATATAGCCCCATTCATTGTGCGACACACAAAATTTATGCCATCTCTTGAAGGAATGCAGCTCTGAAAACCCTCAGTGTCAGAAGCATATGTGACAGAAGGGGGCACTTCTTGTATTGCCTGGTATCTCAGATTACTTTCCAAATCCATCCATACCTCTGGAAAGGATGGCTCCCCAAATCTACTAGTGTTTTTGTTTTGGTTGGAGAATTCATATTTTTTCCTTTATGTACATCTGCCTGTAGAAAAGTACATCTATATATAGTGTTGACAAGCTGAAACAACTGTTAACACACTCAAATATTTGTTCAAGTAAAAAATACTTTCATGGAGAAAAGCGAAACAGAACCAGGCTCCAGAATTCACAACAGGCAGATTTTTTTTTTTTTTTCTAACAGTCCCCCGGAACAGACAGTAGAGGAATTGTTCTATTTACTACCAGCTTTAAGTTCAGAATGGACCTACTATGTGCTCCCCTCCCCCCCCCCCCCCCCGCCCCCCACAAAGACACTGGAGCTCTCACGTGAGTTTGTCTTGGAGATGCTTAGATTCTTACCTACAGCCTTCCTCTTAGGAGTTTACAGTTAACTCTGAACTACTGTAGCCTTCCACTTGCAGTCTCAGCAGTGGAATTCACAGCATGGATCTTGAATCCTCTTTACACTTCACGTGTTCCAGCCTGGCTTTGCTATGTCAGAGTCCTAATCTCTTTACTTGGAGGGTGGGGGGCTGCCCAGTGGCTATCACACTGGCTCAGACCCAAGGCATGTGCCGTGGTAAGACATGGCTGTTCTTTTGTGTTATCCTGAAAGATGTGGAACTCAGTAGAGTTGGCATGTTTCATAGAGAATTGATCTCAGCGACCCAGGAAAGGTCTGATGTTAAATCACACCCTGCTGCTAATGGGTAGGCCACACCTACATTTTCTAGGGTTCTTCTCCTACATGTATCTATTGCTGCAACTTCCCCCAATTTTCTGTTGCTGTGACATGCTTGTAACAGCATAAGAATTCAAATTGAACCTTGGTGTCTCCAGGCCAAAGTCTGAGGTCTTGGCTATCAGTTGTGAGCTGTGGAGCTTTGCATACCTGGCTTGCTCTTCCCCTATGCTATCCAAGGACACTAACAGTTACTCTTATGCAGGGCCAAGTGAGGAAGATTCTCTCAGTTTCACAAAGGTGGTCTTAAATACCCTGGTAGTGGTCTTTTGAACATGTGACAGACTGAGGACAGCAGCACCTTGTGCTCACTTCATCTGTGTGTGTGATAACCTTAGGCTGAGATCCTTCATACCAACTCCTGTGTTTGGGAACTTCCATGACTATACCAGAGCAGCAGGAGCTAGTGACAGCGGAACAGGGGAAGGCTGAGAGGCATAGCACTTACTTACTTAGGGTAAGAGAACAGCTTTCTATATGGATAGGATAGCCAGGTCTCCAGGCTCCTGTTTAGGTTCTTGGCCATACAACCAGAACAGTTAATGCTTGTGAACCAAAACAGTATTTGTGCATGAAGTGAGTTTTGGCTTTACATTCTACATTCGCTTTGGTAAGAACCACCTCTAGCCCCTTTAAATCTTGATGTAGTACAACCAAAGCCAACTGATACTGTTTATGACCTGTTTCTGTTTGTTTAGTGTCTTCAAGAGCTAGGGTACAATATTTTCAGTTTCCAATTCTGAGAAAATGAAGATGTATTGAAGTGGAGAATTCATGTGAATTTGAAAACAGAAAATCACAAAGCTCCACAAAGCTAAGCAGAGCCAAAGATTTGGTACTTCACTCCACCACTGGCTGAACTGAAATGTGGACGCATCACTGTTTAAGACTTAGCTACCATTTGAGGGGAAAAATCCATAGCAGTAAGCTCTCCGTAAAAGGTCTCTTTAGTCCACAGAGCTTTGCCAGGAATATGGAAAACGACTTTTGGAAAGGGCTTTTTTCTGACCACTGCCAGCCACTTCAACATACTTATATTGCTGAGAGGGTAACCAGGGGATCTAACTTGGAACATCACTGCAAGCAACCAGGCAGGTCAATCACAGCCTAAAATTCACAAAGTTAAAAAAACAAAACAAAAACAAAAACACAACAACAAAATGACAGGACCACCAGATTTAGAAAATGTCCTACAATGTGCATTTTATTCCATATCATTATACAATGTTTACATATAGTTATAATTCTTAAGAAAATGCCTTTACCAATTATGTATGTAGTGCCTAGATCTTTTACCCTGACATGGAGAACTGGAAAGAGGGGCAATCCACATTGAATGCTCTCCCTGCTGAGATGGAAGGGGCTGCAAGTGTCAGTTGGGAAGGAACAGGACTCTTAAAAGACCAGTGTGGCTTCCAGACCCTTGACTTTAATGAACACAGGCGTAAGAAACCCATAGTCTTGTCTGGAAGTAAAACTCAAAACAAAATAAATTAGTGTTGGAGAGAAATCTAATTGTATAACATTGAACAAAAGACCCCCAGGGTTCCTTTGTTTAAAGTAGCACCAACTTGCACCTGCACCTGGTTGTCTCCAACATCAGTCTTCTTGGTGACTCCACCTTGGCACTCTGGCTGGAAATCTTTCTGTTTTTGTGAGGCTTCCTACCCTGGCTAAGCAGACTGCATGCCTAAATGCTATGAAGTGTGGCAATGTCAACCTGGGAAATGGCACGTTTAAGTAAGTACCCCAACTTGGGCTTGCCTTTCTGTATCTTTCCCCACTCCCTGCCCTAGCTGGTTCTTTGCAGATGTTTCGGTGACAGTGGTTAAAAGTATATAAAAATGCATCGAAGGAGTTTCTGGGAAGCAGGTGTTTAAAAACAAAATAAAACAACGAGAGGGAAATGAAAGAATGTGGCCGCAGCTAAGGAGGTTTTCACATGTTGTTTAGCTCCAGTAAGGTCTGGTCCAGCATCTGGTGCATACTAAGGTTTTCTTCTTTGGCATGAGCCACTTTCTCTGTGATGGGATTAGAAAATTAAGTCATGAATAGCTGCGCATCAGACTTGGTAGTGGTTTGTCCATTTAGTAAGCAAACATCAATCACACACACAGAAGAGTAGCACTCTACATGCGTAAGACATCACTCATTTCCAGACAAGGCCCTGGGTGCACCTCCACCATCCATCCACCCTGAAGTGCAAGGTGTGTTTGGTGAAGGCTCACCCATTGCGTGCTGTGGGAACAAGGGAGGGGTAAAAACCAAATACAGCTACAGCACTGTTACACAAACTGCAGTTAATGCCAGGACAGGGTTCTGAGTTACAGACGGTTAAAGATCTGGTAGTTGTATAAGCACACAACCTCACAGAAACAAAGATGACACAAATAGGTTTCTGACCGCTTTTTAAATGGCTTATTTCTACTGCTCACAAAGGGTTATGGACACATCTCATGCACACTTCATTAGGACAGTCTCTTAGTATTTTTATAGTATCCTACTTATTAGCATGACACTCATCAGATTCCAACACCGTTAAACCAAACAAAGCGTACCTTTCAACCAGGGACTTCTGATGAGCTCCTGTTTTCAAAAGCTATTTTGCCCAAGCATAGGTACATTGAATCACATTTCAAACACTATACATGTTATGAAGATGTTAGGAATACAAATTTGTAATAGATATTTAAAGCAGGATGCAGTTGTTTAGAGGAAACAGAAAAAAAAGCTTTTTGGGGGGGAGGGGGGCTCATTATCAGTCAGTTCAAAGAGGACCTGTTGATGCAGGAAGGGCTGAATTGACTGGTATAAATATTTTAACATATACATATCATAAAAACTTTTGGGGCTAATGAGGATTTACTGATATATACAAAAGAAAAATGGCAAGGCTGGCCTTCCAACCAATGCCTTTCCTTCCCATTTCTGCAGAAAGTGATCGTTTTCAACCCCAAGAATCATAGATTTCCTGAACATGGGTTGCATTCCTAGAACTCGGCCCAAGTTTGTGCACACAAGTTTTTAATCCTCATTCAGGGCCAGCTTTAGTTCGTTAGTTAGTCGGCGGTTTTGCTCGAGTTGATGGTAGAGTTGATCTGGACAGGTCAGCAAGGGTTAGCAGAAAAGAAGAGACAGAAGGAAGAGGTTAGCTCAAGTCAGTGAGAGGCAGTTAACAGACTAGAAAACATGGATACGCAGGACAGCAACGGTGTACCCTGACCCTGAGGCCCTCTGGCAAGTCCTGGCAGGATGAAGAAAGGGCAGGATCTTGATGTAGAACAGAGGTAAAGAGGTGCAGGATGAGGGAAGGAACTCATGTTCCTTTTGCACCTCATTAAAAACACCTTATGGCCTGGGCAGTGGCGGCACACGCCTTTAGTCCCAGCACTCCGGAGGCAGACAGGTGGATCTCTGTGAGTTTGAGGCCAGCCTGGTCTATAACTCTTGAGTTCCCGAACAGGCTCCAAAGCTTCAGAGAAACCCTGTTTTGAAAAACACCACTCTGTGAACTGAGCTATGTGCAGTTTGGGGCAACAGATTTGGGGACTAAGGCCATGCTGGAGGCCAGCCCCTGCCACTCATGCCTTGCTAGAGCTCAGCAGAGATTCTAGGTGAGTCCCTGACAGTCCACTTCTGTCCACCCCTCCTGAACCCCATACTCTCTGCTCAGGGTTCAGGGTGGTGCTGAGCTGGTACTACTGTATCTGCCCCATGGACATGTTTTGAAAAAACTCCCCATTCTCCTAGAGACCAGGGGGACAAAGTCTGAACTCTCCTCCAACTTCCACAGTGTGTTACCTACAGCAAACAAGTATTTATCTCTGCTCCACACTGATTCAGAACTTATCTGTATGCATGCTTCAAGAGTATGACATTCATGCTGTGTGCTGCCAGCATGCATAAAATAAATAAAACTAGGCCAGGAGGATGACTCAGCAGCAAAGGTGCTTGCCGCAGAGCCTGATGACAGAGTTTGATCCCCAGGTTCTACACAGTGGAAAGAAAACCGACTCCTAAGACTTCCTATGTACACTGTGGTATGTGGACCTCCCTCCCCCAATAAAACCCTGTCAAACATCCACACTTACCCAGTGTGATAGACGTTTATTTACTACTATGTAACCCATCCAGGTGGCAAAGCAGTCCACCATGGGACTCAGCCTGTGTCTGATGATCCAGGGGACAGGTGGTGACAAAGAAACCAGCACACACTAGGAAAAGTAGGGTGTGTGTTTGCTTGGAATGATGGGGACTCTGTGGACCTGGACATCCTACTTGATGATCTTGGAGAGCTAATAATCCTACTGCCTAGTGATCAGCCTCAGCACTTATTGCTGGGAAACTAGGCAGTTCTGACAACTTTCTTTTGGAAATGGTAGGAGATGGGGGAAGTTGTTATGCACCTTGTTTGTTGCATACTATGAAGAACTATGTTCAACCCAGGCCTTTCCCTCTTATCTACATTTTCTGAATATTCAAAACTCCAGATGGCTGTCACCTCCTCCAGGCAGCGCCCAGGAGACTTTCCGTTGTTTGTTGGCTCCAAACACAATGTTTACCAGTACAGACTTACCCCATTCCTCTCTTCCCACACTGCCAGCTTAGAACAAAACACCCAGATCAGTCTTTCCTCTACCCTGCTACCTTCCAATGTCTCCCAGATACTTAGAAGTTGCAAAAGAGAAACCCCATTACTACATCATCATGGGAAAATGCCACCATGAGCAGCAGGCAGGACTGTCCCATTTGCTGAGCCCAAATGTTTGGCCATCTAGAACAGAAGAACACTGGAGAAACCCTAGAGAATCCATAGGCTGACTGGGGTGTAAACTGCAGTGTGCCCTACCTCAACCCCCTTTGAGCCTTGTTCTTTCTACCTGCAAGGGAGCTGGTGGGCTGATGACCTGAGAGCAGGGGTCAGACACATTTGTAAGTGCTCTTCCTCCTGCTCTGCACAGACCTCAACTGTCTGGAGGCCTCTGGTCTCAGAGCTGGCAATGCTGTTGGTTTGGTTCAACTGAGGCTCTTGAAAGAGTTGCCAATACAGGGTGACCCTTGTTAAACAGATTCTTGATCAACTCTACTTGCTGTCTGTGCTCCTGATGTGCACACCTTAAGCTACTTGGGATCTGCCTTCATAGTCCATTTGTTCTATCACCCTCACAGTGAACACTCACAGGTGTGAGAAATCTCTGCAAGAGTCAAGAAATATGTATTCCAAGATGCATTAACGTCAGCTCAGAGGAACTTCAAGAGTCTTATTTCCTCTGTGGCAGAAGGCTCAGGGAAAGGGCATTGCTGTTACTCTGAACTTTAAAAAGATCAAGGTTCGAAATCAGTGAGAAGTGGACCCAAGGGACCCTCAGGGAAAGAAAAACAAACAAAAAAGAAAAGCAAGCAAGCAAACAAAAACCCATGAAACAAAACAAAAACACACAAACAAACTCTAAAACCCAGAAACTGCAGAAGCCTTTGCAGTCTTTGGTGGAGAGACACTGCTTGGATCATAAAATTAGAGTTTACCATGTCATTAACTAACATATCTTAATTCAGACCCTTTGTTTTAAAAAAGAAAATTCTCTCTACTCTGAAGACTTCAGGGTAAATGACTATTTTCAGAGTTTGCCCAAATTTACTTGAGGAGAGTGGTATGCCAGCCCTATTAGGCTAACAGGTACCACACGAGACAGGAGGTTACTCATGCTTAAAATACAGGAACCGAGCCAGGCTTATGTTAAGGCTAAGAAGCCAGAGGTCACATTATTGTTGTTTTGCTTTGTTTTGAGACAGGGTTTCTCTGTATAGCTTTGGAGTCTGGCCTGGAACTCACAGAGATCTACCTGCCTCCTGAGTGCTTGGACTAAAGGCATATGCCACCAACGCCTGGTCTAGAGATCACTGTTCTAAAGTCCTAAATCTGAAATAAAAGTTACTAAACTGCTGTTTGTGACTGAAATCAAACATTTTTTCTTGGGTGGGGTGGGTGGGTGGGCCATAAATCAACTGCAATGAGGGGGGAAACTCATGTGAACACACCTTCTGCAGAATATATACAGTGTGCTTCCGAACACAAAAATAAACCTAATACAGCTAATATTTAGAAACTCTATAATGTGATGTGTTCAAAATGAAGGTATCTGTGTAATGAATATATTTGAAGAAAAAAAACTTCAACTCACTCTGTGCTATAAAAGGTCAATACATAACCATGACTTACAATCCTAGTTTTTCATGATATGCAAACTCCCTAGCTAGAGTATAGGATGGCTACACAGACTCCCAGTACTTAGCCAGGCAGAGCCATCTCCACATCAGCACAGAGAGGGTGCCACACCCCAAACTAAACTTTTGGCAGAGGAAAACATGGCTCATGCCAGAATTTGATTCCCACTATCTACTGTGTGGAGGTTCTGAACCCAAACTGTCACAACCATCACAATTCCTAAAACCATAGATACCTGGGCCTCACTCCAGTGCCTAAAATTCAGGTAATATTTTAAAGTTACACAAGGAGCTGCTACTATAGAAACTTCTGATGTCATTATATAGTGTGCAGGAAAAAAATGTGCCCTTAGATGCACGAAGCAGAACTGTAGTTTTATTCAGTGTTGACACAAAAATATCAATAAATAAAGAGTAAAAGAATAGCAAAGAGGAATAGCTTACAGTGTTTATTTTACACTGGGCGAATAGCTCCTGTACAATAGAAAGCACAGTGTGTGCCTGGCCCTAAGGTGGGCGCTAAAAGGAAACCTGGGTCAGCTGGAGAACAGACAGATGCAGAGCTCAGAGAGGTGGGACATCCAGCTTGATGAAGAAGTCTTGGAAGGTATGAAGCAAAGAAATTTATCTGTGTGAAACAAAAGTTAAGAGAAAGAGAAAAAGTGGTGCAACAGAAAAGGAAAAAGGAAAAAAAAAAAAAAAAGAAAACCACATGGATGACAGCAGTATGTGAAATGCAAGCAAGTGTGTTAAGGCATGTAAAACCCACTGCCAGCTGCACCACAGGGAAGCCAATCCTGGCAACTACTACCTGGACCCACAGCTGCCATGGGCCAACCTTGAGTGAGATCTAGTTCCAGAACTACTAGGGCTGTTACATAGAGATACTCTTATCTGGAAAAAACAAAAAAAGAAAGAAACAAACAAAAACAAAAACAACCCCCCCAAAAAAAAACAAAACAAAAAAACAGAACTTAAACAAAACCAGCCGGGTGTTGGTGGCACACGCCTTTAATCCCAGCACTAGGGAGGCAGAGGCAGGCGGATCTCTGTGAGTTCGAGGTCTCCTGAGCGAGTGCCAGGATAGGCTCCAAAGCTACACAGAGAAACCCTGTCTCTAAAAACCAAACCAAAACAAAAAACAAAATAAAACAAAACAAATCTTAAACTAAACACTCCTTTTGGGACATTTCATTACACTCAAGAGTTTTCCCCATGGAGTATCACATTTTAGGATGGTGGCTACAAATGGCTGCAGATAACTTGGTTCCACTCTTCATTTACTAACGGTGGAGAAAGGCATGCCCTTGTTTCTATGCCAATAGCCAGGCCTCTAAAGGATATTCTGGAACCTCCAAGGCAGCAAGCCCATGTCATGCTCCTGAAGCTACTACATTTCTGAACAGTCACAGAAATACCATTCCCAGCTTTGATGGGACCCAGCAGTATTAGAATGAAGAGTCCTCTGTGAAACATTCCAGGGGTTAGAATCGCAAGTGGTACAAGTGCGGTTAGTAATATGTAAGTTAGCCGAGTATGTCTGAGGGTCCTCAAACAAGGCCAACATGAATAAAAATATGGACCATTAAATTCCAAATTCATATGTGTAAATGTTTTTATTTCTTGCGTCTCTGATGTTGATTGTGGCAAGCATTTACTATGGGGTATTTTATTTCCATTTGATATAATAAACATAGCAAATAAGACTTGGTTCATCAGGAGACCATTCATTTTTGCTCTGGAATGTTTTTTAAAATTTGTTTTATACAGGGTCTCACAATATAGCCCTGACTGGTCTGGAACTTGCTATAGACCAGGCTGGCCTCAAACTCAGAGATAAACCTGCCTCTTCCTCCCACATACTGGGATAAAAGCCATGTACCACCATGCCTGGCTATGCTCTGGAATTCACTACAGGGAGGGAGAGCTCTGTTCTGTACCATACTCATTTCCTTTTCCTCAGATTTTCAATAAACTGATACTTTAAACTTAACAGTGTTAAGTGAAAAAGACCACATTGTACTTCACAGAATCCCAGGAAACAACTTGGTATTTCTTCCTAACTTCCTGCACTACTACATCATGACTTTCTAGTTTTATTTGAGTCTGGCTTAAGGTTTTAAAGCGATAGTACTCAGGGCCATTCAGAGTCCAGTTCATCTCTTAGCAGAAAGAAGCCAGATCTGCATTTATGGAATAAAAGGAATCTGAAATGGTTTGCAAGGACTGAATACACTTGGCCTTTGTTAGTACAATGTTAAAATGACCGTGGCTATCCTAGGCTATCTATGCAAGAGAGCCAAAAAAAGGTGCAAAAATGGAAACCACAGACTGAGAAGGGAGCCGTGGTGAGTTCATCACACAAGCATGAGGGTGAGGGTGAGGGTGCGAGCAGGCAGGGTGCATGAACATTTACATGGAAGTCATATCGTTGAGAGCGTGGTCCAGCTCCTCGCTGATGGCTTTGTACTTCAGTTTCTGAGCATACAGCTCGTCTATGAGCAGGAAGTGGAAGGCAGAGATGCAAGGACATGGGGAATGATCAAGAGATGGAGGGTGAGCAGGGGTGGCGCGGATGCCATCCCGACACGTCAGCAAGGAAAGGGCAATGCATGAAGGGGTTGGTGCCGCAGCAGATGGCCAGTGCAGGAGGCGTGCGATTTGTTTTTAAAGAAATTGAAACAAAAACAAAGAGAACAAAAACCCATTAGGAAATAAAACAAGAAAGACCCAATATGAAAAACACAACACCAACGGTAGGTAATACCAATGAACCGTTAAATCCTAAAGACACCCACAGAAGGAGGTTCCTCCTGGTAGGTAATGGAACATCTTTCTTTTCACAGAGCTGTCTATTTACACTGGAGTAGTCAGCCACCTGCAGCTGTAAGCTACAGGGGAAATATCCAAAGGCAGCAAGTTCAATTTCCCAAGACAGTCTTCAAACCACTCGCTTCTTGCCCAAGCCAGACCATGGGATATTGAGTTTTTTGGTGGCACTTAATTTTTTTTCATGGCTTTCTCTCTTAAGCTGCCTGTTGCTAGTACCAGAAGTTTGAAAGCAAAGGCAGTCACAGTTTGGGGCTTCTCCACAGTTTAATCTTTGTAATGGTGGTGAGTTTGCCATACACCAGCAGGCTCATACCCATACCCGTTCTCTCTTCTTTTTTTTTTTTTTTTTTTTTTGTTGTTAGCTGTTTGTTTTCCTATTTCTTTTTCAGAGAGGATCTGCTGGCTGGCTTGGGATTTGCTATATAACCCAGAGTGGCCTCAAACTCACAGAACTCCACCTGCCTTTTGCCTCCTAAGTGTTGGGGATCAAAGGTGAGTCTTCCCATGCCTGGCTGCTATCTTGGTAATTAACTGCACCACCCTTCAGCCCCCCTTCAACCCGTTCTGCCTGTGATGTATGGTGTTCTTTTGTTTGTTGTTATTGTTTTGAAAAATGCTGAAGTGTGATCCTGAGACTCAGTGCCCTATTGACTCCTACCCTCTGTCCTGTTAGGATATAGAATGCTAACGAATGGCTTAAAAAAAAAAAAAAAAAAGAAAAAAGAAAACAAAACCAAGCCCTTCTGGGCACACACTTGGAAGATGGGTGTGTTTAAAACAAATCCACATTGTTCTGACAATTAGGAAATATCACCAGAGACACAAAATATACCAGAGTCACATTCATCTATAATTACTTCACTCAGTGAAAAACAGTCCAGACCCACTTCTGAAGTCCAAGAAATTAGACATAAACAGTCTGGTGGCTGACTAGTCACCCCAAGAGCTGAGGACTTGGGTTTGAGAGCTTCGGTGTCACAGATGAGAGCCAGACAGGAAGTGTGAGAACAAAAAGGAGCATCAGGGAGGAAGCCCTCGGATTGGATGACTGACTGCTTTATCAAGACGGTTATTCAACAAGAACTGAATTTAAAATGTTAAAGACCTTACCTTCTAAGTCATCGATGCTTTTCTCCAATTTAGTTACTGATCTCTCTGCAAACTCAGCCCGAGTCTCAGCCTGTAATGATTTAATTCATTTGAGTCAAGGTTAGGGAGATTCCATCCAGTAGCTACAGATACAAGGAAAACCAGAGGACAGAACTCAAGTGTGTATCACCCGGGAAACGTCAGGTTCAGCCCCTTCCGTGAGCGACAGCAGCTAGTTAACACTTTTACATGAACTACAAGAAAACCTCTGAACATGCCTGCCTCGGACCACAGAATCCAAAGGACTTGACCCATCCACAGAACCTTAATTGCAATCCAGCCAGTTTTCTCCAGGCCCTCACAACATTACCTCCTTCAGCTTGTCAGAAAGAACCTTGATCTCCTCCTCATATTTGTCTTCCTTCTGCGAGTACTGTAATTAGAAAGAGCGTTCCAGATGTCAGGCTGCGGCTCTCACACTCGCACCTTCTCACACAAGGAACGTGCCAGCCCAACCAACAGATGTTGGGGATCTCCTAGCAGGTAACAGAACCTCGGGTATCATATGGCACACTACAATACATTCTCTGCTTTCTTGCCTATTGCTTTACATGGGATAAGAGTGAGATAACTTATCCACTTGGCACTTTGTTTAAATTAAATTGATGATTTACCCAACATAAGATACATTCTCCACTAATCTTGTCTTAAGAACAACACAACAACAAAAACATCCTACTATCCAATAACCATTAGGAAATCGTCTCAAAATGTTGCCACTTGCTAAAATGCCTCCTGTGCCTTTACTTTCACCAGCAGGGCCTCTTTTGAGCAGCACTTATGATGGTGTCTTTCCCACTCCCTGCTCCTGGCCTACCTTCTCAGCCTGAGCCTCCAGTGACTTCAAGTTGTTCGTCACCGTTTTCAATTCTTCTTCAAGCTCGGCACATTTGCTAATGTTTTCGATCAGAAGCAGAAAGGGTGGGAGACAAGCCCAAGGAGCGAGGAGAGAAAAAAGGAGAGGGATGGGAAAAAATGAAAACTGAGTCCTAGAGATGGGGGGCTGCCTTAAGTAGCCAAACCACGAGGCACGAAGCTCGGTTTTGCCATGGGCTCTGCCTTCCTTTGCAACAGTGGAAGGGCAGAGAGACAAAATCCAGCAACTCCAAGGCGTGATAATTTGGCTTCTTATTGGCCACCCCTCAGAGTATTTATGAAGGGAAAAACAAAGAGCATAAAGGACCAAGAGAAAGCACTTGAAGCAAGATATAAATAGCAGAGGGTGTAGTGAAGGTACAGTCATTACACCAAACCAACCAGTAGGCATTGGAAGCTCAAAGCTGTCTGGGATGCAGTTAAACCTAAAAACCACACGTGAGCCATCAGTACCTTATCCTCTGCAGCCATTAATGCTTTCAAGGTCTGATCCATTATTCTTAATTGTTCTTCCAGCTGTCGGACTTGGCTGTTAGTGGACACAGGAAATGCACAAGGCCATTCACAAAATCAGTGCAGGTAAGGCATGCAGTGCCACACGCATTCACAGACACCCCACATGGTTCCTCCATGTTCCAAACTCATGGCTCATCCACATCACATTGAGCACACAAGGAGCCTGGAGCCAAGGTGGGTAGGTAAATGTGCAGCTGCCAGAAGGTCATGCTGTTTTTAGTCGTTGCGCTGCAGAATCCCCACAGGTGGTGGCAATGGGCCCGCTTACCCTTCTGAGAGCTCAGCCCGCTCCTCTGCACGTTCCAGGTCACTTTCAATGATGACCAGCTTACGGGCCACCTGCAGCAGGGCAAACACAGCAGACACACTGTGGTCTTGCATACTTTGTGTAGGGGGTAGTTATAGGGCAGAGATTCTATCCATTGGCCCTAGGGATTCTTGTCTACAAATGGGATGCTCCTCCTTCTGCAGACTAGAGACAGCCAACTCTCCCTCAGCAGAGACCAGGGCCCTGCTAAGAGGCCGGAATGGTTAGCTCTTCCCAAGTGGAGTCTAGATAATTACACAGCGCCCAGAGCAATTCTCGGAATGAGAGAAATATGAAATCTGCAATCTTAAAAATAGCAGGATGATGAGACATGAGGAGGCATTTTAGACTGAAAAGGCAGGGGCTGCTGAGAGTACCAAAAATAAACCCACGGACTATACCACACAGGGATCTGTTCAGCAGACAAGAGCCAGTGAGATGACTGCCAGGTCAAATCTGCAGCCAGAAATGCCACCCCAGAGAAAAAGTTCCTCCGAGGCAGCTCAAAACCATGGAACAGTTTCAGACAGCCATGATGAAATACAGAAAGAAAAACTGAAACCTACAGCCACTCGGGTTGTCATCATCACGTGCCATTGCATAGGAACAATCACCAGGACCTACTTCACTGCAGACAGAGCCTGTGCTAACAAAGGATTTCTACCACCCCAGAGAAGCCTCTAGGAATCTCCCAAGGAGCTCTGTGGTCCATGTTCTCTACAGCATCTGAACTGAAACATCTGTGCCATGACAACATGCCAGCTTCTTTCCCTAAGGCCCGGCTCTCCCTCTTCCTGGCTAAAGATGTTTCTGTCTGAACCTTTAGGGTGTGGGGAAGTATTGATCTCTCCACCCAGGGCACATGACTGGCTGGCTTTATCACAGTAAGAACCAGTTTCTTCAGGTAAAGGAACCTTGTCTCTCAGAACCACCCACTTCTATCAGGAGAGCTGTTACACCCAAGGACCCACCCAGAGCATCCTACTCCCCCGAGGTCACGGCTGTGAAGTCTGTAAGGCTCTGGGCCCCAGAAACTGACCTCTTCATACTTGCGGTCAGCATCTTCAGCAATGTGCTTGGCCTCTTTCAGCTGGATCTCCTGAATTTCCATCTTTTCTTCATCTTTTTGGGCTCGGCTTTCAATGACTTTCATGCCTCTGGAAAGACAGACAAGCAGGAAGACCCGAGATGGAGAGATGACTACTGCTGCTACTGTGGGGTATGAGTCTCCATGCATACAGCCGACCAAAATTGAACAGAGAGCCATTTATTTTCCAAAGCATGGAGCAAAACTTTCAGAAAAAAACACATTTCTCTCTGGTCACTGTGAATGAGATCTTTGGGTGCACTTTGAATACTGGTGGAACTTCTAAGACACCTAATCTTAAGTGGAAGGTGCTATATCAGGTTCCTATTTGAATCTGGGAAGCACGAAAACAAAGGAAGCTACCATGCTTTATTTGTTAAACGTAGAGATTTTCTCCTTTTTCCTGAGGGAAAGGCTCGGATTAAAAATGGATGAATCCAGGTGTGATGGTGCATCTTTAATTCCTGCATTTAGGAGGCAGAGGCAGGTGGATCTCTGAGTTAGAGGCCACCCTCGCCTATACAGAGAGTTCTAGGATAGCCAGGGATACACAGAGAAACCCTGTCTAGGGTGAGAAAGAAAGAAGGAAGAAAATATTGGCAAAGAAAGAAAATAAATAGGTGTTGGGAGGCAAATCTGACACTGAATGTTATAGCATGGTGTTATAGTTCAGAAAATGTTAACTGACCTAGATTTTACACATTTATGGCACACCTTTGAGGGGATTTCTAGACCGGGCTAGAGGGGGCGGGGCACTCCAACTGTGGGCAGCACCATTCCACAGGCAAGAGTCCCTGACTAAATAAGCAGGAAGCTAGTCAAGCACTAGCATTCATTGCTATCTGCTTCCAGACCATAACTTGCCCACCAGGATGGGCTCTGTGTCTCTTTGAACTACGAGCCAAAATAAACCCTTCCTTTTTAAAAGTTGCTTCTTGTCGGGTGTTCCATCACACCAATAAGAAGGAAATTAATAAAGCTGGCCTGTGCGAACCATGGTTCCCTTTACTATGACAAGGCTGGGTGTTTACATATAGGTCAGGTTACAGTAGAAATAGGTGCAAAACAGGAGCACCTGACTGTGTCTGTGTGTACATGTGTATTAAATCCAAAACATTCCACCTATGCAGAGCATATAGATCACATCTGTTTTTTTTTAAACACTTGTGAGTCACCATGTGGTTGCTGGTAATTGAACTCAGGACCTACAGAAGAGCAACTAGTGCTCTTAACCTCTGAGCCATCTCTCCAGCCCAATCATATCTGTTTTATCTATGCTTTCCCATCTACCTGCCATGGTGCCTTTCCCTAAGTCTGCATATATATATATGGGTCAGCAGAGACCAGAAGAGCCCTAGGCTAGAGTTAGACAGTTGTGAATTGTCATGTGGGTGCTGGGACTCAAAAAAAGAGCCAGTGCTATTAAATGCTAAGCCCCCCCCCCAGTGTGTGTGTGTGTGTGTGTGTGTGTGTGGTGTGTGTATGGTGTAGTCTCACCTCTCACTCTCATCTGCTGCCTTCTCAGCCTCCTCCAGCTTCTGCAGAGCTGTGGCCAGACGCTCCTGAGCACGATCCAACTCCTCCTCAACCAGCTGGATGCGTCTGTTCAGAGATGCTACATCAGCTTCAGCCTAGGCAGAAAGTGAGATGCTTCAGAGCCGGGAGGAAGTGAGGGTGGTATCTTCAAAAAGAAACCGGCCAGAACTAAAGTGCTGGTTCCAGACAGGAAGTCTGGGGCCTGGTGTGCGCTATCTTCCAGTGTGTTGCAAGCTCTGACCAGCTCAGGTCCTCACATAGGAGCAGCACACTTGGAAATACACAAACCTAGAAACAACTCTCAGCAGAAAGTGGGCCATCAGCAACACCACCCTCACACAGGAAGGAAAGCTTCCTCACAGCTCACTGCATGCTGGAAATGTAGACAGCAACATCAGGCCCTATCCAGGCTCAGCCACACAGTCCCCAGCAGTATGATCAGAAGTTGGAATGCCATGTTTCATCAGCAATCCTTTCTTTGAGCAACTTCTCAAAGGAGCCTTACAATGAAACTGAATGTTTTAAAACCAAGTGTTTTTAAAAACACATACTAGGAAAATTAAAAAAATAAAAACCCAAAACCAAAACAACAACAACAAAACCCATAGCATATGGAGAACTAATGCCATCTAGAAACTTCCCCCTTGCCCCACCTTTTTCAGTAACTTCTTTAGAATAACTGGCCTCACTGGAACAAAGCCAAGATAAATTTCCCAAGGGTTTTGACCTAAGCTATTGGAATTTCTTCAAAGTCAAGGTTGCTACAAGAAAAGTTTCACAGGTCTAAGGAGAAAAGCAATGTGGATACTGTTTTTATTTTGAATTAAAGTTATTTAGGGTTTTGGGTGGGCAATGACTGATTGCTGTTGTTAAGTACTTGCCCAACTGTGATAAGGGTCGATCCTAGACTGCCTGGAAGGGAGGGTGGGACTTGCTAATTAGGTAGCAGTCATTTATCCTCATCCATTCGGAACCTGTGTTCATCAAAGGTTATTTACCCTTAGGATATTTAGGAGTCAATTTTCTTACAATTGCAATACTCTCTCTAGAACCCATGATACTAGGCACGTCTGTCTTTACTGAACTCTATGTTGCTTAAGTTCAAGGCCTCCGCTCTCCACAGAGGCCAGGGCTCCATAAATGTCTATTTACCTTAGCAAGTAAAAGCATTTAAACAACGGCAGCTTTCAAAGCTCGCACAAGAACTGGAAATGCATGTGCTTTTGGAGAGGCCCGGGTCATGGCCTTGAGTCACAGGAAATGAGACCATTCAGTTCTGTGCTCATCTAGATCTGTGTCAGTAGTATCTGGAGAATGGCAGTGAACAGGGAATCTCCCACCACCATGAATGGCTGTAGTCTTTTTTAAAAAAAAAAAAAAACAAACATTTTAGACACACTTATCTCAAAGAAAAAGCTACTATGTAGTGTAACTGGCTGCCAGGGTCAGGAAGCAGGGCCAGTGTGAAATTTAAGGGAGGGGCAGTTACAACTGAACCATCCCACAAGGTCAATCATCAGAGAACGCTTGGAACTTGGCCGAGCTGTGAAGTTCCTGAATGACTGGGCTTTTTCCTTGAAGGGTGGGGGAAGTGGAATAATCAATTTCCTTCTTTCTTTCTTTTTCGTTTTTTTTTTTTTTTTTTTGAGATAGGATTTCTCTGTGTAGCCCTAGCTGTCCTGGAATTAGTTCTCGTAGATCAGGCTGGCCTTGAACTCACAGAAATACGCCTGCCTCTGCTTCCCGAGCACTGGGATTAAAGGCGTGCGCCACCACCGCCCGGCCCAGCCCAGTTTCTTAACTACAGAGAACAACCATTCCTTTTCTTTTTTTAATTTAATTTTTTTACTTTATGTGTATCAGTGTTTTGCCTACATGTGTGCATATGTACCACGTGTGTGCTTTCAGTGCCCATGGAGGTCAGTTCCAGGTGGGTACTTGGGAACAGAACCCAGGTTCTCTACAAGAGCAGCAAGAGCTTTTAATCTCCCTCAACCTCTTTAATTGGAAACATACACACATTAAGTTTGGGGTCAGGTTAAATTTCTTCATCTTGCATGTATTCCATTTCTAGGAAAAAGTAAAGTACTCCCTTTACAAACAGGGAGGGAGTTGGAGTGGAGACAGAAAACAACCCAGAAAACAAAAACAGAGAGTCAACTGGGATAGGTGTTTCAAGTCCCTCTATTCTTTCTTCTCTGACACTAAGGTGGAAGGTTCTGGGCTACCTCCCAGTACCCAGTGCCCAGAGTAGTCTAACCTATACAGACAGATCCTGACCAGCTTTAGTTACAAGAAAATCAGCCATTTTCATTAGACAAGTCATGTAAATCATTTTTTTAAAGGCCAAGAAGTGCTGGTATGGATTTCTCGAGAATGCCTAGGTCATGTTCAAAAGTACTTTTCTTACTATATTGTTAGTAATAAAATCATTATCATTTAATATAAAAACAAATGTCCTCACCACACCAGCTGTTGGCGAATCAGAGAAATGTGGGCAGAATTAAAAAACAAACAAACAAACAAAACAAAACAAAACAAAACACCTCTGCAGCATCAAATTCTAAGTTTCCTACATTGGAACCAAACCTTGAGGACCCCACTCATCCACGGGATGGCTGCTGATGGGCAGGGGTGGGAATGAACTGGGGCAGGCAGAGCACTAGAAGGCCAAGGCACCCATACTCACCCCTGCCTGCTTCTGCACATGAGGGCCCACCACATTCAATCTGCACACCCTTCTCTTTGCCCCACCCTCTCCATACATTTTTCCTTTGGCTCTGATGCTGCTCAGCTGAATGCTGCTTTGTAAATATCTCCACTCCCCTCCCCCCAGCATCATTTTTTTTTAGAACTCTAAACTCCCCAACACAGTTTATTTAATGTCCTCCAACAAGACTGGCCAAGGGTTTCACAATGGGTGCCTATGCAGTGGCTGGGCTTAAGGACTGGTTCCTTTGGGCCAGTTTTGGCAGAGAGGACTGGCACCCACAGCAGAGCTATAGGGACCACATCTGGAGGAGTGTATGTAATGAAGCCCTTTTGTTTGAACTGGACTAGAACCTAGGGATCACATAGGGTCAACCACTACCTGGACATATGACTCCACTGGGAGACGCATAATAGAAACAGACTCCTGGGTCCCATGCCTAGAGATTAGGACTTGAGGTCAGTGCAAAGGGGCAGGAACCACAATGTAAATGGCAAGCCTTTCTTCTCTTCCATCACCACCCAAAGAAGCTGGGAAGTATTGCAGGAGTTGCCCAGCAATCTCCCTACTAAGCTTGAGGGACACCAGAGTAGAAGGTTCTCTATCACACCCTGACCTGCAGCACCCCAAGCAATCTCAGAGATTGTATGGACAGATACTAGCAAAGAAGTTACTGCAAGAAAATCAGCAAGCCACCTCAATTATTTTTTAAAGGCAGGCTGTTCTGGTGGGTAACCAGTAGCTCATACAAGGACACAGCTCTCTAACCCTCAAGAATGAGAACTTGAGATTAGTGCCTGGGAGTCACTAGACCACCTTCCCAGGGGAAACCCTGTACTCTGGCTCCATAGGCTCTCTTATGCTGGTCTAGTAGAAATTTTGGAGATCTCCTCAGAATCCAAGATGACTTTAATTTCCTAATAAAAGCCCAGCCTCTCATTCTCATACTCTCATTTTGAGTCTCTGATGTCTAGGCTGGCTGGTGATGCTTCTGCCTCCGCCATCTCAAGTGCAGAGATTATTACATGCATGAGTTACCCTGATTTACTATGTTCTGTGTTCCATGTCATCTTTACCAGCTTTTGTTTCTGGTTTGTTTTTTTCCTCAGGGTTGAGGCTTTTCTAGATATTTCCTGAGGGTCTCAGTATCACAGCACCCAGGTCTTCCTAAGTATCTGTTGCTGCTGTCTGTCAGAACGAGCCTACTGCCCTGTGCCTATCAGTTAAAATCCGATAGAATTAACAAGGCATTTGGGGAGGGTCAAGACCCCGGATGCAAATTATTCCTAGGCATGTAAATCACCCTTAGAGCACTGAGTTAGGTTTCTTCTAACAAAGGCCCCATAAAGCAACATTGCCAGCAAAGCCTTTCCAGTTGGGTTGCTGGTTTCAAAAGTGCTATTGCACCCCAACATGTAATGAGTTTACTCAGAAAGAGACTGTTGTATTGGGGAGATTATGAGCCCTGGTTAAACCACCACCCAGTGCTCACACATGTGAGATCCTTAGTGTTGTACATGCTCCCTGCCTGTGTAAGTACTAGCTTCCACCAAGGAAATCCTGCAAGCTCACCATTCCTACCCTTCACCCTGCCTTCAAACAAGGAAGTGGCTACCTTCAGAAAAACACAGGCACACATCATTGCCCTACCCAAGAAGGAACTATGTAGAAATTAATGCTTTCACTCCAGCAAAGCAAAATGTTATTCCAAACTAGACTTGAATAAAGCCCAAGATTTACATGAAATTCACATGTTTTAGCCAACACATAAAGAAGAAAATCCTTTACTCTGAAAGCCAATATATTTTCAAAGCCCTGACTGAATCCAAGCGGAGCCTGGAATGATCAAAGGTCAGATCTTTTATTTCATGTAAACTGTAGTTACAGAGAGAGTTTTACCCAGCTTGCTGTGTAAGACCGAAGTGACTAGGGCCAAGCTAAACTTCTGTCCTTTCCTTTTATGGTCAAGAAAAGGAAAACACACACACACACACACACACACACACACACACACACACACACACACACACACACACAGGACATTAGGGGCACTCCCATGGATAGCAGATAAACACAGCCTCCTCTATCTGGGCCAAAGCCTGTAATTTGTGAGGCATGTTTGTGTAGCAAGAGGGAAGGGAGCGAGGTACTGAGGTGCCTTGCTGTGACTGCATAGGAAAGTGGGAGCCCAGAGTATTGCCAGTCACTGCCACTCTGGAAGTGCCAGGGCAAGCACAGAGCACACTCAGTTTCCTGGTTCCAGAAGAAGCTGCCAATGCTAGAGTCAGGAAAGGGCTGGGGATTTTGGGAAACTGGTTATTTCCCATGATTAATAGTTATCCATTAAGAACCTGCCAGCAGCCGGGCATTGGTGGCACATGCCTTTAATCCCAGCACTCTGGAGGCAGAGGCAGGCGGATCTCTGTGAGTTAGAGGCCAGCCTGGTCTACAAGAGCTAGTTCCAGGACAGCCTCCAAAGCCACAGAGAAACTCTTGTCTTGAAAAACCAAAAAAGAACCTGCCTGCACTTTTAAGTCTTCTCATCTGCTAGGTTCTGCTCAGAAAGCTGGAGAGAGAAGTGGCTTTTTTCTACTTTAAACACACATATTACCATCCCACAAAACCCTTAAGACACAAGACCTAGAGTCAAGCATTATATCAAGTAAAGTAATTTCATTCCAAGATTCTAAAGGGCCCACACACCTTGGGAAAACAAACAAGGAGGAAGTGAGCGATACCTGTTTTTTTCCAAGGTACATACCAGTTTAAGAGGGCCCATTAAGTCTACCTCAATCTTGGAGTACCTGAACTGGGGCCAACTCTACACTGAGTTTTTGCAGTGGCTCATGGCTTTGTCACCAAACCTTAATCTTAGCTACCAAGAGAAACTGTTCCTGCTAGCTTAACTTACAGCCTAAGCTACACCTAATAACCACTTAAATTATCTCTATCCATAAGGGAAGTTCCAGTTTAAAAGTCAGAGTAATCAGCAATGTGCAATTGTCTCACCAGCTGGTCACACTCGGTCTCTATTGTAAATCCTGACCAATCACCCTGCTAGAGGATTTCTGAAAAAAAACGATTTTAAAATCTTTTTTAAAAGGATTTCAATTGCTCTAAATAAAGGCATAAGGTCTTGAAAAGAATGAAAGCTCTGTCCTTAGCAAACTAGCCTGGGAATACTGCTATAAAACAAAACAAAACACAAGGATGTACAAACTAGCAGGTACTCCTTTTGTGTGTACTGCCAGTCACTAGGCCAGTAGTCTAGTAATGCTCCACCACTAATGCCTCTTCAACCCACAGTCCTTTCAGCCTGCCTGATTCACCTCCTAAAATTGAGAAAATAATTGGTGATTAAAAGCATTAAATGGGGGAGTTTGGGGGGTAATGAAGTGAGTAGGGCCATTTTTAGGAGCCTTTGCCAAGTAATTACGGTAAAGAATGCTAGGCAAGGTGGTGCTGGACATTGTTAATAAAGAGCAGTTTAAGTGCACTACCTCTGTCTGCTAAGCCCCGCTGTGATCTCTTTACATACTAACCACATTTGACTCACAGGGAACCAAAGCATTAACAGTTGTCCCCAGCTAGAGAGGAGACAAGCCAGGTTTCATATCCTGACCAACTGGACCCAGTGCTCTGCATCCTGGTTTTTAGCTCACTGGTTCACAGTGGTCAGCCAGGCACCGATCAGAATTAATGTATCACCAGTTGCCTTAAGACTTCTACAGCGAGACTTTTACTAACTAATCCTCAAGCAAATAGACAAGTTATCTTTTGTCTGTTGATTTTTAAAAATCTTTATCTGTATTTTTATCTTAAACTTCCTCTAGTTGGGCCTTCCTCTTAGGAAAACTCCCTTGGTTCACTGTATTTTATACAAAACATGTTGTGGAGTTTCTGCAAGACGCCATGCAACCATTACAAACTCTCAGCCAGGAGGAATGACTCAATTTAGAATAGTCTTGTGTATATTAAGCACAGTTGGACAGCATATTATTGTTTGTCATAAAAGCTCAAGGTGTTTGAATACCTTGATTTAAAACACAACACACACACACACACACACACACACACACACACACACACCTGATAAATATCTAATATCTAAACTCCCTTTGAAACCCTGTTTCTGTTTGCTGGATACATTTGCCTTACAAAGAAAGGAAACCAGGTACTACATTAGACAAGGAGAGGTAGCCAGCAAGAGGTACAACCAGTAACTATTGACTCCTGGCCAACTTTTCCTAAAACTTGTAACAAAAGGATATCTGTTGTAGAGGGATATCCACTTGGGAGATGGGAGGTCTAAGAAACCTAAGGCTATAAGGGAAGCAAGCTATGCAAGTTAACTCTTCCCTCAGAACCTAACCTCAGTGTCTAACCTCCATGGAGAAACAGCCTCTAGGAACCAGAGGATCAACAGAGACAAAAAAAAAAAAAAAAAAAAAAAAAAAAAAAAAAAAAAAAAATCCAGCATGCGCAGGCCCCGAAGACCCACAGTGTTTCTCCCCAGACACTGATCTTTAATGACGCCCCCTTCCAACCCCAACATGAGTAAAAAAAAAAAAAAAAAAAAAAAAAAATGCCAGCAGCGCAAAGTGCACATCCCTAGGACATAATTCATGACCACCCCAGAAATGCAGTCCTCTCACAGGAAAAATGCTGCTCCCAGAACCTTCTCAACAGCACTATTGCTTCGCCCAGAAGGTTTTGACTTTACACTAGGGAGATAGATACATAGGCATTACTAAGCAGCCGGGTGCCAGTTGGCCTAGGTGCGCCAGGTGCGGCGTGGGGCCTCGGGGGTGACGGGTGGGTCTCTTACGGTCTCCCGCAGCTTCCGCTCCTGATCCAGCTCGCGCTGCAGGCTGCCCGCACGCTCCTCCGCGGCGTCCGCCTGCTCCTGCAGGCTCCGGATCTTTCTCCGCACAGCCTCCAGCGAGCTGCTACCCGCCATGGCGAGGCGGCGGCTGAGGCTGCGCTCTGCCTCCGCGCTCTGTAGCTGCTACTGCTGCTGCTGCTGCTGCTACTGCAGCTACTGAGCCCAAGACCGGTGTCCCCTGCGGCCCAGAAGTAGCCCGGAAGTCACGGCCCCGGGGCCGCACTAGATAGCCGCGGGCGGGTGCGCGAGAGCAGAGGACGGGCGCGGCTGGCTGGCGGGCGGGGCACGGTGGACCCCGGGACCTGGCAGCCGGTGGAACCACTGCGCGTGCGCGCGGGGACGGCCGGTTTTAGGGCTGCTTCGCCTAGAGCGAGGCCACCGCAGGAGGGCGTTTGCTTCCATTCCGCTGCGCCTGGGTGGCCGCAAGTAGAGGACCTGAATTCTAAAGCCTATGGCGACTCCTGCTGGCCATTTGGAGCGCTCCGGAATCCCGATTACTCTGAAGCCGAGCTGGGGTAGGAGCCTGGACCCTGAATGTTCCCTAAAGGAACTGTTCTGGTGGTAAAGAACGCCAGCATTTGGAATGCTAAAGGCCATGGCGACTCCTGATGGGGAAGCCTATAGTATGATAATTTAAGGGAGGTGGTTCTTGTAAATAATCCCAGTACACAAGCTACTAACTACAAGAACCCCAACACCCGAATTATCTCACCAAGTGTAAATTACTATCTGACACTGCAGAGTAGTTAGACGGTTCTAAATACAGCTTTTTAGATTTGAATCTGGCTCTTAGGTCTCTGCTGGTTGTGCGACTTTGGACAAATGACTTCTCAGGGCTTCATCTCTTAAAAACGAGTATAATAGAACAGGACTCTTCATGGGGGCTGTTGTGAATTATCAGATACTATATACAACACTTAACCATGCCTTACACATAGTTAAGAACTCAAACGATATAATTAAACAAACACAGGCACTACCTTAAGAGTTTGACTGGGCCCCATATCCAGGTGTGCAATTGCAGGCAAGGAAAGCATCCTAAACCTTCCCTGATTTTAATTTAGTCTGATATCTGGAATCTGATGAACCCAAGCTGCAAGAAGCTGTGACAAAACCTCTGGTTACCAGCTGGAAAGCCACATGGACACAAAAACTGTAAGAAGTCATCTCTACCATTCCCTCTTGTGCTGTGCTTTAAAAAAAAAAACAAAAAAACATCTGTCAAGTCTCTGGGCTTTATATCTTCCTACACCTATTTTTTTTTTAAGATTTATTTATTATGTATACAGTGTTCTGCCTGCATATATCCTTGCACACCAGAAGAGGGCACTAGATCTCATTACAGATGGTTGTGAGCTACCATGTGGTTTCTGGGAATTGAACTCAGGACCTCTGGAAGAACAGTTAATGCTCTCAACCTCTGAGCCATCTCTCCAGCCCCTTCCTAAACCTTTTTCAAAGAGACCTCTTAAAGTCAGTCCTGGACTTGTTTAAGTGTGTGTGTGTGTGTGTGTGTGTGTGTGTGTGTGTGTGTGTGTGTGTACAAAGGTAGAAAAAGAAAACCTTCCTGCCAAGGCTGTCTTCCCAAACCAAAACACCTCTGGAATTCCTAGTCACCTCTGGTCTCTGCTGCAGAAAAAAAGCCTACAAACTTGGGCTAGGGCCCTCAAGTCCTGTAGGTGGAGCCTCTTGCTTGGTTTCCAAGCTGTTGTTGGTCTGCTGAGTGGTGGTGGGTACAGCTCCTCCCCAAAGCTCACAGACCATCTACCTCTAACCTTGAGGATGCCCAGATAGGGCATATACAACCCTTCAAGGGCAGCCAAGGAAAATGCTGCCCACTTGCCAGTGCAGTAAGCAGCTACCCTAGAGAATTAATGTCTTGCTTTTCAAACACTAGGAAGTCAGTTTCAGGAGTTTATTTTCAAGCTGATGTCATTACTGAAGAGCTATGGGCAGTTAGTTGTTAGGTTTAGCTACAGGATGTAATCCCTTGGTTATTTCAGAAATGTTGTGGCTGGGTCTCATCCCAAGAGATTCCAGGGGAAAACCTGAGTTTGGACAAGTCAGAGTCACTACATTAGGAAGAAGATGAAGCTAGAGGGATAAAGCCTCACATCCTGTAAATATCAGCTCCATCAGTTATTGGGGGAAGGAGCCAAGATAACAGAGGCTTAACAGGACTCAGCCTCATTTAGGTGAATAAACCAGTAAAAATCCAAAACAGATTGCTAGAGATGCTAGCTCCTGAGTGACAGCCTTTTAAACTAGGAGGGAAAAAAAAGTTTCTGGAAGACTATAGCTTGTAAAGTAGGTTGGTAAATTGGGAAAATATTTTTAGTAATTATAATCGGAAATATATTTCTTGACACTAGAGAGTAAAATGTCCTCCCTGCAATACTTCAGGAGGGTGACTTCTCTCCTAACTCTTCCCTCTAGTGACACCTGTCTTTTCCTCTTCAAGTCTTAGCTATTTCAAGTGAGTTAAGATCTCTCTAAATATAACGAGTCTTCACAAACTCCCCTCAACATTCCTAGTCTCAAAGAGCTAACAGTGTTTTACAGAGGCAGATGACCGGTACACTAACCAAAAGAAATAGAGAAGCACAAACTCACACCATATTTAGAGACAGTTTTCCAGCACATGGAAAGAACCAAAACTGGCTTTAAGAACCTCCTTCTCATCCTGGCCCCGCCCCCACAGCGGACTTTAAATAGCCTCTTTTCTACTTCTGCCCTACCCTATTCCAGTAACCCCCCATGATTCCTTATTAAAGACATGATTACCACTCTATAGTTACAATTATTATCCCCCCTTCTTAAGAATTATAGAAACATTTTTTCTCCTCCTTTCTTTCGTTCTGGGCTGTTGGCAAATTCTCTGAATTCCTTTCCTTATAAGGAATATCTCTCCTAGAACTATCAGCGGCTCTTTTGAAAAACCTAAATAAATGTCCTGCAGGATTTGGGGGAGATGGGCATCCTCCATTTAGCATGTACAAAGCAGGCATCATGAAGGCTGTTTTTTTTTTTTTTTGTTCTTTTTCTAAAATCAGGTAGGTCTTAGTAATGAGTTTTAGCTAAACCAGTGCTTCCGAAAACCTCCTTTCTAGGAAACTTAATTGTCACTGAAAGTTTTCTTTTTGTTCCATCCCAGTTGTCTGGACCACTCATTTACCGAGAACACCAGATAAATCTCAAGCCTTTTGTGATACAAAAGGCCTTGCAGATTTCAAAACCTTTGGGTAATCTACATTACATATGATCCAAAAATCACAAAACCAAAAAAATTACAAACTTCTGTCAAACTTGGGGGTTCAACTTCTGGGTGTAGCTTTCTCTGCTACTCACATTCTTGGAATTGTTATCAGCTTCCCAAGGAATTCTTTTCTAATTGGACCTTTAGGCTTAATTGGCTTCTCCAATGGAATGTAGTGGTGTGAAAAGAAAAACTGACCCTCAGCTTGACTTTCTAGACAGAAGAGGCTAGCTCTGTAGTTAAGATTCCAAAGGGCAGTGGAGAGGGTGCTTAGCAGAGCTGGAGCTCTGTCTATCACCCCCTGAAAGTATGTGGTGGTTGTCAGAGGGCTGACAGGAGGGGGTGGGGCGGGCAGGGGGCAGCCAGCTCACTACGCCATATAAAGCACTGTGCTATATATAACTCCCTGTGCTTTCTGATCTAGTGCCTCAGACTGCAGACCCAAGCACGGATCATCTTCCCTGGGCAGGTCTTAAAGCTTGCCTAGTGAGAAAGAGAACCTCAAAGTGTCCCTGTAGCCTTCAAATTTAGCCTTTCAAGTAAGAGTGTGAGTACTTTTAAAGGCCAGGCTCTCTGGATCCAGCGGAAACCACTGGGGGTGGCAAACAAGAAAACTAGGTATTCTGTTGTGCACAAACCTTGACGATGGCACACGCTTCAGTGGTTTTATACCAGCAGGAGGCGAAGTTCACCTCCAGAAATCCTCATTTCAGAGGCTGTGTTCTCCTAGCTTCTCACCCACCCACCTCCAACCAAAGGGGAGGAGGTAAAGAGGAAAAAGAGATAAAGGAATGTGCGCAGCGGCAGTCAGAGGCGGCATCCAGTGCTCTGGGCCACAGCCAGGCTGTGTGCAGGTGTCCAGCAGGAGGTTTACCCCCTTCCTTTGCTCTGCAGCCCCTGTGGTGACCCCCAGAGTGGCCACGGGGACAGGAGGTGAGGGAGGCAGTGTGAGCGTGCACTTACATCAGTGGCCTTTTTCTCCGCCAGCTCCAGCTTCTCCTGGGCATCTTTGAGAGCCTCGGAGTATTTGTCGAGTTCATCTTCAGTGCCCTTGAGTTTCTTTTGCAGTGACACCAGCTCATCTTCCAGCTGGGAGTTGGCGGTGGAGTACGGGGAAGGGGGAAGGGGGTGGGGTGCGGCAGGCAGCGTGATCCCGCAAGGTGCGGGGTGAGGGTGCACAGACCGTAAAGGACAGGGACAGCGGGAGAGAGAGAGAGAGGGAAAGACAGGGAGGGAGAGAGAAAGAGAAAGTTAGCCATTCGTGCGCCGTGCCACGCCGCGCGCCCGGGGTACCTTGGCGGCGGTCTCGTCGGCAGCCAGGAGGCTGTCCTCCGCCTTGTGCAGCTCCTCCAGCACCCGGTCCCGCTCGTCCTCCGACGCCCGCAGCAGCTTCTCTTTCGCTGCGATGTCCTCCTCCAGCTGGGGGCAGCGGCGAGCGGGCGTGGGCGGCCGGCACGGACCGAGTGTGAGACACACAACAAATGGGTGCCAGGTTGGCTAGGGCCCTGGGGCTAGGGGATCGCTGCTTTGGGGCTCAAGGGACCCTAGGTAATCTCCCAGAGCTGGGAGAGCTCAGTGACTCATCTCGCACCCCACCCCCTCCCAGGACCACAGTTTTCTGTGGAGAGCTCAGGTCCCCGACTTGAGGGAGTGCAGAAACACCACCCTGTTTGGCTAGCTTTCCATTTGTATCTTCCATTCTGTCCCATCTTTGTTCTTAGGAAATAATTCTGTGACTCCCCCGCTTCCCTCCAAAGTCCCATGTTCAAGGGCTCTTTCTCCCCAACCAAAAAGTCCAAAGAATTTCGGACACTTTAGGACTTGAGCCTTGTCCCACTCCCGCCCTTCCCTCCAGCCACACCAGGAATTGGTATCCTTTCTCCCTTCCTCTTCCAAAACTGATTCCCAGTCCCGAGAGTCAACAGCCTCTCTAGGGAGTTCATGGACTTCGAGGACCTTGGGATCCCGAGAAGGGACACAGGCGTCCTTGGACGAGACAGAAAAGTTAGAATCGAATCAGCCTAACTCTCCCACTTTTTAAGACGCGCGTCCCTGGACACTCTGGGCTTGGGATGGGTCCCGGGGGCGATCCGCCGACTCAGAGACGGGGCGGTAGAGAGTGGGGGTAGGCGCAGACCTGCTTGCTCCGGTCTTCCGCCGCCTTCTTGTCAGCCTCCGCCTGCTCTGCTCGATCCAAGGCGTTCTCTTTGTCGAGCTTCAGCATCTGCATCTTCTTCTTGATGGCGTCCATGGTGGCGGTGGCGAGGGGCCCTTAGGCAGCCTAGAGAGCAAAGATACGAGCGCGGTGGGGTGGCCGAGGCGGAGTGCGAGCGCGGAGCTGCCTGCTGCTCTCTGATATGTACTTTCCCAGGGGGGCGACCGCATTCCTCAGGACAGCCAATACTTTTTTGGAAAACCTTGTTCCTCCTGCCCCCTTTCCCAGTCTCCTGCCTCCGCCCCGTGCCCCCTCCTCGCTCCTCCCGCGGGGGCCGCACGCCCATTCGCTGCCGCCTGCCGGCCTCCCAGTTGACGGTGGATATGACTATATATGGGGACCCGAGCCTCCGAGGCAGCGGCCGGGCGAGGCCGTCCTATTTCTAAACCTGTGCGCCTGGGAAAGAGCGCCGGGACCTCGCTGGAGCGGAGCCCGGCGCTGGGCGAGTCTCTAACCACCTCCCAGAGCCATCGCCTGGCCACCAGGATTCCCAGAAGAGTCCGCTCAGAACCACCCGGGATCCTGGGAACAGGGCAGGTGGTGTGTGCGCACTCACATGGCACCCAGATTCTGGGGTGTTCAGCCTAAGGCCTGGGGGCCACTGTTACAGCCTCTACACCTCCTATCTGGACCTGGGAACTCTCAGTTCCCAGCTGCGCTCTTGGCCCACCAGGTGTAGACCAGGGCGCTGGAAATGTTAATCAGAGCAGAGAAATAGGACTGGAGGAAGGTGAGGGGTCATTCCTGAGACCCTTTCTCTCTGCCCCTGCTGGTGGGCACAATGACAACGAATAGGAGGTCTCTTGAGTCTTTTCACCAAAATGGGGGTGGGTAATAAAATACTTTAGGGACTTAGGGCTCTGTTGGGTGAGTTATGTCTGTGTGCCGTGCTTTGAAAAGGGTAGAGGGAGTGTGTTATCGTGTAGAGGTTTTTTTTTTTTTGTTTTGTTTTGTTTTGTTTCCCTTTGTGGGAGTTGGGGTGTTGCATTTAGACTTAGGCATTTTGGTGTCTGGTCTTTAGTAACCATCAGCTGTGTTGCTGTGATTAGTAACAGCCTCAATTCTGTAGCTCCCTCTATCTACTTATTTGAATATTTTATTATATTCATTTACTTATTTGGGGGTAGTCACAGAGGTTCACTTGTGCCATGGTGGGTTGTGACAGTCAGAGAACACCTTTTAGGAGTCAGTTCTCTTTCCACCCTGTGGGTCTTGGTTTCCAATACAGGTCTTTGGGCTCAACAGCAAGCTCCTTTAGCTGCTGAGCCATCTTGCTGGTCCATTTCCTCACATCTCAGTTCAGAGGGCAGATGATGCCCAAAGACCCTTCAGATCTTGCTTTTCATCTTTTCCTCGCACTGATCATACAGGGAACCCATCTTTCTTGGTGCCAGGATGCTGAAAACATGGTACAAATTAGCCTAACGAAATGGCTCTGTCCATAGCCTGAGCTCTGCAGAGGTAAGGGGCCAGCTCTGGACTGTGGGAGAGGCTCAAAGGCAGGAAGATTCCCCCCTCTATCTATTTAAATGTATCTCATTTCAGGCCCCAAGGAAGAGAAGTCTGATCTTGTCAGTTTCAATGAAGCTCCAAGAGAGAGGGGCTGTCCCCACACCTCACCCATGACCAGCTGAGACAGGGTTGTGAGGGTCTTGTGACCAGTCCCTATAGAATAATTTACAGCCTGTACAACATGGATATCAAATATTCCCCAGATGGTGTCCAAGCAGATTAGGCAGGCCAAATGGCTTGCTAAGTCCTTCAAGAGAATGATCAAATTCCTCTTTAGGATTTTATCGGATTTCTGACTGCCCAGTAGGGAAAACATACCCTCCTGTAATGACCAGAACACCAGAGCCGGATGCACAACAGAGTGGGATGCACAGGGACTTTGTGGCACAGAAAACTCACCAGAGCCCTTGCTTGCCACATGCCAAGTGGTTCATAGCACTGACACATTGGACACAAGCGTTGGCAGTATTCAGATGTGTGAACTATAGGAAACTGACTCTCCAGCCTGAGGTTTAAAGAATAGGGACTTGGGATTTAGAAGTTGAGATCCAAAATGGACGTGACTACTTCTTTTTAACACAGCCTTAGTACAACTTCCTCCATTCTCTCTCCTATTAATAGGGTGCTGAAGTAGACACTGGCTTTCTCAATGTGCTAGGCAGAGCTGAAAAACTCACTGAAGCCTTGTAAAATGAACTAATGTCACAGTTCATTAAACATAGCATAGCTGGGTACCTGCTACTTATACAACAGGCAGTACTGGACTCTGAACTCAAAATTGAGTGTCATTCATCTTTCTGATCTGGATGTTGAGAATGAACAAGGGTGTGAGACCTCAGAAAGAAAGACATAGGAAGAACATGTCAGAGAAGACAGAAAAGCCTTCTTTGGGAAGCTTGAAAAAATATTTTAGAGGAGGGTAGCAACAGGGAGTGAGAAGCCCTTGAAGCAGATGGACAGTAGGTTTTCTTGGACATTAGACTGGAAAGACAAGGTGAGACGAGATGACAAAGGACTTGGGATTCTAGGTTGTCCTTGAACTCCTGTCATCTTTCTCTGTCCCCAGAGTCCCAGGGTTACATAATGCATGACTCTTGTGTGGATAGAAGCTATAGATGTCTTTCTACCTCTCTGTAGCCCCGGCCCTCTCACAGCTATACTCAAAGGCCAATGGAGCTTAAGTGTGGGAATGGAGTTACACTGAGCTAGCTTGTGTGTGTGTGTGTGTGTGTGTGTGTGTGTGTGTGTGTGTGTGTGTGTTAACCTTGGGTATTGCTCTTCAGGGTGCCATCTATTTTGGTTTTGAGACAAGGCCTCTCAATGACCTGGAACTTGCAATGTAGGCTAGGCTTGCTGGGTGGAGATCCGTGAGGATTGTCTGCTCTAACACTGGGATGGCAGTATGCACCAACCTACCTGGATTTTCAGTGTATATTCTGGGGAGTGAACTCAAGTGCTCACTAAGCTAGCTCCCTAGTGCCAGAGCTACCATATTATTGCCACTGGTGGGTAGACATGGTGGGTCCCTGAGTTTAGTCATTACCATGTCACTCACCCCTGTTGATTTCTGTTCTCTGAATGGCCTGATAGCTGGCCAGGTCCTACCCAGCTTCATGGATTGTTCTACCCATGACCTTCCTTCCATCAAGGGATATGACAAGCCAAATATCATGATTGAAACAACAAATTCTGTGCTGGGCAAATGTTCTGATCCTGGAAATGGACCATCAAGAGAGGGCTGAATAGCCACTTGCTATATGGTATATTCCCCAGCAATTGGCCATGGATAAGGACAGGTACTAAGGTGAACTATTGAGCTAATGTGGCCTGTGAGACAAAGGTGAACTGGGTGACTCAGCTTCTCTCCCACTGTAGCTCACACTAAGGAACACAGAAAATATGAATTATTAAGTGCTGAAATGAAAAGGATTTGGAGTTTGAGCTGAAGAGGCCATGTGCAAAAGTGATTATAGTTATTTACGGGTGCTTGGGCTCTCTCTCCAGCCAGTGCCTTGGCAGGATTATATATCCTCACCAAAGTACGTTAGGTGCTTGCTTTGGTCAAGGAAATGTGAGCATAAGTGACCTGTGATGGATACTTTACGAGCTAGCCTAAGCCTCACAGTGTTTATTTTTTAAGATTGTCATTTCTCTGGCATTCTGGGTTCCCACATGACCTCCCCACTATGAATAACACTTGGTAGACATGTAACAAGACCAAGATATAAAAACCTTTGTATTTATATTTTGTGATTTTTAGGTCACTGAAATCTGGGACTTGTTTGTTACTGAAGCAGAGCTAGTTTTACCTGACTAATACACTGCTATAGGCCATTTCAGGTAGGAGGAGTCAAAGAACTCTGATCATAGAGGTAGGAGAAGAGATGAACAGAAATACAACTCAGATATTGAGGCCTTATATTTCTCATTTCCCAAGGCCATATGAGAAAGTCTGTGTTTCTCGACAGTAAACAAGCAAACAAACATGACCTTTTTTTAAAATTAAAAAACAAAACAAAAAAAACAAGTCACCAAGTTATGGGGGTATGGGAACATAAACAGTATTCTTGGCTCAGAGGTTCTGTGTGAATGCTGAATGTCCGCACTTCATCAGAACCTGGTATTCAGTAATTTCTCCACAAGTATTTGTTGAGTGGCTTTTAAATAGCAGTAATGGAGAACTAGTGTCTGGGGAGACATATTAGTGACTTTTTTCATTGCTGTGACCAAACACCTGACAAGCAGCATGCTTGAAGAAGGAAGCTTTAATTTGGCTTGCAGTGTGAGGGGATCCAGTTCATCGTGGAGAGCAAGGCACCGCAGTGGGAATTTGAGGCAGCTGGTCACATTGTATCCACCACCAGAAGGCAAAGAATCGGAACTCTGCTCAGCTTGCCTTATCCTGTTTATTCAGTCTAGGACCCCAGTTCATGGAGTGGTGTCCCCTACACCCACCAACTGATGTTATCTAGATAACGCCTCATTTGCTGAGACAGAGATTGTTTTTCCGCAGCCATTCTAAACCCCAGCAAGCAGACAACTGCCATTAACCACTGGAGACTATAAGGCATCAAAACAGCCTTCACAAGGTCTCATTTCCACCCAAGATAATGGACTTCTTTTTTTCTTTTCTTTCTTTTTTTTTTGTTTTTTTGTTTTTTGTTTTTCAAGACAGGGTTTCTCTGTGTAGCTTTGGAGCCTATCCTGGAACTCTCTCTGGAGATCAGTCTGGCCTCGAACTCACAGAGATCCACCTGCCTCTGCCTCCTGAGTGCTGGGATTAAAGGCGTGCGCCACCAACACCCGGCCCCTGGACGACGACTTCTTCTTCTTCTTCTTCTTCTTCTTCTTCTTCTTCTTCTTCTTCTTCTTCTTCTTCTTCTTCTTCTTTCTAACTTTCTTTTTTATTTATTCTTTGTGTCTTTCACATCATGCCTCCCAATCCCAATCATCCTCCACCTTACTCTAATAATACAAAATAAAATTTAAGAGGAAAGAAGGGGGAAATGGGGGATTGGGAAAAAGGGACAATCTTGTCCTGGAGACTGCAGTGTGACACAATGATAGTAAACCCCTTTATTCACACATTTTTACATGCAGGCATGTAAAGAATCACTGGTCTGGTCCCTGGTCTCTATTGCACCATGGATACTGGGGCCTCACTGGGACTCTTCCTGGACATCCTGTTGCTGCATTGTGTCATGGGATTTCTATTTTCAGAAGGAATGTGAGAGATCTAGTAAGGTCTGACACATGTCTCTCGAACACTGGGTACCTTAACAAAATCAGTAGTGAGAATCAAACTTAGGACCTGTATGTGCCAGGTGAGTGTGCTACTATTGGGCTATGCCCCCACTCCCTTTATTTTTGAGATAAAGTCTCATTCCGTAGTCCAGGCTGGACTCAAACTCACGGCAGTCCTCCTACCTCAGCCTCCCGAGTGCTGAGGTTACAGGCACGAGCCGCCAAGTCTATCTTTGGATACTTTATGTGCAAAACATTTAGGGCTTTTGGCACGAAGGGACATAGCAAGGAGATATGCCAGTCAGTTTTCCATCACTGCCACAAAATACTGGAGACAGTCAATTTACACAAAGAGCAAAGATTAATTTTGGTTCACAGTTTGGGAGGTTTTAGTTCATGGTTAGTTAGTTGGCCTGCTGCATTGAGCCTGTGACCAGTTAGCAAGCCCTAGTGGGAAAGTGAGATAGAAGAAGGCTGTTCACTTCGATGCAGCCAGGAAGTGAAGAGGTGGGAAAGAGACACAGTTCTGATTTCCCCTTCAAGGATATGCCCTAATGTTGTCATTTCCTTCCACTAGGCCTCACCAACTAAAGGTTCCTCCATTTTCAAATGGCCACCACGCCTTCAACACACGGTTTTAGAGGACATCCAAGGTCCATGCTACAGAGGAGGCATGGGTATTTCCCTCTTGGAAAAGTATCTATATGTGATTCTGGGTAAACTCTCATATATATATTATATATATTTCCAATTATGTTACCATTGCCCCAGCGGACTGCCTGAGATCTCCTATAGATCAGAGGATAACATAGGTAGGCCGGCTTTCCCTTCTCCCCTTCCCTCCCCCTCTTCTTCTCTCCCCCTTCCTTTTTCTCTCCATCCTGTCCTCCTTTCCTTCCTCTATTCATTTCTATCCCAGCTTTCTTTCTGAACCAGAGTCTCACTAAGTTGTCTAAGCTGACCCTAAACTTGATATGTACCCTATGCAGGCCTGTCTCAGCCTCCCCAGATGTAGAGATTACAGGCAAGTACTCACACCCCTGGATAGTTCAGTTTTTCTAAGACAGTTTTACTATTAAATATACTGACCCTTTCCCTCCGGGAAGGCATCTGTACCTACCATGCTACATTCCCCAATATTTAATTACAAGAAAAAAAAAAAACATCAACACGAGCAGAGCTCCCTAACTGACACCCTCATCAGGAATGCTTACCTGAATGTGTGCATGAGGGACAGCTTGTTTTACAAAACAACCAAACCAAACAAAACTCTCATTACCCAATAGTCACACCTTGTTTAACAGCAAGAGTTACCTGTGCATTGTGACTCCCCCAGAGTCTTAGCTGACTCACGAAATGAAGAGAAAGAGAAGAATCTATAATTAAATCCAGAAACAATGCTCCTTCCACTAGGTTTTGGAATGCAGCGTGATATAATCATGTCTCATTGTCCTTCGGAACAAGATAGAACACGTTCTCATCATACACTGGAGACTGTTGTTTCCCAAGGGTCATTGAGGGCCCTAGGAGAACAGCTTTTGCTGGGAGCAGGGGTGGGGGTGGAGTGCTGAGAACACTTTGGAGTCTTTGGGCCATCATGGGTTCCTATCTTCATTGGTTAGTGACCACAGCTGGCCTTGATTCTGCTGAGACCCCAGAGTGTGCTTACCCTCTGGAATGACTGCATGAGCAAAACCATTTTCCCACTACATTAAAGGAAAAAAAAAAAGAAAAGAAAAAAGCAAAAGGATTTTCCTGCTTTGTGTTTTCTCTTCTGCCTCTCAACAGAAGTAGCTATTTGTGGGTCTAAACAGGTTAATCCGTCACAATTAGTGATAGTATTTAGCCATCTCAAGAATGATCTCTTTTTTGCAAAGGTTTACTTTATTTTACTTATGTGTCTGCATGCATGTGTGTGCATGTGAGTTTCTGCAGAAGCCAGAAGAGGGAATTAGATCTCCTGAAGCTGGAATTTCAGGCAGTTGGGAGATGATGCCACTGTGGGTGCTGGAACTTCACTTGGGTCCTCTGGAAGAGCAGCAAGTGCTCTTCACTGCTGAGCCATCTCTCCAGCCTGCCTTTTTTTGATGTAAAGTGTTAGAAAGCACTCTCAAGTTCATTCCCTCCCTTACACACTCTATGACAACTTTAGGGTGAATGTACAATTGACACACTATAGATCAGAAAACCAAGGGTTGTGAGTTGTCTAAGTTCCCCGCCCTGGGAAGTGACAGTTCAGGGAAACGTATATAAATGCTTCACCTCGGACGAGGAAAGCTCCACTCTGTTCATCCCTAAGCCTAGTTTAATGTTCATATTTTATTTCATGTTTTAAAACACTACAAAGTGAAGATCAGAAGAGAAGTAGCCACCAGAGGGTTTTTTGTTTGTTTGTTTGTTTTGTTTTTCTTCTTTCTGCTGTGATCAAATATCTAACCAAAGCAACTCAGGGAAGGAAGGATTTGCTTGGGCTGACAGTTTTGGAGGGTTTAGTCCATCATGGTCAGGAAGGTGTGGTGGAGGAGAGCAGTTCCAATCATGGCAGGCTAGAAAGTAAGGAGAGAGAAAATGCTGGCACTCTGTTGGCTTTTTCTCTGCTGCCTTTTTTCTCTTAGCTTTGCACTGCCCCAGCCCCAGCTCATGGGATGCTACTGCTCACACTCAGGCTGGCCTTCTGCTGTCAGTTAACCCTCCCTGGAAAGGCCTTAGGGGAAACACCCAGAAGTGAGTTTCACCATCTCCTAATGGATTCTAAGTCCAATCAAATTGGCTTTGAAGATTAAGCACTAGTTTTCCTTTCTCCCAAATCCTCAGTCTGGCTAAACCTGAGTCACCAACCCATTCAGGTAGTGTGTGGGGACGGGGAAATGAAAAAACCCACAGTGGGGGACAGCATTCAGGGCTTCTTCAAGAGAGAGAGGGAAAGAGACCCATGCAGAAATGAAAGCATCTCTAGACCTTGTAGACTGGAGACTCCAGCCAGCTGCAGGCCTCACATCTGAGCTTGGAGATGGTTTTAATCATTACTTCGCAGTGAACTCTGCATTCTTTTCATATTGAAAGCCACCTGCTCATTTATATATTTTTATACTTGGTTCTCAAGTTTCCACTGATGTGCTTAACAGTAACACATGTGGAAGTGGCCTCTGCAGAGCTCAGCTCTAAATCCACAGAGTAGAAAACCCAGTGCAGAATGACTTTGGAAGGCAGGAAATGTGGCTCTGTTGGTAAAGTGCTCACCTAGCATACAGGAAGCCCTGGGTTGAGCCCCCCAGCACAGCGTAAACTGGGTGTGTCCACAGGCTTGTAATCCCAGTGCTCAGGAGGTGGAAGCAGAAAAATTAGAAGTTCAAGATGATCCTTCGCTACGCAGTAAATTAGAGGCCATGTTGGTTTATATGAAGCCCTGTCTCAGAAGGAGAAGGCCATGGGAAGATGACTCAGTTGGTAAAGTTCGTGCTTTGCAAGAATGAGGACCTGGCTTCAATTCTCAGAACCCATGTTTTAAAATGCTGGTGTGGTGACATGTGCTTGTAATCCCAGTGCTGGGAAAATACAGACAGGTAGATTCCCGAAGTTGCTGGCCAGCCAGCCCAGAATAGAGTTCCAGGACAGTAGGAGATCACTCCTCACCTTTTTTTATGGTGGTTTTTTTGTTTGTTTTGTTTTTGTTTTTGTTTTCTTTGAGACAAGGTTTTCTGTGGCTTTGGATGCCGTCCTGGAACTAGCTCTTATAGACCAGGCTGGTCTCAAACTCACAGAGATCCACCTGCCTCTGTCTCCTTTGTGCTGGGATTAAAGGCCTGTGCCACCACCAACTAGGTTTTTTTTCTTTTTGAGCCAGGGTTTCACTGTATAGACCAGGCTGGCCTCAAACTCACAGAGATCCATCCACCTGCCTTTGCCTCCCAAATGCTGAGAATAAAGGTGTGTGCCCTTCCCCCAACCCTGGCTTAATAAAACTGCCCAATGAATAATACTCAAGATTGATTTAGAGCCTCCACACACATGTGTGAACACACACACACACACACACACACACCTCTCACAGTGGCTGGCCCACATCCTATACTAGTCACCCAGCTACAACTCATAGAGGGCAGATCAGGCACTTGTTGAGTGACTGTCTGATAGCTACCCCTCACTTACTCCTCACTGAGGCTCAAGGAGGGCCTCATGTTAAGTAAGTTTGTGGCAGACAAGCTCAGGGAACAGCTGAGAAACCTGGGTCTCTATTTGTTTGGGTTATGCGCACACTCCCACTTCTAATATTGCACTTGGCAGCCCAGCTCCTCCACCGACATGGACTGTGCACACACACCCCTCTCTGAACAATGCACTGGGCAACCTGTACCCCACCTCATCGAGCTACACATATACTCTTTTCTGAAAAGTGAAATAGTTTTCTCCTCCCTGAACAACAATCAGGCTTAACAGTTTCTGTTCAAACCTGTTCCACATATGCAGTTATGAATAATGGAAAGGTTAGTCTAACCTGAACTTGGTGGCTGAGCCAATTCTCCAGCCCCACTATTCACCATCTTATGCCTATGTCTAATTGAGTGTGCACACCGCTAAAATAAAATGCATCATGGAAAGGGATATTGCAGTAGAAAAAAATGATTCTATGACCAAATCTGTCAAATAGAGAACCACCCAAACTATGTTGCCTAGTAACCAGCTCTTATCTTTGAACCTCATAAAGAGATCATATGTAGTATGATCTACACTGTTTGCTCATGTGGCCCACCGTTGTCCTGAAATGCATTCAGATCTATTCTATTGCTTTGTTTTAAGTAAACTTTCCTTGCTACTTTAGCAAATCTGGATGGGCTTTTATTTCAATTCCCTGAATAAGAGGCCAATAACTTAGAAACTCCCAATCTTGACCCAGACCAAGTATCAAGTTCAAAGTCCTATGTCTGATGTCCTGCTTCAGGGTCTTGGTCAGATCCAGGGCCAACAGCTTATTTCTCAGCAGAGTGGTTTGGTTGGGAACATGTGGGTGGGACTGGATAACTGAGAGTGAGGGACTTACTTGCTTTTTGTTTTTGTAAAGATTTCTTTCTGGTGATAGGTAAGACCTTTTCCCTAAGATTTTGCAGTGGACTCCTACATTTTCTTTAGGAGCCTGTGGTTTTGTTTTTGTTTTTTTGTTTTTTTTTTTTTGCTTTTGTGGAACTTGCTATTCCTCCAGAGAAATGCCTCCTTCAGAGATTTCTTCTGAGAACTCATTCCACCTTGGCAATACCAGCAAGGGAAGGGGTCAGATCTTTCTTAGGGCTTGAGGCAGAGGAAACTGTCCATTCCTTTCCTGAGGTCCGGCTGCTGGAGGAGGGAACTCCCTTCTCTGGCCTGTTGGTAGGCAGAGTTCCAGAAGAGGCCGGTATTTTTAGCATGGCCTTCTTCACTTCCCAGCACCTGCCGTGCTCTGTAACCCAAGGGGCTGCTTAAATGCCAGGGAGATGACTGAGGACAAGGCAGCCTGAGCTAATGTCCTAAAATACCATGCAGGAGATGCTTTTCTAATGAGAGCCATTTCGTGTTCATTTCTTCTTAAACTATGAGGCCATCACAGCTCCTGGCTGAGAAGAGCAGCTAGAGATGATACCATTTGCTCCTGGCTTCAATTTTCCCTCTACTGTTCACACCAACAATAGAGTATCTGCATATTACCCTATAACATAATATTTTTGATAGCTCTGAAAAGGAGACAAAGCTCAGACAATGGCAAAGAGCATAAATCTCCTTCCCATGACAGGTTTAATTCATTGCCTTCTAAAGATGGTACAAACTGGAATTGGAAACATGTTCTCACAAAGCCGGATACATTTGTAGAGGACAGATGCGTTGTGGGTCATGCAGGATAACGAATGTCTCAGCACAGCTCTAATCTTGGACATTGACATCAGCCCATACCATCTACAGCATTCCTCAGTGTCACGGTCAGTACAATGTGGGGCGATGGATTCTAGGACTGAACCAGTGTGGACCTGTGTAGACCAAACTTGCCTCAGTGTGGCTAGGGATGCTTTTTAACTTCTGATATTCCTCTGCCTCCACCTCCCAGATTCTGAGATTACAAGGAATATACCATCACACCCAGTTTAATTTGATGCTAGAGACTGAAGCCATGCTTCAGATATTCTAGGCAAGCACTCCACCAACTGAACTACATCCATAAAGCTCTTCTCTGGCTATTTTCAATGCTTCCAAATGCTATTATATAAAATACCACTAGTATGAAGTCAATAGCTTGTTTTTGTTGTTGTTTTCTCTCTAAGACAGGGTTTCTCTGCCTCATCCTGGCTATCCTGGAACTTGCACTGTAGGCCAGGCTGGCCTCGAACTCAGAGATCCTCCTGCTTCTGCCTCCAGAATGCTAGAAATAAAGGTGTGCTCCACTGTGCCCAGAGTTTCCTTAAAGGAAGTGAACCAGAACTTAATATTGAAATGGGCTTATCTTATCTCCTTTCAAGTTGTCAGTCTCATTTTGGTGTATGAAAAATGTCTTTAACAAATCATATACACACTGGTAAAATTTAGTTTAAAATAATGTATATGATGGACATGCAATGTGCTTCACACGTATGCATGATTATATACACACACAGAACAAAAACATGTTTGCGTTTTTGCAGAACAATCTGGTGACTGTATTTACTTCTCTTGGGGAGGAGGGAGATGGAGAGAGGAGGGGATGAGAATCAGTTATAGTGGTTGAAAGGGTATGAAACAATATCCTTAAGGTCTAAAATGTATTTTGTTTTGTTTTTGAGACAGGGTCTCACTATGTATCCCTGGCTGCTCTTGGTTCCTGGGTTCCTCCACCAGGGAGCTCTAGGTGTGTTTTCTCTATGATATGAACATTGCTTGCTAAGCTGTTGGATCTCACCATCTTGCATGGACTGGAAATAAGCAGAAGAGATATCAAATGCCCAGTCCCTGAGCACACCTGGCCTAGTTCTGGGCCAGTTTACACATAATCCCTTCCAGGTCAACCTGTCAGCCCATTGAGGACAGTTCAGAGGCTAACTTGGGGGCACAGATGGCATTCTTGGCCATAGATAACATTTGGAGTCACCTCGTCAACAGTCTGATGAAGGACTTCAAGTGATCCCCAACCTCAGTATCTCCTGAAACTACAGGGAAGAATACATTTTGTATAAAATTGTATACTATGTTAATTATGGAATAGAGTCCACATCTGTTGTTTCCCTTCCATTGTTCATATACGGGGAAAGTGATCAGCAGAATGACTATTGACTATTCACTCTTTTATGTAAACATGCTCATTTGTCTTGACACAATGTTTCTATAGTTAAAACCACTGGTTAACAAAACCGAGGTCTCCAGCTTTACCCTCACATGGAGGACTCTAGGGCTCAAACCTTTGTACTTATTTGAAGTGTTAGGTTTGACTGTTTATTGGTTGTGTGAAGTTAGCTGAGCCACTAAGTCTCTCAGAGCCTCATCTTCCTCACCTGAAAAACAGAGATGATAATAGCATCCACACCGTCATGCTGTTGTGCTGTATCTTCAGATTCCTGTTTTTCTTTGTTTGCTGATTTATTGATTGTTCTGGGGACAGAACTCAGGATCTTGTGGATCCCAGACAAGCATTCTAGTAATGAACTATATCCTCAGACCAATTTTGCTCATTTATTTGAATCAGATATGACCCATATGCAGAAATTAGGGAAGTAAAATGACTAGTTCCTTCTATGACAGTGTCAGGTGGTTTCTGAAAACCTGATTTACTGTTTTACTTTTGAACCTTAAAAACTTTTTTTTTTCCCCAGGCATGGTCTCACACACCTCTGACCCCAACACTTGGGAGGCAGAAGCAGGTATATCTCTATGAGTTTGAGGCCAGCCTGGTCTACCGAGTGGGTTCTAGGACATCCAGGGCTGCACAGAGAAACCCTCTCTGGAAAAATGGGGGGGGGGAAGCAGCAACAACAACAAAAAAGAAAAATAAATTTTTAATTGCACATGTGTGCAGGTCCCTGCGAAGGCCAGAAGAGGGTGTCTGATCACCTGGAGCTAGAGTTAAAGGCAGTTGTGAACCATCTGACATGGGTGCTGAGATTGGAACTCAGGTCCTCTATAAGAGCAGTAAATGCTCTCCAACCTCTTTGTGAACATAAAGCTACACAAGAAAAGCATGTCAAATACATGTAGATCATTGAATCTCTAGACTCAATTTACTAGACTCAACAGACTAGTAAAACCAGTACCCAGATCAAGAATCAGAACATTGCAGAAGCTCTCCTCATTCTATCTCTGTTAGAAGTAACTGTTATTCCAAATAACTTTCTCCTGGTTTTGAACTGTATGAAGTCTTACCCTTGGTTTTGAACAGCTAAGCAACTATGCATTTTTCTCTAAAATTTACCTTGTGATTAGGTCTCTGTCTGTCCTGGATGACTAGTTTAAGTGTCAACAATGTAAATTACCTAAAGCAACCAGGCAAAAGAAAGTCTGTGTCTTTGGTGGGATGTTTCTGTCTGTGGTCCCCCCACCCCCACCCCACCACATGCCCCTTTGAGCTGTGTCTCAGGAACTAGGGGGAAGTTCCCAGACTCTTTTCTGTATAGGAAGTAAGGTTTCCTGGGTAAAGACCACAACAGAGGCCACAACAGTGTCCTATGTCCAGTTCCAGAACTCCAGGAGAGAGTTCACAGGTCTGGCTTGCTTCACACTTGGTCATTATCTATGACCTAAGGGTTTATATACACATGATGTGAAAAGGCCTGGAAACCTACCCCTGAAATGAAAGAATGCTATTAAGGAAGGGGAAAGATGTGGCTTGGAGATTTGCACGAGGGACTTGGGTTGTGTAGGTTCCTTCCTTGGGTGGTTTATGGTGTTCTTGTCATTTCAAATGCAAATTCCCAAGCAAACATCTCAGCCCATGTAGTTATCAAAACCAGAGAGTACTTGACCCAGAACAATCAGGTCCTGGAGGCTTAGGGTTGCTACACTTCATGCTGCCTTTGTGGCCACCTTTGACTCTCTAGCAACAGCTGCTGTGGCTTTTTCTTTTACTTCTTGGGATTAGCTGTGATTTTTTTATTCTTGTCACATGTGCTCTGCAGTCTCTCACTGCTCGGTCTCAGCACAGATCTGGACCCTGAAAACTAATTTCCTGGATGTAGAGACTCCAACTGTTTATGATGATGATGATGATGATGATGATGATGATGATGATGATGATGATTGCAGAGCAATGGAATTTCTGCCCACGCTCCAGAAGCCACCCCTGTGGAGGACAGTTTGCAGCCAAATCCTGAAGCCTGTGCAGTGTTGCAGCCAGAGTGAAGATTATAACACTCATGCAGTCCAGGCTCTGTTTATTTTTGTTTCTGAAACAGAGCCTCAAGTAGCCCAGGGTAGCCTCAAATTTGCTATGAAGTCAAAGATGCCCATAGACTTTTGATCCTCTTGCCTCCACCTCTCTAGTGCTAGGATTATAGGCATGCCCCATGGAGACAGGTTTATGTGGTGCTAGGGAGGAATCCCAGGGCTTGGTATAAGCTAGGGAAGCACTTTACCAACTAAGCCACACCCCCAGCCCCAGACTGTGTGTACTTGTGGGGCCAGGGATGGGTGAGGGAATGTGCTTAGTGATGTGTGTACACGAGCTTGCTTAATCTTCATGGCCAACCCAAGAGGAAGAACTCACCGTATCACTCTGTGGTCATTTTATGAGTACCATATATGGTGTTCAAACTGAGGCAGAGAGAGGGTCGATATAACAAAAGCAAAGCTTGTGCTTTCCTCTCTGTTACCTCATTTCACCCTCATGAAACTCCGTCTCACAGATGATTTTCTCATGACTTGCTTTCCCAGTTTTTCCAGAGACGAGACATGGACTCAACATCCTGACTCTTAACTTCTAAGGCCCAATTGCAAACAACACATAGAGGCAAAGTATGGTAAACACTGCTACATGAACAGGTGAGAGTCTGTGGCATGCCAGAGAAAGCAGAGGTCATACACTCAGGAGGAAAATTGAGAAAGGCTTGAAGGAGTTATTAGACAAATAAGGAAGAACACTCCAGATGGAAGACCAACATGACCCCAAAACTGGGAGACAGATTGGGGGACTAATCGAAGGCCATTTGATACACTGAGGAGACTCACAGACAGAATGGAAGATGAGTTTGAAAAGACACTGGACAAGTCCATGGGCTACAGCAACTTCATCCTGCACAGTTGGGGCAGATGAGATGGTAGGTTAACAACCCATGGTAGAGAGGCCTATGGCTGGAGAAGAATCCTGTTGGTTTCCTTGGCTTAGTGGGTGCCTACGGTCACAACAGGTGGAGGCAGAGGCTGGAGCCATAGCCTTTAAGGGAGTTGGGAGGATCCAGTAAGCTTCTAAAAGAAGGAACAATAAAACCTTTACAGACCATTAAAGAGTCAGGTGTTCCACTAATGTAGGGTCAGATTTCACCCATTTGAGTGTGTGTGTCCATCCATCTGTCTGTCCACATGTACTATGGTCTTTCCAGGTCAGAAAGAGTAGGAAATGAGTCAGCCAGTGGGTGACAGTTGAGGAAGAACATCTCTGACCACAGGTTTTTTCTCTTTACTGTTCCAGAAGAAAGCTTCATTCTGGTGATAGCTGGGCGTTGGTGGCGCACGCCTTTAATCCCAGCACTCGGGAGGCAGAGGAAGGCGGATCTCTGTGAGTTCGAGGACAGCCTGGGCTCCAGAGCCAGTGCCAGGATAGGCTCCAAAACTACACAGAGAAACCCTGTCTCGAAAAACCAAAACCAACCAAACAAACAAACAAACAAAAAAACCAAAAAAAACAAAAGCCCCCCCCAAAACCAAAAACCAAAACCAAAACCAAAATAATAATAATAAAAAAAAAACAGAAGAAAGCTTATCCGAGACTAACATTCCTCTTGGTGGGGGGGGGTCTCAGTTTCCTCATCTGTGAAATGGGAGATTATAATATCTACCACCCAAGATGGCTTTAAGAATCTGGAGCGACAGGTGTTGGTGGCACATGCTTTTAATCCCAGCTCTCGGGAGGCAGAGGCAGGCGGATCTCTGTGAGTTCGAGACCAGCCTGGTCTCCAGAGCAAGTGCCAGGATAGGCTCCAAAGCTACACAGAGAAACCCTGTCTCGAAAAACCAAAAAAAAAAAAAAAAAAAAAAAAAAAAAAAAAACAAAAAAAGAATCTGGAGCAATGTGCCAATGCTCCTGAGACATTGCGTCTATTGTTATTTTATATTAGCATTCACCTTTTTCTTCTTAAGGCTGGGTCTCATGTACCCTGGCAGGCTACCAACTATGTAGCTGAGGATGACCTTGAACTTCTGATTCTCCTATGTCCACCTTCTGAGTGCTGAGATTACAGGCCTGTGCCGCCACACTGGTTTTATGGACTTTGTGCATTTTGGCAAACACTCTATCAAGTAAGCCACGTCCTTTACTATTATTAAACAAGTTTTCACAGGAGTGCATACCTTCTCACCTAGAAAATGAAAGACATCTTTAGGAATAGGGACCATATCATCTACTTATTCTAATCTTTACAAATTATTAGTTTAACAAAAATTTATTTGTGTGTATGTCTTTGTGTGTATGTGCAGGAGCCCTCTCCCTCCTTTTCTTTTTTGTGTGCATGTAGAAGCCAGAAGTTAACTTCAGGTGTCTTTCTCAGTCACTCTCTACTTTGTTTTTTAGAGAGAGTTTCTCTGTTTTATCTGGAACTCATTGATTCAGCTAGGCTGTCTGTCTAGCAAGCCCCAGGATCTACCCATCTATAACTGCCCAGGACTGACACCACAAACTTGCATCACCATGCCAGCTTTTCCCCAAGGGTGCTGGGATCGAACTTAGATCCTCAGGCTTGTTTGTCAAGCACTTTACTGACTGAACCATCTCTTCAGCACCCTCACTCCCACCCCTCTTTCAGTGTCTCTCAATGCCTAACAAACACAACACACTGTTTTAACAAACAAGAAAGGGAATTCTAGTGAGGAACATTTGCCCCCTCAGCAGGAGCTGAGGCAAGAATTCCATGCTTCATCTGAAATTGTACTGAGTGGTACCCCAGTGAGCCAAAAGTAGCAAGGCCAACTTCACACCATCCTTTGATCCCTGTACCACATGAAATTTCTGGGTATCCCTGGCTCCAGGAAGTCCTGGATATAAGTGAGTTCTAGGCCATCTTTCTGCTCTATAAGAAATAGATACTTTAGAATCTAGATCATGAAGAGAGTAGAGAAGATGGTAGAGGTTCTTGGGGCCAGCTTCTATGATCTCTAGTTGATTAACTTTTTCTTGAAGAATTTACTTTTGGAATGAACGTCTGGAAAATGGAGGTCTTTGATTTATTTTAAAAATCAGATAATACAGGGGCTGGAGAGATGGCTCAGTAGTTAAGAGTACTGGCTGCTCTTCCAGAGGACCTGCATTCAATTCCCAGCACCCATATGGCAGCTCAGAGCCATTGGTGACTATAGTTCCGGGGCAATCTACAGCCTTTGTGAGCACTACATGCATATGGTACACACATACACATGCAGGCAAACACCCACAAACACACACGAAAAGCAAGTGAGTACAAACCTACAGGCTGTCTGCACTGTTAGGAGGCGCTTGAGTTCTTCATGTTGTTTCTCATTCTTTCATACTTTCTGTGAGAGTAACTGGCTTTTGCAGAAGGTAAGGGTATGTGTGGGAAGTGAGGGTCTCATCCTGGCTCTTCTGTGATCATTTGATTATACCCAGAGCATCCATGTTAAGAATATCTTATTTCAATGCTGGGATGGTGCCTCACACACAGTAGGTTAATATTTAGTGGGTATTTAACTGAGTGAACAATGTGCTTTTAAGAAGTGTTTTATGCTGTTTCAGCTTCTGCAGGGTTACTGCCTTACAGACAATCATCACCTACTCACAGCACTCTTTCATTTTTTTCTGTCATCTATTTATTTATTTACTTTTTTGAAGACAGGGTCTCACTATGTAGCTCTGGCTGGTCTGGAACGCATCATGTAGACCAAGTGGGCCTCGAACTTAGAGATTCATTCACCTGCCTCTACCTCCAGAGGGCTGGGATTTAAGGTGCTTGCTTCCACTCCCAGCCCAACATAACTCAGGATATTCCTAAAACAGCATGGACACATGCCTTCATCAAAGTCTGGCTCAAGGTCACACAGCCCACCCCTCACGTCTTTACTTTGTGCATTATTATCTATCTGGTGATCATGCCGGGGCCTCAGTTCACAGACTGTTGTTCACATTCATTGGCTATTGGTCCACTATCTGGAAGGGATGCTTGGGAGGCTGAGCCAACCCTCTCACACAGTTTACAGGCCAGAGTTACGAAGCCCCAAGGCCTTCCAGAGGAATGCCTTATTATTTATTTTTTGACACAAGATCTCATATAGCCGATGATAGCCATAACTCACTATGTAGTAGAGAGTGGCCTTGAACTTCTGATCCTTCTTCCTCTACCTCCCCAGTGCTGAGATGACAGGCATGTGTCTCCATACAGTGTTGGGGATTGAACTCAAGGCCTCACACATCCTCAGTGAGTACTCTACCAACTGAATGAGTTACATCCACAGCCCAATTCCTAACATTTTTGACAAGTGAAACCACCTATTTATGGCTTAATCCATCAATCAAGTTCTATAACCATAAACTGCTGGCTAACACAAATAGTCGCTTAGGGTGGTGCAGTCGCAGGCATCTGTTAAAGGAAACAGGGTCTCAGAATGGGTGCCCTGGACATGCAGCTTGTTTCCTTCTTCTCAAAGGAGAAAAGTAGTGTGATACCTGTATGGACATTTTCAAGCTACATTCTTTTATTTTTCTTTTTAAATTTGCCTCATGGGTGAATATTGTAAATATTATTACTAAGGCAGTCTAAAAAATTTTAATTACATTTAGTGTGTGTGTGTGTGTGTGTGTGTGTGTGTGTGTACTTAAGTGCACGTGGAGGTCAGAGGATAATTTTCAAGAGTCAGTTATCTCCCTTTATCAGGTCATCAGGCTTGTACTATCTCACTGACTCTAACCTGGAATCTTTTTAGCTCCAGAACTAAGCAAAAATTCAGATTAAAAAATTCATATATTATGAATGGATGAAATCAACAGATTATTATTATTATTACTTGAAACACAGTCTATGAAGCTCTGGCAGGCCTCTAACTCACAAGGATCCTTCGACCTCTGCCTTTCAAGTACTGGGTTAAAACCATGTACCATCATGCCTAGTTAATAGATTATTTTGAAATCAAGAAACAGTTGTAACAGAAGAAATGTCAGTGCCAGGAAGCATCAATTCATTAAGACAAAGGTGCATTTGGAAGATAAGAAACAGGGTCAGACTGCCAGTCATTGCTAGGAGAAGCATCTCTCTGAGACAAGGCTTCAACTAGAAGACAAATGTCCCTTCAGAACAGGGCCTGTGGAGTGTGGCCCTGCAGCTTAGCAGAGCAGGAAGGGGACCTAGGGAGCTAGAGCTGTTCCTGCAGGCTCCAGGCCACCCAGGGCCTCCAGGGCCCCAGATCACCACGCCCCACCCCCACCCAGGTAGAAGCTCCCAGGAGAGAGCAAACAGAATAAAACCCAGAAGAGATATTCTGTGTTTATTTAAAATTAACGGCTGTTCTCCTGCCTGCCCTTCTATCCATCTTCTATTTCAGAAAAGCCTTTGTCTTTGGATTAGCCCAGCTGAAGTTATTTTTCTTACCATCTGTATGGGGAATTTCCCCCACCTTTTCAACAAGAAAATAGCTCTTGGGCCAAAGGAACCATGAAAATGTTTAGTCTCCGGAAAGGCATGCAGACTCGGGCAGCGGCAGCCCTGTGGCTCAACTTAACATAGGAAACATTCGTTCTTGCTTCTCCCTGTCACACTAGCACCCAGTGTATGACCCCATAATTCATGACAAATGTTCTTTGGGATGCTAGGAGACACTTACTGGGTGGGATGCTGCAGAGAATGTCATGTAATTATCCCACGGGGTGATGGGAAGCCAATTTGCTTTCTTTTTTCATTTGCCTCAGTTTCCCTAGTTTTCAAAAGAGTGTATTGAACTAGATAATCTTCTTTCTAGGTTACATTTTTTTTCAATCACATTTTTACCTATTTATTTGTGTGCATATATGTACCATGTGTGTAGGTACACATGTCACAGTGTGTGTGTGTGTGGAGATCAGGGGAAAACTTGAAGGACTTGGTTCTCTCCAACCACACAGCTTTCAGGAATTTAACCCAGATGTTCAGGTTTGTTAGCAAAAGCCTTTATCAGCTGAGGCATCTTGCTTGCCCCTCCTTTCTGGTTTAATGGTTTACCTGCTACCCTGAAGTGAAGGGCAAGCTTATTTTATTAGTTCACTTTTTTTTTCTTGGTTTATCAAGACAGGTTGTCTTTGTGTAGCCCTGGTCTGTCCTGGAACTCACTCTGTAGACCAGCCTGGCCTCAAACTCACAGAGATTCCACCTGGCTCTGCCTCCTGAGTGCTGGAGCTTAAAGGCGTGTGCCATCATTGCCCCGCAATATTTTTTTTTTTTTCAGTTTTTTGAGACAGGGTTTCTCTGTGTAGCTTTGGAGCCTATGCTGGCACTTGCTCTGGAGACCAGGCTGGCCTCGAACTCACAGAGATCCGCCTGCCTCTGCCTCCTGAGTGCTGAGATTAAAGGCATGTGCCACCAATGCCGGGTGTCTGGCAATATTTTAAAGCTTTTGAAAAAAATGGCATTAAATTGACCATGATTGAGCCACAGTCCTATTAGTATTTTAGCGGGGATTTATTTATTTATTTATTTATTTATTTATTTATTCATTTATTTATTTATTTTTTATATGAGTCTTACTTCATCTTCAAGAAAAGGTGAGGAAGCCAGCTTATGATGTTAGGAGAAGTAACATGAGCTAAGTCGGATCTGGTGAGTCATAGTCAAAAGTAATCACTATATTTTGGCAAGAACAAGGCAGAATGGAAGTAAAAGCCACATCAGAAACATGTCAGAAACAAGGAAGCCAACGGAAGAGAAGGTGAGATGCTTGCAAATGCCAGGCTAATCTGGCTAAACAGTGAGTTCCAGACACGGTGGGCTACATAGCAAGACCTTGACTCAGTAAAACCAAACAAATGTGAACCGAAGACCAAGAGAATAAAGGATGGTTGTATTAAAATGTGTCACAGTCTGAGTATTTGTGTCCCTGCAAAATTCCTATGTTGGAACTTAATACCCAATGAGATATTAAAAGGTAAGACCTTTTGATAAGTGATCAAATCATGAATTATGAATGAAGTTATGTCTATGTAGAAAGAAATTAAAGGACACTGTCCTGGCCCTTCTTTCATATGAAGATTCAGAGAGCCGGGCAGTGGTGGCACACCCTTTAATCCCAGCATTGGGGAGGCAGAGGCAGGCAGATTTCCGAGTCTGAGTCCAGCCTGGCCTATAGAGTTCCAGGACAGAGAAACCCTGCCTCAAAACAAAATGAAACAAAACAAATCAAATCAAAACAAAAACAAAAACAAACAAACAAACCCAACCAACTAAACAAAAAAAGATTGAACAAAATGTGCTTTGAAGCAGAAAGCCACCCTTCAGCATGCAACAAACAGGTCTACAGTTGGCTCTTTAAGGGGTTTGTGAGGGGGTGACAAGTATGGCAAATGGGGCTTGCAGCTTTGTCTTTGGCCTAGTTTCAAAACCCTTTCCAGTCTTCATCCCCCCCTCTTCCCATGGCTACTCCAGATACCTCAATTTTCAGGAAACCTTAAATTGCGTGGGGGTGGGGTGGGGAGGGGGGATTTCGAGATAGGGAGACAGGGTTTCTCTGTGTAGCTTTGGAGCCCATCCTGGAACTCTGTAGACCTCAAACTCACAGAGATCCGCCTGTTTTTGTCTCCCGAGTGCTGGGATTAAAGATGTGTGCCACCACTGCCCGGCTTAGCTTCCATTCTTATTTAAGTATATCCTCTCTTTGCGCAAATCTCTTCCTAAAGATTTACTTTTAATTTTTAATTATATATATGGGGTATTTGGGAGGAGACCATGAGGAACTACACTACTGGAGCTGGAATGTCAGTCACCTGCTGTGGATGCTGGGAACTGAACCCCAGTCCTCCAGAAGTGCAGTAGGAGCCTATAACTGGGAACCATCTCTTCAGGCCCTCTGTACTCAAATGTTATCCAGCTTGTAAAAGGGAATCCATCTGTAATATGGCAAACAACACAAACCACAAACCTCTGGGGCATTTGGACACAATTCTATTTGATGCATAGGCACAGGACAAGAGAAGTGGAGAAGTGTTTCCCTGGGGCCTGATTGTGGTCACTCACAGGGTGGGTGTGCACAGTACTAGTGCCGGGTTCTCGTCCTGAAGGGCTGGGGTGGGGGGTGCTCTCCTGATATTTAATCCCTTTATTTATTTTGTGTCTGTGATGTATGGATCTGTAAAAGCACCGGCTCAGAGAAAGGGCCTCTTAGCTGGAGCTCGACCAGATGATGGGTGACTCATTCAAGAGCTACTAAAGATTACACACTCAAAATAGAAAGGGAGTCGAGTCACAGATAAAGTTCCAGTCGCTGGACTGAGTGTTTCTCAGTGAAGCTGTCTCTAATCCTTCTTCCTACTTTATTGACAGAATTAATCACCATTTTCTGGTCCACTCCTACATATACACACATACATGGACACACATACACACATATATAGGTTCACGTGCATATTTTAATTTTACTTATGCGCATGTTTGTGTGTCTGTCTATTAGCACACCTTATGGGTACAGGTGTCTGTGGAGGCCATGACATCATATGCCCTGGAACTAGAGTTATAGGCAGTTGTGAGTCATTCAGGATAGGTACTGAGAATCAACCCAGGTCCTCTACAGGAGAAGCAAGAACTCTGAACGTCTGAGGCATTATCTCCCCAGGACCTACCTATTTTTATTATTACTAATACCACACTATGGGGCAGAAGTGATGGCTAAGTGGGTAAAGAGCCCTTGTTCTTGTAGAGGACCTAGATTCAGTTCCTAGCACCCAGTGGTGGCTCATGACCATCTGCAACTCTATTTCCAGGGGCTCTGATGCTCTCTTCTGACCTCTAAGGGTACCGGGAATGCAGGTGGTATACATAAATACATGCAGGCAAACACTCATACACATGAAAATTGATAAAAGTAATAGTAAACATATCCTCTATATTAAAATATGCTGGTCTAATTCTATAGATTACACTCTGTAGCAGGGTGGTATTGTTGTCATCCTTCTATCTCCAGCATTTAGCTCAGCAGCTGATATCTCACAGATGCTAGATAAATGGGTAGAAGTAGCTGGATAGTGTTAAGGGCATGGTCCCACTTTTATTCATTGAGCTCTATTATTTATGTGTGTGTGTGTGTATTGTCTCTCTGTGTGTATTATCTGTGGAGGTAAGAGGACAACCTGGGGAAGTCTTAGGTTCTATTTTTCTACCATGTGGGCCCTGAGGATGGTCATTAGGTTTGGTAACAGGCACTTTTAACCACCGAGCCATCTTGCTGGCTCTGTTTATGAATTTTTATAGTTTTGGGAGTTGAACCCAGGGTCTCTTGTTGGCTAGTCAAGCTTTTCCCACCGAGCATTAGCTCTATTTTCACTTTTGTTTTGAGACAGTCTCACTAAATTTCTCAGGTTGTCTTTGAACGTGCAACCCTTCTGAGGCGCATGCCTTCCCAGTTGGGTGGCTTAGATGTTTCTTTTCTTTTGAAATTTTTTTTGAGGCAGGGTCGTGCTGTGCTGTGCTGTCCACGATGGCTTTGATGTGTTGATCCTCCAACTTCCAGCTCCTAGGATGACAGGCATGTCCTACAACATGTGACTTGGCAAGTTTTTAAGTACTTTGTTAAAAGTCTTTTTAATTTCTTATTATTGCGTACATGTATGTTGTATGGGTACATGTGTGAGTGAGCCACACAGCGTGATTGGAGGACTTCATGGGGTTGGTTCTTTCCTTCCACTGCCATCAGGCTTGTGTGGCAAGTACTATTATCTGATCCATCTCCCGGCCCCAGCACGTTTTTATACATTTAAGCCTCCGAGTACTCACCTGGAAAAGCAGTGAACTCTCTCCCTCCTATGGTTTACTTACAAAATGTTAAGCATAGTGTTGTTGTCTTTCTATTGTTAAGTACTCAGTAGATATCTAAACCCAACCTTTCCTGTCCTGCCTCACTCGTGTTGACACTCGATAAACCAGGCAGTAGATACCTACCAGAGCACTTGCAAGGACATTGCAAGGAGGCACTATTGTTAGGTCAGTTGCTAAACTCAAAAGGGACACTGGATGTGTGTGGAAGGCTTTTGAGCCAATGGGGAGGAAGGGGGAGCGGATTAAGGAACCCTGTGAAGCTAAAAGAGTCTTGGAACAAATGAAATGTAGACCTTGCTCCTCCTGGAAGGTGACGCTCTCTGGCAAGTATTTCCCACACTAATGGGGTGGCTGGTAACCGCTGTGCACGGAAGCAGCTCCTCCCATCAAACACTGAGGAAAGAAGCCCTGTAACCTGAGACCTGGCTCCAGGGGCCTGAAATGTCTGTGTAGACAGTACCAGCCTTCAGCACCACAGGCAAGCTGGGACTGTGCTTAGTGTATTATGCCTGGGTTCTGCCTCTCTGACCTGGGAAAGACGTTTGGGCCGTTGCAGGCTGATATGTCCCTGTCAACTGCCTTTCACTTGCCTTAACCTCCGAGTGGTAACCCTTCTTTTCACTGGCCATGCCCCCAATCTTTGGCATTCCGGGTGTTGGTGGCCAGGGTCTGCAGCAGTATCCTGTGCCCTGTGCTATCAATATAACAGTGTTTTGCAGAGCCTGATTCATTCCCAGGCAGAAGGTGCAGAAGACAGAAAGAACACAAGAAGGTTCTTGGCTAAAGACAGCATGTACTCCAGCTGGGAAAGTTTACGACCTACTTTTCAGATGCTGGTATAGGAAGTTAGGACCAGTGAGATGGCTCCATAGTTAAGGCGCTTGCCCTTGGATCCCTGGAACTCAAGTAAAGTCCGATGTGTTCCTATCTATATGTCAACCCCTCTCCCCGGAATCCATATAAAGGTGGAAGGGAAAAGCAACCAACAAAGTTGTTCTCTTCCATATATGTACTGTGATACATGTGCAGCTCTGCTGAGCGCCTTTCACCCCAGCACTCAGGAGGCAGAGGCAGGAGGATCTCTGTGAGTTTGAGGCCAGCCTGGTCTACATATGGAAAAGAAAACATAGAGGCTTAGCTTCCTGTCTGGGGTGAGGAAAAAAAGAAAAGAAGAGAAATGTGAATTTACAGACAAGAGACAAACAAACAAGCAAAAACAAAAACAGAAAAACATAAGGTCACAGAGACCCTAAGACCCCAAGTGACTTCTGAATTTATCATTTAGGCTACTATTTGATTTGGGTCCCATGTGAGACCCTGTCTCAAAAAACAAAGTGAAAAAGAAGGAAATGTGCTAAGTATCATTTTAGTGTTTTGTTTGTTTTTGTCTTGTTTTTGTACAGGCTCTCAGATACTCCAGGCTGGCCTTGAACTTGCTATGTAGCTGAGGATGACCTTGGACTTTTTGTTTGATTTTAGACAGGGTCTCACCTTGCAGCTCTGTCTGGCCTGGAACTGGCTACGTAGTAGATCAGGCTGGCCCTGGATCTCACAGAGATCCACCTGTCACTTTCTCTCAAGTGCTGGGACTAAAGGCCTGTGATACCCTTCCTGGCTGACCTTGAACTTCTGATTCTTCCACCCCTACTGGAATTACAGGAGTGTACCACCACATCTGCTTTCATTTAGTGCTGGAGACTGAACTCAGGGCTTCGTGCTTTCTGGGCAAGCATTCTACAGCCTGAACTTCGTCCCAGGTGGCCACATTAGTGGTTTGGGAAGACATGGAGGAGTCATGGGGTTGACTGGGTTGATCCTGGCTGATGATAATGCTCTCCTTGTATAGTTCATTCCCATACTGAATCAGGGCTGAGGCATGAGGACAAGAGATACAGTGAACAAGGTAATGTGTGTCTGTTAAAGCTAGGCCTAGAGGCATTGCAGCTTCCTCTTTGGTCTCTTGGATAAGCAGTTGGGGAAACTAGTTGCCATGGTTTTCTATACCATGAGGACCCCACAGGCTGCCTCCTGGAGAGGAGCCAACTTGCCAACCAGGTGGGTAAGCCAGTGAGTTGTGGGAGTGACTTGTAGAACAACAGCAACTGGAGACGGGGAAGAAAGGAGGTGTTACATGAGAAGAACAACCACTGGAGGAGCGCTTAGCACGTAGTCCTCCTTGGGACTCACAGGGGTTGTCTAGTATGGTGTGGACATTTCCCTGGAATATCCCTGATAGGCACCTAGACTCAGCAAACCTGGAGCTCCCATGCTTTGTCTTTGTATAGGGTTGCTGCTGTGGAGAAAGACGGAACAGCTTCACCTTCTGAGTCAAGGGCAAGGCAAGGGCAAGGTAGTGGAGCCACAGGCAAGGCAGTGGTCAAGTTAAAAGTTAGCATGGCCAGGGAGTCATGGTGTCAGGAGCTTGAGATGGCTAGATACCATTGTTAGATAACTAACGTCCATAGCAAGGAGGCAGAGATGAACGCTGGAGTTCAACTCAATCCTCCTTTTATTTAGTTCAGGACTCCAGCCTAGGGAATGGTGCCACCCACATTTGCAGTAGGTCTTTCCACCTCAGTGAACCCAATCACCATAATCTCTCATAGGCATGCCCAGAGACTAACCTATCTAGATAGTCCTTTACAGGTGTGCCTGGAAGCTTGTCTCCCGTGCGATTCTAGATCCTATGACACTGACAATTGATATTAACCATCAGAGCCACCACCATTGTTCCTCATAAGTCCTGTTTGAGCAGTTGACTGAAAAGCCACCACCCATCACACAAGCCTTTTAAAAGCATTCCTTAGATGCCTTCTGGCTAACATGAGCCATGTGGTAGCATCTCATTTGTCTGCACAAACCTACTCCATGGCCAAGATATTATGGGAAGTATTCAGCCCCAGTTCTCATCAATGGCTAGAGATTTAGGAAGTGGAATCCATTGGGCCCATTGTCCCTCTCTTCAGTCTCAGGCAGGATCTCAGACTTCTTCCCAGACTCTAGCCTTATACTGCTAGGTTCTCCTTGGCTGCTATGGTCCTCAAATCCTTTTCCTTAACCTCACATTCTTTTTGTCTTTGAAAACCCTATTCTCTTTGTCTCTGTCCCCTCAGATCATGGCTGCTTATTTGCATATATCCCTCTCAGGGTCAGAGGTCAGTTTGAAATTATGGTTCCCTAGGTCACTCCCAAACTCCCCTTTATCTTGTGAAAGACCCTATTTCCTTAAACTCACACCCTTAGTTCCTTCCCATCCCTGATCCCCTTCTAGACCATCTGGTCAACCTCTTAGTCACTGTCTATCATGGCTCTTGGGTTCCTAGGTATCCTTTCATTTTATCCCCTTCCTCATTGCTGGGCCCTTTATCATCTATGTGGGTAGATTTTCTGGATTACAGCCTTGAGTTCCTAACCCAAACCAGCTTCCTTCTACATCAATTTGTAAATCTCAACATGATCTCAACTCACCTAGACCCAGTTCTCACTATCCATCACCATATGTCTCCTCTTGGTATAGTGTTGCCCATTCCTGCCATAGACTCCCAGGTCCTTCATTGGAATCAACTCTTCTGAACATCTTCAGCTTCTTCTCTTCTTCCCCACAACTCTGCTCTCCAATTTACTTGGAACAATGGTTGGCCTAGTATAGGACTCTTGCGTTGGTAGAATGTTTTATTTATTTTTACTTTTTGCTCCGCACCTCCCACCCAGGGCTCATACGGTCCAGGTTAGCCTCAGAGCCAAATATTACTTTGAGCTGATTCTCCTGCTTCCACCTTCCAAGGGCTGGGATTATAGGTATACTGCCATGCCTGCCCAGTCTATGCAGTGTTGGGGATTGAGCACAGAACTTTGTGTATGCAAGGCAAGTACTTTAACAACTGGGGTATAGGCTCAGTCCCTTTAGAGCTTTTTAAAATGCATAATTTAATTTTGCTTTGTGTATCAAATCTGATAAAAGCTATGTAGGAGGGCAGGTGTACACTTTCATCTAATAGGTGAAGTCCAGTCATAAGGGTCACAGAGGTCAACTGTCTTTCCCAGATTCATCCAAAGCTGAGTCTAGAACTCATACACACTGGCCTTGCGCTTCTAGAATAGACTGAGATTTGGATACTCTTTCTAAAGGTGTGAATGGGGCAGAGTATGCCAGCTGAAGGCCCAAGATTCTCAAGCAACGTGGGACCAGGAAGGTGGCATTCAGAGGGAAAGGAACCTGATGATCTTCACAGACCCACCAGAGGCAGAAAAATCCCATTCAGGATGCCAGCCCGGGCCATGACATGCAAAACCAGATGCTGTGGGTAAGGCACACCATCTGAAACAGACTGCTTCAAGTTCCCCAGCCTTCTGCAGATCCCATTTTCTTTCCACACCAGACTCAGGGGCCTGGGGGCCCTGCATCACTCAGCACATCAAAGGCATCCCCAGGTTTCCCTGCACCACTCTCAGAGGCTTTTAAGCAGCCTTTGACAATAAAATCGCTTTTAAATAAAAACTGAGTCTCAATATTGGACAGAAAGGGATTAACAGGATCAGCCGGGGATGACATCATGCTATTTTTGTTGGCATTTTCCCAGCGCCAGTGTGAGGAACCTGGGAGTGGAGGGAGGATACCTATTTCTTTTCTTTACAACTAGGTCTGGAAAAATCAAGGAGCTGGAGGAGGCAGGCAGTTGGGGGCATTCCCTCAGCAAACTGCGTACATGTGGCACCTGAGAGCTGGGGATGCCAGGCATTTGAGGAGAGCCAGACTGAAGCAACTCCTCTCTCTGACCTCTCTGACAGAGGCAAGGGAAAAGGCCCTTTCAGGAGATCAGGCCCTGAGCTTGGAAAGGTACCCTCCCGAGTGGGTAGACATTCTGACACAACCAGCAGAGGCAAGGCATCCCAGAAAAGTGGCCTCAGTTCAGGACCATGGGTACTGGCCACCAGGCCAAGCCAGATGAATGCTGATGGCCTTAAGACACCAGGCCCAGTGGTTTCCAAACCGAGGGTTTTGTAAGCTAAGGAACTCTTGCTTTAATTAGGACTACAAACAGTAGAGCTGGGGAAATGACTCCATTGTAAAGTGCTTGCCATGAGGACCTGAGTTCCATTCCTAGGAAACACAGAAAAAAGAGAGGTTTCATGACATACTCTGGTATCCCACGTAGTAGAGATAGATAGACATCTGGGGCTCACTGACCTGCCATCCTAGAAGACTTGGCAAGCTCCAGGTGAGACCCTGGCTCAAGAAACAAGGTGGATGATTGACATCTGGCCTCCATATGCATCCCCTTCCCTTAGCTGACCCCCTACCCCCTACTGCAACCCCTGCAAGACTGCAACCAGTACAGCAAATTGGAGGAAGTGGTGCTAGGAGACCCAGGCTCTTCTGCCTGGGCTTCTATTCTTACTTATAGCTCATCCAGACATTTGCTCAGCTACCCTCTCCCCTCCAATCCCTGACATGGTCATTGGAATCCCGGGATCCATGAGGAAGTATAAAATATGGAGAAAGTCCAAGTCTTACAAGCCAAAGTCAGTGGCACCTGTGGGTCTTCCTTGTTGGATCTCTGTTGCATTTTTGCTGCCTCTGTGATCTAATAGTACTAGAAAATTATGAACATAGGAATACATTCTCCCCCAAACAGCAGTTACTGTTAGTAAAGATGATCTTATCTATCTATCTATCTATCTATCTATCTATCTATCTATCTATCTATCTATCTATGATAGGGTCTCATGTATCCCAGGCTGGCTACACCAATCCTTGAACTTCAGTTCTCTTGCCTCTATTTCCAAAGTGGATCACAGGCATGAATCGCCATGCCTGGTTTGTGCAGTGCTGGAATAAAACCCAGATTTCATGCATGTTAAGCAAACGTTCTGCCAGCTGACCACCATCCCCTGCCCCCAGTCCCAAGATCATCTTTTCTTAGTTATTTTTTTTAGACTTAATAGCCATGGGGTTTTGGTTCACATGGTTGCCAGGAATGGGTAGCATGCTTTCTTTTTTAAGTCTAATTTCCCTATTTCTCAACAGTTCTGGTGATATTCATACCTGTGGGACAAAGTCCAAGAGTGGCGTTGTATGAGAATTCTGAGGGCGTGTGAGAAAACTCTAAAGACAAGAGTCTGTGACCTCAGTTTCTTCAAAACATAGAATTGTTCCTGCAATGTGCTTTCGTGCTCCTCCATAGCCGATAGGAGTGAGTTTATTCTAGCTGTTGTTTTCATATGAACTCTATGGAAAAACTTGTTTTACCACGTGTAGCTTGTCTTTGTGATTGTATACTTTACTCAGGTGTCTCTTCTTAACTCCCAGACTATAATCTGTCTGATGTTCTGAATAAAGTTGATTATTGCATGAGACTGTAGTCAGCCTCATTTTTTGGCCTCTCTTTTCCAGGTTCATGCTGTCTCTAGAATGGTAAACAATGCCTACAAGGGTGTTATTATGGAGGCTACCAACATACAGCAGGACAGCTTGAGGGAGATGGAAGAACCTCTGTTTGCCCTTCTGTAGGGAAGGAGGGAGATTGGGTCTGGCTTCCTCCCTGCTGGCCTCCTGGATACACTGCCTTCCACGTACAACTTTCTGTCTTTCAGCTCAAATCCCTCCATCCCAGGATGGTAATGTCTATCTTTTCATATCTACCCTGGGGTTTGCACTTCTTGCTTGGTTTTGTTAATTTTTCCCTCGCCTTTGAAAATCACCCTTTATTTCACTCTGTTCACACGGCTTGTGTGTTTCACTTGCTCTCTATTAAGAACCTGACTGACAGGCTTAGTATAATGCCTGACCTGTGGTTGGTGTTCAATAAATGGAAACAGTTGTTACAGAGAAGGAATCTGCCCTGCTCAATAAATACCTGGGCATATTATTCAACAGGACTCACAGAGTCAAAAGGTACAGAGTTCAGTATATTAAAACAACATGAAAGTTGTTTTATTCACATATTTATTTTGATGTTGCACCTTCTGTGTGGCAGTCAGCAAGATTTCTTGAGATTGAAGGCTGGAAAGATGCCTCAGTGCCTTAGAGCTCTTGTTGCTCTTGCAGAGGACCTGGGTTCAATCCCCCAGCACCCACATGGGGGCTCACAACTATCCCTTCACCTCTGACACATGGAGCATATGCATGCATGCTGGCAAAACAATCGTACTTATAAAATAGAATAAATAAACCTGAATTTTTTTTTAATATTTGGGGATTAACCTGCTGGGATATCCTTCTGTATGCTGGTAATATGTGTTACTTTTATTGGTTGATGAATAAAGCTGCTTTGGCCTATGGCAGGGCAGAATATAGCTATGTGGGAAAATCAAACTGAATACAGGGAGAAAAAAGGCTGTGTTGAAGACACCAGCAGCTACCCAGGAAGCAAGACATGTAGAAAATGAGGTAATGCCATGGCAACATGGTGATAAATTATAGGAATGGATTAATTTAAATGTAAGAGCTGGGGGGTGGGGAAAGGGGACTGACCAGAGGGAGCTCTCTCCTGGAACTGAGTCAGAAGTCAGGACCAGAAAAAGTGAGTCTTATCTGCTCCCCAAGCAATGCCTCTGTGAAGACACAGAGTTAGTGGCACTATTGAGATGAGCCCTTTCTCTGGCTCTGACATGGACATGAAGCAGTAAGCCACAGATATGAGGCTGCCTCTGTCTGGGACTCAGTGCTCCTCTCTGAATTGAAATGGTCAATGTCGTTGTTTCTAGACTGCTGAACCAAGTTATTGCCAACTCTGGGAGAGACCAGGCTTTTCTTCACTCACAGCAGGTCAAGAAGCCTAAGTCTAGAGAATACTCTCCCCACCCACAACCCTGGGCCAGCCTTCTTGGCTTGGCTAGCTTTCCTCTGATGGCTGCCTCTACTTTCCCTGACTTTCTTTGCAGTCTGACCCTGAGTTGCCCTTGCTAGTGTTAGACCCCCGAAAACCTCAAGTATCCGGGGTCTCAGGCCAGGTTCGCGGTCACCCCAATCACCAGGCGGATTCGAGAGCTTGCTGCAAACTGCACGAGGCTTTATTGTAATTTAACGAACTAGCCCCATGTTAGCTCGGGTCTTTTACCCACCTGCCATGGCGGACGGCTAGAAAAGACGGCTCCTTGGGTCTCCCAAAAGATCTTATAGGGCAGCGTAAGGGGAGTGTCTAGGGGTACGCACAGGCTTACGCACAGGCTCACGATTGGTGTGCCTCCAGGCTTGAAGGGCTTGCCCTGTGTTGATTGGTCAACTGGTTGTTATGGCTCATAGGCCCTTCCAGGGTGGTTGCTGTGCTCTCTACGTCATTGCTGTGCGCTTGTCCATAAAGCACACCCAGAGCCATAAAGCATAGCGCCACCAGCTAACTTCTGATTGGTTCCTTGTCACGAGACAGGCATCTGACTTTCTGGTTTCTAGGACAAGGTCATAGAAGCACATGTTCGACCATTATGGCTGCCAAAAGGGAAGCCGGTTCCTTCACTAGTCTTTTCCTCTCTCCCTACACCCCAAACCTCCACAGTGGGGCTAAAATCCTAAAGTCCACTCCACCCACCTCCCTTCCTTACAAACCTCATTCCTGTAACCTTCTTGGCAGGAGTCAAGATATTTGCTCCTCCCCTAGGGATAGGGAGCTTCCCCCAAAATCTCATACTGAAAGAAGAAAAGTCTAAGCTTATGTCAGCCGAAGGAAGGCACTATCTCTTGAAGGAGTTGTCACAAAGTCCTGATGTAACACATCTTGCTAGACCATCTTGTAGGAGAGACTGGAGCCAAGACAGTGATGGGTCATGAGGTGCTCCATCACACCTTGACCAGGACTGCTTACTTCTTATCTTCTATTTAAGCCTAAATCTCATATTAAAACCCCAAAGATGGACCAGTGAGGTGGTTCTGTATGCAAAGGAGCTGCTCCCAAGCCTGATGACCTGAGTTTGATTCCTGAGCCCACGTGGTGGATGGAGAGAACCAACTCACATAAACTATCCTCTGACATGACATAGACACTATGGTGCACCCTCTCAACAAACAAATAAATAAATGTAATTTTTAAAATGACCCCAAACAGGGACTCGGGAAGGGTGTCACTAGACGTGTTTGTTCTTCTTTCCAATGTGGCCACATTGAGTAATTTTTTTTCACTGCTTTTCACTATTGTGTTTTTAATTGGCTTATTGAGGACAGGTGGCCAATCTTTGTTTATTAGGGTTGTCAAGCCCCAGGCTATGACCCTAATTCTGGGAACAGATCCAATCTACTATGGGTGCTATGGGAAGATTATACTTGTAATTCTAAGAAGATAATTCCCGAGTTAATGACTTGAAGACAGCAAAGGTTTTCTTGCTTTCCTAATGCCATTTACAACAGCACAGATTTTGGCAGCAATCTAGGATTCCAGTTGGTTTCATAAGTCTTGGTGGCTCTTGCCTTAGGGAATGTAATACAACCGTTAAAATGATAGTGACCTCTCTGTGAAGTTAGGGAAAAAAAACAAAAACAAAAACAAAAACAAAAAGAACCAGGACAACCATAAATGAATATCAAATATATACGATAATCAATATTACTCAAATAAAATATTCAGAGACGTGTCAGATGGCTGACATGTGGCTCAGTTGGTAGACGGCTTGCCTAGCATGATGCAGCCCTGGGTTTGAACTCCAGAAGCACATAAACCGAGAGTGTTGGTGCACCTGCAATTCCAGCACTCTAGAGGTGGAAACAGGCAGACTGGGTGGAGTTTAAGGCCAGATTTGATGTGGATATAGTGAGTTTGAGGCCAGCCTGAGCTAAGAGACTTTGTCTTAAAACAAACTTCCAAGTGCTATTGCTTGGAATTTGTACACTGTGTGAACATGTATTGCTGTGATTGGTACAGTAAGAGCTAGGCAGGACAGGATAGGTGGGATTTCCGGGGAGAGAGAGGAAGAGGAGGAGTAGAGGTGCGGGGATTTCACCAGAGAAATGCCAGGGAGACACTGAAGAGGTCAGATATACAGATATAGAGAGTAGAGGTAACTGACCTACATGGAAGAGCATAGATTAATAAAAACAGGTTAATTTGAGTTATAAGAGCTAGTGGGACAAGCCAAAGCTAGTGGCTAAGCTTTCTTAATTAATAAGTCTCTGTGTCATTATTTGCTGGCTGGCCGTCCCGACAAGAAAGTACTGTTACAATGGCTAGTTAAGGATTTGGGGGAGTGGAGCTATGAATGGCTTCCTTCCTTTGATTCCTATCTCCTCCTTCTTTCAAAGTTTTAAATGTAAGCTTGGGGCTCAAGAGACTGCTCAGCAGTTAAGAGTACTTGTTGCTCTTGCAGATGACCCAGGATTGATTCCTGTCACCTACATGGTACTTCACACCATCCATAACTCCAATTCTAAGGGATCCAGTGCTCTCTTTTAACCTCTGAGAGTATCAGGCATGCACATGGTACACATCCATACATGCAGGCAAAACATTCATATACATAAAAATAAATCTAAAAATGTTTTTAAAAACGTAAGCATAAGGGTTGGGAGAAGCCATTGACAAGATACTTACGTCCCTATAATCCCCTTTTTGATTGAGGATTTGCAATGATGGCTCCAGTTTATTGAATTGGAACCAAAGCCTCAAAAAAAAATAAGTGTGTGTGTGTGTGTGTGTGTGTGTGTGTGTGTGTGTGTGTGTGTGTGCTCACACATGCATGTATATGCATGTAAGAGATACTGTCTACTGAGCAGCAGGGAAGATAGGCAGAGTCCCTAGCAAAGAGAGACAATACACAAACAGCTATAAAGGTTCAGGACACAGCCTACCAGCTTCTGCCTCAGGACAGCTGGAGGACACATTGTCCTCTAAGTGAAATGCCCCAGCTGATATCTCAAATTACTGCCCAGAGCCTAGGGAGAGAGTATGGAGACATCCCAAGTGTGGGGAGCCTCCTTCTGGGTGCCTACAGCTCTTGGGGTGACATGAGCTAATGGGACTAGAATCCCCATAACAACAAAGGGGATTTACTGAGTCTATTTACTGAGTCTACAATGCCCTTCTGCAAACTAGGATTTGTTTGGTGAACTTTACTTAATGCTCACACCCTCCCTAGGGGAAAGGGCTCTAGCCTCCATTCTGCAGAGGAGGGAGTGGATCCAGAGAGGTTATGTAGCCAGCAATGCCACACAGTTAGGATTCACACTCAGGTGTGACTGATTTCAACACTGTCCCTCCATGTCAGTGAATCTGTAGCAGTCCTCCATAGAGGGCCACAGAGGCTGATTGCGCCTTCTCTACTTTGCCTGTTCTGTTAAAGCACTGGGCCCTTGGGAGTGAGTGTGTGTGTGTGTGTGTGTGTGTGTGTGTGTGTGTCAGAGAGAGAGAGAGACTGAGACAGAGAGAGAGACAGAGAAGTGTGTATTTATACAATTCACAACTGCTGCTTACACTGTCTCAAGTCAAGTTCATCTTGGTCTTTTTGGGCTCACATGCATGGCCAGTCAGAATCACAGAGCTTCTGAATTGCCGGTGTACACATGACCACATGGAACAGACAGTGCTGTAATCTCAGGGTCTGTGTGTGTCAGTGTGCTTGACAGTGAGCACACATGTACAGGCCAGAGGGTGATATCAAGTGTCTTCTACCACCCTCTATTTTTAGAGACAGGGTCTCTCACTAAACCTGGAGGTCATCATTTCAGCTAGACTGGCAAGTCCCTAGGATCTGCCTGTCCCCTCCCCTTAGTGCTGAGGTTACAGATGTGTGCCACCATGCCACCACTTTTACATGGGTGCTGGCGATCCAAACTCAGGTTCTTAAGCTTCCTTGGCAAGCACTTTACTCACTGAGCTGTCTCTCTAGTCCCTAAACTGTCACGCTGATGCCTTCCTATTAATAGGAAAACATATGGTTAGCAACCCCATCTCCCATCCCATTTATCAGCTTTCAGCCTAGAGCACATACCTGTGGTTAAATTATTAACCCCTGCAACAGGCTAGAAATGATGACTGCTGAAATCCCCAAGCAGAACACACACACTCCACACCAAAACAATTTGCTTGAAAATGCTGACTTAATAGTATCAGCCTAATTGCTAGGTGGAAGTGATGATGGTGATGGCAATAATAACAAAATGCTCTCAAATTATTCCAAGAGACATTGCAACATCAGCTACCCTGCTCATTCCCCAAGAAGGAGTTTGTGTTTGAAGGTTCAGTTCACACCAGGCAAATGGCTCCCCGGGAAGATAAATGATAGCCTAATGAGGTTTTGCCTTCCCCAGAATGAAATCTTACTCCTTCCTTTAAAAGAGGTAAATGCCAATATCTAGGCAGGATTTGGGCCCAACTTCCACATTTACAGACTTCCAGGAACACAGAACCTATTGGAAGCCTTGGGCTGTGATTTAAAGTGGCCTCTTGGTGACATTGATTTTTGCTGTGGTTTCAGGGGTGGTGAGCAATATACAGTAGGAATGTGGCTCTTGGCTTCCTCTAGAACACAAATAGAGGCAGCTTTTGTAGAGCCAGAAACCCAGGATGGAATCTTCCTTCCAGCCACAACAGGCTGGCTTGCCTGAATGGCTCCAGCCAATTACAGATGTGGGACTGGGATACTGGCCCCAAAGGCCTTGCCTCAAAACTGAATGCTGCTGGGCCCCACTGTAAAGACTAGGAGACAGTCCTTCTCTAGAGGTGCTGTGGCTACTTAAGGCATTCATCTAAACCAAGAATTGTCTGCCTGTGATTGAAAAGTGGTCTGGGTGCAGGAGCATGACTCAGTCAGTAAAGCGCTTGCTGCACTAGCTTGAGGCCCTAAGCTTAATTTCCGGAACCTGCATAAAGAAGTGAATGGTGGCACACACATAATTTCAGTGCTGGAGAGACAAGATGGGAGGACTCCAGGGTTACCTGGACAGCCAGCCTAGCCTAATCTGCGAGCCCTAGGTTCCAGTGAGAGCCTGGTCTCAAAAAGCAAGATGGGCTGGGCAGTGGTGGTACATGCCTTTAATCCTAGTACTTGGGAGGTTCGAGGCCCAGCCTGGTCTACAGAGTGAGTTCCAGGACAGCCAGGGCTACACAGAGAAACCCTGTCTTGAAAAACTAAAACCAAAACAACAACAACAAAAACCCAAGATGTACAACAGTTCCTGAAGAACAAACCCAGAGGGTTGATTTCTGTTCTACACATACACACACACACACACACACACACAGAGAGAGAGAGAGAGAGAGAGAGAGAGAGAGAGAGAGAGATTGAGAGAGGGAGAGAGATGGTTTGCTTTAACCCTTTTGTGAGCCGAAGGATTAGAGGAAGGATCTGGATTGAGTGAGTGGGTCCAGGTGCAAGGGCCGAGGAGGCGTATTCCAGCCAGTGGCAACCTCAGGAGCAGATGCATGGATGCATGGAAGAACAGAAGCTATTAGATACATAGTCTTGGCCAACATGCCCCAAACCCATCTCCCACTGGACTAGTCTTAAGGATTCACCTCTGCTGTTTAAGATCCAGAGGGTATTTTCTCATCCTTAAGTTATAGCTTGTAATTCATGGCTATTCTTTTACTTATTATTTACAAGTGCATTTATAAGTTTTCTTAACATGTAGGCTTGTGTGGGGGATACTTGACTTATTGACAGTTTCACTGCACTGAGGTCAGAGAACATGCCCTGTATACTGTCTGTTGGTTAGTGTTCTTTGGTGTTTCCTTTGTGACTCTGGGTACACGGTCAATTCCTGTAAGTACGTACTTGAAAGGCTGCTTATTCAGTAGGAAAGTTATGGAATTAGCCTAGGTGTCCCTAGACAGATGAATGGAAAAAGAAAATGTAAACATTTATTTATAATGGAGTTTTATTTAGTTATAAAGAATAAAATTATGTCATGCCAGGAAAGCAAATACCATGATGTCTGTCATATGGAGAAACTAGATTTTTTTTTTTAAGACATGAAAAAGAAAGGGATTTGGGAAAAAGAAAGACTGCTAGAGAGTGGAGGAGGGGGAAAAGAGGGTGAGAAAGGGGCAATTTGATCAAAGTACGTGACACATTTGTATGAAAATGTCACAATGAAACATTTTGTTTATACAGAGAATGTGTGCTAATAAAACAAAAAAAAAGGAAAAGCTATTTTTTTCTGCTATGCAAGCCTTCATAGAGAACTGGGGCTCACAGCTTCTCTGTGCTTTGCTTTTTTTTGTTGATGTCATTTAAACATTTGCTAAGAGAAGTTGCTAAAGTTTGATTGTGGATTATCAACAATACTATTTTGAAAATAAATTTTGCAATTTTTTGAGACAATGTCTCTCTTTGGTTGGCCTTGAACTCACCAGAACCCTACCTCAGCCCCATGAGGGCCAGAATTACAGGTATACCACACTTGGCAAATTTTTCCAGTGTCTGCTTTACATATTTTGCAGATATGTTATAAGGTACATATAGGTTTGGGATAATGATCATAATTATTATTATTGGTAGATTGTTTTCTCTATCACTATTGTTTGTGTTTTGTATTAAGACATTTTATTTCAGTAATAAATATTTACTTATTGTTATTGCTAAATCAGTTTCTTTTAGTTAGTATCAACTACTGTATTTTTAAATTAAAAATCTTTTTAATTAAAAAAGATTCAGTTTTACTTATGTATGTGTGTGTGTGTGTGTGTGTGTATGTCTATGTGCCATGTGTTTATGGTTGCCCAAGAAGATGTGTTCATAAATTATTTGCTTCTAGTCATTAAGCTTAGTCTGGAGATTTCTCTTTTATATTCTGTGTGTCTACGTGTGTGTGTGTGTGTGTGTGTGTGTGTGTGTGTGTGTGTGTTTGTGTGTGAGAGTACATGTAGCAGATTAATCTATTTATATTTGTGATTATTGACATAATTAATACATACCCCTCTAACACTTATTGATTTTTTTTTCTTTCAAAGCATTTACTATCATGATGATGATGGCGATGGCAGGGCTGCCAGTGTGTACCTGGATCAGAGGAAAATTTTATGTCATCTGTATTCTCCTTCTACCTTTATGTGGGTTCTGGACATCAATGTCTAGTGACCAGGTTTATGTAACAGTGCCTCCACCCTCTGAGACATCTTGCCAGCTGGATTTTAGTCAGCAGACCTTGTTGTATATCTGTGTGACAAAACACAGAAATGCAGATGAATGTGCCTGAGCCTGGGCACAAGTTATAGGCTGGAGAAAGCCAAGGGCAGAGATGTAGGCAGGACTCCTGAAATCTCTCCAAATGCAATGTTCCACAAGCTAAATGACTTCTGTCAACTCTTTCAAAGCACTTATCCAAGCTGATCACTTACAATGTTTGGTTATGCCTCCTTTCCCAGCAGACCCTGTTCTTAGCTGAAGCCCATTGATAAATAGGCATAACGAGCTATAGCCCTGAGCTGGGGAAATGGCTCAGCAGGTAAAAACATACACTTTCCTGTGCAAGCATGGGACCTGAGTTCAAAACCCCAGCAGCCATTTAAAAAACTAGGCATGCCATATGTGCCTGTAACCCCAGAGCTTTGGTAGGTGGAGGCAGGGGGATTTCTGAGGCTTGTTGGCTGGAGCCCAGGCACAGTGAGAGCTCCTGTCTCAAGGGAACAAGGTGAAGAACAATAGGGCAAGACACCTAATATCCCTCTCTGACCTCCATGCCCACACGGGCACCTGCACCTATGCCTGTGCAACACACACACACACACACACACACACACACACACACACACACACACACACACACACACGAGAACAATAGTTCTTTAAACCACCTCCACAAACTGCTCCATAAATATTTGCTCTTTCTTCAAACAGCCTCCGCTACTGCCTTTGTCTCACCCCACTGGGTATTAGGGCCCCAGATGAGTGAGAGGCAATGCAGCTATTGTTTGTTGGGAACTCAAGCCGGAGGCTTCTAGAGCAGTAGTAACTGTTACTACTAGGAACATTTGCAGAAGCTGATGTCTGCAGAGTAGGGGCTATGAGGGAAATTACTCATAATCCCACTGGCAGCTTCTACTTCAGTGAACAATGTCCAGTGGAATGATAATCCCTGTCTTGGTTGTCCTGTAGATGTGCAGGGTACGGGTGGGTTTTTTGTTTTGTTTTGTTTTGTTTTGTTTTGTTTTGTTTTGGTTTGGTTTGGTTTGGTTTGGTTTGGTTTTTGTTTTGTTTTGTTTTGTTTTTGTTTTTGTCTGAAAGGGTATCAGTCTTTTTCAGGGTTAAAGGATGAAGGAATGTTGTAAATTCCTAAAACACTGTGTGGGAACTGAAGCCATTTCCAGGAATTTACCAGCTGTGTGGCAAGAGTATAACTCACTTGTAGTTTTAAAAGACTTCTTCCAAAGTGGGGACCACTTGGCTCAGAACCACCTGGTTGGAGCGTTATTAAAGTGCTGTTGAATCGGCAGGCTGGGGAGATGGCTCAATTCGTGAAGTACTTGCTATTGAAAGCAGGAGGACCTGTATTTGCTATGTAGCACCCATACATATGAAAACAGAGTGTGTTAGGACATGCTTGTAATCCCAGCCCTGAGGAGGTGGAGATGGGCAGATCACTGGGGCTTACTGCCCAGCAAGTCTAGCCTTCTTGACAAGCTCCAGGTCCAAGTAAGACCATCTCAAAAACCAAAGTGGGGTTGGGGAGATGGCTCAGTGGCTAAGCATTAAAGTCAGAGCTTGGGTTCTGTGGCAGCCTGCCTGTAATTCTAGTTTGAGGTAGTAGAGACAGGGGATCCCGAGAGCACATTGGCTAGTGAGAAGAGAGGTATACGGGAGCTCTGGGTTTTCTTGGGAGACTCTACCTCATTGTATTATGTGGAAGAGTGATGGATGATGTTCTCAAACATAAACCTCAGCCTCCACATGCAAGGGCACCAAGGTGTATACATGAGCACCTACACATGCACACACACGCACACACACACACACCACACACACCACACACACACAACACACACACACACACACACACACACACACACACACACACACACACACACACACACACACACACACACACACACACACACACACACACACACACACACACACACACACACACACACACACACACACACACACACACACACACACACACACACACACACACACACACACACACACACACACACACACACACACACACACACACACACACACACACACACACACACACACACACACACACACACACACACACACACACACACACACACACACACACACACACACACACACACACACACACACACACACACACACACACACACCACACACACACACACACCACACACACACACACACACACACACACACACACACACACACACACACACACACACCACTCCACTCTACATGTTCAATAGGTGACCCAGGTGAGTTGGGAGCTGAGTGCAAATTGTTCTTGAAGGGTTCTCTGCAGGTGTCCGAAACATCCTGAGATGGAGCCAGGTGAAAAGTGGCAGAATGGCTGTGGACAAGCAGTTCTGAGTGTCTGCTTTCTCCTTGGCTTGCTGTATGACTGTGTGCAAGTCCTTTGCCCAGGATCTTGTCTAAGAAGAGACATCTAGAATCTCTCACCGGAGAAACAGGACCAGAGTGACTTGAGTGTATATGTTTGTCTTTTGTGGGGTACAGAGGTGGGGGGGCCAGAAATCAATGTCAGGTGTTCAATCAGTCTCTATATTATTTTTGAGTCAGGATCTCTCACAACCTGGAGCTCACTGATTCCTATAGCCTGAATGGACAGTGCACCCCTGGGATCTGCCTGACTTTACCTCCCCAGAGCTGGATTACAGCTATGCTATGTGCCATACCCTGCTTTTGACATGAGCACTGGGGATTGAAGTCAGGTCAAGAACTTTATGAGATGAGCCATCTCTCCAGCCTCCAGTTATAGCTAATTCTAATTCTAATTCACATGTTTACTGTGTGCCAGACATGACTGTGAAGACTTACATATACGAGCACATTTTTTACATCACATCCCTGTGGGACTGTGCTTCAGTATTCTTGGTTTACAGTTAAGGGACTCCAGGCAAGGTCAAGGTCACAGCTAGTGAGAGGTGAAAAGCTTGCAAGCTCATACGGGAAGTCCACAGAGTCCTCCTCTACAGTGAAGATCCACCCCCTATCAGTCATAGAAATCCTCCTGGTTTTTGGAAATACCAGACTCATCATAGAAGCCTGACCGTGAGGCAAATATGGAAGTTGTCAAAATAGGTAACAGGTGGAAACAGAAAAGTATGAGGGAGCATTAAGCTGGAACCCCATTAAATACCTGAATCTTACCCTCCCCAAGGAACATAGTCCTATCCACTCTACATGGCTAAACACTGTGACACAGGAGGAGAGAATTCAGTATTACCCAGGTAGGTAGGAAGTGGTGGTAGAGCAATAGTTCACTTTGTCCTCTCTACCCAGCATGCTCTAGGGACAATGGCTCTAAATATACTGTTTTTTTAGAGCTCTAGAGGAAGAAATAGGGTCTTTTTTGTTGAGAGTTTCTTTTCTTTTCTTCCTCTTTCTTCTTGCCCCCCATCCCCACCCCAGACAGGATTTCTCTGTATAATAGCCCTGGCTGTCCTGAAACTTACTTTGTAGACCAGGATGGCCTCAAACTCACTGAGATCTGATTGCCTTTGCCTCCTGAGTGCTGGGATTAAAGGTGTGTGCCACCACCACACTACTTATTGAGAGTTTCTAAGACACCTTTGGTTTGCTTAATTTTGTGGTGCTGGGGCTCAGGTCTAGAGCCCCAGTAGAGTGTTAGGCCAGCACTGTATCATCGACCTAAGCCCCCAGTCCCCAAGGCACATTTGGGAAGTGACAAGGGAAGCAGGAAGTCCTAGTCAGTTCCCTTCCCAGGAGACTTGTCTGGTAGATAGTTGGATAAACTCCAGGGCTTAATTTGGCTCTAGGCAGACTTGAGGCCACAGTTGCATGGTGGGAAAAGCAAGTCCTAGGGGAAGGTTAGATTACAGTTAAGTGACGTCTCTTGGTCTTGGACCACCATGGGGCTAAGTTGTGCATGGAAGTGAAGGCCCTGCGCACATGCCTTCCTATGGCTTTTTCATTGCCATGTGCTCTCCTGGGACTCTCGACATCATGAGAAGTTCTCCATTCTCTGACTCTAGCCTCTAGCTGGGGCCTTTTTCTGTAATCTCAGGCTTGTACCCAGCAGCTTTCTAGGCAGCTCTTGGGGAGGCTCCCAGGGAATCACACACCCCTTGTCCCAAAGCAAGCTCCTCCTCTTCTTACTCTTCTGCCTTTTATCTTCACCCTCTGTAATGGGACTGGCCTTCACTAACCTCTTCAGTGGTGTCCATCACCTATAGAGAAAGACCAGACTCCTTGACTGGAAAGCAAGAATCTTTGGTTGCCAGATCCATCCATCTACCTTACCCCACAAAAATCCCTCTTCATTAGGTGCCCCATCTCTTTTGCCATCCTAGTGTCTTTCTTCCTGGTTGTTGTCATTACCTGATTGGAATCCTTTTCTTTCTCTGATAGTTTGATTGCCCTCCAGAGCCCCAGTCCCCCAGCTTCCCCCTCCCAGGGGGCGGTTATCTCTCCTAGGCATCCTACGCCATTGGTACATACTCTCTTTGCATGATAGAGTGTGTCCTATGCATTTCCCGCTGGACACTAAGCTGCTGAACTCACTTGTTAGTGTTTTGTCAAATTGACACACACGCCAGGCGTGGGTGGCGCACACCTTTAATCCCAGCACTCGAGAGGCAGAGGCAGGCGGATCTTTGTGAGTTCGAGGCCAGCCTGGTCTCCAGAGCGAGTGCCAGGATAGGCTCCAAAGCTACACAGAGAAATCCTGTCTCGAAAAAACAAAACCAAACCAAACAAAACAAAAAAACCCAAACCAAACAAAACAAAACAAAAAAACAAATTGACACACGCTAGAGTCATCTGAGAAGAAGGGACCTCAATTGAGAAAATACCTTCATCAGATTGGCCTATCAGCAAGCCTGTGGGGCATTCCTTGATTTATGGTTGATGTAGGAGGGCCCAGCCCACTGTCAGTGGTAGATAGTCCTGGGCAGGTGGCCACAGATGCTATAAGAACAGGCAGAACTAAGGCATGGGGAACAAGTCAGGCTGCAGTGTTTCTTCATGGTCTCTGCTTCAGTTCCTGCCTCCAGGTTCCTGACTTTCTTCAAATAAGCCCTTTCTTCCCCAAGTTGTTTTAGGTCAGTGTTTTATCATGGCAATAGAAAGCATAGTTGGCCATCTCAGGAGAAAGTGCTCTGGAAAAGATGCTCAGCTCAGTGAGGGTTCCCACTGCCCAGAAACACTTCAGTGTGGAATTGAACACACACACCCATGGTAAATGACTACAGAGTTCTGGGGAATGGGCCTGTAGTTTGGGGCAGGTCAGGATTTTTATCCAGAGTAAGGGTGTGCATGGTGTAGGAAGGACAAATGCCTGGAGAAATTTGCTGGATGCCATGCAGCCCATGACAGTGTGTGGGCATATGCAATGTATATATGTGTGCATATATTTGTATACATGTGTGTACATGTATCATGTGTGTGTTTCTCAGTAACATATATGCTCCTCTGCAAGTGATGCTTGGTGACTTCCACTCTTCTATCCTGGATTCTGCTTCAACTTAACTGCCTGCCTGTGAGCCCAGGACTCTCCATTTGCCCTAATCATCTCACCAAACCTCATTTAATGGAACGACGAAGCAACACAAACCTTCTTAGGGCTCCAAAGTCAAATGTCCTCCTCTGCCTGACCCTGGGAAACGTGAAAGAGGAGAGATGTATCTCCGACCTTAAGTCTCTGGAGCATGGTTCCTGAACCTCCATCAGGATCACCTGGGGACAGTTCAACACCCAGCTCTGGGTTCCATTTCAGACTGACTGGTTTGGAATCTTCTGGGCTTGAGACTTGGGGCCTCTGTATTTAATAAGTACTTTTGAGAGTTTAAAAAAAAATTATGGGACCAGCATGGAAGCAGAGTTTTGGGACCAAATGACGGCTGAGCTCATGATATGAGTGAGTGTATTGCGTAATAACCCCCATCCCTTGTAACAAAATGTATGGAGAACTCGCTATGTTTGCAGCACATGTTTAAGTCATTTATGCCTTAGTTCATTTGTTCTCTGTAACAGCCTCAGAGGGCTGGCGCTGCTATATCATCTTTACTTTCCAGATGAGGAAATAGGGTGGGAGTCACTTGGGGAGATGGCTCAGTCTACAAAGCACTTGCTTTGCAAGCATAAAATCACCAGTTTGATCCCCAGAACCCATTAAAAAGCCAGGTTAGGCATTGTATTCATTTGTAATATCACTGCCAAGGAGGTGGAGACAGACACATCCCAGGGGCTGGCTGGCTGGCTAGCCTAGCTAAATAGGTGAGTTCCAGGTTAGTGAGAGTTTCTGCTTCACAAAACAAGGGAGGGGGGTTAGGATGACTCAGTGGATAAAAAAGAATTTGCTATACAAGCCTGGTAACCCGAGTTTCATCTTTGAAACACACAGGAGGGTGGGAGGAGAGAATGAACCCTGCTAAGCTGTCATCTGATCTCATCATGCTGTGTCATGTGCACCTAACCATATATTATGCATCCATGCACACACACATGTACACACAGTAATAATAAACAAGCAAATATTTAAAAATCCAAGGTAGCATCTTGAAGATGGTATTCAAGGTTCAAGGTTATTCCCACATGCACATTCTCTCTCTCTCTCTCTTTCTCTCTCTCTCTCTCTCTCTCTCTCTCTCTCTCTCACACACACACACACACACACACACACACACACACACACGCACACGCTCAGGCAGTGAATACATGTAGGTTCTTTAAGGTCCCCTAGGAAGTAAAGAGCTGAGGTTCTGAATCTGTTCTTCACTATGATATACAAGAGACCAGCATTGCTCAGCATGCACATGCTGCTACAAGTTGTGGATAACAAGTAAGTATTCATCAAAGGCAGAATTGAAACCAGACACAATGGGGCTGTCTGATTAGCCTCTCCATTCAGAGGATGCTAGTTCTGTGCCATCAACAACTCACCCAATTTCCTAATACCCCGGGGAGTGGTCCTGGAGTCACTTGTGCCCTTGATTCTGCAGATAAGGATGTAAAGTTGGGAATTACCACTTCTCTTCAGCTGGTGGCCTGGGAGGTCTACCATCTAACACTGCTTGCAAGCCGGATTTCCCTGCCCACATTGTTCTCTTGGTCACTCAACTTAAGGACACAGGGACCTAGAGTATAAATTATTTCTGGGACTGTATCAACTGAAAAGCAGTAGTGACGACCAACCAATCAGCTGGAAGCTCAAGGCTGGTTTCCTTAAACAGAAACTATGTCTCCAACATGTGTTCTGCAAGATGTTCACAGGAACTGGGCGCCAAGGTCAGTCATGGCGGGAATACCTGGATTACACAAATTTAATATCTCTCTCTCTCTCTCTCTCTCTCTCTCTCTCTCTCTCTCTCTCCATTCATCCTTTCCTCCCCCTTCCTTTCCTCCACCTACTTCTCTTTCTCTCAACTGAGTCTCAGATAAAAAAAAAAAAAAAAAAAAAAAAGGTATACCTTGTGATTCTCTGAGAGGCCCAGGTTGGCTTCAATTTGTTATGTAGCTGAGCTTGCCTCAAATCTGATCCTCCAGTCCCTGCCTCCCGAGGGCTGAAATGACAAGACATGCACTACTATACCTAGTGTATACAGAACTGAGGACCAAACCCAGACCATTTTGCATGCCAGGCAAACTCTCTACCAACTGAGCTACATCCCCAGCCCTTTATTTATTTAATTTAATTTTTATTTTGCTTTAAAAACTTTTTCCTAGTATCTAGTTTTATAGTATCTAACCTGAAAACCAGTAAGCAACAGCATATGTGCACATTCAGGCTTTCATGTGTGTGTTCTTTTAAGAATGAAGGCCTCCTTTAGGAAAAAGCATCCTCCAGGCTGCCTTCCCCAGCATAGGCAGAGGGAGGGTGACAGGGCCACTGAAGGGAGAGAGTGTGTCAAGCAGAACAGCTTCATGGGTGGTGAGGAGGAATATTGCCAGGTTTGCAGTTCTGCCCTGGGCTAGGTGAGGCCATGACCTTGACAGAAAGCTGAGAGCTGTTTTCCTTGGCAAAGGATGTTCACTCTGAGTTTCTAATGCAGCCTTCAGGGTTCTGTGATGGAGGGGGAGGGAGGTTATCAGACTTCATCTACAAGGTTTGCCCCTGTGACTTCCATAAGCCTGACTTTGGCAATGTTTGATGGGGGGTGGGGGTGGAAGCTGGCCCAGCTGTGGAGTATGACTCTCATTTGGTGGTAAACACTCTGTGGGCCACTGCAGCCCACTGAAGAATTGCTTCTAGGGCCTGTATGTTTTCTGAAGTCCTGAGTGGGCAGATTGGGCACATGGTGCCAGCTTTCCAGAGGCCCCGCCCAGAGATCAGAAGAGGGGTGGGCCTCTGCTGAAGGTGGGCCTGCTGTCCCATCCTGACTCTGACCTCGCACAAGCTGCTTAACAGCTAACTGCGGTGTCTTTCTCTGAGAAATAGAGAATGACCTGACTTCCTCTTAGTTTTTCCCCCTTCAGTGCTGGGAATCATTCTTGGGGACTCACCATGTAATGCAAACACTGAGCCCATGGAGCCACTTCATCCCATGAGACTTCCTAAAACCTTGATGAGGAATTCAAGAGAGGGTCATAGTGAGAAGAAGAAAAATAACAATCCCACATAGCCTTGTAGAATGGGGCTTACTTGGAATCCTGCTTCTATCTCATGTAATGTGAGGCTGCCCTGACCTACAGTGAGAGAATCCTAGGCCTCTCTAACTGGGCAGAGAGGGGGCTACCCTTCCCTTCTTGGTGGTATTGGGGATAGAACCCAGTTCCTCACACATGCTCACACACACATTCTATCACACATGATGGTGACCTATCACTGAGCTATATCCTAGATCCTCTTATTTCCTCCTTCTCATTTTGAGATAGTTGTTCAAATTGGTCTTGAACTCACTCTGTAGTTCAGGTATGTCTGGAACTTTGGATCCTCCTAGCCCAGCCTCCCAAGGAGCTGGGCTTACAAGTGTGTGCCACCAGATCCACCTTGGAGGGGATTTCCCTTTAATGGAGAGAGATAGAGAGATAATTGGTACCCAAGTTTACACAGGAAGTTAGTGACAGATTCCCAACAAGAATCAAACACGAGAATCTTTCTTTCTCTGATCCATCTCTGTGACATAGAACTGCTCTACAAAGTCAGTTAGCTACATTACTATTAAAATGGAGTTTCTGGTGTTCAAAGTCTGAGCTCCCACGATCTGTGCTCCCACTGACTGTAAAGAGCAAGGAGGCTACTTTTGCAGTGATATTGATGATTGCAGATGCACAGTTGAAAAGAGGGACATACATGCAAGGCTTCTGTGACAATCCTATCCTTCTCCCTCCTCGAAAGTAACAGCCTAAACAGGAAGCCTTGGAAGAAAAGTGTGATAAGGATGCTGAAGTGTAGCTCTCCACAATTGATGGCTGGGGGTGGGGGGCGTGTAGGAGGGGAAGGACTCAGCTCTATTAAGAGAGTTTGACCATGCTCCAGTGAGTATGTAGATAACACAAATCGGACTTTTTGGGGGAGGGAGGTATTTACATGGAAGGACTGGGAAGTGATTGTGATTGGGGTATATGACATAAAATTCCCAAAGAATCAATAAAAATACTATATTGAAACAAACAAACCAACCATGGCTCCCATTGCGTTCTCTTGGTTGTCATAACTACTGTTTTCAGTGCCAAGGGAAACATCCCTGAAAACTCTGAGTTGTTCTTGATTTTTATTTTCTTTTAAAACTCAATTCCAGGAAAATATCTAAGACAAGATGGCTTAGCAGGATTGTTCTTTTGTGACCCTGTTCTTTAAGTGTCCAGTAAAGAAAGGCTACTTAGTGTTGGGGATGGTAACTTGCCTGGGAGGCACGGAGCCCAGCATTTAATCCTTAGAACAGTATAAACCGGCATGGTGGCACACACCTGTAATCCTGGCAAATAAAGGCATGGGCCCTGCCTGGGCTACATGAGATTCTAGCTGAGAGAGAGACAGAGAGAAAGAGAGAGAGAGAGAGAGAGAGAGAGAGAGAGAGAGAGAGAGAGAGAGAGAGAGACTCCCTACAACTCTGCTCAAAGGCAAAGGGATGTGCAGATGTGATATTATCTGTGTTCAATAAACAGTTGAAGACTCAGCCCTCAGCTGGGGAGTCAGGCTTAACTGAGTTCTGGTCTGAAGCAGGAGGCACTTAGCCAGATAAGTTTCTCTTGCACAAAGGGAAATCAAATACCTTGTCCCAGACAGCAAAGCCAGGCCCACTGTATGGTACTGGAGCCTCCTTCCCATGAGAAGAGACCGAAGGACAGTGACTCCCCCACCCCAGGCTTGTACTTCCAGACAGTAGCATTGGAAGGGTGCCAGAGGGAAGGAAGGAGGCCTTGGTAATGTCCGCCCAACTCTTTAACATTGCTGAGCTTGTGCCCAATTGGACTCTGGACTTGCTGATAGGAGACTTGGTTGTGAACTAAGCTAACAAGCATCGGGGAAACTGCTGGAAGGGGGAGTGAGTTATTATTCAATATAGGAGGGAAACCACAAAGTGAGATGCAGCACACACAGTGTGCCCAGCTCTAGGGGTATAGCTGACCCCATGCCAAAGCTCAGAAGGGATGCTGAGGTTGGTGGCTGATGGAACCAATAAGCCCGAGTGTCTCAGAGAAAGACGTGTGGGAGGGAGAGATTCAAGGAATTTGTATAGTAAAATAAAAACCAAGCAGATGCGAAGCAACATCAACAATGAAGAAATTCCAACCGTAAATCTTATTAAAAATAGTCATTGGGCAGGGCAGCGGTGGCACACACGCATACCTTCAATCCCAGCTGAGGCAGGTGATCTCTGTGAGTTCAAGGCCAGCCTGGTCTACAGAGTGAGTTCCAGGACAGCCAGGGCTACACAGAGAAACCCTGTCTTGAATAACAAAAACCAAACAAAAAATAGTTACTGGATAAGCTCAACGATCAGGATAGAGTTTAGTTGGGGGCTGCTGAACACAATGAATGAAGTAATAGAGTACTAAGGCCTTCACCTGGAAACATGCAGAAAGCTTTAGAAATGCAAGAAGTGGGTACTCAGGTCTGAAGGCAACATCTCATCCCCCTCTCAAGGCTCGTGAAACACTCTGAAGAGGAGATAGCCAGGGTATCAGAGCTGGACACCCCTCCGTCCCCAACCCCCACCATCCTACATTCGCGCACCCCCCACACACACGGAAGAGGGAGACTTGCTGGGTTAGAGGGCTAGAAGCAGTGGGCGGTAGACAATCGAGGGCAATGGCAGGACTGAGTCTGATCAGAATGCATTATATACATGCACGCAGTCGTTAAAAATAAATGAAGAATTATTTCAACAAATGCAAGCCATCCCTCATTCAAAAAGGGAGTTTTCCCAGGGTGAGGCTTAGCCACTGCAATCCAGATCTTCTGACCCTGAGATTGCCCCCAAATGTGGGGACCTCTATTGTAAAGTTTGTGGTAGTGGGGGGGACTGTGTTAACAACTTTTCCCTATTAAAACTAAATAATAAGAATTAAGTGCAAGAGAGAACTTAGATAATTCAGTTTGACTGAGCAGATGTAGGACATATTGAATTGAATGAGTCCCAGAGGAAGAGACAACAGAAATTCCTCAAAGAGATCGTAACAGTTGTTTTTCCTTCTTTATTTTGAGATCAGTACTAATTGGACAATATAACACAGTCCTTCCCATGTGTACCTGTGTGTAGCTCACGTTTGCTGCCAGTATGGGACACATATGTGTATGGCTATCTATGCTGTCTTACTCACTGGTCACCTTGTGACACATGTGACAATTAGATGAGGCTGCTGGCTAGGGATGTTGGAGAGACTTGTTCAATGTCGTATGGTCAAAAGTGGAGCAGGTGCTTCAGTCTCAGGCCAAAACCTCCCAATCCTGGTAGTGTTTGATTCCTCTAGGATTCTCCCAATTTTTGTGGTGAAAGTTCCACGTGTTGGCCAATCCCCTCCGTACCTGGCAAACTGAATAGTGGGTCATTCTAGGTCAACTGCATAACCCTGGAATTTGACAAATGGCCGCTTGAATTCCATCTCTACAATTTATTGGCTATATATGTGCTTCAACTTTCTTGTGTACAGAGCAGTAATCAGAGCCAGCAGGTGGCTTGACTAAACTCCTCATGACAGATACTCAAGGAATGCCAGCTTTGGCAATGGAGAGATGGCTCAACAGGTAGAAGTGTGTGCTACTCTACCAGAAGATCCAAGTTCAGATCGCAGCACTCACCTGTAGCTCTAGTTCCAAGGGATCCAACACTCTTAGCTTCCTTGAACACCTGCACAAAGGCAGCATTCACTAGCACACTCATACATACACACACACAATCTTGAAATATGTTAACTTGTTATTTGTATTTTATTGCAGTTTGTGTTTCCTACTGGGCCTGGTTTCAGAGGCCTTGAACACAAGGAGGAGTGAGTGCTTGCCTGGGTTCAATTCTCAGCATGTAAAAACAATACAAAACAATACAAAACACCTTAGATTCCCAGGGCACTGTCTCTAAATCCCCACCCCCCCCCCCACACACATTTTAACATGCATAACAAGGTTTTCAAGTCTGCAGGAAACCACTGAGAAACCATTTAAACTCCACCGAGACTTTAGAAAACAGGGTATGCTTGGCAGTTTTGTGGTGTGTGGGTGTCATGAGCTGTGGCCAGACCAGCAGAGTTAATGTAAGGATGTAAGGTTGGGTCCTCTCCTAGGCAGGAGGGAGACAAAAGCCCATTGTTTGTTTTTTTTTCCCTAGGACCCGAGTCTGCCTGAGGATGAAACTTCAAAGCAATTCCTTGAGACCCCCTAATCCTCAGGCAGAATTCCCTTTTCTGTCTGTCCTGCTTCCTGACCCTGTTCCTGGCAGCTGTCCCAGGCTCCCACCTCTGCCCAGGCAGGCATTCCCTCTCCATGACCTCATCAGAAACAGTCCCTCCCTCAGGCCTGGACCTCTCACCTCAAATTCTTCTTCATCAGAGGCCCCTGAAGCCAATTGTGAGTGTGGGCTTCCTCGTCCACTCCTCTCTCTGAGGCACAATGGAGAGCCGGCTTGGGGCAGTGAGTCATCTTAGAAAGCCATCTGGCTGCTAAATGCTCAGAAATTTCCTAAAACAATCACTCAAAACACCTATGAATAGGTTCCTTAAAGGAAAATGTAAAGGACAAGAAACCAAAATACGGTCTAGGGTGTAGTTCACAGTAGCGTGCTTGTTTAGTACACATGACACTCTGGGTTTGATCCCTAACACTGCACAAAGCAAGCCTGGTGGGTAATCAAAGCCTGCTCATGCTTGCAGAAGGATCAGAAGTTCAAGACCTCCGTTGGGTACACAGGGAAATTGAAGGCCTCCTGGGCTACTTGAGACCCTTTCTAAGAGAGAGGGGAATGAGAAGTAAATTATAATTTGAGAATTTTGCAGTAGTGAGATATAAAGAGAATTATGGGACCTAGAGAGATGCTTCAGCAGGTAAGAGTGAATACTGCTCTTGCAGAGAACCTGGGTTTGATGCCCAGCTCAAAGCTACCTGTAACTCCCACTGCCACAGATCTGATGCCCTCTTCTGGACTTTGAAAACACCTGCATTCACACATGTGCTGGTGTGAATGTACACACACACATACACACACACACACACACACACACACACACACACACACACACAATCTTAAAAGAATTATTGTTTTGTTTGGTAAAAAGCCACACACTCAGTCAACAAGACTGGGATGTGTTTCTTTCACTCATAAACAATAACTAAAGGAAATGGTAAATTTCAGGGGTTTTTGTTTTTTGTTGTTTTGTTGTTGTTTTGATTTGCTTTTCAAGTCAGGGTTTCTCTGTGCAACAGCTCTGGCTGTCTTGGAACTTGCTTTGTAGACCAAGCTGGCTTGAACTTGGAGATCTGCCTGCCTCTGCCTCCTGAGTGCTGGGATTAAAAGTGTGCACCACCACTACTGCCCAGCTTTTTTTTTTTTTTTTTTTTCTATCGGAATCAGTAGACCTAGTGAGCTCCATCTGCAGTTCCATTCCATTAGGTTCCACAGACCTTCATGAGGAATTCTGGAACCAGATGACCTGCCTTCCAGATTTAGCATTTTGTGGTCATAGAGAGTAAATCTCTCCAAATTGTTCATGGGCTCATGGAATATCAGTATTCTAAGGAGGACACTAACTACAACTGCCTTTTTTCCAAAGAAAGGCCAGGCATGGGTGTTGTTGTTGGAGAGGGGAGAAGGGATGAAGGAAGAATGCCAGGTAAATCTGTCACCTCCATACTTTCCTGTGGTAAACAGGGAGGAGAGGGACTAATCTCCATACAGAGAATTCAGTTACTGCCTTGAACCCGACAGACCAATCTGGGAAACTAAACAGTATCTGAAAATGATACCCTTCCTCTCGGTCCGTGTGTGTGTGTGTGTGTGTGTGTGTGTGTGTGTGTGTGTGTGTGTGTGTGTACATGTGCACTGCATGATGTATGTTGGCATCTTCCTCAATTGCTGTCCACCTTGTTTTTTGAGGCAGGATCTCTCATGGAACTCAGAGCTCCGTATTATGCCCTGGACAGTGAGCCTCTAAGATCTGCATTCTGCCGCTGTCTCCCAGCACTGGGGTTACAGGTGTGTATGGAGTCAGGCTTGTCATACACAGATGCTAGGGTTTGAACCCAGGTCCTCAGGCTTGCCCTGAAAACACTTTACCAACTGAGCAATCTCCCCAGCCCCCTGATGCTCATTCCTTGAGGAGTCTGGAGCCAAGCCTACACCCGTGAGACCTGATGTCTGTAAGAATGTATTTTCCATTTAAAAGAAACACGTGCCTCCCACGTTCTTCTGGGAGTCTTGACAGATGACAAATTCAGTTGAATATACAAAAATCAGCTGCCCACAGCAGCAACAACTAAATCAAACTTGATTTCCTATTAGTCAATATTTCATGATCTCATTGCCAAGCCATGCTAATCACTCCCCCAACCCTGTATACCCCACCCCAAGTCTCTCCTTAGGCAGAATGTCTTGCCTGGGCTAGGCAAGGAAAAAAGCTAATTGATTTTCCTCTGACAGGGCTGCTCTTGTGTCTTCCAGTGTGGGTTTCTGATTGAGTCCTTTGTTCTTCAGCCATCCACCTGCAGGTAATTATCCAGTACTTAGTGTGTTCACAGCTCCGGAGTAGATGTTGGGGAGTGGGAACTCCTGTTTGCTGAACACATTGCACATGTCAGGCACTGTGTGAACACCACTGCAGTCTTTCCTCATCATGACCAAATATCTGACAAAACACAACTCAGGGTGGAATAGCTCCTTTTGACTCAGGGTTTGAGAGGAATACCACTCATCTCGGCACAGAAGGCAGGGTAGTGGGAGTGACTTGTGGCACTGTTTCTCACATGGATCAGGAAGAGAGCTCAGGTCAGAACTGAGGTGACTGTAACTCTCTAGACCTACCCCTATTGCCCAATGTCTAAACTCCATGTCCAAAAGATTCTACTGAATGAAAAAAAAATGAGGACATGGCTGCTCCTAGGTATGGTGGAAGAGAAGGTTTATTGTAGACATAAGGGAGAAAACAGCCAGAGGCATCTGGAAAGGTCCAGACTGCACAGGGGTGGGGTGGGGTAAGAGAGAGAGCTAAGAGAGCACCTGGGAACCGTGAGACCAAGAAACCAAGAGCACCAATATGACAAGAGATCGTAGCTTCAAAATGGCTGAGGTTCCATAGGGATCAGAGGCTGGGAAGGGAGGCCTAGCCCAGCCCTGGGCTAGGTGTTTAGGGTAGAGGGTAAGGTATGACAGCCAGGATGCCTCTGTAACTGGTACTGAGAGATGCTGGGAGAACCTGGCAGCCAGTGTCCACTTTGATATGTAATGTAGGCACCTCAACCCTTTGTCTTGAGTTTGAGACCTCATGTCTATGAGCTCTCAGAGCAGAGTCACCAGCTGGGGACATGCGCAGTTGGGGGTGGCATATTTCACATCCAAACCCTAACAGTCTCTCATTTGATTTTCAGAGCCACCTGTGAGGTTGGAGTTTTGATCCCCAGCATTATCTAGAAAGAGCTCAATGCTGAGCAGGTTCTTACTGCACCAGTTCTTAACCAGCATTTAGTTACTTCCGTGTCCTAGAAGGGGAGAATGGATATATAATGCTTTTTCTCCAAGAGTTTGTAGTCTGTGTAGATGTATACAGCTACAGCTTGAACTATAGACCTGAAGGCTAAGTAAGCACCAATACAAGGGAGAGCATTTGACTTTAAATGCACTGAGAGATGAGACCATTGTGGACTGGATGGTTGTGAAGGTGTGCCCGTACCAAAGGCAGAAGACTTGGAGTAGGCAGCCGCTGCACAGGAATAACTAGGCAGCAGCATGGAAGGACTCAGAGGCTTAGACTAAAAGATCAGAAGTAATTTGGGAGGGGTGGGGCACGGCACATGGGTACAGAGCTGTCAGAGGGTGTTCTCAGCGTGATGCTTTATCTACAGGAATAAAGATATGAAGAGAACGAAGGGAGACGCGAGCGGCCACTGGTGTGTGGGTGGGAACAGAATTGCCAGAAGAGGTCAGGTTGGGGAATGGCATGTCCTCTCCTGGGTAGATACTGGAATCCAGAACTCGGGGATCTAGACCACACATGAAGGGGATTGAGTAATTAATCTGGATTCTTTATTTGGAAAGCATACCTTAGCTCTCAGTACATCAACTTCGTGTCATCAAAATTCAAGCTAACACAGAATACAAGTAATCAAATTCCCTCCCCTATCCCCACTATGGAGATTAAGCCTGGGGCTCCTTTACTGAGCGCCACCCATTCCCAGGCCCCTTGTTTACTATTACTGTATGTGTGAGTGTGTGATGTGTGTGTATGTCAATGGGTTGGGTGCACCTGGCCATGGAGGTTCAGAGGACAACCTTAGGTGTCAGTTCTTGGGAGACCTTTTGATTGAGATGGGATCTTTCGTTGGCTTGGAACTTCACTACACAGATTAGGATGGCTGGCCTGTCAGCTTCCAAGATCTACTGGTCTCCTCTTCAGATCTCACCCTTTCTGGGAATACAGGCATGAGTCACCAAATCTGACTTTTTATGTGAGTTCTGGGGGTCAAACTCAGGTTCCTGTTATGCAAGCATTTACTGACTGAATCAATTCCCAGTCCATTAACTTTAAAATTTATTTGAGACAAGAGCTTGTTAAGTACTAAGGCTAGCCTTGAACTTACGATAGTCACACCTCAGCCTACAAAATAGCTGGGATTGCAGACCTGTGCCAATAAGCCCAATACTACCTTTTTTAAAAAGTATAATTATCTGTCTAAAACCTAAATATCCCATAATACAAAAGTAAGCAAGTGAATGTGGGAAATATTGGAAATAAGGAGGTTGGGTGGCATGCTGTTGAGATAACAACGTTGAGAACTGACCAAAGATGTGGAGCCATGTGTGCAGATTCCGAACATGCCTTAGAAGCAGGATGCTCAGGGCATGGTGACTGATGGGTAAGAACCTAGGGAGAGGAAAGTGTCAAGGACAATTAATGCCTAGGCTTCTGGCTTAGATAAGTAAGTAAAGCCTGAGATGAGGGAGTGCAGAGCAGGAGCCAGGGTGAGGCAGGAAGCAATAAATCCCATTTTCAACACAGGGAGATTGGCATCTAACTGAAGTATTCACTGTGCATTTGGCTCTGTAGGTCTGACACTCTGGAGAGGGATCTCATTAGAGGCATAGATTGAAGAAGCACTGGCTTCAAGGTGGTAAATGCAGGCACAGGAATGGATGGATAGCCTTGCCCTGCAGAGCTATGTAGAGTGAGAAATGGGACTTAGGAGAGAGGCTCGAGGAACCACAATATTGAAGGTCCCATGCCTCTAGGAGCCCCTGCAAAAAGCCTTCCTCACTGAAAACCAGTGCTGTCTGTGTGAGGGGTTGAATATAGCTGAAGTGATAATTAGGATCTTGTCTAGGCCTTGTAAGGTACTGCTTTGTTATTTGTATTGCTCACTGAGGGAAGTCAACATCACAAAGAAACCTCAGAAGGCCTGTTGGGAGACAGCCCAGTCAGTGCCTGCTATTCAAGCATGTGTTTGACCTCAAAAACCCATGTAAAAATCCAGGCATAATGTACTTGTAATATCAGGCCCAGGAAGGTAGAGACAGGTGGATCCTTGGGGCTTGCTGGACAGTCAACTTGGCTTACTTGGTGAGTCCTAGGCCAATGAGGAACCCTGTCTTTAAAAACCAAGATGGGTCAGGCAGAGGTGGTGTATATGCCTTTAATCCCAGCAGAAACAGGTGAATCCCTGTGAGTTTGAGACAAGCTTGGTCTATAGAGTGAGTTCCAGGACAGCCAGGGGTACACAGAGAAGCCCTGTCTCATAAAACTATAACAAAAAACAAAACAAGATGGGCAGTACCTGGGTGATAACAATCAAGGTTATTCTCTGGCCTCCACTCCACACACATATATGTGCACATACATGAGCATGTGTGCATGTGTATACATAAACACACACTGTAAAAAGAAGTCCTGTTGAAAGGCCCACATGGAAAGAAACAGGCCTCTGAATATCAGTGCTGATTTGCCCCAGAATGCATTTAGGCACAGCCCCCAGCAGACACAATTGTGATTTAATGAGAGACCCTGAGCCAGAGCCTGTAGCTGAGCTGCTCTGGAATCCCTTACTCACAGAAATCATGAGAAATAGCAAGCCAGGACATTTGGAGTTGTTTTATTATGCAACAAGAAGCTCTTATTGACGTCTTACACACTCTGTGGGGTTCTAGGTGACTTCGCCCATCCCTTAGACAGCAGCCTAGTTGCAACTGCATCTAAAAGGTGTGTACCAATTGTGTGTTAGGTTGAAATACTGGGCCACATGCTCAGACATCCTGCTGTGGGCAGAGCCTGTCCCACACACAGATTGATAACACGAGCTGTTTTGCAGACAGGGTTTTAGTGTGAGCTTTTTGTGCAGAGCTTCACTGACGCTGTACTTTCGTGACGTAATGCTGATGGACGTGAACTTGAACAGCTTCACATCGCATAATTAATGACATTCCATTTCCATGACAACTCCTAATTAATCATGCCTGTTCCCATGAACTTTTAGCTTGTGGGAGTCCTAGCTCACATGGGACAGTAAATTATGCTGGCTTATCTTTTAAAAGTTTCTTTGAAACAGGGTCTCATGTAGCCCAGGCTGACATCCAACTTGCTTTGTAGCTAAGGATGACATTGAACTCCTTACCCTTCTGCCTCCACCTCCAGAGTGCTGGGATCATAGACGAGCACCATCATACCCAGTTGGGCATGAAACCCAGCTTGGTGCATGCTAGGCAATCACTCTATCAACGGAGCTAAATCCCAGCTCTAACCTATAATTTTTGGAAGGCAGAGCTGGGTGGTTGCTACTTCTAAGGACCCCCTGGACCCTAAGTTTGGCACTGGGGTTTATCAGTCCCCAAGGTTAGGGTTTAGTCCTTTCACACCTGCTTCCCCTCTGCTAGCATGGTACCTGGCACACCACACTAGCTCATTAAATATTTGTGAATACATAGCAGATGGTGAATAATTAATGAGCCGTGCTCTGCCTCTTCTTTCCTCACTCACAGAGTTAAGACAAAAATCCGTTTGGAAGGTTCAGCCTGTTTGATCTCTGTGGAGGGATATGGAGGAAGTATATCTTGTATTTTCTCACACTCTGGGCATGTGGAGTCGGAGGTTACAGACCTGGGGTCCTGGCCAACACTTCTCTCCCTTTGGAGAGCACCAGTATGAAGGAGAGTGTCAACAACAACCATGGTGGGAACGCTTGGAGACATCAAGAACATTTGTATAAGGCCTCATGGGTGAGACTTCTCACCAAAGAAGTCTTTGGTGAGGCCCATTCTTGGCCAGGAGGGCCTTCTGGTTTCATTTAGTGGCCAGGACTTTCCAAGGCTCCTGCCACCAGTTCACAAAGATCCATCTTCAAGAATGGCAATTCCCCACTGACTGCTCGCTGGCCAGGGCTCTCTCAAGTTTCTCTCCATGTGTGTCTTTCTATAGGGCTTCTTTAAAAACAAAACAAAATTTCAAATACATTTTTATCTATTAATTGTTTAATGTGTGCCTGTGGAGGGGGCAGGCATACCACAGCACATGTGTGGAGGTCAGAGAACAACTTTTGGGAGTCACTTCTCTTCTTCCATCATGGGATCTCATGGAATTCACTCAGGTCATCAGCTGGCATCTTTACCCTCTGAACTATCTGCTGGCTCTACGTGACTTCTTAAATGTCTTTATATGATTCTGGCTTCTTCAGAGTGAGTGATGCATGGTACCAAGGCTCAAATGGCAGTGACTAGTAGCTGAGAGAGACATTAGCTTCTCAAACAGGCTTAGCCAAGTGTCCCTCAATCTGCTGCAGGGAGGCACTTTGATTTTCCAGACACCCAGTGGATTTGTGCTTGGCTCTGGCTATTACCATCATTTCCACAAAGAAGCAAACCAGTTTTTTTCCACCCCCACACGTTGGCCACTGCAGGGCCAGAAAGCCAGTTGCCAAGCTGGTCCAAACCATTCCGGGTTCATCGCCTGGGTGATTTTGAGCTCATCATGAAGACTTGGTGACAAGGGCTAGGAGCTGTGGCTGAGGGGGAAGTGTGAGATCCTGTACGCACCGGGTGGCCATGGCCACCACAGCTCTTGAGTCTCCATGATGACTTGCAGATAAGCCCAGGGAGATGGATGACTGAGGATTGACAGGGCCACTTGTCCTGGATTTGGGTAGTCTGGGGACACTGGGCCACCTGCTGCTGAACTACTCCTAGCAAGAACGCGTGTTTCTGAAATTAGACACCTTACAAGGCTTGCCCTCACTCCTCCATTTATAAGTGACTGAGGCAGCTGGTCTTGGAAAGGAAAACACAACACAGCACAACTGTGTCCAGATAGGCTCAAAGGCTTGGGGTGCGGTGGGGAAAGGGGACTTCTGGTGTTCCAGTTTGAACTCAGAGATGCATTTCTGCATTGTCCCTCTGAGCTATAAAAATATCCTTCCTTCCTCCCTCCCTCCCTCCCTCCCTCCCTCCCTCCCTTCCTCCCTCCTTCCTTTCACTCCCTTTCTTTTTGATGAAGTCTCATGTGTTTCAAGCTGCCCTTAAACTCCCTATGAAATCAAAGAGGACAGTGAACTTCTGATACTCCTGCCTCCACCTGGCAAGCGCTAAGATTGCAGGCACGACACCATGCTTGGTTTATATGGTGCTGAGGATCAAACCCAAGGCTTTGTGCATGGCAGGCAAGCACCTTATCCGATGAGCTACACCCCCAGCCCAGCCCTTTCTTTTATAAATGATCTGTTCTGAGTCACGCACATCCTAGGGAGATCTGAGTCCATACAAACCTTTAGCTCACATCATTCAGTCATCTGATTAATCACATGCTTCAGAGCACAGTTTGCCCAGTTCAAAGAAATTCTCTTGCTAATGTTTTAGGGACAATGATTTGCAGTATTTAATTTTTCAAATATATTCTAACTACAAAGATTAAGCTTTTAACCTTGCAACTTTGGGGAGTTAGAAGTAGAATATTTTAAGCATATTCTTTGATAACTTCATACATATATACACAGTATCTTGATCATATCCACCCCAACTCCTCTTCTCCCACCTCCCCTGGACTCTTCAAGCACAACCCCTTCCCACTTTCACATTTTTTTTTTGTTTGTTTGATTGTTTTTTTTTTTGAGACAGGGTTTCTCTGTGACTTTGGAGGCTGTTCTGGAACTCTCTCTAGGCTGGCCTCGAACTCACAGAGATCCATCTGCCTCTGCTTCCCAAGTGCTGAGATTAAAGGCGTGCGCCACCAACGCCCGGCTCACATCCTTTTTTTTTTTTTTTTTTTTTTTTTTTTTTTTTTTTTATAGCCTATTAAGACTAATGCGACCTGTATGCACAAGAGTGTGGGACACCAGCCATCTGAACAATGTGAGTTTCCTGACTTCGTGAGAATCTGCAGAGACAGCTAGAAAGTGTATGCTGAAGAAGGGCTCAGTGGGTATAATGCTTTCTGTGAGTGTATGAAGACCTGAGGTCTCCAGGAGCAATGCAAGGCTGGACACAGTAGCCCACCCAGCTGTAATTCCAGCACTCCTGGAAGCCTGTGGCTCCTTAGCCTGGTATATGTAGCATCAAGCAAGAAACCTTATCTCAAACAAGATGAAGATGAAGACTGACACCCGAGGTTGTCCTGTGACCTGCAAACATCCCCCCATAGATAAACAAAGTAAAAAGCAAAAATGTAAATAATGCCCCTTTGACTTTTGTGTGTTTTGTGTGTATGAAGCGTGTGTGAGTGTGGGCACATACATGACACAGTGCTCATGTGGAGGTCAGAGCACAACTCTCAGGAGCCAGTTCTCTCCGGTCACCTTGCTTTGAGGCAGGGTCTCTTGCCTCTTTCAGTTTGCCTGCTTAGCCACACACTTCAGGCTAGCTGGCCAGAGAACTTCCTGGTCTTTCTCCCGTCTTCTCTCCCATTTCCCTGTGAAAGTGCTGGGAGTACAGACGCCAACCTCTATTTTCAGCATTTTCACACGGGCTCTGGGGATCCAAACTCAGGCTGTCAGGCTTGTGTGGCAAGTACTATCCTTCCCCAGAGCCCTCTTTGACTTCTGAAGCCATGCTACATCTTAGTGATTTATTGTCCTATAAAGGAGAGAGAAAAGAAAATATAGGAACAAGTGATCTCCTACAGAGAGGAGGGGTCTAGCCCTGCTGCAATGTGTGTTTATATAAGACAGCAGAGGGAATTCCTTCCCTGAATTCTTTCCCTGTGCCATCACAAGGCAGGGTTACTTGTAACCCAAGAAAGGGCTTCATGGTCCACTGCTGGTTCCCCACCCCTCCAGGGTCCTTGAAGGTAACAGACAGCCTCTGCTGTTCATCGAACTTAGAGCATTTTTACAAGCACATCTATTTTCATTCATAACACATTTTTAAAGATTTTATTTTTTTAATTATGTGCATGTCTGTGTATATGGGGGACATGCACCCAAGTACAATGCTCTTGGGGGGCCAGAAGAAGGTGCCATATCCTTGGAGCTGGAGTTACAGTTGGTTGTGAGCTACCCAGTGTGGGAGCAGGGAATCAACCTTGGATCCTCTGCAAGAGCAGTATGTGCTTGGAACCTCTGAGCCATCTATCTCTCCAGGCCCCTCACTCAAGACTAAATATTTACCTGTCCTGTTTACATGACATCACAGGCTACATATATGTACATACTTTACACTTAAAATACACATGTAAATATATGCAAATAATTAACATTGAGTGTCTGTAAACACTATTTTCAGAAAGTTGTAATTCACCCTTTTAAGTATTTTATTATTCCCCTTTACAGAAAATGAGGCACACAGGCAAAGATGGAGTTGAGCCCAGTCTGCCTGAGTGTTGTGGCATATGCTGACCTATCAGCGGATCCTGGCTTCATAAGGACAAGAAAATACGATGCTATGGCCTGGATCCTTAGCATCCTCCAAAGGCCCCAAGGCTTGGTCCTCCAAGGTGGTGCTTTTGAGGTTGTGGAAACTGGTAAGTGGAGCCCTGTGGAGGTTCGTAGGCCACTGAAGCTGTGTCCCTTTGGGACCTCAGCCTCTACCTCTTCTAGCTCTGTGGCTGTTGATGTGAGCAGGCTTTTGCTTTTCTAGAAGCAATTTCTTGCCACAGGGGCAGAGCAATAGAGTCAACATGGGCTAGACTGTGAGCCCAAACAACCCTTTTCTCTTTATAAATTGTCTTAGTTGGCCAACATACCTGACAAGTAGAAGCTTGGGAATGCAGAGGGGGATGAAGGAATCTTCCTGGGGGTGCGGATGGTGAGAGAAGTTCTCACTAAGGAGGTGATCTGTGAACTGAGAGTCCTGCAGGCAGCCGAGAATCATGGCGGTGGGAGCCCCAGCGCTCTGGAAGCAATAAGACATTTTCAGTGCTTTGTGGCCCGTACTGTGGCAGGGGCTCCAGGCTTTTGATCTGTACATTTCCTCGGCTTACATCCAAGCTTTTGAGAGCCATGCATGTGCTGGCTTCAGTCAGTTTTTGTGTGTGCACATGTTTGCATGTGCATGTGTGGAGGCCAGAGGTCAACTTCTTTTGTTGTTTAGGGATCATTCACATTATTTTTTTTTCTTTTGACACAGAGTCTCCCATCTGGCCCAGAACTCACCAAATAGGTTAGGCTGCTTGGTTAATGACATATATGCATATGTCTACCAACCCAGGGCTGTGATCATAAGCATGTACCACTATATCCAGCTTTTCTCTCTCTCTCTCCCTCTCCTCTCTCTCTCTCTCTCTCTCTCTCTCTCTCTCTCTCTCTCTCTCTCTCTCTCGGTTCTGAGGATTTGAACTTAGGTCCTCAGGTTTGCACAGAAAGTTCTTTACCCACTGAGTTATCTCCCAGCCCTACAGTGTGCTCTTTAAGTTGCTCAGCAATTCTGGGAGTAAACTCTTTCTGTTCTCAGTGGGCAGTTAAGAGAGCTCAGGCTCAGAGCTGTATTGACTGTGTATGTGTATGTCACTGGTCTTGTTAGGTTGGGGCTAGATTTGAACCCAGGCCTGTGTGAGCTTGCTGATTAACCTTGATATCATTTGTATTCTCAGGGAGACGTGAATACAAATCCAGTCACTCCAGACAGGGCAACAACCACAGATCAAAGAAGTGATTTCATCTGTGTTTAACTTGGTGAACCAGTAGATTTACCTGAGGTTACTTACAGGAACCTTGGTAACCTACAACATCTGCATCACTGATATGTCCCCACCCTGGCACTGGTGACAATCCCTCAAAACTGCATAGATGGAATTTCCCCTTCAGCTAACTTTGACCTTCCTGAGGACACTTGCAGAGGGGTCAGAATTACATATAGCTGGGTGGGGGCAAGCGTGGCTAGAATTTTAGTTGAGGGTCTCATGGTCCTCCCCCATTCCTTCTTTATACGAGGGACTGTCAACAGGCCTGATCTTCAGAGGGGCTGGTTGGGTTGTCACAGCTGTACTGATTAATATAGTAACGGCCATGTTAAGCCCCAGGGACTTGCACAATACTTAGCAACCAACACAATCCAACATAGCCTTTTCTTGTTGACTTAAGGGCATCACAGGGAGCACAAACCATGTCTCTGCTGGGAGCTTGAATGTGGAAAAGGGACCTAGTTATCTCTTGGGCTATTGATGTCTGATCTGCACTGCTTTCCTATACTTGAGGGACTGTTAAACTTTACAACAGGATGATGGAGTTTTATAGTTCTATAAATAGCTCCGTCTGTTCTGTCCTGAGAAATTTTGTTTTAGGTTCTCGCTTTGTGATCTTCTTTGTTCTTTGTGGCTGCTTCTTTAAGCCAGCTGCCTGCTCATCTATTTCTATAACTTCCACATATCCAGGCAGGCATCCCCTACTCTATCGCCAAACAAAGGCTGTGGAGGAAACTAAAGATGTTCAGATGAACTAGGTCTGAACAGTGCCCAAGAGAGAAGACACACAGGTTGCAAGGGTGGGGTGGGAAGTGGAGGGTGGAGCTGGGAATGGAGGGTGGCAGTAGGGGTGGGTTTGCCTCCCGGCACAGCAGCCCAAGCAGACAGAGTGGAATTTCCACACAAACGTGTGAACTGGGGTTGAGATTAAGTCTTTTTATGGCCTAGTTTCCTGCCCATTCCCACTAGGTCAGTTTGCAGGATGGTGACAAGAGCTAGAAACTCCAGATGTTACCCTGGGCCCTATCAGATGATGAGGGATTGAATAGGTCCTTGGGAAACATGGCACAGAAATTGAAAAAGCCTCCGAGGACTCTGAGGCCATTCTGTGAGGTGGTCAGTAAAAGTAGCTTTTTGTTTTTGACAGTAAAAGCCATTACATTACATCCCCATATCATTTTACTCATAATTAATGTTACTTTTAATTTTATTTTCCTATTTGAGGCAGAGTCTCATGACATAGCTTAGGCCGGCTTCAGTCTCCTGAGTGCTGGAGTTTCAGGCATACACCACCATACCTGGTGTGGCATTGATGTTCCTGTGGATTCCAGGTGAGTGGTGGCTTGAGTTTTTCCTTTTCCCCCAGACCATGAGATCTAGTTCTGCAGAAAGAGCTCTGTGGGCAGATGGATTTCATGATCCATCTCTGACTTCACTGCACACGCACCACATGGCTGTTTTTCTTAGGATGTGGTCCCCAAGGGTCCAGCTGACTTAGCTAAGGATTGAGGATGATAGTGAGAGATGACTCCATCACACACACCCTCCAAACCACTGGTGCATTTATTAAACTCTTGCCTTGAAAAATCCCCTGGCCATTTCTACTAATCCAGATTTCTGCTGTGTTTACTAGCCATTCTATACCCTGCTCATCATCTTGCCTATTGCAAAGTTTCTTTTCCCACATGTTTGAATTTCTTAGCACTTTTTGCCCAGTTTGTCTCTTATTTCACACCCCCCCCCCCCGCCCCAGACACCAGCTGTATAGACTCGGGACTCTCCAAAACTCTTATTTCATATTTTATGTGGAGAAAACAATTGTGTTTCCTCCACCCTCCGCCTTGTTAGATATTTTGTCTTTCCATCAAACCCCATTCACTCACTCATTCATCTATTCAACAAGAATCCTCAATAAGACACCATACCTGGGTCTAATGAAGATGCAAAGATGAGTGGATCCAGAGCCCATGAGTCCAGGGTCCACAGAGCTGACCTGTAAGGGATGAGATAAGAGACAAACTGGGTAACCATAGAGAAGACAGAAAGTGCTAAACCTTCAAGTGTGTGAGAAGGGAGGCCTTGCTATAGGCAGGCTGGTGAGAGGGTGCAGCAGAGTTTGGGTCCTGGAAGGTGAAGGCAAAGGCATCATATCCGAGGCAGGGGAATGTCTGGGAACTGGAGGGGACAGTTTGAGTGGCAAGAAAGATCAAAGTACTTGAAGTGAGTTGTGAGGCTAGGTGAAGTCCTTAGATTAATTTCCCTCCCTCCTTCCCTCCCTCCCTCCCTCCCTCCCTCCCTCCCTCCCTCCCTCCTTCACTCCCTCCAAATCCTAGCTCTCATCTCAGGCAGGGTTAGATGGGCTGAGTGCCTTCTTACTCTTGGACAGCAAGGCTTGACCCTCAGGGCACTTTTAAAACTGTGTTAAGATTTAATTTTATTTATGTGTTTGAGTGTTTTGCTTGTATGTCTGCACACCATATGCACATAGTGCCCACAGAGACCAGAGAGGGAGGCAGATCTCCAGGAACTGGAGTTACAGATGATTGTTAGCCACTATGTGGTGCTGGGAATCAAAGCCAGATCCTCTGGAAGAGCGAAGACTTCTTCAGCAGTTGAGAGCAGTGCGTGAGTCCCCAGGGCTTCTGCTGTAAGATTTAAGGCAGGAGGGACTGTTTAAGTAGGTGAGGCCTGGAGACCCCTGTGACTGTATGTTTCTGTCCTTGGTTCCTGCTGCTCTCACATCACAACAGGAAAGGAAGGGATGAAGAGAGTTTTCTGGGGTGGGGGAAAGCCCCTCTCTGCCTGCTTCAGCCTTCCCCCAGCCATCTCATCGCTGACCTGCTTTGGGACCCCTCATGTGTAGTGGTGAGGACAGATCCATGATGCTTACAAGAAAGAATTCCTTTCCTTGGGGCCTGGAGAGATGGCTCAGCGGTTAAGAGCACTGACTGCTCTTCCAGAGGATCCTGGGTTCAATTCCCAGCACCCACATGGCAGCTCACAGCTGTCTGTAACTCCGGTTCCAGAGGATCCTGGGTTCAATTCCCAGCACCCACATGGCAGCTCACAGCTGTCTGTAACTCCGGTTCCAGAAGATCCAATACTCTCATACAGACATACCTTCCTGCAGGCAAAACACCTATGTGTATAAAATAAAAATAAATAGATTTTTAAAAAAAGAGAAAAGAATCCCTTTCCTTATGTCCTGAGAATTGCCTGGATTTGGGCTTCTGTGCCGTTGGCTTTTGGAAACTATAGATTTATTTTTCCTTCTCTTCCGTAAAAACAGACTACAAATTACATAAGCTTCAGTTTTTATCCAAATGCTGACTTCCTTTGGTATGGAGATGTGCCACTCCTAGATATTTGTCTGGGCACTGTGTGACTGCATACTTCATCACACACACACACACACACACACACACACACACACACACACACACACACACACACACACACACACACAGTGGGTATAGTTCAATTGGTAGAGTGCTTGCCTGGCAAGTTTAAAACCCTTGGTTCAACCTCCACTAGAATATAAAGTCAGGTATGGTGATTTGTGCCTGAAACCTCAGCACCCAGGAGCCAGAGGCAGAGAGGTAAGGAGAATCAGGAGTTTATGGCCAGACTTGGCTACATAGCGAGTTTAAAGACCAACCTTCATAATACGACACCTTGTTTCAACAAACCAACCCCACAGATGTTTACTTATTCTCCATTTAACAAATGTGCTTCAGGTGCCTGCTCAGGTCTAGCCCTTTGCCAATAGGAGTGGGTCCACAGCTCTGGTCCCCACCTTCAGGGCTTATCAGAGGAAAGGAAGGAAAATGATTGCTCAGTGATTTAACTGACTAACCATGTAGTAATCAGAGGAGCCAGAGGCCACAGTAGCTAGGGCAGGGGGACACCCAACTCTCCTGGAGTATGACACAGGACGTGTAAATAAGACGAGGTAGTTAGACTGGATATAGGTGTGTGTGTGTGTGTGTGTGTGTGTGTGTGTGTGTGTGTGTGTGTGTGTCTGTGTGTCTGTGTGTCTGTGTGTCTGCCTGTGTGTGTATGTGTGTGTGCATGCGTACATGTCCTGGGAGAATAAGCAAGGTGTGGGAAGGGCTCCAACAAGTTGGGCAGGGGAAGAACAGTTTGAGCTACAGGCCGATGATGGTGGGTGTTCAGCAACAGTCAAGCCTGTGGGCCTTTGCCAGCTTGTGGTGGCAAGGATTTGGATGGCTCAAATTTTCTATTTAGAAAGACTGTTTGGCAGGTTTTCAGCCCAAATCATAGGCTCTTTCAGAAAAGAATTCTATGTAATTTTGCTCACATCAAAGTCAAAATTGCATACATTTGGATGGCCATGCTATCCAGGCCATATTACAGACACCATTCCCACAGTGTCCAGTGCCCACTCACCACTTCCTCCCAACACCAACCCAAGAGGGAGGCCCTGATAGGACAATCAGAGCAAGACCGGGACCTAGCTTTAGCTGATGGTAATAGCTACTGAGGACCCACAGTGACTCCAGGGATGCTGACAGTATTTGAACTAGCAGAGAACACTGGCAGTATCTGACCCTGAATGGATCCTCCAGGTAAGTGGACATGTGTGTTGGACACTTTACTCAGCCAGACTGACAAGAGGAGTTCTCTAGCAAGAGGTAGCTTGTCTGCAAGACTCCTTTGATGGTTGACATTGCTTGTTAGCTGGCCAGGATCTAGACTCACCTCTGAGAGACACTCTGGGCATGTGTATGAAACAGTTTCTAGGATGAGCTAATTGAGTAGGAAGACTCACCCTAATTGTGGTGGGCAGGAGACACACAGAACGGATAAAATGGGAAAATTGAGTTGCAAGTTCATCTCTCTGCTTCCTGACTGAATTTAATGAATCTGGCTGCCTCAAGATTTCTGCTGCCATGCCTTCTGGGAAAAGATGGATCATAGCCTTGAATCTGAGCCCAAATCCTTGCTCCCCTAATTTGCTTTTGTCAGAGCTCTGTGGTCAGTCCCCTGGCCTGAGTTGAGCACAGCGCTTCACATCTCTAAATCAGGGCCCAAGGAAGAGCTGCTTCAGTTACTCTGTGTGTGTGTGTGTGTGTGTGTGTGTGTGTGTGAGAGAGAGAGAAGAGAGAGAGAGAGAGAGAGAGAGGGGGGGGAGGAAGGGAGGGAGGGAGAGATCTCAGGTATTGTTTTTCAGGCACCTTCCTTTTTGTTTGTTTGTTTGAGACAGGGTCTCTTTCATTGGCCTGAAACTTTTGTCAAATAGCCTAGGCCAGCTGTATCCAGGTGAGCTCCAGGGATCTGTGGTCTCAGATTCCCATCTTGTCATCAATGGGCACATAGCTTTTTTGTGTATGGGTTACAGGGATTGAACTCAGATGTTGAGGGTTGGGGGTTTCTGAACATGTGTAGTGTCTGATCAAAAAGTCCCTGTGGACAGTGGCTTGTGTTCCAGAACTTTCCCTGCCCTTTTCCTCTCATTAGATATTTAGGTCTGCTTCCTTGCCTGGGCTTTCTAATTTGGGAACTGGGAGTTGCATTTTAAAAATTTAATACATACTTACAATTTAAATGCATGCATGAAGAGTATGAACATGCTATGATGAAACCCATTATTTTGTAGACAGACCTAAAAAAATTAATAAAAAGAGGAGAGAAGAGGGGAAGAGGGAGAGAGGGGGAGAGGGGGATGGAAGAGAGAGGGAGAAGGGGAGAGGGAGACGGGAGTGGTTTTCATTAGTGTGGAACATCCCTGTGCCCTATTCAGTTGGCAAAATGTCTGGCTATGAGCCTACAGAAGAGGACACACAATTCTGCCTCATGTCCTCTCCCTTGGCACATCTGTTTGAGTCTTTACTTTCAGTCACCCTCTACTGCTCCTACCTCACCCCCTCAGCCCAGTATTGTCACATAACTAAACAGCCACCTTCCTCTGCTGTGCTGAGATCTGGCATGGCCTCAGAGGTGTCTTAACAGATTCAAGAACATGGTGTCTATGCTAAAATCTAAGGTTTGAATGACAAACAAAGGTATGATTCCACCTAAGTTCACTCAGGGAAACCAATGAGTTTACTGGGGGCTAATTACAAAGCAATGGATACTAAAATACAGCCTTAAAAGAAGCCATGCTGCTTGCAGTCTGTATCAAGCATGACCATGACTTCCCCATAGTTGGGTAGATGGAGCCCCCTCCCCTACATCTTCTGACTGTATACTCTCTAGCCCCTCTCTGAGGCCACATACAATTGGAGCAGAACCGGTTGGGAGGAGTGGCTTGATTCCAGGAAGGAAAGTCAACAGTTAATACACCCTGCTGGGACTGTCTTTTGCAAGCCAGTCCAGCTGAACTGGTGAAGATGGTAGCCCTATGACTCAGAGGATAATCCTGTATGACAGCTTCAACTCAACATAATAGCTGTAATAGTTCAAAAGACATCAAAAGCCGGGGTTTAAATGTAGCCCAGTGGCAGGCATGAAGCCCTGGGTTGGACCCCCAGCACCTTATGAAAAACAAAACAAAACACACACACAAACAAAAGCAGGTGTGGGGGCATACACCTGTACTCTCAGCACTCTGTGGGGGCAAAGAATCTGAAACACACACTTGTACGTATTTCTCTGAGTCCTGATTAGACACTTGCTACCAGCCAGATCCAGTTCATGTTTAGCTACATGCTAAAATGAAGACCAGACTGGACTACATGAAGCTCTGCCTCAAAACCAAAAAGCAGTTGGATGTGGTTGCACACATTTTAAATCCCAGCATTGGAAGGCAAGCAGATCTCACGAGTTCAAGGCTAGCATGGTCTACACAGTGAGTTTGGTGAAGGCTACAAATGAAATAAAACAAACACAAAAAACAAAGCTGGCCAAGGTCTCCCAGGCCATTTTCTCTTTGTCCTTTCAGGCCTCAGAGTCTTGAGGAAGAGAACAAAGACTATGACATAGGCCCTCAGCTTTGGCTGTGAAATGGCACCCATGGGACAGGCACACATCTCATCTCAGTTAAGCTACTGGGATATTTCATTAGCTTGGGTATTGGATGGCTTCCTTTATGGGTAGTTCCTGGAATCTCTGATGAGGTTAGTTATTAAGGCTTTGACAGAGGAAGAAAGCAAGCTCAGATGGAAGGCTTTGGGTATTCCTACTTAATCCTTCCAAAACTCAGAGTGTAAGTCAGACAGCTGTGGTCCACAAAGAATGTTTCCCTCAAGATTAGCCCTGTCACCTGGGGCCTTGGATGGCCAGGAGCAATGAAGAATACTTATGGTGAGGGCTGGGAGATGGAGCCTGATGACCTGAGTTAAGACCCCCCAGAATCCACTTAAGAGCCAGGTGTGGCAATGCTCTCCTGTAATCCCAGTGCTGGGGAGGGGGAGCCAGGAGGATTCCAGAGCTCCATGGTCATCCAGTCCAGCCAACCGGTGAGCTTCAGGTCTGAGAGACCCTGTCTCAAAAAGAGAGGTGGAGAGGCAATGTGGGCACTCAGAAGGCAGAGGCAGGGGGATCTCTGAGTTCCGGGCCAGCCTGTTCTACAGAGTGAGTTCCAGGACAGCCAGGGATACACAGAGAAACCCTGTCTAGAAAACCAAACCCAAAGGAAAAATAATAATAAATTAATACTGAGGAAGACACCTAATGGTGACCTCTGACCTCCAACTTGCACGTGCACACACAGACACACACACACGGGATACTATGGAGGTGATATTTCATGGCTGTTAACCACTTGTTAATTATTAATGATGAACTAGTTATTAATGTTTTAAAAACATACAAACGTGTAAGGATAATAGGTGTTGAGCTTAGTTAGTCGTATTAACTTTAGATGAACGGTCACAATTCCCTCAGTGCTCCCCATTCCCCATCCTTCCTCTCCCCCAAGAGGGAATGTTTGTTCTAAGTTGTTGTGTAAACTTCATACCCATGCTTAATAATTTTACTGGCATATGTGAACCCAATAAACAATTCACAGTATTTTTTGCATGCTTAAAGTTCACACAAATGCATCCAAAGATTCTAGAATTTTTTAACTCAGCATTCATGTATTTAAGATTAATTGGTGTGTGGTAGATCTAGTTCATTTTGGTCTACTACATACTATTCTATTACATGAATGAATCACGATTTATTAATTTATTCTCCTACTGATAGACATGATTAGGATTTTTCATTGTAGAGAGTGCTACCAAGAGTAGCCCCATGTGCCCTTTTGCTCAGGGGTCATTGGGTGTGTACACCTTTCATGTTTGCCTCTAAGCCCATATGGCCTCTTCAGGCCTCTGGATTACTCTCCTCAGGTGTAACTGTCCTGAAAAGAGGCGTGGGGAGGCTCTAGGATCTTGTGATGTTTTGGGGCAAGTCAAGCAGTCCATGGGATGCCAGAGTTCATTTTCTCCATCTAGCACCCACCAATAAGGGCTTAGGGGTGCTATGGGCTTTCTGATGTATGTTTGGGGTAACTTATCCACTTCCCAAGCTCCTGTCTCCCATAGCTAGGGAAAGCAAAGCATTCCTTAGTGCTGCTTAAAGATTTACATCTATAAAAAACCAGTCCTGGGTCTGATGGGTGGCAAGTGTCCAACTGATACCGAGAATGATAAATAAAAGTGTCTCTGGCGGGCGTTGGTGGCACACGACTTTAATCCCAGCACTCGGGAGGCAGAGGCAGGCGGATCTCTGTGAGTTCGAGGCCAGCCTGGTCTCCAGAGCAAGTGCCAGGACAGGCTCCAAAGTTACACAGAGAAACCCTGTCTCAAAAACAAAACAAAACAAAACAAAACAAAAAAAGAACAAATAAAAGTGTCTCTGTGTGTGTATCTGTGAGTGTGTGTGCACGTGTGCATACACACATTTTTATGTGGAGGTCAAAGATCAACCTTGGGTTTATTCCTCAGGTACTGTCCCTTGTTTTTTGAGTCAGGGTCTGCCACTGGCCTGGAATTCACCTAGTGCACTAGGCTACCCCCTGGTACCCACCTTTGTCCACCTCATGCTTGCACAGTGAGGCTGTGCTGACCACCATCTCTCCAGCCACACAAAATTATTTTTAATGAAAATAATGGATCATATATGGCCATTTAATTCCTTAGATGTGACATTTCCTATCTCCCACTTGTCCCACAAGAATTATTCTATATAACTAGCACCCAGGATCTGGGATGGAAGAATAGAAAAAGGTCAGGGAACTTTGTCCCTTGAGTTTGTCTACCATGTCTGGGGTCATGTGTTCAATTCCCAGTACTGCAAAAATGGATGGATGATGGATGTATGGACAGATAGTTCATTTAGTACTATTTTATTCAGCGTAATGTGTGTTTCCAAGCAACACCTACTCTTTCATCTTGGGTGGATGTCTCACAGAGCCCTAACTAAGTACGGGTTATTCAAACAAATCTATTTAACTTCACGATGCTCAAGTTCCTTGTTCAGATTTTTGTTTACACATAAATTAAAATCCTTTCAAGCTAGGTTCAGGGTTCCCATTTTCCTGAAGTGTGTTGGAGGGAACATGTCATATGGTCAAGGGGAAATGGGTTTGCTGTGGGCAAGCCCTGTGACTCTGAGTTTACGATCTCACTTTATAAGTGAGAGCAGAAATACCTGCTTTTAATGCAGTATCGAAGAGTCCATGGGGCAGTATACATGAGGCAGCTCAGTAATGCCCATGAAATAACGGGAATTGGATAGTACTAGCCACGTTCTTCTCATTTTCCCCAAGGAAATGAGAAGGGCTAATGCCCTGTGTAGCTGAACCAAAATTAACCTCATAAACTACGTTCTCCTTCTGAAGGCTTTGAGTGTTATTGTTTCTTGCTGCATTACCTGCTGACCCTGGAAAAAGGAGGCTCTGCCTCTTCTCTTTCCCAGCTGGACTGGTCCCTCTGCAAGCCACCAGGGCTTCATTCTGCAGCTGTGCTATTCTCCAGGGTGCTGTGTGTGTTTTCCAGCCTTGGAAACAGCCCAGGCCCACGCTTCTCTCAGGGTTTATCAAAACTGCTGAATTCTGACTCTTTTTTTGCCAAAAATGCTTCTGTGTGTGGTTGGAGGTTGGCAGATGAGTTCCTCAGCAGTATCTACCCACAGAGTGACAGTCTAGCTGAAAGTGCTAGTGTGATGTGGCCAAGTCCTTTCTCTCTCCTTCCAGGGGACGCTGCAGAATGAAACCCTGAGCAATCAATCAAGGTGTCAATCCAGCTGGCCTGTGATGGCAGATCCAGGCACAGGTGCAGGGGTAGGTAATAACACTTCCTCAGCCCTCTCCTGGGCATGGTTAATGCATGAGGTGACATTCAATCATCTCCCTATGCAACAGTGGGGAATAGAAGTGCAGCAGGATGGCTGGAGTCTGGCTGGAGTCAAAGGGTGAGAGACTCGTTTCCAAGACACAATTCTGGCAGTGGTCAGAGAAGGTTTTCTCCCTCCCTCCTCCCTCCTCCCTCCCTCCCTCCCTCCCTCCCTCCCTCCCTCCCTCCTTCCCTCCCTCCTTTCTCTCCCTTCCTTATTGAGATGGGGTTTCTCTGTGTAATCCTGGCCATCCTGGGACTCACTCTGTAGACCAGGCTGGCCTCCAACACAGAATTCCTTCTGCTCTGTCTCCTGAGTGCTGAGATTAAAAGTGTGTGCCACCACACCCAGCCTCAGAGGAGGTTTTTCAAGCCAGCATTCTTCTCTCATTTGGAGGGCTGGTGACAGCTTCTGTGTGTGTGTGTGTGTGTGTGTGTGTGTGTGTGTGTGTGTACTCAACAATGGCCAGTGTTCACAAAGTTACAAGGCCAAGCAGTATTCTGTGGCTGGCCACTGATGCCTGTGATAGGGGCAAAGGGACCACCAGGGGACAGGCTGTGGGAGAGAAGGACCCCAGGAGAAGTGAATGCTGAGAGCCTGAGAGACTCTGGGGCTGTGGAAGCTGGAGGTAGAGACGAATATAGAAGGAGATGCTAACCAAGTCATCCAGAAAAAAAAAAAAAAAAAAAAAAAGTCAAGACAGAAAGTTGAGAGCTGAGTATCAAGATGCTGGTGGACCCTCCAGTGGGTGGGTCTCAGCAACAGCACCCTCAAGTGGTGCACAGCCTCAGAGGCAGCCAGGCCTTGGCAGGTGGGTTTCCATGCCTTCATTCTCATCTGAGTGAGGCAGAGAGGACACAATTCAGGGCTACTTGCTATTGAGAGCTTTCCTTGCACTATAAGGCCTCTCCACCTTCTCCCCAAACCCCAGCTGCAGTTTCCCACGACTCAGACCCCCTGACCTACACTACAGCTTAAACTGTCTTGCATCCCTGGCATTGCATACTATGTGTGTTCAGTAACTGGGTTTAGGTATTATCCTCGTTTGATTCTCTGCTGCTGTGATAAAACACTGACCAAAAGCAACTTTGGGAGGAAAGGGTTTATTTGGCTTATACATCCCAGTCATTGAGGGAAGTTAAGGCAGGAACGATGGAGGACCACTGCTTACTGGCCTGTTCTCTGTGGCTTACTCAGCCTGCTTTCCTCTACACTCCAGAACTGCCTGGCATGGATTGACACCACCCACAGAGGGATCGGCCCTCCCACACCAATCACTAATCAAGAAAATACCCCACAGACATGCCAGTCTGATGGAGGCAGTTCCTCAGTTGAGATCCCCTCTTCCCAGATTTGTGTAAAGCTAACAAAAGCTAACCACCACAGCTATGCCACACATTTCATTTTCTAGTACAGCTATCAAAACTTCAAAAGGAAGAGAGTACTTGGACCTTTTTACAGTATCTCAGCATAAAATAGAAAATTCTTCTCTTTCTCTGGGCTAATACAGACTCTTGCCAGGAAGCCACGCTGGTGCCACAGCAGCCCAGAAGCTGCCCCTAGGCTGGGTACTCTTGTGCAGCAGCCCTGGACACAGAGAGGAATGTAGCAGGGACTCACAAGCTCATAAACCGATTGGCAAGCAAGTACACGAGCAGCTGGCTAACAAAATGGGCCATGGGAAATGCTCAAACACAAGTGTAGATGAGATCTCAAGCATCTTGACCCTCTGATAGAACATCCGATAGATGGCCTCACATCATGAGTATAAATTCAGCATAAAGTGGCCTTGGTGGGATATCATCAAATTAGAAATGGGGGATGATGTTAGAAAGGGTAGGGGAGGTAGAGGGTGGATCTGAAAGGAGTTTCAGGCAGAGTGGAAAGTGAATCTGATAAAAATAGGTTGCATGTACATTCTCAAAGAAGTAATAAAAGAAGCATCATATTAAAAATGTCTGTCCTAGCCGGGCATTGGTGGCGCACGCCTTTAATCCCAGCATTAGGGAGGCAGAGGCAGGTGGATCTCTGTGAGTTCGAGGCCAGCCTGGTCTCCAGAGCAAGTGCCAGGATAGGCTCCAAAGCTACACAGAGAAATCCTGTCTTGAAAAACAAAAACAAAACAAAACAACAACACCAAAAATGTCTGTCCTAGACTTAGTAGACTTCCTAGGGGAGGCCTTACCCTCTCTGAGGAGCAGATGGGAGGTGTAGGGGTAGTGGGGAGAATGGGATGAGAGGAGGAGGGGGAACTGGGATTGGAATGTAAAAAATAAATCAATAAAAACAAACAAACAAAAATGCCTGTCCTAAACATGGCAGTGGTGAATGTACACCTTCAATCCCAACACTTGGGAGTCAGAGGCAGGAAGATCTCTGAGTTCAACGCCAGCCTGGCCTATGGATCCAGTTCTAGGACAGCCAGGGTCACACAGAGAAACCTTGTCTTGAATACGCAAAAGGAAAAAAAAATTCTGTTCTGCTGGACTGTATATTCTAGTGGGGGGGTATAAAGATATTTAAATGGGAAGTGTTCTGGAGAAAAAAGACTTAATATGGTAATGAGATTTGGGAGTATGGAATGAGTGAAGAGAAGTGCTGTAATTTAAAAAATATTTACGCTTATTTACTGGTGTGTGTGTGTGTGTGTGTGTATGTCTGCACTTGTATGTGCGTATGTGCCAGAGCACGCATGTGGAGGTCAGAGATTGATTTGTGGGAATCAGTTTGGTTCTTTCCCTCCTCCATCTGTGTTTGGGCATCACAGGCCATCAGGCTTGGAGGTAGTCAATTACCCACTGAGCCATCTTGCGGGCAGTTTTGGAAAAGATGATTGGGCCAGCCTCATCAAGACATTTTAGTGAGACTTTAAAAGACTAAAAAAGGGAGGCTTGTAGGTACTGAGGAAAAGATCATTCAGGGTCGAGGGGACAGACAGTGCAAAGGTCCTGGGGCAGAAGATGCCTGTCTTGTTTGAGGAATGGGGAGCACTCTGTGAGTGTGCAATGGGGCATGAGGAGCATGAGTGCTTGGAAGCCAGTGTGTTGGCCTGACTTGGCTTTGAGTGCTAGGGAAATGGTACTCTCTGGACGTGCTGAGCAGAGAACTGTGTGCTCTGAACTACATCCCAAAAGGACCATCTAGACATAGGCTCCAACTCCTTTGACTGTGGCCTCAGGACTTTCATATTTTCCTTCTGCCTACAACATGAGACTCATGTCTTCTACCATCAATAGCTCCTAAACACTCTACTTTCTCCATGGGTGACCTCATTCGGCCCAGGCCTTCTCGGCCACTGTCCCCTCTGCAGGAAGACCACTCCTCTTTGGGCCAGCTCTCCTCTTTCTATTCAGCCTTCAGCAGTCACCTCAAACACTGTCTGTTATTGCAGCCCAGTCCTAGTCTGGATGCCGGAGCTTTCCCATCAGCCCCTGGGGACTTCCGGGCCTCACCTTTCATGCTCATTTTCCTGGGTCCACAGTCTTTCGCACCTCTGATGTCTTGGAGGCAGGAAACCTCACCTTCTGCTTCCCACATCCATATCACTTATGCCAGACCGTGACACACACAGGCCAGGAAAATGTGCCATATAAGAGGATTCTGACGGAACTGTTGCTTCTGAGGTCTTAGATATAGAAATCAAATATCCAGGGCCACATGGCCAGGGGGTTCTGATGCCTTGCTGCGTGTTCCTGCATGACCCTGTGACATCCTTTGTATGGGCTTCTCTGAAGCCCTCCTTAGGGCAGGGAACTGAACAGATGAGACCAATAGAGTAGTGGAGGTTTGGGGGTGCTCAGGCACAGGCCGCTTGTGGAAGTCACACGGGGCTCACTTGCAGCCCCTGCCCTTTACTTAGCTGGATGTACATGGATACTTCTCCAGGCCCAGCTGAGCTCTTCGCCAGGGCAGATCCACTTTCACTCAGAGTGTTACAGCCAGAAGAGGGGGCCCAGCCCCGTGTTTCCGTGGCCACAGTGTAGGCGGCCTTAGCAGAATTTGAGAGAAAACTCATGGACTACCCTCTTTGTCAAAGCTTGGAGGGCAGGCAGGAAGGGCGGCAGGGTTCTCCTAGTTCTATTCTCTTGTAGAGAGAAAGTTTCACAGACAGACAGGAAGATGGACTGGTCATTGTAGAGGATGAAATGCAATTTTGTATTCTATTCCTCTCCCTGATAGAATCGGTCTCCCAAGTGTCCCCTTTCTTCCCACAGAGAGCCAAGAATCAGACTTTCGGACCCCACAACAAAGCAGGCTTCCTCCTCTGCCTGTTTCTTTATAAATATTCCAAGGTTAGGCTGCCAGGAGGCGATTCATTTAGCAAGGCTATCATTCCATGCAGCTGTGGCCACCATGGCCAAGCAAATGACTGAGTGACTGTGGCTTGCCCAGAGCTCAGCCTCCTCATCTATTTTACAGGGGGAGGGGGGTCACTCATCTCTGGTTTCAACTCCTGCCTGCCAGAGGATTTCTGCTTTTAAAATGCCCCGAATTAGAAAGGCCACTGAAATTTCTCGAGTTCTATCAGGAAAGCCACTCACACTTCTGCTTCAGACTTCTCTGACATCTCTATGCCTAGCCTTCCCAAACTCTGTCAGAGGGGGTGGGGGATGGGGGAAGAAGTGGAGAAGCCAGGTAGAGTGATGCACACCTGTAATCCTTGTACTTGGGAGGCTTAGGCAGGAAGGCTGCCATGAGTCAGATGGCAGCCTGGGCTATATGGTAAGACCCTGTCTTAAAAAAAAAAAAAAAAAAGAGGGGTCCTGGAGGGATGGCTAAGTGGTTAAGAGCGCTGGCTGCTCTTTCAGGGAGCCTGCGTTTGACTCCAAACTGTCTTTAACTCCAACTCCAGTGGGGTGGGGGAACAGATGCCCTCTTCTAGCCTCTGTGGACCAACATACACCCAGACACATATATACATAAAATAATAAACAAAATAAGTATCTTTTAAGAATAGAAGAAGTAGGGAACACACACACACACACACACACACACACACACACACACACACACAGAGAGAGAGAGAGAGAGAGAGAGAGAGAGAGAGAGAGAGAGAGAGAGCCCTTTCCATAGCCTGATTTGGAGCTACCAGGCCTCTCTTTCCCTAAACCTCTTTTCATACTAAACCTCTCAAGTTCAAGAGCTCCTTGGGAGGCAGAGAAGCATAGAGAATGGTTCAGTAACCTGGGACTCCACTTGGTTAGGGCTATACACACCCTGTTCAGTGAATGCACTCGGCAGCCTGAGCGCCTTACCCGTGTGCTGTGCACTCACCCTCACTCTGAACAATGCACTCCAGACCCCCAGCTGTACCAAACTGCACGAGCACCCCTCTCAACAGTCCTATAAGTGTCTCTTCCCTTTAACAGTCATTAAACTTAGATTCTACTCACTATACTCTGTTTATATCCAGTATGGAAGATAAAGGAGTCGATTCAGCTGGAACTGGTTTTGGGTACGTGTGCAATAAGACAAAACTGTCCTTGAGTGAGCTTTTACTGATAATTTCCTATATACCATCTCTTGCCTCTGCATAATTGGGCATGCATGAGTTAAATCATTATGGGAAACGATATGAGAAGTAGGAAATTATATGACATAATCCATCAATCAAATAAGAAACTACCCAGAACTATCTTCCTTAGTAACAGCCCTTCCTCTTGAGCCCCATAAAAGGAAGCCCGAGAAATAATTGGGGTCCTTGGGTGTCTCTACTTATGCTCCCTTGATGTGTATTCTGACCTTGTCTATTCCTTTGCTTTAAATAAAATTTTCTTGGTATTTTTGCAAATCTGTGTGGGCTTCTATTTCAATTCCTTGAATCAGAGACAAAGAACTGACGGTGACCACTGATAATACTTGGGGTTTCCCAGAAGCCATGCAGGTGCCCACATGAGGAACATTTCTCCAGATGCTTTCTATAACTACAGGGGAGTAGTGGGCATAGCTAGGGCTGGGAAAGGCAAGAAGGAAGCAAGGGGGGATGGACAGCATGGAATGAATGGTGAGAATGGAATAGATGAGGTTTGGGCTCTGGGTTGGACATGGTTATTGTGGGATATCTGCACACTGTGTGAAGATGCACTGCTGTGATTGGTGCAATAAAGAGCTGAGTGGCCAATAGCTAGGCAGGAGAGGATAGGTGGGATTTCTGGAGAGAGAACTGTGGGCAGAAGAGAGGCAGGCAGACGAGAGGTGGAACTAGTCAGACATACTGTACAGAGGAGGGGTAATGGAGCCATGTGGCAGAAAGTAGATTAATAGAAGCAGGTTAATTTGAGTTATAAGAACTAGTTGAAGCCGGGCGTTGGTGGCACACGCCTTTAATCCCAGCACTCGGGAGGCAGAGGCAGGTGGATCTCTGTGAGTTTGAGGCCAGCCTGGCCTCCAGAGTGAGTTCCAGGATAGGCTCCAAAGCTACACAGAGAAACCCTGTCTCGAAAAACCAAAAAAAAAAAAAAAACAAAAACAAAAAACAAAACAAAAACAAAAACAAAAAAAAACCCCAAAAAACAAACAAACAAAAAAACTAGTTGAGAGCAAGCCTAAGCTAAGGTCCAGCTTTCGTAATTAATAATAAGTCTCCGTGTCATTATATGTGGGCTGACAGTCCAAGAAAGTCTGACTATATATGGTAACAGAGATGAAATACCATTTAGATGGGAGGAATGCTTAAATGTAAAGAAGCCAAGAGCAGTGTCCTGCCTACAGAGCAGCAGCAGAAAAAAGAAAACAAGGGTACCAAGCTCTGACTGTAAGCCAGTCACGATGAGTGTCCAGCAGATATGAACAGGTGTGGTCCTCACTTGAGGGTACAAAGAGCTTGGTGACTCAAATAAGAATGCCCTGGGGACCCATGGACAGTGTCACAAGTCAGAGTGGGTACTGGGAACAGCAGTCCCAGCAGCAGACAGCCCTGAACTGGCACAGGGACTATGATGATGGGGACAAGTCCTGGTGCCTTTGACACATCCCTGCTTGAATGGCTGACTGCCTCTCTTTAGGTAGCATTTGGACTCTGGGCTCCCATGGGTGATGTCCTGATTGAGGCTTTCAGTGGTCCCAAAGTCCTGGCTGGCTCCAGACACTCACATCAGATATAAGTCCAGGTCTTAGCTTGCTTTCTGACTTGGTGACTCAGCTGACAGAAATAAATCATGCCGGCAGCAGTTCTTTCTGCGTCTCATGGGATTGAGTATTGGGAAGGGAAAAAGAATCAGCCAGTGAAATGTGAGGAGTCCTCCATCTGACCCAGCTCTGTGTGTGTGTGTGTGTGCTCACAGATGTGCATGCATGTGTGCATGTGTGTGTGTGCGTGTGTTTGTGTGTGCGTGTGTGTGTGTGTGTGTGTGTGTGTGTGTGTGTGTGTGTGTGTGTGTGTGTTGCAGGGGTGAGATGGAGACAGAGACAGAATGACTTGGGGAGTTGAGAAGCTGAGGGAGCATCCTCTTCCACTGTCCACTGTGGCCAGCAGGAAGCCTGGCCCTGGGATGCTCAGAGCTAACAAATAAAGCTGGAAGAGCTTGAATTTCTTTTGTTTTTCTTTTGTGTATGCATGTTCGTGAGCATGGAAAAGTGTGTTTCTGTATGTGCATACATGTATGTACACAGGTGTGTGAGGGCCTGAGTACTGTTTCTTGGGGGCTGTCCACTTGTTTTTGACATAGGGTCTCTCTCTAGCCTAGAATTCACCAAGTAGGCTAGGCTGGCTAGCCAGTGAGCCCCAGCAACAGCCTGTCTCTGCCTTCTCAGAGCTGGGATCACAAGTGTGCACCACGACACTTGGCTTTTTAAAGGCTAGTTCTGGAATGGAACTTGGGTCCTTGTGAGACTCGTGAGCCATCTTCACAGCCTCAGAAGAACTTCTCAGGGCAGTTTTCTGGTGTGTAAAGATGAAAACCTAGCTAAGGAAATTTAATATTTTACCCAAACCCAAAAAGGTGGCTAGTGGCAGAGTCTGAGTGTCCTGCCTGCTTCCTGGGATTCTCTAATGTTCCCTGGGACAGAAGGGGTTAGTGGAGCATGGAGCAGGACCATGAAACCTGCAATATCAGGAAGAGCTCTGTCTCCATGAACATTCTTGTGTGGTGTGACTCCCCAGCCCAAGGCATCTACTAATCTGCTCTCTGTCTCTTTAGCTTTACCTTTTCTGGCCATTTCAGAGAAACAGTGTATCATTTTCTTTTCCAGTGGCTGTGACAAACTACTTGATGTTCTGATTAGTTTTTATCTCAACTTGACACAACCTAGAGTCACCTGGAAAGAGGAAACCCCATAGAAAAATTGTTCCCATCAGATTAGCTTAAGGCTGTTCTGTGAGGAATTGTCTTGACTGATGATTGGTGTAGGAGGATTCAGCCCATAGTGGGTGGTACCATTCCTAGGCTGGTGGGTCTGGGCTGTATAATAAAGCTAGCAGAGAACAAGCCAGAAGGTGGTATCTCTCCCTGGTTTCTGCTTGAGTTCCTGCCCTGACTTTCCTTAACAATGGACTATGACCTGTAAGTGTAAGCCAAATAAACTGTCTTCCCAAGACACTCTTGGTTGGAGTGTTTTATCCCAGCAACAAAAAAGCAACTAGAAGACCTGACCATCATGGTGGAGAAGGCACAGCAGCAGAGGTGTGGGGAGACTGGACTTCATGTATCCATAGTTGGGAAGCAAAGAGAGGGGGAAATGATGGTGCTCAGCTTGCTTTCTATTCATACTGTCCAGTCTGTGGAATGGTACTGCCCACATCTAGAGTGGGTCTTCCTGTTTCAAACAAACCAATGTAGAAAATCCCTCAGAGACATGGGCAGAGGTCTGTCTCTCAGGTGATTCTAGGCCCCATCGAGTTGAGGTTTTAAGCTTCTATTCTCTGCTTAGCTTTGTCACCCCATCTGGAGCCTTCAGAAGCAATTCCACCCACAGTTCAAGGAAGGAAGAGAGAAGGGCAGCATTGGTGGAGGGACCTGGAGTACTCAGGAAGTGCCACTTGGTGGGAAAGCCACTGTCAACACCATAGGGGCAGACACAGATGCAGCTGGGGATACTGGGAGTAAATATGAAGGCTCTCCACTTTCCTCCATTTCTTCCTGTTTGTGGAACCTTACAGTCACATAGCAGTCTGGTAACTCAGGAGCTACAGGCCACAGAGGTCAGCCTCCAACACCAGAGTTGGATAGATAAAAGTCTAGAGAATCAACAAGCCTGCTGTGTGCTTGGAATCCTGGTCATTTGCCAGCAACTTTGACGATGTCCTCATAGTTCTTCTTTTTCTTCTTTTCAAATGTACATGTGTGAGAAGTGCATGCATGTGTGTGCATATTTGAAGGTGTATGGGTGCGTGTGTAATCATGTGTATGTGGAGGCCCGAGGCTGATATCTGGAATCATCCTAAACAGCCCTTCTACCTTTCCTGTTGAGGCAGGGTCTCTCAATCAAACCCAGGGCTCATTGATACAGCCAGTCTCACTACCCATCTTGCTCAATGCTTAGAATTGCAGTTTGAATGAGTAATATGCCCCTTAGGCTTACAGGTTTGAACGCTTGGTCTCCAGTGGGTGTTACTATTTGGGGAGTTTATGGAACTTTTAGAATGTGAAGTCTTACTGGAGGAAGTATGCCTCTGAGGACCAGCTCTGAGGTTTATAGCCTTGTCCAACTTCATACTGTCTCTCTCTCTGTGCTTCCTGTGTGTGGATGAAATGTGATGAACCAGCCTCCTGCACTAGCTGCCCACTGCCACCCTTCCCCACTATGATGGGCTCTGGTCCTCTGAAGTGATTATCCAAAGCAAATCCATCCTTTCTTAAGTTGCTCTGGTGATAGTGTTTTATCACAGCAACAACAACAAAAATATCTGATACATTCGTTGAGGCAGGGTCTTACAACACAGGGCTTGTCAAAATGGCTAGTCTTGCTCTGCATATATCTCATCTCTGGCTTTAGAGGCTGGAATTACAGGCAGGCTGCTACACCTACTTGGCCGTGTTGATTTGTGTGTGTGTGTGTGTGTGTGTGTGTGTGTGTGTGTGTGTGTGTGTGTGTGTGTTATCAATTTGACATAAGCTAGAGTTATGTGAGAAGAGATAATTACAATAGAGAAGCTGTTTCTGTAGGCAGGCCTGTGGAGCATCTTATTAGTGATTGATATGGGAGGGCCCATTCCACGGTGGGTGGTGCCATCCCTGGGCAGGTGGGCCTGGGGTGTATAAGAAAGCAGGTTCAGCAAGCAATGGGGAGCAAGCCAGAAAGCATCATTCCTCCATGACCTCTGCCTCAGTTCCTGCCCTGACTTCCCTCCATGTTAGACCACAATTATAAGCTGAAACAAACCCTTTCCTCCTTAAGTTGCTTTTGGCCATGGTATTTTATCAACCAATGGAAGTCCTAAGATGCTGGCATTTACAGGGCTTCTAGGAGTTGGAACTCTAGTCTTCTTGTCACCACACACTTTAGCCACAAAGCCACATCCCCAGACCCTCTTGCTTTCTCATGCTAGCTTCTGGGATCAGATCTTAGTACATTGGTTTCTATGCTGTGGTGGCTAGCTGGCATGACTATCTCTGACCCCTGTTGCCCTGGAAGAAATGATGGTTTAATCTCGGCGAATGTAACAGTGCCCACCACAGGGTAGGAGCCCAGTGAATATGTATTCATTTGAGCCGTGTCCTAATTCTTTGATGTTTCTGCCACCACTGCACAGTAGTGCCTACTTCAGGGCTGTCTACTGAAGTTCCTATAGCTTCCGAGGCTGGGCATATGCATACAGCCTAATAAGGAGGGTGACAGAGGTACCAGTGTCTCTTCTGTAAAGATCTGAGTGACTTCCCAATTGGAAGCAGTTTCATTTTCTCAGTGATGCCGATGCCACACAGAATTAACTTTGTTAACCGTGTGCTTATCACTGAAAGGAACTGGTCATTTCTGTTCAGGAGGATAATCACTGCCCACAATACAGATCTGACAGAGGTTGGTTTAAAATGGAGTTAAACCAACCTGCCTTTGAAATTACTAGACACTTCTCCCAATCTTGAAAAAAATCTTCAAAGGAAAGAAAACAAAAACACAAAACCCCAAACCAACAGTTTTCATACCCAGGCAGCCTCCCAGATGAAACAGACACTGCTATGTGCAGACTTGAGGCCAATGGCATTTCCTGACTGGCCACCACAGTGAGCATTCCTTCAGGGCATTAGCCTCCAAATGTTGTCCCTGCCAGATCATCTTGCCCAAGGGCCCAGAGGATGGACTGGAGATCACTGAGCAGGCTGGGAATGGCTGGATTTTGAGCTAGTTCTCTGGGAGGAGAGGTCAGAGTGACTTTCAGGTTCCCAGAAGATTATAGAATGAACTGAACTGAACCCACCCAGATGGCTAGGAGAGTACTCCTAGGATGAGTCTGGAGAAGTGACAAGAGGACAGACTGAGAAGACTCATGTGCAAGTCGGGGCTCTTCACTTACTGCTGGGGGTATTGACATTTCATAGTAATCTGTAAAAACCTAATATCCAGTTGGCCTCTCCCTATGGAAGTGTTGGCTCTAGAGCCATGCAGACCCGAGTTTAAAGGAGGGCCCTTGCCATTATTAATACGTACGGCGTCATAGTTTGCACATAGCCACCAAGTGAAAAGCTGCATTGTCCAGCCTCTTAGTGTTAGCTATCAGATGCTGGTCATTCTCAGCTGAGTCTACAGCCTGATGAAATCAAGATTGGCAGCTCCTTCTGTGAGGAGTTAAGAAGCCATGCTGTGCTGTAATTTTTACAGCCTCTATCTCTAACTTTAGGCCATTCCTAAGATCTCTCTACATAACCCTGGTTGTTCCTGGAACTCCCTTTGTAGACCAGGCTGGCCTCGACCTCACAGAGATTCTCCTGCCTCTGCCTTCCAAGTGCTGGGATTAAAGGTGGGTGCTACTAAATCCAGCTAGGCCATACCAGTTTTTTTTTGGGGGGGGCGCTGAGACTGGGTTTCTTTGTGTAGTTTTTTGGACCCTGTCCCAGAACTAGCTCTTATAGACCAGGCTGGCCTCAAACTCACAGAGATCTGCCTGCCTCTGCCTCTTGAGTGCTGGGATTCAAGTTGTGCAGTCCGGCCTAGGCTGTCCCTCTAAACGAAGCTCTCAAGGCTTTCCTCTAGGGTCCTTCTATGTTGTCTCTGATACGATACACTATCTTTCCAATGCTTTGCCAATGTCTGATCATGACTCTGGCGGTCCTCAGGCTCTCTTTCCTGATAACTCTCATTGCTGAAGTGTAATTTTGTGTCAGCTCTTTTCATGAACCAACTCATCTGCTACTCCTCTTTCTCTCACTAACAATACATAACAAAGTCATTGGGTTGGAGTAGAGTACAGCTTCCTCATTTGCCAGAACAGGTAAGGAGAGCTCTGCACTTCCTGTAGTTTGGTCAAGGAACCATCTCAGATCATAGACATAGCCAGGATGGCAGGAAGAAGCCTGCCGTCCATCTCAGAGGTGATGCACTTTCAATCCAGGCTCAAAAAGTTCTGTGGGTAAAGTCCAAGGCATACATGTTTGTGGAAAAGAATGTTTGAGAATCACATACCTGATAAACTATTTAGAGCAGTGGTTCTCAACCTTCCTAATGCTGCGACCTTTTATTATATTTCCTCATGTTGTGGTGACTCCAACCATAAAATTATTTCATTGCCACTTCATAACTGTAATTTTGCTACTGTTATGAATTGTAATGTAATATCTGATATGCTGGGTGGTCTTAGGTGACTCCCCCAAAGGGGTCGCAACCCACAGGTTGAGAACCGCTGATTTAGAAGCTACGAAGAGCTCTTAAAAAATGCAGTAACAAGATGATTTAATAGCCAGCAGATCAGCAGAAATAAAAAGAAAACAGGCAGCACCGAGGGTAGACAAAGCTATAGAACTCTGAGAACCTAGATGCTGAGGGTGGAAAGAGCATACATCCATTGAACAACCATTTGGTAGTAGCTACAAAAGCGGAGCATGCTCACACTCACCATCCAAGCCAGAATTTCCAGCCCTGTGTCTAGAGAAACACAGGTGCATGTAGACTACTATACACAAACAATGCTTCAAGCTGTGTTGTACATGAGGCAGAACCTGCAAGTACCAAAATGTCCCCCTGCAGTTGAACAACTATGTTATATACACCTATGTAACTGTGCGGCTATTAAAACATGCCACTAAATGACTGTATGGCACAGATGTCCGTTTGGATGCATGAAGCCAGCTGCTGAAGCCCCATTAGAAGTTGACTCTACTTCTCCAATAGGCAAGATGCTGCCATAGCCTTTAGATGCATACACAGGAGGAAGAAGGAAAAGAAATGTTTCTTTCAAAAGGCAGGGGGCAGCTTACTATTACTACGGCTTAACACGATGTTTTCTCAGGAATGTGAAGTGAACCTCAGCCAGGATCCCCACTTGTGCTAAAACTATGACAGAAAGAGAAGAATTCAATAGGAACCAGGGATGGACACACCTAGGCCTTTCCTCAGCAACAGACCAACGTCGGAATCCAGAAATTCCAGCTCAGCTGGACCACAGGTGTTTGACTGACTCCAGCCAGCATTTAGTAGTTTCTAGTCTCTGGCAAGCTCTTCAGGGCAATGTGGCTACATGGAGCCAACTGTTGTCTGGAGAGATTCCTATAGAAACCTCAAATAATGACAACAGCTCCAGAGGCTTTTGGCTCGTTGGCTTTCTGTGTGTTTTGTTTGGAGACCAGCTGCTAGAGATGACAGCAGTTTGTCTATCCTCCATGGGAGGGAAGAGGCAGAGAGACAAGGAAAGAGGTCAGAGGCTAGACAGGTTTTCATTGCAAGTTGTGACCTAGTGGTTCAGGAAGAGGCGTGGATCTCTGCGTTCTCAATTCCCCAGGCTTGGGTTCTGGTCCCTGACTAACTGTGAGCTAAGTTAACATAGCTCTACTTGAGCCCTGAGGACACGTCTGTGGAAGCTGGGACTCACACAGAAACAATTTGCAATGAAGGTCAGCGAGTGTGTTGGGGGACATGAAGATTAACATATAAACCAGGGCTGTTATCAGAGAAAGGCCTTCCTCACTGGGCTTCCTGGAGGGAAGCCTGATACATACAAAAGAAATGTCCTATAAGGGGCCATGGAGCTCATGGCCCAGTGCTTCTGGGTTTTGCCCTCAGCTCACTAGCCATTCTTGGGAGACCTTTCCCTTTCTTAATTTGCTGTCATTAATTCTGCATCCCATGTAATTCCTTGCTGTGGGACACATGACCCTGGATACTTCAACAGTTAACTCTGGGATATTACACAGGTGACTCTGGACTCTGGACTTTGCCTATAATAAGTGTACTCGTGAAGTTCATTCAGTCATTCAACTAGGATGGATTGAGGGGTTGAGTGAGCAGGTACTGGACCAGGGGCTGTGTCCAGCAGGGGCCACAGTGGTTTCTTTTCTGAATGGACTGGTGTGAGGATTGCTCATGAAGAAGCAGATAAGGTGGAATGGATCTGCCATCAGAAAAGGGGATGGAGGTTGGAGAGAAGTCAGTTTAGGACTACTTAAGGCATCCCCAGATGTCTCACGGCCAGGACTGCAACAGCATGGAGAGTGTAACTAACCGTTTATGATATAAACCTGAGGGTGTCTGTCCCGTGAAGGGAGACACAGATGGTCGTGGAAAGGCCCCAGACTTGGGCAATGATAGCAGAGGAGCAGTTGTTCTTTGCAGGGCACTGTGCTGAGGGCTGGAGACCCAGCTTTGCTGGCCAACCCCTGGGTTCCACCCCCAACACTGTATAAAACAAATGTGGTGGCTGGTACCTGTCTATAATCCCAGCCCCTGGAGGTGCAGGCAGGAAGATCAGAAGTTCAAGGTCATCTTCTATGCAGAACAAGTTCAAAGCCAGCCTAAGCTTCCATGTCACCCTGTCTAAAAAATGTTAGTAAAAGCTATGCTTGGATAGCTGTAGTTAGAGATGGCAAGTTCAGTTACAAAATTCTCAGTATGGCTCTCTCCAGGGCCCCCACAGCCTCTATGGAACCTCCTAAACCCAAAGTGTGCACTTGGATGGTGGAATCCAGACAGACATTCATACTGTAACACAATGGCCCATGCTGTGAAGCGACCACATGAAACACACTCTGCCCTCTCTTGCAGAGTTCATCTACGTACATTCTTTTGCTGGGTCCCTCCTGCCAATGAATACAAAACATTCAAGTCCTGCGAGGAACATGTCTGTTAATTTACCAGTGTTGACACTGAGAGGTGACAGGCTGGTGTGGAGCTGTTTATAAGACTCGGATGCTTTGCGGATCGTTTGTGTAGCTAACCTTCTTGAATTCAAAGTTAGAACTCCCAGTGCGTGTTATGTTTTTGGAGCAGTCTATCCAAGTATCTGAGTGAAACTCGGGCAGTTCCGACAGAGTATTTATTTACTCAAGGAATTTTGTGTATTCTGAGCCTTTATTTATTTCATCTGTTTAATCATGGATTTGAAAGTTCTGAGAAGTTTAAAATTTGTTCGATTTTGAGTAGGAGTCTGAGAAATTAGGTATGAAATGTTAATTCAACATTGAAAGGGATGAAAGGGGATGGTTAGAATGCTGGACAGGCTTGGTTCTACAGCAAGGAAGATGGGCAAGGGATGATGACAGAAAAGAAATATTGTGCCAGCAGAGAAGAATGGATTGCAACAGGATCAGTGAACAGATGGCATGGAATACCATCTACAAACATTATTTTAGTTTTCACCGTGTGGAAATGTGAACATGATGCGTGTGTGCCTATGTATGTTTGCATTTGTGTTTGAGTTCGGGTGCATGTATGCTATGTGGAGGTCAGAGAGCACCCTTGGGTGGCACATGCATGCCCCCATACACATATACAAAATAAATAAAATATAATTTGGTTTTTTTTGAGGTAGAGTCTTACTATGTAGCCCTGGCTGGCTTGAAACTCAATAAAGCAGGTCTGTCTGGAACTCATAGAGACCCACCTGTCTCTGCCTCCTGAATGCTTAGATTAAAGGCGTGTGCCAACACACCTGGCCTATAACATGTATTTTTTAACTTAATTTTTATCTTTTTCATTTATTTTATGTGTATGGGTGTTTTGTCCAAGTTGTGTGTCTATGTATCATGTATATGCCTGGTGCCAGAGAATGCCAGAAAGGAGCGTCAGTCTCCTGGGACTGGAGTTACAGATGGTTGTGAGCCAACATGTAGATGCTAAGAGTTGAACCCAGGTCCTCTGGAAGAGCAGCTGTGCTTTTAACCACTGAACCATCTCTCTAGCCCATAAAATGTTTTAAGAAAGATGTTAGGCTTCAATTGTGGAAGATTAGAAAGCTAATGTAGCGTTTGCCAGACTTGGGGTCTTAGACATACCTGCAGCTGCATTCTGATGACAAATCAGAGCACAGTGAGACCAGAGCCAAGGAAGCCAGGCTGGAAAAGACCCTCACTGTCAAGGGGAGATGATGAGTCTGCACCAAGGCACTGGCCCTGGAATTCAGGAACCCCCATTTGACAAGTGTGCTGAGGATACAGCCTAAGGAACTTGGCATCACTTATGTAGGTGATGGGGAAGGAGAGAGGGAGGTAAGACCATGATTCTAGTTAAGGTAAGCCCAGGGTGGGGAAAGCACACAAGTTAAGGGTAGGTCTCAGATGGATTCAGTAATGGCTACACTGGAGCCCTAGCAGAAATGACAGAGGGACCACTCAGGGTAAAACACTTAAGGCAAGATTAATTCAAGAGATGGCAGAGGAAGGACAGTGGGGGACACTGGGAGCAGGTAGTTAGCCTAGGAAGGCTGTTACTTTTTTACCATCTTGGGGATGAAAATAAGTCTTCTCTATTCGAGGCCAGTGTCTCTGGTTCCCACCCAGTAGTACTTCCTTTCCTTGCCCCTTCCTACAATTTTGATTTCTTTCGGTCTACCATTATCCCAGTGCCAGTCAACTTCTGGCTCTGGTGATACCAACTCTGGATCTCCTTCTCTGGCTACACACAGGAGCCACAGAGGGTCAGACAGAGTGGAAGCTCTTATTTAGTCCATTATTGTCATGGCAGGAAGCATGGTGCTGGAGAAGGGGCTGAGAATTCTACATCTTGATTCACAGGCAGCAGGAAGTGAACTGGCTTGAGCTTCTGAGACCTCAAAGCCCACCCCCTAGTGACATTCCCTCCAATAAAGCCACACCTACTCCAACAAGGTCACACCTAATAGTCCCACCCACTATGGACCAAGCATTCAAATACATGAGTCTATGGGGACCATTCCCATTCAAACCACCACACCCACCTTCATATAAGGAAATCAGCTTTACTGTTTTACTATTTTTTAGCCTTCCTCTCATGCAAAGAAAACGTGGATTCCCCCACTTTAATCCAAACCACTGTAAATTAGAAGTGTAGACACATTTGAGGAGCTGGAGACTAAATTCCTTAGCAACTAGAAGCATAGGAGACTTAAAATTTGCAAAGTTTCGTAAGACCAAATATAAAGGTTGGGGCTCTAGTTCAGTTAGTAGAGTGCTCTTCTAGCATCCACAAAGCTCCGGGTTCAATCCCCAGCATAACATAAACTAGGCATGGTGTGGTGGCACTCATGTGTAATCCCAGCACCTGGGAGGTACAGGCAGAAGGACTGGACATTCAAAGCCAATATAGTGAGTTTGAGGCCAGCCTGGGCTATGTGAGACACATAACTAAAAAACAAAACAATAACAACAACAACAAAAAGCCAAGACAAGTTTATTGCTCTAACTTGGATCTGTAATATCTCAGAAGGCTGTATTAAAGGCTTAGTTCTGAGCTGGATTCGATTAGGAGGCAGGGGAAATGACTTAAGAAATTACTTGGGCCTTGCTGGAGGTCTTTGGAAATGCTTTGAAGGGGATTGTGGGAATCCAGTCTTTTCCTCTTTTCTTTCAGGTCCCAGACCTGAAGTGAGTGGTTTTGCCTTGCCTTACACTGTTCCTGCCATGAAGCTCTTCGTGGCTGCAGACCCAAAGCAATGGACCCAATTGATCACACAGTGAAACCTTCTGTGCGTATAAGTAGATCTTATAAATGTTTGCTATAGAGATGGAACACTGCTGAATAGAGAGCCTGGCCTCAAAGATTCAAGGGAAGATGTATGTGTGTGAGGGTGGGGGGGTTGTGGTGTGTATGTGTGTATGTGTGTGTGTGGGGGGATTGTGGGGTATGTAGAACAAGGCCTTCATAAAGCCTAGAGCCTGTGCACAGCTTGGGAATCAAAGATCCTCACTTGGGTGTGGGAGTTGTAGTCGTAAAAACTCTTTGTTAATACTTTCCTACAAGAGTTTTTTAAAGTGTGTGTGTGTGTGTGTGTGTGTGTGTACTCTAGGAGGCCAGAAGAGGACATCAGGTGTCCTGCTGTATCACTTTCTGCCTTATTCCACTGAATTTGAAACTAGGCTGCTACCAGCATATTTCAAATGCCAGGAATATTTTCATATCAAGTCCTGTTGTCATTGTCCTCCTCTGCCCCAGACAAGGTTTCTCTATGTAGTCCTAGCTGTCCTGGAACTCACTCTGTAGACCAGGCTGGCCTCGAACTAAGAGATCCACTTGCCTCTGCCTCCCAGGTGCTGGGATTAAAAGTGTGAGCATACTGCCCAGTTCGATTTTTTTTTTCCTAAGAAGTTTTTCCGTGGCTTCTTTGAATCATCTTCCTCTACTGGTTTTGAGCATCTAAACATGAGGACAAAGAAAAGCCAGGGCAAGAGACAGAGCAAGGACAGGACCATGGGGTACCCTAGGTCAGGGTTGGGACTTGATAGTCACCTACCTACTGTATGTACACTTGTCTGCAGAAACTGAGTTGGGTCCTACCATGCAAAGTAAGTCAGTAGAATAAAGCTTGGGAAGACAGCCCAGTGAAACCTTGGTCACAATACAGGGAAGTGTAGAATTTTCTACATAAAAGATCAAGTCACCTGTCAGCAGATAGGATGGTTTGATTGGGCCACAACAGTTCTGTGACATGTCCTGAGTCCGCCTTGAATTTGTTCTCCAGCGGGGGCCTGATGATGGGAGACAAAGCTGCCAAGAAGAAGCTGGCCACCTTGGAAATTTACCACCTTTATTACCTAGTTATGGCCCCTCTCCCTGTCTGTCTGTCTACCAAGGGGTCTGTCTAACTCCTGGTTACTCAAATCTAGTATGGGCCAGCAATTGGATTAGCCATTGATAATATGAAGATGAATATTACATGATTTCTGTTTTTTAAATCATTGAATTTTAAGTGCTTTGAACACACCCATAGCCTATGTATGTTAAATATGTCATTATGTAGTATGAATTAACAAAATAACAGAAGCCACATGTAGTGGTGCATGCCTTTAATCCCAGCACTCAGGAGGCAGAGGCAGGTGAATCTCTGTGAGTTCAAAGTCAGCTTGGTCTACAGAATGAGTTCCAGGACAGCCAGAACAACACAGTGAGGCTCATCTCAGAAAATAAAAGTAATAATAACAGGCACTTCACTTCCATCTGCCTCAGGAATTCATGCTAACACATGAAACACAGATACTCACATGCAAATAGCCTCACTGCATTCTCGAATTGCCCACAACCAAGGGGCACTGAACTGGCACACTGTGGCTCCCCTCCACCTGCCCAGTTATCATTCAGGACATGGAGATGGCTGTCCTGCAGACAAGAGGGCCTGGTGCTATTCACTGTGTACCTCTCAGGGCCCTCGAAGGTTATTTGGCTCAATGGGGAAGGGAGAGAGTCTACAATCCTCAGATCTGGTTTTGATCTCAACCCTGCCAATTTTATTAATTGTATTACTGTAAGATTTTGTGTCAGATTCTCTGCCTAAGATTTGGGGGTGCTAGCCAGCTTGCTAGCCGGATTTTGAGGTCCAGCACTGGTCCTCAGGATTGCAGGGCAAACACTTCAAAAACTGAGCCGTCTCCCCAGCCCTACTCCTAGTCTTGATCATTGTTCCTACAGGGGCATCTCTATATTCTGGAAGAGGGAACAAGAGGAGCCAAGTGTGGAGGCTAGCCCTGTAATGACTGTCATGTAACATTTCTAAGACCTGGGGCTGGGGCTGGCTGTGTAGTCTGCCATCCACACAGTCTACACCAGTCTCTGCCCCTGCATCTGCCAAGGGGGATCCCTGCAGCTCTGGTCCTCACCACAGGATTGCAAGGCCAAGGCAGGCCCCATCAATAGAGGTGATGCAATTGCTGCTGTTACAAATGAGTCCCAAAAGCTGCTGGGAAGCTATTGGCCTCCTCTTTTAAGCAAACACACACTTGTCAGAAACTATAACCTTTGTCTTCACTGATTCAAAATCTATGCTTTAAAGAAAGAGCCATTGTGTTCAAAGACAGGGAATAATAAGATTCACAAATACTTCATTTTACCAACTCCCCCTCAGGGAAGCTTCTTGGTCCACACTCCTTACAAAGTTGGCTGGAACTCAGAGATCTCCTTGTCTGCCCAGGATCTTCCCAAGGATACAGGAAATCTTGGTGGGTTGAGGTCTTTGTGGGAGGTGGGCTGTATCTTCCCAGGCCAGAGTTGCCAGGAAATCCCTTAATGGATCATCTTGTAGGGTTGGGGGCACCTCATAAAATTTCTTCTCCACCCACACAGACCTACCACAACTTTCGCAACCCAAGTCACACTCCCAATTTCCCTTTCTTCTTGTTCTAGACAGCATGCCGGGGGTCTCTGGACTAGACCTATTTCACTAGCACTCCTGGGGCAGCTCTCTGAAGCTATCAACAACACCACCAGAAATCTGTAGAAAGTTCAGACATGAAACCACCTGCAGTGAACCTGCTACTCTCAGAAGGTCGCAGAGTGAGAGGGAAGGCCAGCCCTACGAGTGTTTGTCTACACCTACTGTTTGGTCCCTGGAGTGTGTATGCCCCAAAGGCTTCTGGGCTGAACCAGGTGCAGGGTATTGTCTGTGTAATAAAGTATTCAAGTGTTGCCCAAGCAGCAGACAGGGCCCCCTCTTCAAGCTGCAGCAGCAGGAACAGGTGCGCTGGTACATGTGAGGTCATGGAGCATTGTCAATAAGTTTCCACCAACCCCCTTCCCTGCTATTGCTAGGTTAGTGCAGAATGGGGGAGTCCCAGGCCAATGAAGTCAGCTTGTCACTCACTCCCACAATAAATTTGCTAAGGGATGTGTCGGTCCCCTGACTCTACCACAATAGACACGTGGTCTTTTGGAGAGCCCCAGGACTGGGCACTGGGAGCTTTTAGATACATGGGCTAGAGATAGGAATGTGTGAGGTACAATAACTACAGCAGAGGGCAGACAGATCTGCCTTCCTCTCCTAGTGGGACAGCCTATGTGGCTTGCCTTCCAACTCCTGTGGGAAGGCGTTCTGTTGTCTCCAGCCTAGATGAATTGCTATTTGGAGACTCACGAATCACCAATAGATCATATGCATGTGCATGGTTAGGAAGAGTCTGCCTGGCCCAGATCACTTCTCTCCTATTCACGAGGTGTGTGAGTTCTGACAAGGCATTGGACTTTTTGGTCCTTCTCTCACCTTCTCTTTCCAGGTGTGTCTGTGTGGAGCTTCCATAGAGGCTGGGGCCAACTTGGGTGTCATTCTTCAAGAGCTGTCCATCTTGGTTTTTGAGATGGGGTCTTCCACTGGCCTTAGGCTCCCTGATGTAGTTAGGCTGGCCAGCCACCAAGCTTCAGGGGTCCTCCTGTCTCTGCTTCCCAGTGCTGGGATTAATTACAAGTATGTTCTACCATGCCTGGCTTTCCACATGGACTCTGGGATCAACCTCATGCTTGCTTATCAAGTGCTTTAACCCATCCCATATCACATTCACGGCATGAAGTTGTGGGGAATCCATGATTTAACATACACAACACTTAGAACAGCATCTACCACAAACAAGCCCTCAGCACAGGACTGCTCTGATTTCACAACCTCTTTTGTGGGCATGTAAAACATAAGTCATTTTAGTCATTTAAAAATTTTTATTAAAAATCTTTATAAATTTTGACTATATTCTTTTCCCTCCCCCAACTCCTCCCAGATCCTCCCTGCCTCCCTACTCACCCAATTAAATGTTTTGTCTCTCTTAAAAAAAAAGAAAAAAAGAAAAAGAGAAAAAAGAAAATCAGGAAAAACAACAACAAAACAAAAAATGAAAATCAAACAAGAAACTCAATGAGACAACACACACACACACACACACACACACACACACACACACACACAAGAAAAGATATGGGATCCATTTTGTTTTGGCCAACTACTCCTGGGCATGGGGTCTGCCCTGGAGTGTGGCTAATATGCCCAGTGACACTCCTTTAGAGAAAACTGATCTTCTTTTTCCCTCCAGGTATCAATGGCAAACAGCTTCTTGGTTAGGGATGGGACTAAGTACACTCAAGTTGTGAGACCATCACCAGCAGACAGCTATATGTTTTCATGGTCGCCTCCTCTGCTCAGCCCCACGGAACCACTATTTCTTCTACCTCCAATAAGATAACTATTGGTTATAAAAAGACTTTTATGTGAGAGAGAGGGAACATAGTGTTGTTGGGTGGGTAGGGAGGTATGGAGAGGAATTAAACGGAGTGAGGAGAGATGGCCCAAATATATTGTTTGAATTTTTAAAATTAATTTATTTCGGGAATATTGCCTGTTCAAAGATGATCCGTAGGCCGTAATGCTAAGATTTCTTTATCCAGATAAACACCAGCCCAAACGCAAGCCAGAGAGTGCCCAGAGGCCACAAGCTAGTGTGGCCAGAGAGAAGGGGCCTCCACATGTTCTCGGCCTCTTAAGAATTGCCTCCCCTGACCACACCCTCACTGGCGTGGCCAGGCACATCTGTATGGGATACTAGGAGGCGGGGCTACACGTCTCCCTACACGGGAACATTGGTGTTTTGCCTGTGTGTATATCTGTGTGAGGGTGTCAGATCCTCAGGAACAGGAGTTACAGACAGTTACGAGATGCCATGTGGGTGCTGGGAATTGAACCCTGGTCCTCTACAAGAGCAGCCAGAGCAGCCAGTGTTCTTAACCACTGAGCCATCCCTCCAGCCCCCTGGAAAAAAATTTTAATTAAAAGAAATTTATTAAAATTTTAATATTTGGCTGGGCATTGGTGGCTCACACCTTTAATCCCAGCACTCAGGAGGCAGAGGCAGGCGGATCTCTGGGGCCAGCCTGGTCTCCAGAGCGACTGCCAGGATAGGCTCCAAAGCTACACAGAAAAACCCTGTCTCAAAAAACCAAAAAAATAAAAATAAAAAAATTAATATTTGGTTCATGTCAATGTCAAGAAATATTTTCTAGCCTGGGCAGAAATGGAAGAATGTGGAGACACAGTTCATCATGATGAGAGTTTATACCTTCAGGAGGTTTTGATTCCAATAGGTTGAGCCTGACAAAAAGCTAATGAATATGCAGGCAATCTCAGACACAGAGATGTTTGTCATTATTGAGAAAAAAATACTCAGAACTTAGGAATAGGCCCAGAGAGTACAGGATGTCTTTTCAAGGTCACATAGGAGCTTTGCTGAAGAAGACCTCCCAGAAGGAGTAAGTGAGTAAGTGTGTGTGTGTGTGTGTGTGTGTGTGTGTGTGTGTGTGTGTGTTTGATATGTGAGAGATTCACATGACCTATAGTTCACATAGAGGTCAGAATACATTTGGTATTGATCCTTGCTGTTCCATCATGCTTGGGTGGGGTGTCTTCATTGTGTAAACCATGCTAGGGGGGTAGCAAACATCTGGAGGTCCCCTGTCTCTGCCTGCCCTCTCCTCATAGAGGGATGCTGGGATTACAGGCTCTTGTTCAGTTGTGTCCTGTTGTCATGTGGGCTTGGAGATCTGAGCTCAAGTTGACAGGCACTTTCTCCCACTGAGCAGACTCTGCAGCAGCTCTAGAAGGGTCTTCAATGATCTGCAGGAAACACCGGAGTTTCACTTGTCTCATTACTTTTTTGTTAGACAATCCCACCCCACCCCCCAGATAGTGGGAAGTTGCATGTTAATTTGCATGGTTTTAGTCAGATAAAAGGGCTAGTATTATGTATGGTTTAATGACCCTACAGGAATATGACCGCCTTTAGAACCTTATCATTTTTTGTTTTTTCTTTTCTTTTAAATGCACACAGTTTCTCAAGTGGACTTGGCATCCGCAATAGGTTCTTTTTTGTTTTGTTTTGTTTTTGTTTTTCGAGACAGGGTTTCTCTGTGTAGCTTTGGAGCCTATCCTGGCACTTGCTCTGTAGACCAGGCTGGCCTCGAACTCACAGAGATCTGCCTGCCTCTGCCTCCTGAGTGCTGGGATTAAAGGCATGTGCCACCAACACCCTGCCAGCATTAGGTTCTTACTGGTTCCTTCATCAATGAGTTAAATGCTGATGTATTTATTCTATGTTTGCATGACCACCCTGTCTTTAACTTTTGTAAATTATATGTTGACACTGAAGAAATATACCTCAGATAGCTGCATGTGTTTCTCCATCAGACTTCAGGTTCAGCTTTCCATGGGAGACTCTGGGGAAGGAGAGGGGTACACAGAAGGTGGGGGTGGGGAGGGCGGAGTCAGCACTTCAGGAGCTGTCTTTTTAAGGAACCTGAATTCTACCTGTGTAAGTTCCCCAGGGCTTCAGAAGTCTGTTGGAGCCACCAGTGTAGACCCAGGCAGGGGCCCTGTCTGGTGCTTGCTTAAAGAAACAGAAGGCAGATAAGGTCCCCTCTGGGGCAGTGTTCTTCCTTCCTGGCCTAAATTCCTTTCTGCTAAACTGAGAGCACGTCTCTTCTGATACCACTGTACCCTCGGATCTTCCCAATAACCCCAGCACTGCCCTTCACATCTTTTCCTTGCACAGAATCAAATGCCTGGGACAGCCCTACTGAACAGTGCCCTCTAGCGAGACTTTGGGTCCCTACAGGCCTCTGTGGAGGGGATGGCTATTGGATGACTTGAGAGAGAAGACAGAGTCCATGTTCCTCCTCAGAACACTGCTAAGCATCTACTGTGTACCAGGGATTGTAAGCCACTGCAAGGCATGGGCAGCAACATGAGAGCAGAGGCCGTGTCCATCTTGCTTTTATTATTGAGTCTTACTATATAATATTGCAGGGCATATGCTAGGTAGACTGTAATGTTCTACTAAATGTATAAAGAAAAAACAAAGGTTTTTTGTTTGTTTGTTTTTAATGCCACGGCTGGGCTTTAGTGAAATCAGTGTGGGTACTGTTGAGTGTTTCCTCAGAGCACTCCCATGAGTCAGAGCCAACCCACATCTTCATAATTAAGCTAAGCTTAGCAAGCAGCTGGAGAGCAAGTGCCAAGATCAAGCAAGAATCCAGTCAATTCTGTGACCATTGGCAAGTCATTTTGCCTTTCTGTGCCTTACCTACTCTTCTGTGACAAAAGAAAGCCTTCTAGTATTGTCCTGAGGGTTAAAATAATTAAGCCTTCCAAAGCACTTTGAATCATACCTTTTGCATATTAGGTTCTGAGTTGGGATTTGTTAAGGGAAGTTTGTTGGAAGCTGAAGTCATAGCTAATTAATAATCTGACAGCCAAATGAAGTACAGTAGGTCTCCCTTATCTCTAATTTCACTGGTATGTGGTTAACTGAGGTTTGGGAATGCAAAACAAAACATTCTAGAAATAAACAACTCATACATAGTTTAAAGCAATCTTGCTCTCTCCTGCTGTCCCACCTGGGATGTGATTCATCCCTTTGTCTAGTGTGTCAGTTATGTACATGCCACCTGACCATTAGTCATTTAATAGGAAAAAGCCTAGTGGAGAGTATTAATGCACACACCTGACATCTATTACCTGATTTATGATAACTCCGTGAGGTCTTATCATCACCTCAAAGGCAAAATCAGAGGTTTTGTGAGGACCCTGAGATCCCTAAGTTTGGAGTGACCAAGCTGTAGACTCCAGGGAACTCTCTAGGCTTGGGGTAAGTTAAGCTCAGAATTTAGAGACCACTTGGGTGTTGGAGCTCAAGCAGTGTGGGAACTCAAGGGGAAAGGCAAGTGAGCCATCTGTGGGCTGGAGGGACAAGACTCCAGGGCTGGCCAGAGCCCAGGACTCAGCATTAAGGAACCTTTTGTGCTGGGGTTCAAAAGCAGAGTGAGGGTGGGAGGGGGTGGGAAGGAGGGGGGTGGATTTTATAGCAATCAATCAATTAACCAGTCCACCAACGCTCAGGCTTGAGACATTTGGCAATGAAGGTGAAGGAGGTGGTGGAAGGTGCAGCCTCCACAAGCAGATGGTCTGGGAGGCTCCCCAAATGAAGATAGTATCCACGGGAAAAGGGGGAGATGGAGAAACGTGAGGAAGGAGGGAACAGCACACAGATGGTTTTCCTTGGAAAAGTGAACAAGCCGCAGGATAAAGATGAATGGCTGTAGGGACACATCTAGAAGCAAAGAGGGGGTGTGTGTCCAAGCTTGTCTTTACAACAAAGCAGAGCTGAGATAATGCTTGGGGGTGTATGGAGGAACTGTGTCAAGGCATCAAGGGTTGGTGTGGTCTGAGGCTCCTCCTCTGCCTTCTTCACGTGAGCCATTCCCATCGCCACCTTTGCTGTGGACTCCGGGTGGACAAACCTTGAAGTACATGTCTTATCTTGTCCCTAAACTGACACCAAAGGCCAACATCAATCATCGCTGAGCTTTGTCTCTCAACAGTGCTCCCAACAGCTTTGGTAAAGCCACATGGCTGGACCTCCAGGGGAATCTTTATGCTGCCTTGAGGGCAGGGTTTGTAGTTGTGCCTCCTTGTGAGGCAGGAAGGATCCACACAAAGTGGTGAAGCTCTGAAGCACATCCTCAGACTACAGCTCCTCTCCCAGGCATCCTTTTGCAGGGTTCTGGTATGGTTTCTCCTCCAGCTGTCCCACTAATCTCCCCAGGGTCCCCAGAGCTAAGCCACTTATCTGACCATCAATTGGCCATGATGGCAAGAGGAACAGGTTCTAGCCAAAGCTGTCCTTCAGTGAGTTCATCACTCTAAAGAAAACTAATGACACCTACCTGTGGCTCTTTAGCTGCAAGAATAAGAATGCGGACAGAAGCAGGCCTGTGATCTTAAGATGTTTTGAAAAGGCAAAGATGCTTCTGAGAAATTCTGACATCTAATACCAGTGCCGAACCTCCAGTCATGTGCGCAAGAACTTGTGGAGGGCACGGGCAGGTCTTTAGTCTGAAGGAAGTAACTGCAATGGTGCATCCTTTAACTTGCAGAGCTATCTGAGGACAAACGAGGCCACAGGGCCCCTTCAACACACCCTCATGCTGCAGCAGAAGCTTTATTCACATGGTATTTGACAGTTGATAAAGGGCCTGTCACTTTCTCTCAGGATCACTGCTGCTATTTTAATGGCATTGGCTTGCCTACCCCCTAGGGTTTTACAATTCCCCCACCACATAGAAACCACCAATCCGATTCTTTTATCTCTTTCTTAAGCAGAGAAATCCTGAGGGAATATGACTGGATGGTAGATTTGGTGGGTGAGTTGAAACAATCCTGGGGACATCAGCCATTGTCCCCAACTCAATCACTCTGGGAGAGGGCAAACAGCCAAACTAGATCCAGAGTTATTTTTAATCCCAAAGATGCAGCATGTTTGAACCAATATCCCCAGGCCAGGAGGCCCTGCCAAAGCAGTATGACTCCGAGCAGGTATCAGAATGCCGTGGCTACAAACCACCACTCTCTAGAAACTAGAGTTGGGCTATGGGGTGTATTTTTACATATGCTGACTTGCTCTTCCAGCCATGGGTTCTGTGAGGACGGTGTGGAGGCCTCGTGCTCCATGCCCTTTAGCCTGGGTCTAAGTGACATGTAGGCTGGCTGTCTTGAGACCAGAAGAGCTGACTTTGCAAGGGCCCCACCCATTTCATACTGCTTCTGTTACCATTCTCTCCATCTGCCACCCCCATCTCCTTTCCAGCTCACCAAAGCACTCTCTGATCTTCCCCCTTCTCTTTCCTCTCCAGTCTTCTCACCTCCCTGTATGCCAGCTAACACTAATAATCTGTATTCATGACAGAACAGCGAAAGTCAAGGGCTGTGGAGGTGGCTCAGTTGATAAAGTGTTTGCCACGCAAGCTTAAGACCTAAGTTTAATCCCCAAAGCCAGGAGTGTCAGCACCTGTAAATCCTAGTGCTGGGGAGGCAGAGGAGGAGGACCCCTGGATTTTGATGGTCAAACAACATAAGTGAACTGGTGAGCTCCAGGCTCAGTGAGAGACACTGTCAAAAATAAATAAATAGGCCGGGCGTTGGTGGCGCACGCCTTTAATCCCAGCACTCGGGAGGCAGAGGCAGGTGGAGCTCTGTGAGTTCGAGACCAGCCTGGTCTACAAGAGCCTAGTTCCAGGACAGCCTCCAAAGCCACAGAGAAACTCTGTCTCAAAAATAAATAAATAAATAAAAATATAAATACATAAATAGATAAGGTGGAGAGTGACTGAAGAAAACATTGGCTGTCACTACCTGGCCTCCAGGAATGAGTACACACACACACACACAGAGAGAGAGAGAGACAGAGAGAAAGAGAGACAGAGAGAAAGAGAGACAGAGAGAGAGAGAGAGAGAGAGAGAGAGAAAGAGAGAGAGAGAGAGAGAAAAGGAAAAAGAAGCTGCAGGGAGGCAGGGTAAGAAGTTTGACCTAAAACCTTGCTTTCTCTCTAGATAACTGGGGAAAGCTGGACAAGTGGCTCAGCTTCTGTGTATCAGATTTCCCATTTGTGTAACACAGATGAAAGGATGACAGTATGGTGCACATCACAGACTGGGTGTGCAAGTTCAGTGAGGGCAGGGGGGAGCACTAGCAGGGATGACGGTATGGTGCACAGCACAGGGTAGGTGTGTAATTTCAGTGAGGACACTAGGAAGGGTGCCTAGGAAGATCCTGGTATTCTGTGAGCACATAGACTTCTGCTATGATTATTTTTCTGCTTAGAGAGAAACTTCTATATTTCCAACATTTGCCTTCCTTACTGTATCATCTGGGCAAGATACTTATCTCTCTTTTCTTCATCCATTTAGGTGCTTGAGCATTTTAGGGTATGAGAAGAGGAATAATTCCAGGTTCCAGTGGATGTTGAATTTCTTATATTCAATAACTTGCTTGGTGGAGTCATTGCAGTATTTTGAAAACACTATGAGCAACATTGCTTTAGTTGGGGCTCTCACACGCTATAACTGTTGAAGGCAGGTTTCAAGTACACAGGGCTTCCTCATGTTATTGGTGCTCTTACACTGCATGGTTGAAAACTTTCCATGGGTGGAGGGGAGGTGGCTCAGTAGATAAAAGTGTTAGCTGTGCAAGCCTGATGGCCTGAGTTCAGTATCCAGAACCCATATTAAAAATGGTATACTATTGTGTACATCTGTGATCCCAGCACTTCTACAGCATGGTGAGAAAGAGACAGGAGAGCCATCCAGAAGCTTGCAGGCTGGCTGGCCTGCGAAACTCAGTGAAGCAGCATAAACAAGAGACCCTGCTTCAATAAGGTGGAAGAAGAGGATTGATTCCTAAAGTTGTCCTCTGACTGTCACATGTGAGTGTCACTATACCTGCACTCACACCCACACACATACACACACACACACAAAATGTAAACAAACAAACAAACAAACAAATAAATAAAAACTTGTAGCCAGGCCTGTTGGTGCATACCTTAATCCCAGCACTCAGGAGTTAGAATCAGGCAGATTTCTGTGAGTTTGAGGCCAGCCTAGCCCCTAACCAACACAGCAAGCTGCAGGACAGCCAGGACTCTACAGAAAGATCCTGTCTTAAAAAAATGACATGTTTATGTGTATGGCGGGGGGGGGGGGGGGGGGGCTTAAGTGGGGAGAAATCTGCCTTACTCTATTTTGATCACATACCATTTCCTAGTTTTAATATATATTTTACATAATGCCTATGCTTTTTAAATTAATGAATACAATGAAACCATTAAAAATGCTTTTCCCTGTCTGATTGCTGCTTACAACCACTGCATTGGTGGTGGGCAGAATTCCCAACCGGCAAGTGATGGGGACAAAGAACAGACACACTCATTGGCACCTGGTGCCAGCCTTTGCCCTGACACTCGGTCACACTTGTCCTATCTTTGTCAATGCCTGGAATGTTATGTGCTCCATTTAGACTCCATTCGTCTGGGAACAGATTGGGTAGGGGTTAGAGATATCCACCAGATGAACACAGAGCTTCTTGCTCCAAGGTCAGAGGTCCCTGGTGTCTGTTCCCTGCCTCTATCAGATCAGCAACCTGGCTGCTCTCACTCGGTTTTTTTTTTTTTTTTTTTTGATCCCAGTGATGCCTCAAGACTTTTGGCAACAACACTGTCCTAGTTTGAATAATAAGGGTTCATGTGGTGTTACTGGATCACAATGACCAAGTCCATCAATTAATTGATTCATTGATGGGCTCATGGCTGAGCTGTCTATTAGGAGGTGGGGCTGATTGGAAGATATAGGTCATTAGGGATGTGTAACCCAGCTGTCATGAGGTGAGCAGCTGTGCCCCATCATGCCCATACACCATGATGACGTTCTGTTTTACTGTAGACCCATAAACAATAGAGACCATGGTTTCTATTAGAAACCATGAATCTAAATAGGTCTTTACTTCTTCAAAATGTTTTCTCAGGTATTTTATCACAGTGATGGAAAGTGATTGGACATAAACACCCAGCTACATCATAGTTTCTACAAAGGATCAAGTTCTCCTGGGCTGGTGTTTAACCATGCAGATATTTGTTTGGTTTTGTTGATACCACAACTAATATTATCATAGGTCAAATTATTGAGTGATTATTTGGTGATGAATGCTGCCCATTTATAAGCACCATCTCATTTAATCTATGTGACCTCATTAAAGGAGAGCACTGTTTGTCCCACTTTATTGATAGGAAATTGAAACTCATAGAGGTTGAATGCTATTCACAGGCTTCAATTTAATGTAGAGGAATTTATATTCCAGACAGTATAATTCCAAAACTCATGCAATGAAATGTACGTTAGAGATTTTCTCATCTCCAGGAAATGTAAGGGGAGTGTAAAAAGAATGGCTTCACTAACTTAAATTTTATCATTTTGAGTGTGTAGCCTACCATATTGTGTGAACCGTGGTGTCCTATACAAGGGCTCTATGTGTGTGTGTGTGTTTGGGGGGTTTTAGCATGTTTATAGATCAATTTTGGAGCTGGGGAGACCATACTGAGTGGTGTGCCCTATCTTAAATATAAGGAAGAGCATAATGGAGAAAAACACTTGACATTGAACCCTGGCTTCCACATGCATGTGCACACATGTGTACACACATGATATGTGCATATATATAAAAAAGAGAGCAATCTGGAGTAGAGTCCTGTGGGGTGGGAGGAGACGGGAACAACTTAATACCTTGGGCAGCCCACGTCCCCCCTCAGAGCCTGTTTCCTCCTCCGTGAAACTGGAATGACAAACCTTAGGTCATGGTAGGGCATGCTACATGAGATCAACTGCAAATGTCCACAGGAATGACTCATCAAACAAACATGAAAATTAGGGCCACCCTTCTCCACATGGTGCAGCAAGTGATGGTTCATATTGATTGTCATCATGGCAGGATCTAGGAGACAACCTAGGAAACAACTCTCTAGCATGTCTGTGAGGGAGCTTCTAATTTGAGTTAACTGGGATAGGAGGATCCACCCTGATGTGGGCAGCACCACCTCATGGGTGGGGCTTCCAGATGGAATTAATAAGGAGAGAGTGAGCTGAACACTCATTGCTTTCTGCTTCCATGGGCATAAAGTGACCAGCTGCCTCACACTCCTGTCACCATCATTTCCCTGCCATGGCAGACTGTACCTTTGCACTGTGAGCCTGAATAAACTCTTCCTTCCTTAATTTATTGTTGTTTACCCACTGAACCAATTAGTGCCACCCATATCTGGATAGGTGTGGGGCATCCCCTGGGGTGTGAGATGACCACCTCAAATGACCACCTCCCTCAAAGCAAACCAACTCTCCTCCAGCTTCCAACATTCCTTAACTGCCAATGAGAGCTCCTCACTTAAGTGGGGGCCTTGGCAGCCCCTCCCCCATGCATGCTGAAAACTTTTAACTAGCTTGATCTTGAGCAGGTCATGTGTGGGTAAGCACAGCTGTTTTGAGTTCATGTTTGCAACAGCTATGTTGTGTCTAGAAGGGCATTTTGAGGCACTTCTCCCATCCTCTGGCTCTTCCATTCTTCCCATCCCATCTTCTTGAGTCATAGGGTACTGGGGTTGGGAGAGGTTGATGTAGATGTGCCGACTATGCCAGTGTAGTCAACGCCACTTGTTCCCAGCACTTGGACCGGTTCTGAGTCTCTGCATTAACCATTGGCCACTGCATTAAGAAGCTTCACCGACCAAGGTAGTGGGTGACACAAACCGATTTTGTTACGGAGAGGAAAAAAGAAACTAAACGAGGGGTTCCCTGAATCAGGACCAGGAAGGCGAGAGGTAGGGGCTAGAGGTAACCAAGTGTCTGCTGGCATGTGTTCAAGATGAAGAGGCAGACCAGGTGGGGAGCCTGGGCCCCCCAGCAGCTTCTCACTGAACACTAACTGTTGCAGGTTGGGAAGCGCTTTGAACCCTGTACTCCGCAGTGTCTTCAGCCATTGAAAAAGGTGCATGCAAGCTCCTCACATTCCTCTCTCTTGCTCAAGCCTTCTCTTCCCTCTTTAGTCCAACCAGAGTTTATATCCAGGGGGCCTGGGGATGTAGGTTGTTATAGAGGGGCTTCTGGGCTGAGGAATTGGGCCACCTTGCCTGTAAACCTCCTGTCCTTAGGAAATAAAAACTAAGCAAAGTGGGATGTGTAGACACCGATAACTAAAGATACATGCACACACCCACACACTGTCTCCAACCCTCCTGTTCCAAAGCCCTCATGTCAGTACTCAGGCTATCCTCTAATAAGAATAGATAAGAAGGGTGCCAGATTCTCAAGGCCATTTTCAGCGTTCTTCTTCTGAGGCCATTTGGATGACCAGCAAGCTCTGGGTAAGTGTCTGGTGTTGTGGTGGTTTGAATGAAAATGGCCCCCCATAGGCTCATAGGGAGTGGCACTAGTAGGAGGTGTGGCCTTGTTGGAGGAAGTGTGCCACTGGGGGTGGGCTTGTGGTTTCAAATGCTCAAGTCCATTTTCTCTCTCTTTCTCTTTTGGCTCTTTCTCTAGCACCATGTTTGCCTGCATGCTGCCAAGCTTCCCACCATGCCAGTGTTGAACTAAACCTCTGACCCTGTAAGATAGCCCCAATTAAATGTTCTCCTTTATAAGAGTACCCTCTCCAGGGCCTTTCCTTTCTAAGAATTCATGTTAGACTTCCGGATGCTTAGAAAATAGAAGGCCCTCTCACTTCCTCTTGGGGCAGGAGAAGCCCAGCCCTGAAAGACACAAAGGTCCCCTGAGAAGAGGAGGGAAAATGCTATGTGTTCTTTTCCAACTAGCCTACAGGAGAGGACCAGACCTGGGTAACTTCTTACTCACAGTAGCTTGTCACTTAGCAATTACCTAGTTTATTGGTAAGTCAGTTCCTCATCTTTGGAACATAGAAAGAGCTGTGGTTCCCCAGACACAACATGATGCAACAAAAGCCATTGAGTAAAGCGTCTAAGACTCTCTTGGCTTCTGTAATCTTTAGAGCCTCTCTAGAATACAGCTTGGACAGGATGTGCCCAAACCCACACAAGGGCCAGTGGGTATTTGAGGACTGATGTGGCTAAGATAAGATGTGTGACATTGTGACACAGGTAAACATCACCAGCTCCGAAGCCACCCACACTGCACAGGTGGCAGCTTGCGCTGAGAAGGAGTGGCGGTGGAGTCAAACGCACCGGAACCCAAGTTTAGCTTCATTGCCTCAGCTGCTGCCTCTCTCCGTGTAGACAATTCTTTCCTTCTTCACAGAGACCATTAAAGGGCATCATGGGAGTCTGTGAAAGTTAAAGGGCAGGAAGCAATGATGGAGCAATTAAAACTGAGTGGAATACCCTCTGCTCTAAACACATAACCATGGAATGTAGAAAGGAAAATTTTAATTGCAGAGTCACATTTAAAAAGAAGAAGAAGAAGAAAGAAGTTATTGTCTGTGTAGATAAGGCTAGGGCACTGTCTGCTCCCCTCCCTGAGGGCCACAGAGGGAGGGAGCTCTGCTTGCCCCTCTGAGTGATTGGCTTTCTCATCTTCTAAGCCCCTCTCCAAACCCTGTTCCTTGAACCACTTCCTAAAATAAACAAGCTGCAGACATCCCTTGTCTCCGACATGGCCTTTATGGTTGAAGTCTAGTCTCAGGCCACTGGAAAGGAGGGGGAAATGAAGCAAAGAAAGGGAGAGATACATAGAAAACCAAACTTGGCAGAAACAAGGCTGTTGGGTTTTAGTTGATTCATCAGCTAATGGGGATTTTAAAAACAACACGTTTTGTCATTTCTGTATTCCCTGGTTCCTAGAACCTCATTACTTCAACCTTCAGTCTTCTCTCATCCCCCCACCCCCACCCTCTCACCCAGGAATCCTGGCTGGAAACAAATCTTACCACACTTGCTTTTAAGTGACCTGGGCAGGCCCCTTTGCCAATCTGTCCTTTTCTTACTGTCTCTCGATTGTCTTAGCACTTTAGGACACCTAGGTAGAGTCTCCCAGATGCTTACAATGGCCCCTTTAAGAAAACTGAAACAAATGGTGGTGTTCTGTATTGCAGTATTGGATCTTACTTAATTTTTTTTTTTTTTTTGTATTTAGCTTCATTTGAGACTTATTGTGTATATTCTGCAAAGGGCTTTAAAGAGAGTTTTTAAATTTAATTTTATGTCTGTGCACCTGAGTGCCTATCAGGCAGCTCACAAACTGCCTGTAACTCCAGTTCCAGGGGAATCTGATGCCCTCTTTTGGCATTTTCAGGTACTGCATACATGTGGTGCACATAAACTCACACAGCCACAAACACATATATACCAAAGTTAATAAATAAACAAGTCTTTAAAAAAATTCAAACTACAATTTTTATTGAATGCTTATCAACTTTAAAATATTTTATTTGGGGGCTGAAGTTGTAGCTCAGTTGGTAGAGTGCTTCCTACCATTTGAAAAGCCCTGGGTTGAGCCCCAGTACAGCATTACAGAGGGTGGTGTACACCCGTAATCCCCATGTCTACCTCTGGAGGTAGCAGTGGAAGAATCAGAAATTCAAGGTGACTTTTGGATACATAATAAATTAGAGGCCAGCTAGGGATACCTAAAACCCCATATCAACATTAAAAGAAAATTTAATTTACATAGTAAATTTACATAGTAAATAGTTTAATAATTTGATTCATGAATATAATATGTGGTGATAAGATTAGAGGAGTTGCCATTTTTCTCATTTAACATTAAAAAATTGATTGACATAGTAATTATATTTACTTATGTGGTACAATATGATTTTAAATAAAGTATCTAAAAAGAATGATGAAACCAAAGTAATTAACATTTCTGTATCCTTAGATTCACTTGTATTTGAAGCTCCTAAGGTCCTCCCTTCTAGCTATTCATAAGCTATATAATAGGCCATTGTAAATCACAGTCTCCCCATTGTTCTAGGAATACTATAACATCCATCTAACCACACAGGTGCCTATTCTCTAACCACCCACTCTCTATCTCTCTAGCCTTCTCAGCCTCTAGCAATCACTATTATACATTCTGATCAACTTTCGTTTTTTAACATCCATATATGGAGAAAAGATACAAAATAATTTATCCTTCTGTACCTGAGTTATTTCACTTAACATAATGTTAAGTGTTTTGCTGAAAATTACAGAATATTGTGGTTTTTTTCATTTTTCATGCATATGTGTACAGTGTATGTATGTACATTTTATATGTGTGTGTGTGTGTGTGTGTGTGTGTGTGTGTGTGTATCTGTATGTGTGTGTGTGTCTGAGGTTGATGTCAGGAATCATCCTTGATCACTCCACCCTATTTTTTGAGGCACAGTCTCTCAATCAAACACAGGGCTCACTGATGTTGATAGTCTTGCTAGCCAGCTTGCTCTGGGGAATCCCATCTCTGTTTTCTGAGGCTAACATTACAAGTGGGCTACCATGGCCACCTCACATTTGTATGGGTTTCTGGGGATCTGGACTCTGGTTCTCAGGCTTACATTGAAGTGCTTTAACCACTGATTCCTTTCTCCAGCGCCAAGACTGTCACTCTTCTGTGGCTGAAGTATACTCTACGGTATACCACACTCTCCTTAGTCCTTTATTTGCCTGTTGATGGACATCTATGTTGACACCACATCCTAGCAATGTGAATATGGGGCATGCATCATTTTCACACCATTGTAAAGCTGAAAGATCTAAGTTGAACCAATGTAAGTCAGAGACCATCTGGACTTAGTAAATGGGAATTGTAAATGATATTTGAGGCAGAACTTGCCAATTAAAAGAGACTTTATTTCCAGGATTAAGTTAAAATTTCATAAACAACAATGGCATGCCAAGACAGATGACTCTGTCCATAATTTAAGAAGTTAACTTTTAGATAGACTCTTGCTATGTCAAGGAGGCTGATCTTGAACTTATGATCCTCTTGGTGTTCCACTCTCCCAAGTGCTGGGACTACAGATGTGCACTACTATGCCTGTCCAGAAATTAATTTTTTAAATAGTTTGTATAGTTGAGTAGTATCCCAAACAGGTGAATCCCTGGCCTAGGTTGGTCTCCTCTGACTCTGTTGACTACAAGTGCTCTCTCCTTCTTTCCCCTAGGAGCACATTCTTTATGCAGAACTCAGCAGTGCTACGATGTGTTCCAGAAGCTAAGTCCCTAGCTGGGTGTTTGCTGCCTCCTGCAAGGCCTGGTTGGTGCATAGGAGTCCCAGTATCATGCCTCTTTTGGAAGGAAGCAAAGACTGAAATAGCCAGAGATCATCACTTTTTATAAAGGTGCCATGGGTAAGCTGCCTTATTAGACTTATCCTCAAAGCTGTGGATGTGGAGGCTAGAGAGATAACTCAGCAGTTCAGAGCATTCACTGCTCTTACAGAGGACCAGGTTTCAGTTCCCAGCACACACAATGCAGCTCACAGCTATCTGTAACTGTGGCTCTAGGGTCTAATGCCCCCTTTTGGCCTTCAAGGAGAACTGCATGCATGTGGTACACATAAAAACAGACAGTCAGACAGACAGACAGGCGTGTGCATGCGCGCGCGCGCGCGCGCGCGCACACACACACACACATTTTTGGAAAGCCAGAGGGCAATACTGTAGACAGATTCTTAATTACAGGGCACCTCTCTTTTTTTTAAGTAAACCACTTTTCAGTAATAATTGCAGTATTTGTGAACTAAGCAAAACCCTCCAAGGAACTCAGCCAATGCTCTTTTTAGGTTACTAAATTGATCACTTGACAGAATTTGTTTGAAAGGAGGCCAAGAAATCATTACTAGAATTTCATTAGTAGCATTTGACTTTTCCGTCTATATTATTAAAGTTTATATGTTCAAATTGGCCTCCAGAGGTGTGTGTGTGTGTGTGTGTGTGTGTGTGTGTGTGTTTCTCATTTGGTAAAAAAAAGCTGTAAAGCTTAGTTTTTATGTTAACTTTTCCTTGGTCATGAGTATTATCTATAGAAGAAAAGAAGGTCATGGGGATCTCTTTCCCTGACCTTATGGCTAAGCAAGGCCATGTGTGTAGAAGGAAGGTGTGTACACTTGAAACACTTGAACCTGCGCCTCTTTGGACAGCTGACAACTGTGTTCCTGATGTCTAGGCCTGCTTGTCAGGGCAGTTGTCAGAGATGTTGCGTTCACTGCCCTATGAACAGCTGATTGTGTCTTTCTGAGAGTGTTGGGCAGTTCCCTGGCATGGTTCTTGGCAGGAGTTGGTTCTGTCATCAGATGAAAGGCCACCTATGTATGGCATCTTTCCAACCATTTATCTCTACACTGCTTGGGGTCAGAGGGAAGTTCTATCGTCCCCTTTAGACAAGCAAGGAAATACTACAGCCAGTCTTAGATTAATGGCAGGAAAGGAGATCTGTCCTTGGGGCTTTTGTGCACTGATGAGGGTGGAAGATTTATGAGTGAGGATGCTTGGTTCTCAGAGCCCTCACCTCCCTGCCCCCCATACTGCTCTCCGAGCAAATCTGCTTCTCTTTGCATAAACACAACCTACTCCAACCCTCCTTGCTCCTAGATACCAGCAAACCTATTATCCCTTTCACCTGTGCACAGCCAGCACGTACTCAGCACAGAGCATCTGTCCACCCCATGTGCATGTCTTGGGTGGCCATGGGGGCTGGGTTCTGTGCTTGGACCGGGGTGGCAGGGTACCATAAGGACTGAGGTGGACTCTAGAAAGACACACCCCTGTGGAGAATGAGGCTGTGGCAGAAAGTTTGGGATGAATAATGGTCTGCTTGGTAGTGCCTCTGGGATAGAAGGATAGACCCGATCTGACAATGACTTCAGAACACCAGGCCCAGAAGAGCAGGGGACTGCTCCCAAAGCCATAGTCGTGAAACATGCATGGTACCATCACTGGGATTGCAGATAGTTTTTCCATGGGTTCTGGGTACCCAAACTCAAGTCCTCTCTCTTCCATGACAAATGCTGGACTCACTGGGTCATCTCCCCAGCCCCTAAAACCAATTCTTCTATAGTTTATAGCCAGAGTTTGAAAACCATTGGTGGCTAGCAATCCAGTCTCTCCAAAATAACCTCTCTGTAATAGCCACTCCACATCCATACAGCTTTAACATGAACAGCATTAACTACTATTTAGTCGATCAAAATTTAGGTGACAGCATCAAGCGGATGTTCTTGCAACAACCCTGCAAGAGAACTATGACTATGATCATCTCATCACATTTTGCAGAAGAGGATATAGAATCTAAGGAAGACTCACTGACCTTCCCAAGGTCACAGAGCTCTGAAATGGCAGATTGTGTTTTTTTGTCATGGTATGCACCCTCAAGCTCTTGTAGACATTTTTTTTTCTGTGCCATAGGTTCACTCAGGTGGAGTTGTGGAGTGTGGGGTATTGGCCAAATGTCTCCTGAGAAGTCTCAGTGCCTACAGTCTGTTCTGAATACAATGCAATGGCTTGGCCTAAACTCACTATCTTACCCCAGTCATAATTTCAAGAGTTTAGTTTCACTGCCAATAAACTAGGTTCTTGGAAGGTAAGGCCATATCTTTGTATTATGGCATGTACTTAACTTTCAAGATGTTTTGTGTCCATTTTAGAATCCAGCATAGACTTTAAGAGCCAGTACATGGTAAACGCTAGCCATTCTCTGGGTGATGATGGCGAGGACATCAGCCAAAGAGGAAAGATCCCTGAGTTTCAGCTTTTGCTCTGATGCTATCAAAGCAGTTACAGCTAGTCACTATCTCCCTCTCTGACCCACCACCCTCTTTTTTGTCCTCAGATTCCCCACACAAACTAGAAGACCACAGCCACCCTTTTGATGGCCAGATAGATACTAGAACTGTCCCACACCACAGGAATGGAGGCAAGGTCTGAGAGAACCCTCCATGCAGGAAGCTCCCAGACCACAGCTGGGCCATATAATTGGATTTCAGCCTGGGACATGAGGTACCTTTACAGGCCCCTCTTCTTATATTCCTGAGGCCAGCAATAAGCAGACATCTTGAATGAGTCACAGACTTCAGCCTCTAGGTCTTTAGGCGCTTTCTCAGTATTTAGCAAAAGGTTTTCATGTCAGGTCCATGAGAAACATAACAATCTTCAAGCTTCTCTTTAGGGAATCCCCCAACAGCTCACTAAAGAAGCAAGCAGCGTGTTTGAGGTCTGCTGTCACTATTGTGCTGGGCAATGCTTCCTTTTTTATTTGTTTGTTTATGCTTTTAGTGTGTGTATGGCATGTGTGTGCCACATCACGTGTGTGGAGGCCAGAGAGCAACTTTTGAGGAGTCGGTTCTCACTCTCACTTGTTTGCAGCAACCTCTCTCATGTTGCTGCTCTGTGAATTGAAGGTTTGCAGGTACAGATCTTCTGGGAGAGTCTCCTGGTTCTGCTTCCAGCACTCGGAGGAATGCTGGGATTGCAGGTGTGCACTGTCACATCTGGCTCTAATATGGGTACCTGGGACTGAACTCTGGCTATCGGGCTTGTGCCGTGAATGCCTATAACTGCTGAGCCATCTCCTTGGTTCTTGTTCGTATATTTTGCAAACATTTTTGTGTATGTCCCAGTGCCAGGCTGAGTAGATAGAAATTAAGAAGTGCAAGACCAGAGCTTGTGTCAGTTGTAGCTTGCAGTTTTTCTAGGAAGGGAAATAGGAAGCAAATGAACACATAAAACTGACTCAAAATTGTGATGAAGAATACCACACTAACATGTGCAATCTGGTTCCCATTAGGAGTCTTGGCAAAGCTGTCCAGCCACATCTGGAAAATAAAGGATTGTCAGTATGGCTTCATAGGCCACTGCTCCCCCCCCCCACCCCATGTCTCCCCACTTTCTCCTCTACAGATAGATAACCTAGGACCATTGGCTAAGTTAGAGAAACCTAAACAGCCTGAGGATAGGGTTGTTCCTGAGAGTCTTAGGGAGGAAGAAGCATTTAAATGATGATTTGAGAGATGGGTGGGGGAGGGGACTTGTTCAGTTAGCACCTGAGCTGATTCCCAAGCCCATGCTGAACAAACAAACATCAACGTGGGTAATGCATGCTCATAATCCCAGTGGAAGTGGATACAGGAGGCTCCTGGGATTCGCTGGCCAGCAAGCCTAGTCCACTAGGTGAGTCCCAGGCCAGTGAGAGACCCTGCTTCAAAAAGCAGTCGTGGTTTGACCTCAGGACCAACATTCACGATTGTCCTTGCCACTCCACTTGCATATTCATGCATTTATGGTGAGTGCACGCGCGCGCGCGCGCGCGCGCACACACACACACACACACACACACACACACACACACACACACACTCCCATTTGGTATAAAATTTTATGTAAGTCATCTGCTCTTTCTGGGCCTCAGGTCTGGTGTTAGGCTTTGCATTTTTTTTTTTTTTTTTCCTGTCTGAAATGAAGACCTGCTACTGAATGGGAATACAGGTAGAAAAGTAATGGCTATGGGGTCAGGATTATCTTAAAATTTTCCGTGGCCACATACTAGTACAAGGGATTCTGCTCTGAGGTGTAAGTGCTAGAGCAAGAATTGCACCCGACACTGGGAAAAATGAGGGTGAGGAGGACTGTATTTGGATTCTCCACTTGTGTCTGTGATAATTGTATCTACCGCTGTGATACAAAACCATAACCAACAGCAACCCGGGGAGAGGGGAGGGACTAATCTCACATATAGCTTACAGTACATCATGAAGGGAATTCAGGCCAGGGACTCAAGGCACGAACCTGGAATCTAGAAACGAGACAGGCCATGGAGGAATGCCTCTTACTGGTTTGCCCAGCCTGCTTTCTTTTACAACCCAGGACCACCTGCCCAAGGGGGGCGCCACCCACAGTGGGCTGGGCCTCTCCACATCAATCATCTGTCATGGAAAATGCCCCCACGGTTGCCTATGGGCCAGTCTGAAGATGGAGGCAGTATTCTCAGTTGAGGTTCCTCTTCCCAGATAACTCTAGCTTGTGTCAAGTTGACAAAATAAAATGAAATAAGCCAACCAGGAAACATACACATTATATGTCCTGAATCTGTGAAGACTCATGCTGGGGTGCATGGGGACTGGAAAAGCTGGTCCCTGTGACCTATCCCGGGGAAAGTCAACAGACGAGTGTGGGGGGGGGCTCATTAAACAGGCTCGCCAACAGCCTCCTTTTCCAGATGTGTCACGGAAGGCTTTGCCAAGAATCCTAACAAGAACCAGACTAGCGCTCTGTCCTTCACCTGCGGGTTCCAGGGTTCCAAGAAGATACCAGTCGTCCCTCCTCTCAGAGGCTAAGAGGGAGCTGTTTGAAATTCTTCCCTGCAGGAATTGGAAGCTCTGAATGTTAGAGAAAACAGTTCAGATTTCCCATCTTTTATATTTCAGGGAAGAGAGTGGGGTTAAAATCTGAGTGGGAAGAGACACAGGGGCACCGATGGAGGCCTCAGGCTAGCCACCCACAGCAATCCCTTGGAGTTAATTAGCAAAACCCTGAAGACAACAGTAGGATTCCAGTGTTCAGGGAAATGTTTGCTTTGTTCGTGATGGTTCCTGTGGGTCCTCTGCCACCCAGTCCACCCGCACTAATCCCGTATATCAGCATGAGACTGCACTGAAGCAAAGAACACACAGGAAAGACCCTTAACTGTAGTCACGTGAAAGAGGGGTTTGCCCTGTGCATCTGAGCCAGGCTATAAAGGGCATTTGCCAACTTCTACTGCCTCACAGGGAAGGCTATAGGCGTTCACAGCCACATGAGGTTCTGAGCTGGTCACAGCATTTATACTCATCCTTGTGGTCAGGAATCCAGGCCTACCGGGCCTCTCTGTAGCTCTGCCTTTTCTCTGTTGGGCCCATTTCTGTCTGGTTTGTTTGCTCTGCTCCTTTGTCTTGGTTTGCTCAGCTGGGGGAAAGGGCATACTTCAGACACATTCTCCAACAACTCAGCCAAGACCCTCATCTCTACCTTTCTGGTTTTAATCAGAACTGAGGAGGGCTCATTCTTTTTCTTTCTGATGTTATCTTGTCTTAAAAAAAAAAAAGACTCTATTTTTGTAAGCCTCCCTTCTGAGCAATGGAGATTTGAGTTACAGGAGTGTATGTGATGGGAACATCTGGTTCTTTCTTTACCCCCATGGATTTGCCATCTGAAACCCACTCAGTGGGACCCACACACCTTACTAGGATGATTGGCCCTTTGCACTTGTTTCATCAACAGCTAAGTTTGCCAAGACAAACTCCCTAAAGCCTAGTGTTTAAACAGTGGGTCATCTACCAAACAAGTGTTCCAAGGCTTAACTAACCAGGAAACTGTTTTTGTTTTGTTACATTAAAAAAGAACTCTTCAGGACTGTCAGAGAAACCCTGTTTCAAAAAACAAAATCACTTTTTTTCTTGTGTTCCAAAGCATAGAACCTCAGCATAGTATCAAAAATGAACATGCTTGCTTAACAAAAGGAAGCCCATAAAGAAATATTCGGACATATATTTAGGCTAGCAGCTGCTTTCACGGACATTCTATGTAAGCCATTAAATGTCCTTATCCTTCAGGAACCTTATCTGAAAACAAAAATTATGCCTCTCCCAACAAGAGTTCTTGAAAGAATTCAGTAATGTGAAGTATAAGAACATTCTATCATGGTGCCAATTATATGAAAATTGTCTGTAGCCTTATGTCAGGCTACTGCTCTGCACTTCTGAAGCCTTCAATTATGTGTATTTTACCTTTTAATGAAACAAACAAACAAAAACCTAAGCCAGTCATACCACTAGCAAAGTTGTTGCAACAGGGATGTTTCAAACCAGGTGATGTTACCCAGATAGATGCTACAACCAAGTCAGACAAACGTCAGTAGTCAACTGATGGGGGAAGTACTTCTGTGTATGTGTTTGTCTTACTGGATGATAAATAAAGTACTGTTTGGCCAATGAGGCAGCAAGTTAGACGGGACTAGCAGTCAAAGAGTATTCTGGGAAATGTAGTAGAGAAGTGATGGTCCAGGCAGGAAGTGACATAGCAAGGAGACTCATATTTAAGCAAGGACAAACAGGAAGTGTGCCCCTTTTTCCCCTCTGCTCTTCCTCCAGCGGCACAATGTGATCCACCGACAAGGAAGGACACCAATGGAAGGCGTCCAATAAGATAAGTCTTATAAAATATATAGATTTATGATAATTAAGACTGAGCTAACAGATGAGAATCCTAGTCATTGACCAAGCAGCATTTGTACCTAATAGAAGTCTGTATATTATTTTGTCCATCCACGCGGTGGGCAGAAGTCAGGCGGCTGGCGGAGACCGCCCACGTGGCAGTAGGGCTCTGGCAGCTTTGGCAGAAAGATTTATTGTAACAGTCAACAGCCTAGAAATGCAACCAGTTTGTCTGGTAAGAGCACAGCCTCAGATCTGCTTACCACTTTTCATTTTTTGAGACAGGGTCTCATGTCGCCCAGGCAATTGCTATGTAGATGAGGATGACCTTGAATGTGCAATCCTCCTGCCTCCTATTCTATAGTGCTGGGATAATGGGTGTGAGTTCCAACACTGAGTTCTTCAACTTTATGTATGAGTATGTAAAGTTCCAACTTTCCGGAAACCCATTACCAGAAAATGATGAGTTAAGGAGATATTCATCTAATCTGTCAATCTACCTTTCACCCCTGTTGGTCATCCTAAGAACTGCCCACATTCTGGAACCAGAGCTCCCACATCCCCCACCCCACCCCACATTTAATGACACAATACCAACGCCCCACCTTCACTAACCGCCAAAGTCACATGGTTCCATTGTCAGTGTTTTCCCTATGTGCATGCTCCATACCCCCATAAAGACCACCATCATGGCCTGGCCTGTTGCTGTCTCCATCACTGCTCAGAGGCAGCCATTTCGCCTGTTGTCCTGTGGTCCCCCAAACCCCCAATAAATCTGCTGAGTTTGTTGTGAGTGGTGTGATTTTTGTGTTACTCCTTGGCTCCAAATCTCTGAGACACCTTTGCCAAAAAACCCTTCAACCCCTGCCCCCCATCCGTGTGTGTGTGTGTGTGTGTGTGTGTGTGTGTGTGTGTGTGTGTGTGTGTTTATATGTGTATGTGTACATAAGTACTTAGGTGAATATGTGTAAGAGGTTGATGATTGGTGTTTTCAAGTCACTCTCCACCTTATTTTTGTGACAGGGTCTCTCACTGAACAGAGCTCACAGATTGGCTAGACAAGCTGGCTAGCAAGCTCCCAGAATCTGCCTGATTTTACCCCTCCCTCAGCTCTGTGATTATAGATGAATGCCACTATGTCTGGCTTTTCCATGTGCTTGGGATCTGAACTCATGCTTGCATAGCAAGTACTTTGCAGACTGAGCCATCTCCCCTCCTTCTGATCTATCCCAGAGAGAAGGTTCTACATCTGAGTAGCTGGGGCCACTCCAGGCATCATATTTCAGGAATGCCATCCATCGCCTCCCACGGTGATGCCCGGAACTTCGGTTTCTGCTTTGGAAGAATCCCAGCAGGCCAAAAACCTTTGGGAAACCCAAGTCTCTTCATATCCTTAGAAATGGCAACATTCCTCTCATCAGATTTTTCCATTGGCATCCTGATGTAACCCATTAAGTTCATAGCAGCTTGTAGGAATCACACCTGTTTTCCATCAGGCCTTCCCCATCAGCCAGCACAAACATGTGTGATAAGTTGATGCTAAAATACCATGACACACTCCTTGGATTTACTAGCATCTTACAGATGAAGGAGAAAGCTTTGCCTTTTATAGCTCTGAGCCTCGCAGGCCTAAAGCAGCTGCAGAGTTGCTGCCTTCTGTGAATTCATTACACACTGCTTCCCAACTCTACAGGAAGAAGGACCCCTCTATTTAAGGCCATCAGGTCCAGTGTTCCCAACTCTGAATGTAGATCAACACCAACTAGAGAACTTTTTAAAAATCCTTAGACTGGTGAGATGAGTCAGCAAGTGAAAGTGCTGTCACCAAGTCTGGGGAGCTGAGTTTGGTTTCTGGAGCTCACACTGCGGAAGAGGACCAATTCCTACAAGTCGTCCTCTGACTCCATATGCAGTGGCCTGTACACACACACACACACACACACACACACACACACACACACACACACACACACGTACACTTTCTCTGTCTCATACACCCCCCCACACACATACTAAATGTAATTAAAAAACAAAACCAGAAATTTATCAAAAACAAAAAAACCCCTCAGGCTCAGCTGCAGGTTCACTTGGTGTGGTGACAACCGAGTCAGCTACACTTTTCTCCAGCTTCCACAAAAGCCTCTGGGTAGACAGTTGGTGTTGACAAAAATGATGTAGACCTTGGCCCAGGACAGAACAGTGGAAACTATATGGACTTGAACTCAGCAAGCAAGATTTGTTCCCCATCTGGAAAACACAAGTTGTGTCTGGGAAAACTTCTTAAGCTGTTTGGAGCTCAGTTTTGTCTGTCTGATTGATTGATAGATTGATTTGAAAAATTAGGTACTGACTGGGGAGATGATTCAGTCTGTGAAGTGCTTGCTGCTCAAACATAAGTACCTGGATTCCAGACCCTCAGAATCCAGGTAAAGACTGGGCATAGCAGCACACACTTGTAATCCCATCACTGGGGAGACAGAGGCAGGAAGATCCCTGGGACTGGATGTCCAGCTAGCCTAGGTACTGAACTCCAGGCCAATGAGGAGACTCTGTCTCAAAAATTAAAGCTGGGAGTGAAGTGCTAGAGTGATGGCTCAGGGGTTAAGAATGGTTAACCACCCTTGCAGAGGACCCAGAGTTCAAGTCCCAACATCCACAACAGGTGACTCACAACCACATTTAACTCTAGCTCCAGGGGATCTGATGTCCTCTTCTGACTCTGTGGGCACACACTATAGAAAAGAAAGAAAGGAAGGGAGGGAGAGAGAGAGGGAGGGAGGGAGGAAGAAGGGAGAGATGGGGTGATAGGGAGGGTGGGTTTATATCTCACAAAGCCATTGAAATACTCAGTAACAGCAGTGGACTGGGAAGGCTTAAGCACAGCAGGTGGTCAGACATGTATTAAATATTAATGAGTTGTCAAACATCATCTCAGCACTAGGCTTCCATGGCAGAATGGAACAATTCTGCTATCATCTTATGGGATGACAGAGTTTATCCTTAAATCAATTGTCTGCTGCATAAGTGCTCAGTGTTCTAGTTTGGTTTCTAGATTACAATGTTGTTGTAATTTAAGAAAAGCAGTTCTCAAGAGAGAGATGCCATGAGACAGGGTTCAAGCAGAGGATTTTTGTTTGTTTGTTTGTTTGTTTGTTTAAATTAGGGAAAGGGATCATAAAAAGGGGAAAGGGGAGGGGGGAGACTGGTCTCTGGGGATCGGAGCAGTAGGAGGAAAGGGGGGAACAGACATAGAGAGGGACAGAAAGAGAGAGGAGGATGGGAGGTGGGCAGGGCCCTTTTAAAAGGGAATGTAGTAAATGTGCACAGGTGGTGCTCTTAGTGGTTGCAGCTGAGGGTGGATCCTGTCAGAACCCCAAGGACCAGGCCAGTACAGATGCCTAAATACTAACAAATATGATCAAAATTAACCTAAGGAAAGAAGGATTTATTACATATTATAGATTAGAATCCATTACGTAGGGAAGCCGAGGCAGGAATGGAAGCAGAGACTGTGGAGGAATGCTGCTTACTAGTTTGTTCTTCACGGCTTGCTCAGTTTATTTACACCCCCCAGACCCACCTGCCTAAAGGTGGCCACACCCACAGTGGGCTTGACCTTTCCATGTCAATCATTAATCAAGAAAATGCCCCACAAACGTTCCCATGGGCGAATCTGATGGAGGTAGATCCTCAACTGAGGTTCCTTCTTCCCAAGTGATTCTAGTTTGTGTCAAGTTGACAAGCTAACCGTCATACTTACCATTCCTCTAGAAGGTCTAGACAATGTACTGGAACCACAGGAAGAAATGAATGCAGAGACTACAAAGAAAATATGAAATTATCTTTCTTTGTAGGTTCCTTGAATGTTTAGAAAAAGCCAACACATTCAACAATACAGATAATTCTCAGATGTCTTCTACCAAATGAAAGAGATCAAACTCACCTCTCTGATGCCATTTTTGTGACATTTTATAGAAGGAAGTTGTTTAGGGAAAAAGAATAGCTTAGTAGTTGCTCTCGGTCAAGCCTAGAAGTAGAGGAACAGGATGACAATGTAGTGGCAATAATGGAACTGTTCTACATTTTGATCATGACATCAGTTAGACAAAAGTATGCACTTGTCAAAGCCTACAGAACTGCACATCTAATACTATGACTTTTTAAATTTTTATTTTTAAGACTTATTTTTATTTTATGTGTATGAATGTTTTGCCTATATGTATATATATGTACCATGTGTATGCCTGGTACACATGGAAGCCACAAAAGGGTATCAGATATACTGCAACTAGAATTATAAACCATTGTGAACCATCATGTGGGTGTTGGCAACCCGACCCAGGTCCTCTGGAAGAACAACCATCTCTCCAGTACCCCAATATATGAATTTTGCTGATGCTAATTGTGCCTTAAATTTTAAAATCTGCTTAGAGTATCTTTGAATTGAAGAAACAGGGGAGGAGGGAGATATGACTCAGTGGTTAAGAGTGCTTGCTGCTCATGCAGGGAAGCAGGGTTTGCCAGCGCACATGTCAGGGTGCTTACAATTGCCTGCAAGTCCAGCTCCAGTAGATCCAGTGTCCTCTTCTGGCCTCCATGGGCACCTTACTAATGTGTACAAACCCACAAACAGACACACACATACATAAAAATAAATCATGAAATGAATGGCTTTAAAATCATAGTTGATGGGGGAAGTCCTTCTGTGTATATGTCTCTCTTATTGGTTAATGAATAAGACACTGTTGGTGAATAGGGAAACAAGGTAGGCGGGACTAGGAGAGAAGGAGGATTCTGGGAAATGTAGTAAAGGGGGGAGTCGCCATGTGATCCCATGAAGAGAGGATGCATGCCACTGGTGTCCTCAATAAGATAAGTCTTTATAAAATATATAGATTAATGGTTATGGCTGATACTTAAGACAGAGCTAGCAAATAAGAAATCCCAATCATTGGCCAGCAGCACTGTAACTAATATTAATCTCTCTGTGTTATTTGAGGGCCCGAATATGGTGACGGAACTCAGGCATCTGGTGGAAAGAGTTATCATTACCATAGTCTTACTTTTTTCCTGGTGTATGTCTGTATTGTTTTCTTGACTTGGTTTTCCATCCCTGAAATTTGTTCTACATGGTCTTATCTTTTAATGATAATGTCCAATGTGTTTTTTATTTGACTGACCATCTCCTTCACTTCAAGTGTTTTTTTTCAAGCTTCCAATCTCCTTGCTAAAATTTTTCCTCTATTTTGAACTTTTGCCTTCAATTTACAAATAACCAATGGAGACTGTCTTGTCAAGGTCTTATATTTCCTTAACTCATGTATCTGTTGTTTTGTTTGTTTGTTTGTTTTGTTTTACTCTTTTATATGGCCATTAATTCTTTTGAATAGTAAGATTTTAAATTCTTTCTCAGGCATTTCTGCTATTCTGTATTTCCTTACTGGTGAGTTGGCTGGTTGCTGTTGGATCATGGGTGGTAGGTCTTTATTATTATCATTTCTTTGTTGTGTGTTTTATATATCTGTTGAAGTGGGTTTGTTTTGACTTCCTTCTTCAGAGCCCATGGGGTAGTCTGGTTTCCATGACTCAGAGTAATATATGCATGAAGTTAAGCTATGAGTACTGGTGGAATTTGGTTTGAGCATCAAATGAGTTGTTAAAATGATCCCATCTTGGCTATGAGCCAGCTGGACCAAGGAAAGGGAGAAGGGACTCTACACTTAGTACCAAGGTGATCACATGCAGTCATACCTTGGTCACCCTTGGATTCTATGGTTCTGCTGAAGCCAGGACACCAAGCTTTAGACCCAGTGAAGCCTGTATACTATCAGAGAGCCTGTGGTTAGAGGCATAGGCCCAAAGCAACCTCTGGCACCACAGAAATATAGACACCAGGTCCTGTGGGGACATTTAGCACCTCAGCTATCAGAACCTTACACCCATACTGACCTCAGATGCCACTGGAACCAAAATTCCAGTCCCTCAGGGGACCATGGGCACACTGGAGGGGAAGCTCAGGACTGCACAGTCCTCTGAGGCCATTGGGCTAGAGACCTGGTTCCAAGGTGCTTCTGGTATGCCAGAAGCTGGAGGGTTGGTCACCTGGTGCACTTTAATTTGTGTGTCTGATATTTTCATTTATTTGCAAGTTTTGAAAAAAGTAAAGATATATATATATATATTTAAGTAAAGCTATATATATATATATATATATATATATATTTAAAGAAGTAATATGGTATGCTATTTTCTATGTAAATTGGGTTACTCTAAGGTAGGAGGAGCCATTGAAGGAGAGCTAGCCTCCAAGTCAACCACAAAGTTAAAAGAACTGTGTTAAGAAGGTAGACCAGCAGTCTCAAATCCAGTTCCTTGGAGTCCTGGAGATTTAGCTAGAAAAGTAGTGAGTGGAGGAGCCACAGGGATATTTCATACTTTTTTTTAAAATCAAAGGAAAACCACATATTTCACTATAAGTTTGCTCATAGAAGGAAATTCTATTCTCTGGCAGGGAATTTTTAAAAGTTGAAACAGCATATTGGATGAAGATTCTTCAAAAGAAGAGACTCGGTTGAGCATGTACGTCAGTTGGTAGCGGCCCTAACTACCATGCAGGACACCCAGGGTTCCATCCCTAGCTACACATAAACTAGGCATGGTGGGGCATGTCTATAGTCCCAGCATGCAGGATGTAGAAGCAGGAGGACCTGAAGTTCAAGGTCATTCTCTGCTGCCTAGAGGATTTGAGGCCAGCCTGAACTACATGAGACCCTATAGATGGAGAAAAGGAAGGGAGGAAAGAAAAGAGGGACTCACAGGGAAACTTCACACTGGGGTTTTGAAGATGAACAACTTTTTGTGATGACCGTCTTGGTGATGAACAGCAGATTAAAGCATTCTTTGAGGGAGATGGACCAACACTGTTCTTTGGTCTGGTGAGGTTTTATTTGGCTCAGATAGCTTAGGGGGCCCTATTAGCTAATGTTGGTGATGGCTCCTCCCAATTTTACCCTAGGTCTATTCAGACCTGGAAGATAGACCTTTATGTAAACAGAAGATTATGAACAATACAAACCCGAGTTCTTTCTGATCAGACTCCTGCTGAGAGGCTGGGATGTCTTCAAGGAACAGAAATACATTTCCACAGATGAGACTGAGTTTTATCGACACAGGATCACTCACCACCATAGAGCGTTAAGGTTTCCACCATCAACACGGGAGAAGGTGACAGGAGCCCTGGCTGAGGTGGGATGATGTGGGAGATTCTAACAGCAACCTTAGACCCACCTGCTTTGGGGCCAGTTACCACACTCTTCTCGGCTTGCACAGAGCTCAAGAGAGCTTAGCAGGATTAGGAGTAAATATCCAGTTATTTTTAATGGAGCTGAACTCTTTCAAAAATCTATTGTCTCTGCCAGAAACTCTCTCCACTGGGAGGTATCTGATCCAAGAGACAAAGCATGTATGTCTTACCCAGTAGTGGTCCATGAGCTTTGTACCTAAAAAAGAATCATGGCATGGGGGGTGTGTTTATGGATTTTGGAGTGAGATCTACTTGAATTTGAATTCTGATTCTGCTGTTGGGAGTCTTGGTCAAATCATCTGACCTCTTTGAAATTCATTTTTCTTTAAAATGTTGGTAGGGGCTGGACAGATGGCTCAGCAGTTTAGAGCACTTGCTGCTTTTCCAGAGGACCCAGAGTTCAGTTCCCAGCACTCAAGTCAGGGAGCTCACAACCACCTACAATCCCAGCTCCCACATGCATGCACACAGACACACACATAGACACACAGACACATGTGTACAAATAAAAATAAATCTTTTAAAAATGAAATAAAAATAAGTAATAATTTAATTTAAAAAATAAAATAAGGATACTAAATTACCACAAAGTTTAAATACAAGTGGAGAATTCTTGACTTGGAATCATGAAACTGAGTCACAACATAGATGCTAAATTAATACTGGCAGAACATGTCACACATACATATGCACACCCAAAACTTAACAAATAATTAGAATAAATATAAGATGCATGTTCTTTCATTTAATACTTTTGAGGTTGGGCTGTATGTTTTAATTGATGGCAATCAAAGTTTGTTAGCTGCAACTAGAGGAGAGAGTTACAGCATGGCTGTCATTACTATGTCAAGCAAACATAACTAATCCTTCTGGGAGCTGGGAGAAGCTGCTGTAGCTAATTCATGCCTCGAAGAAGATTATTGCTAGACATCCATCTTTCCCAAGTGTCTGGCTGACTTTCAGATTTCCAGTCATAAGTCATGCAATTACAGAAGGAAAAAAAAAGTGAAACCACAAATTTAATTAAATGTATGCAAACCTCGGTGTATTGCCTGTCTTTAATACATACACACCGGAAATCAAGTTCGTGGGGTCAGGCTACATATATCTATGCTTCCCTGACAGTATTTGCATTAACTGGAAAGAATCTTTAGATTCAAAATGTGATGAAAACAAAATTGGCTTTCTCTGGTGATGCTGAAGGAGAAAGTGCTATGTGATTAGACTGACAAATAAATGCACACTGTTGTTAGTTTTTAAAAGTTATATAAGGTGACATTCCTGTTTCTTTTGCTGAGACTCTATATTAAAGGGATGGTGTATCTTACAAGCCATGGCATCTTATAATATATTAAATGTGGTAATCCTAAACCACCCCCATCCTTGGCAGGTGCTACATGTTCTCATGTTGAGGCTATCTGTGACGTTAGCTGACAAGCCTGCTTCAAAATTAGCAGTGGCATGCAAAATAGACAGCCAAGGAGAATTCTTCTCGTAGTGTCTAGAAAAACAGAAATCAAGCCTGCAGTGAAGACAATTTTATAATAATTGTTTGGGGGGAAAATCTAGAAGTCTGATGATATCAAGTGTTACAAAGAATGTAGAATGACAAAATTTCATTGGAAAACAGTTTGATACTTTCATATAGAGTTTAACAGACACATACCCTGGGATCCAGAAACTCCATTCCTTCCCAAGAGTTCTTTAATATAAATAAATACATATACGGATTATATAATAATAAATAATGGGCCTAGAGAGATGCTAGACGGTTAAGAACACTTGCTCTTGCCGACGACCCAGATTCAGTTCCCAGCACCTACATCAGGAGGCTGACAACCACCTGAAACTTCAGTTCCAGATGACTTGATGCCCTCTTACACTTCCATGGGCACCTGCATGCATGTGGTTCACATAAAATATGAAGGCACACATAGAGTAATAATAAGTGAATAAATCAACTTTAAAAATAACATCACAGAATAACATCACAGTGTGTGTGTGTGTGTGTGTGTGTGTGTGTGTGTGTGTGTGTGTGTGCGCGTTAGTGTGTGTGACTTGCATATGGAGGTCAGAGGACAATGCTTGGGAGTCAGTTCTCTGCCTCCCCTGTGTGGGTCTGGAGATCTAAATCAGGTCTGTAGGCCTGGTGGCATGTGCCGGTACCCTCTGAGCCATGTCACCTCAGTCATCCTTTTCACATCACATGTGAACTGAGGATCACATACAAAGAAGGGTAAATTCAGTATTTGCACAAATGTTTTCCTTCAAAACGAGCACTGTATCTTGGGGCCAGCAAGATGGGTCAGTGGATAAAAGGCATTTATTACACAAACTTAGCAGCTGGGCTCGATCACCCATCTGCTGCCCATGCAGATGTGGAATGAGTGAAGGACCTGACTCCATAGAGATGCCCCTGAACTCCATGCGGTGCTGTGGCATCTGTCTGTCTCTCTCTCTCTCTGACCCCCCCTCCACACACATGGATTAAACATATTAACTGTAATGCAATAGGCAACAGAAGTATTTTTATGAATTTTCTCCTTTGTCACACAGATAGTCAAAAGACATAATCAAGGGTTGAGATTTAATAAAAGTAATAATTTGGGGGGGGTTGGAAAGATGGCTCAGTTGGTAAAATGCCTGTTGCATAAGCATGAGGATCCATGTTTAATCCCAGAACTCACTTGAAGGACAATGGCCAAAAAAGTTCAGTGGAGAATTCTGAAGAAATGGAGAATTACCAACTCTGACAAGAAAAGAAAAATCTTTATGCAGCTTGAAAAATGGTTAGACTTTCTTCTATCTTCCTTCTCATCCACTCTAGGGAGAGCCTTCGATGCTCCATTTCATCCCATGAACCTCAGTTTTCTCATCTGCAGATGACTTGGACTGCAGAGAGACAAGCTTCTGGAGCATGGGGTGAAGAGCCAGGGCAGAAGCCATTGCTAGTGTCTGGGAGGTGGCAAGCAGGGCGCACACAGCAAGCACAGAATATGAGCTTCCGACACCCGTGATTCCAGACATCATACCCAGGAGACAGGTGTCTGTCTTCAGGTGCCAAGGCAGGTGGGCCTGCTGTGTGGACACTCATGCTCCTGAGACTGTGTGTGGGTAGCTAAGGCACCCTCAGTATCAGTGCCAGCACACTTTGGAGCTGGAAAGCAGAATAAGGGATGGGAGCCTGGGCCTGGGGTGGGGTAGGTACTGGAGATGATGCCTTAGGGTTTGTCATGTGGAGGCTGGGAGCCTTGAGGATCCCTCTTCCCTGCCTAGGTGGGTATAAGTGAGTGTCTGTGCCTTTAAGAGTCTTTGACATCCCTGAGATTGGTAACAGACCTCCCCAGCGGATGGCTAGCAGTAGCTGTGGAATGCTGTCCTAATATAAAACCCACCCTTGGTGGTTTTCAGTGGACACTCCCACTGGCAGGCTTTGGAGAGAAATCACCTATTATGGAAGAGGCCCTGGTCCTCTGGACTGATTCTGCACCATGTGATTACTGAGAACAGGGCACTTCCCTTCTCAGGTTGAGACTTTCCCCAGCTTGCAGCTGACCGGCAGATCCTGAGGATTCACCCTGGATCTGAGGCGAATGCTGATGGCCGGGAGGGGTGGCACCCCAGAGTCTTGCTCTCAAGTATCCGCTACCTACCCAGTTGGGAGTGCCTTGATTGACAGCCAATCATCTGCCCTTTGCAGTGTTCCAGGTTGTGTCTTTCCCCAGACTGGAGTGTCAGTGCAAGTACTCATTTTGTGTGTTCAGAGGAAGTTGAGTCTGGAGTCTGGACCTCCTGCTCCATGTCTTGCATGGTCACCTTTCCACTGTGACATCCCCCCTTAACCTCAGGGCTCTCTGGCTTGGGTTTCAGTCCAGTGCTCCCATAAGGCAAATCCTCTGAGAAAATGCCACTCAGGGGCCAGAGAGAGCCAGGCTGAACCTGGCTTGCTGTTTAGTAGCTGTGTGGCCTGGGCCAAGTTCTTAAGCCTTTCCTATCCTCTGTTTTCCCCTTCATAAAATGGGAATAATGATGATACACATTTCAAGTTAAGAGCATGAAATGATCTAGATACATACTAATGGCTAAAGAGAGTGGATCTCAGAGTGTGGTCCAGGACTCTCCAAGACACTTTTAGAATGACAGTGACACTGAAACTGTTTGCAGGATATGGAGCTTGAGATGTACTCAGTTGATAGAGTACCCGCCTGGCATGCAAGAAGCACTGGGTTCCATCCCAGCACCTCATGAACTGGGTGTGGTAGAGCAAGTCTATAATCCCAGCACTCAGAAGGTAGAGACTGGAGGGTCAGAGGTTCAAGGTCACCCTTAGCTACAGAGTTAGTTCAATACCAGCCTGGGTACATGAGACACTGTCTCAAAGTAATACCGTAGAATAATAGAGATTTTGAGATAGGGAGCTTATTTTGGATTATCCAAAAGAGTCTCATATAATAACAAGATTCTCATAAAGGAAAAGAGAGACAGATGTAGCCAAGGAGGAAGGGCAAGAAATGATTTTTGAGTGCATGGCCAGAAGAGGGCCTTTCATTTGCCAGATTAGAGTTACCCCTGATGTGGGTGCTGGAAACCCAACACAAGTCCTCTATAAGAGCATTAGAGAATCTTAACTGCTGGGCCATCTCTCCAGCCCCCAAATAAATGATTTGAAAGTGCTCCTGCTGGTGCTGGAGATGGAAGAAGGAGCCACCAGCCCTGAAATTCAGGCAAACTGGAGAAGGTGTGCTACGTGCTGTAAATCGTAGCACGAACAGGCTATGTCATCTAATACAATTAGTGTTTGACCAGTTCCTCTTAAATCCTATTTAGCATTCCTAAAACATGTATGCATATATGTGTGTAATTTACATAAGAAAAATGATATAAGGACAAATGAATGCTATTCATTATAGGCAGCTCTACCATCAGAGCTGCACCCCAACCTTATTTATTTACTGGGATAGTGGGGGTCAAATTCAGGAGCCCATGGATGCTATCAAGTGCTTTACCAATGAGCTGCTCTTTCAGTTCTCAACATTTTGATTTAATTACACCTTGACAGTCTCCTCTGCTGTGCAAGGTAACTTAGCACAATCTTTGGTTATTGGGATGTGAACAACTTTGGGGCCATTATTCTGGCTGCTCCATTCATAAATTATGAAAATGTATCCTGGAGAGCACTTTCTTCAATTGCGTTGCCTGTGCCAAAAGGTTAGTAATATCATTAAAAAGCTAACATCTGCCTGGCAATGTAAATCAGTAAAACAATTTAGCAACTGACAGTACAGAGGGGGTTTTAAGCAATGAAAATAAGATGCTATTTCTGATAGCAAGGAAATGGAATCAACCTAGATGTCTACCAACAGAAGAATGGATTATGAAAATGGAATGCACGCACAGAATGGAATATTGTTCAGCTTAAAGAAAAATTTAATAATTAAATTTACAGAAAAATGGATAGATTTGGACAGAGTAATAGTGGGGTGACCCAAACCTAAGAATACAAAATTACACACCAGTTCTCATATGCAGATCCTATAATAGCCTATAATGTATATCTGTATCTATGTAAAGAGGTCTAGGTGTGAGTGAGTATAATACAAAATCCAGAAAAGAAACCCAAGAGAGTGTGCTATTAGGTGATTAGGAAGGATGGAATGCAGGCAAAAGGACAAGGGGGTCATGAAAGAAGTTACAAGGCCATGCTTTTTCCTAGTTTCGGCTCTGCCTGAGATTTTTCTTTTCCACAGCAGATAGATGGATTCAGCTTTCTGGGTTGAAGTAACAATAACCATAAAATAAATTTAAAAATTATTTTATAGTGGACATTTAAAACCCTGAGTGATGTTAGTGATTTCAGAATGGACAGTAACTGCAGAGAAGTCACTGAGGGGTATAGTGTTTGGATCTGGGCAAATGTTTGCATGACATCCTTCAGCCAGCTGTGTTGTGTTCTTGTTTATGAGTTAGCTAGAAGTAAGTGACTTTTTAAAAAGTCATTCATAGTAACAACCAAGTAGCTTCTATCTCTATAGGTTTGCCTTGGGAACTTGAAGCTGAAAGAGAAAGGACCATGGGCTTAGGAGGACTTGGAGAGACACAGGATGTGTGACAGACTGTGGCTTGAAGGGAGTGTCATTTCCAAATGCAGATTCAGGGTGACAAAAGGGAACCCTAGGGTTCTTGGTGACAGTCTTTAGAGTGAGTTAAATGGCAGCATCTCTGGCTGGGAGGACCCTCCAGGGCATATGGGGCAGGGCCACTGGGAAGCGTGTGAGCCAGCTCTCTGGGGAACAAGCCAGTGGGAAGCAACTCTGTTAAGAATAAAGCCAGGGTCTTGTCTCTCTCTCTCTCTCTCTCTCTCTCTCTCTCTCTCTCTCTCTCTCTCTCCCTCCCTGCCTCTCTCCCACCCTCCCTCCCTCGTTTTTTCCTTTCTTCCTATGCTGGGGATTGAACCTAGACTTTGTGCTTGGTTGGCAAGCATTCTACCACTAAGCTATAACTGTTTGAAGCAGAGTCCCACTAATTTGCCCCACAGGACTTGAACTTGTGATCCTCCTGCCTCTGCCTCTCAAGTAGTTGTGATTCCTGACCTGTACCACTGGGCCTGATTTCTAATAACATCCATGTGTGCCTGAGATCATCTATGGAGCCTAAAGGATGTCAGGTGAGTTTTGGGCTCTGAGCCAGTTGATCAAAGAAGAAGAGTCTCCATCTAGACACCCACCTCCTCCCCAAACTCCAGTTGCTAGGAGCTGCCCTGGGAGAGAGATTACATGCATGGATGGACAACATTTGTAATAAGGCCCCTGAGGAAAGCTGAATATTAAATTGTCATTTTGCTGTGATCATGAAAAAAGTGAATGCTCTGCAACCAAAATCTGCAAAATCCTCCCTCATCAGTAGAATTCTAATGAGGGTTTCCAGGCTTAAAATTCAAATTATTTTCCTAATTTATCTCATCAAGTTACTTATTGATACCCCCTCTTCATCCTAAGACACCAAGAGGCTTGGAAGCTCATTGGTCCCCTGCTAAGGTCCGACTGCTAGGCTGCCAGATGTATTTTTCTTTTGCCTCCTGCGTCAGACCATGTAGGTGTCTGGTCTATGGACCTGTAATGGTGGCCACACCCCTTTGGGTGTGGTTTCAGGTGGACAGAAGCAGAAAGCGAGGAGCTTGAGGTGTATCTAACCTTTGCTTGCTCTTTCTGGTGGGTCAGTGGATCCGGTAGGAGGAGCAGGGAAATGCTCCAGCAGTTCTTTGTATTTTTCTGTGTAATTGTTCCCCAATAAACACCCATTTATCATTTATCTTGGGTGTAGTGATATCATTACATCCTGGCCTTCAAGACCATGAAGGGGAAGGTAGGTTTCCCCAGGGCCCCTGGGCTTGAGAGCCATCTCAAGGTTATCCAAAAGGGAAGTGACTGACTACACCCAGTCCCTGCTCCATCAGGGGTTGAAAGGCCTGATTTGATGTCCTAGGGATTCACCAGTCAGTGAAGTTTTTGCAGCAAGTAACCTTCTTTGTGCTTCTTCAGTGTGCATCTGTGGCTGGGGAAAAGAACACCAATGCCCCTCTCATGCCTAGGAAGGCCAGGGACACCTTTTGGGATGGTCAATCTTGTCAATGTGCCTGAGTTTGGATTCAGTGAAGAGACATTCTCATGGATATGTCCAGGGAGGAATAACGGAAGGGACATGGTCTGCCAGAGCCGGCACCTTCCAGCAGTGGCTCAGATTCAAAGAAATCCAAGGGAAGTGGTTTCACTCACTTGCCACCTCTGCCTCTTGCTACTATGTCTCTCCTACTGTTGTTTTTGCTGTGGCCATCCTTTGCTGCCCTCAGAATACAGCCTTTTCTGCCTTCCAACAACGATAAAACTTCTTAACTGCAACAGGGGCAGGAGATGGCTCAGCGAGTAAAGAAATTTGTTGCCAAGTGTGAGGATCTGAGGTCTATTCCAGAGACCCATATGGTGGAAGGAAAGAATAAGCTCCCAAAAGTTGTCATGGGTGTCAATACACACACACACACACACACACACACACACACACAAATAATAAAAAAAAATTGAAGTAAGAAATTCATCAACCAAAGCTCTAGCTTTGCCCTTCTGCGCTTTTAGTGTTCTGACTCCCAATGAAGACTGTGACATGTGTCCTTCTCTGCTGATCCTGGGTGCCCAGTGAGATGACACTGGGCCACAGCTTTATTTTCAAAAATGTACTTCCTGGAGGCTTTGAGTGCTCCATGTGACTTATATCTTTAAAGACTCATGATCCTCTTTTTCCCAGCATGGCCTGCAGGAGGCGCATCCTCATCTGGATGCATCAGTGCTCCAGGGACATCACAGAGCTGAGGGCTTTGTAACTTCTCACCTGCTAGCCATCAAACGCTCCCTTTAACCTCTAGGGGCTGAAGTCAAAGACTTTTTTCCCTGGACACAAGGAAGCCAGACCATGATGCACTCCATCCTATTATATCCACTCTTGGTTCTGGCAAAAAAAAAAAAAAAAAAAAAAAAAAAAAAAAAAAAAAAAAACACCCAAAAACTTATGATGTTGAAGAAAGGATACTGTTATCCTGATTAAAAAACAAAACAAAACAAAAATCTCCCCACCTCCTGTGTGTGTGTGCTCATGCATCAGTGTGGACATCAGAAGTGAACACCAGTTGTCTTCTTGACTTCTCCATTTAATTATCCCGAATATCTTTGATTTATGCTTCAACAGTTCCACACCTATATAAAATATATTTTGAGCATGTCCACCCTCAACTCTCCCTGCCGCTAACAAGAACAGGAGACAGAAACTGGACTGGGGCCTCCAAAGCCTCGGGGACTAGAGACACCCTTGGGTCTCTAGCCAAGAATGCCAGAAGGGAGCTCTGGTTTCTACTGTCCTAAATGAACATCCTTCCCTGGAGCCTATACATGGAGGTGGGGGCTTGAACTCGAGTCCAGACTTTGGTCCCTTCTAGTGGACAGCCTTAGGACTCCCCAGATTTTTAGGGTGAGAATGGGTTGTATGTGTTTCCCAATTTCAACCCATCTCCTAAGTGATTTTAGTGTTACCTCTTCTCAGGGGACAATGACACAGCAGTCCATTATGGGAAAACTGCTTCCTTCTGGTCAAGAGGATGAAATCTCTGGCCTGAGTGGAGACCTAACGTTCCAACTGGGCTGGCCAATCACCTGGCCAACGGACTGCCCCTTAGGCAGACAGGCTCACCTGAAGCTATTTTAAAGAGATAGGCAGAATAATTGTCCTTTAATGAGACACCCTAGAGCAATGACCTTAGAAGGGCCACAGCCATATATAGCTTGGTAAGTCTGTTCAATTTTCTGAATTAGTCAGAAAAGCATCAATTCCTTTTCCTTCTTAAAACAAAGTTATGTTCTAAGTATGTTTTCCCTCACACTCTGGGCTTCTTAATTCTTTAAAGTCCCCACCCCCCCTCCACCATGTGGACTGCCACCATGTGACTGACCTCCAAGCAGGCTTAATTCAAATGGCATGGCTGTTTTTCCTTCTTCTCCCCTCCACACTCCTCCTCAAGGCAGCTGTTGAACTATATAGCTTGTCTACTCTGGGATTTTTCTTTTAGATTCTAATTGTCTTCCAGCTTCAGTTTTGAGTCTTTTCTTAAATTCTTTTATTAATGGGATTAAGAACCCCAAAAGGATACACAGTTTTCCTGGTATCTATCATCTGGTGTTCTCCTAGACTTCTAGTAAATACCACTCCCTCCAAACACATTCCTCAGTTTTACCCTCCCTCCTTCCCCCTCTCTCTTTCTTTCCCTCCTCCCTCCGTCTGCTAACCCAGTCTCCATGGATTGCTCACTGTTCTTGTTTGATTGATCTTGTGTGGGTCTTGTGCAGGTAGCCATAGCTGCAGTGAGTTCATGAGTTCAACAGCCATCATGTGGAGAAGTCGACATTTCACAGCGCTTGTCCCAACCCCGCTTTCTGCCCTCTCTTCCACGATGTTCACTGAACCATCAGGGCCAACTTTATCTTTTGAGACAGAGTCTCTCACTGAACCTGGAGCTCACCAGCTTTTCTAAGCTGGTGAACCAGCAAGAGTCACAGATCCTTCTGTCTCCATCTCCACCTGTGAGGGATTTTCTTAAAAAGTAGCAGGAAGACTACTTTTAATGTGGCTCTTTTGCGGCGGGAAGATCCACCTTTCATCTGGGCCACGCTTCCTGTTGGCAGCCTATATGAAGGACATGAAGAAGGAAGCATCTCTCTTTGCTTGTGTCTCTCTCTGTTTGCTCTCGCTGGCAAGTTCATTCCTTCACTGGCATTAGATAGAGCCTACTTCTTTGGGGCTTCCAACATATACGAAGACCAGCTGAGACATCTAGCCTCGTGAACTGAGCATTCACTACATTCTTAGACTTTCCAATGGTAGCCATTTCGGGTACACTAGCTGGACCACAGCCTGTAAGTCATTCTAATAGATCACACACACGTGCCCATGCGTGTGCAGACACATGCATGCTCTCTCTCTCTCTCTCTCTCTCTCTCTCTCTCTCTCTCTCTCTCTCTCTCTCTCTCTCTCTCTCTCTCTCTCCTGTTCCTCTAGAGAACCCTGCCTCATACAGCAGCAAAGCAAGACCGAAGGACAATTCAACTGCCCAAAGCCTTTCCTCTCCTTTCACAGCTGTACACCTTTCCAAGAATTTCACTGCAAGTCCCACTTACAGGGAAAAGGCATACACTAGACCCCTAGACCCATGGGTGACCCTAACAGACCCGACTTTCAGTGTACCGGATTGTAATTCCATCCAAGGCATCTCCAGAGTTACCTCCCTTATCTCATTTATCAAAGGAGATTAATGTGGCAGTGGGGTTTCTAGGTAGTCTTTTGAGCTGTAACTTGAAAGCCTCCCAAATGATGTATCCTGCTAATGCTAAGACATTTAATTGCTTATTCTACCTTGAGGAGCCTATAACCACACTGGGAATATCTTGCTTTCCCCTACTCTGCCTTGGGAAGCACACACTGCCTTTTAGGTTTGTCTTACATATTTTCTGAGCATCTCTCTTTTATCTCTCATGTTTCAGCCTATATTAAAAATATCTTAATAAACTTTCCAACTTCTCTTCATCATAAACCAATTAATCTTGAAATTCTTTTGAGTATTGAGGCTACCTGAGTCCAGGTCCCTACAAGTCTGGGGGAACTTCTCAGGCTGTTGAAGATGGCAGTGTTGATGTCAGTGTCCCCTCACCACTGACATGGTTGTCTCCATTCTGAAACAGGCTGTTTATCACCTGCATGGAATCAGTGAAGTATTTCAACCTTCTCTTGCTTCACTTTCTCCGTCTGTATAAAGGGATTAGTGCCTTCTTTGCAGGGATAAATATGCTAGTATTTTAAGATGTTCCCAAGATTGCAGCTGGCATATTATATACCCACCGTGAATGTTACCTGTAAGATAGAAATATTTCTAAAATACCTACAGAGGACTAGTGAGACTGTCCAGTGGGTAAAAGGCACTTGCCACCAATCTTGATGACCTGAGTTTAATCCCCAGGACCCACATTGTTGGAAAGAGAGAAACAATTCCTGCACATTGCCTCTGACCTCCACACACATGCCATGGCAAGCAGCACATACTAAATAAACAAAATGCAAAACCCAGAACAACCTAGTAGACGGAGCCTGGAATGAATTCTTCAAAGACCTGCTAGCTGTCAAACATCAATGTCGCTCACCTTCCAGCCCCAAGGGGGATTATGAAAAGGGCCTGGTTGCATACAAAAAGAAAAGTTCTGGGGGCCAAGACTTGTGCTCAAGATTGCCTGGTCAGAACTTGCACCATATCTCATGAACACCAGCTCTGTCCTTTGTGTGTAGGTAGAGAGCTAGACTCTCAAAGACTCCCCACCCTCCAGTCCCTGAGATGCTGGCCCCATCCCCACACCAATACAACTTTTCTAATTCAAACAATGGTGGAAACCATCCAGCCCTGGGAGCAGGAGCCTAGCATGTCTTTTCCCTCCCCCACCTTCAGTCTAAGGGTCCTCAGGTCCTTGCTGATGCCTCCAGACAAAATAGCTAGGGATTTCCATCCCCAGTGAGGAAGAACAGAAAAAACACACCATACACACCACGTACCCTGAATACCAGACATTCTTCAGATGTTTTGCTTTGTAGGTGATGGCTACAGATAGTTGTAGCTTATTCAGGCTTACTACATGGCAGGAAAGAGGAAAACCTGTGCCCCAATTACTCATCCCCAAGTCCAGGAGAGGCTAGGGACCCTTGCTGTCTGTTCCTTCTGCTGTCTGCACTGAGCTGTTAATACTTTTCATACTCACCAAGTAAGCCCCATTCTGGAACGTAGGCATTACCAACATGTCATTCTAGAAGTGCTTGGAGTGCTAGAGAGACAGTTAAGAGCAGGTACTGCTCTTAAAAGAGGACCCCAGTTTGTGCATATAAAGTTCAGGAGTCAGGGCCAAGGGTTGATGTCTTCTTTAGTTGCTCCCTACCTTTTTGTTTGTTTTGAGACATAGTTTCTCACAACCCTTGCTGTCTTAGAACTCACTCTGTAGACAAGGCTGGCCTCGAATTCAGAGAGATCCACCTGCCTCTGTCTCCCAACTCTCACTGAAAGTGGAACTCACTGATTGGCTAGATTTGATTGCTAAGCGATGGGGGATCCTCCAGCCCCATCCACCCTCTACCTCCCACCCCCAGTGCTGATCAACAAGGTAACTAAAAGTATGGAGTTTTGATTGCTTTTACTCTGTCATCTTTGGGGTGGAATCCATCCCGAGGCTGCTTAAATATATGGCTAAAAGTGGCTTCTTCATTCATCACTACTATGGGAGAGAGAGAGAGAGAGAAAAAAAAGAGAGAGAGAGAGAGAGTCCAACACTTCCAGCAGACATTTCTTCTCCCCTCAGAAGAATCAGGGTGTATGCACAGTTCAGACCCAACCACTAGTAAGAGGAATGGTATCTTCCTTGACCCAGTCAGAGCACCCTTGGCTTCCAGTCAACTCTCCATGGTCACTGTTGTACTTAGAAAGGAAGTGCGGGAGTTATACAGGATGCTAATCATGCATTCCCAATGGTCTTGAAAGCTAATGGCTTGCTCAACGCCATGTCTCTCTAAAATCCAAAGCTCTTGTATGTTCTTTTTGCTTCCTTCTTTTGTCTCCAGACAGGAAATAAAGAAAGCCTGAGGTGTTGAACTGCAAGTGCCTATGGTCAGGGGCCTGCAGGGTTTACTAAAGAAACCCTTCTCTCTGCTGCTCCCTACACCCCGCCCCCATCTCTTCTAGATGACCCTCTGTGGGTTCAGATCATGAGTACTATCTTATCGAGGCCAGGATACACCTTCTGAAGTCTTTTCTATATTTCAGTAACAACTTCCTTTGGGTTGGCTAGGTTTTTTTTGTTTTTGTTTTTGTTTTTGTTTTGTTTTGTTTTTTTTATGTCAACTTGACACAAGCTAGGTGTTATGATAGAAGCTTCATCCCAGCCGCTGGCATCCATATACCCAAAGAATTTGGAATGTTATACTAGAAGTTCCACCTAAGCCCCCTCCCCTATCTCTTTCCAAATCCTACTGCATCTCAGAAAGCCCGCCAAATGATGACCCCTCCCCGAGAGATACTCAGGACCACTCCCACAGGGTATTTAAACTTCCCCCACCCTAGAAAACACACATGTGGTTTTCCAGTCTTTCTTTCCCATCTCCTCTTTGGGGGGGCTGGAAGGCCATCCAGGAGCATTGTATCCATTAAATATGGGCTTTTTCTAATTCGGTTTCATTTGATCTGATTTGGATTGCTGCATCAGTGGAGAGGCTTATCGGGTGCAGAAACTTTTCACTAGGGTCATTGGGAAGAAAGAATATTAATTGAGAAAATACCTCCAAAGGATTGGCCTGTAGGGAAGTCTGTAGGGCATTTTCTTGATGGATGAATGATGTGGGAGGGCCTAGCTCACTGCAGCCAGTGCCACCTTGGGCTAGTAATCCTAGGTGCTATAAGAAAAGCAGGCAGAGCAAGCCATGGGGAGCAAGCCAGTAGCAGTGCTCCTCCATCACTTCTGCTTCAGCTCCTGCCTCAGGCTCCTGCCTTGAGTCTCTGACGTCACTTCCTTTGATGAAGAACTGTGATGTGGAATTGGAAGTGAGAAAACCCCTTGTTCCCTAACTGCTTTTGGTCTGGTGTTACAGCACAGCACTAGGAACACTAACAGATCCCTTGTCAGTGGAGAGTGTGACTAGGAGGTGCCAGGAATATTAAGGATCAAACTGTGTTTCCTTGAAACTGTGTTAGGAAGGGACCCCTTGGAAAGCACTCCTTAGACAAGCTATTTTGGGCAGTCATGTTACTCCATGCTAGGGTGGAGTCACATGAGGGATAAGACGAGGAAGGAAGGAGACAGCTGTGGTAGGTGGTAGCTGTTTAGGAACAATCTTTTTGTTGTGTGTTCAAGTTCAAATTAGAGGGCCCACAAACAGCTCATAAACACTGGTCACAAACTAACCTTCACCTAGGCTATCTATCTTGTCTAAATTTCATAGTTTTGGAAGCTGGTGACATGTGACAAGATGTGAACTTTGCCTGTGACATAGAGGGGGTTGTTTCAGAGATATAAATATAGGCAGAAAATAATTCTAGTGCAATTTTAGAGTAGAACTCCAATAAATCCAAGGTGTGGTTCCAAGAGCATTTGTCCCTAGACCATATAATTAAAACAGAAATTCCCTATGGACAAAAACACTGACATGAGAGCACCATGACCCTTTTGGAGATACTGAATACATGTGTCTTGAAGCCCTCAAGAAGTTTTACAGACACACAAAGCTATTCACCTATACTTTGCTTCTTAAGTTTCTCCTAGAAACTTTTGTCCTACAAGAGAAACAGGGACACTCTACTAGTGTCCCATGAAACCACACTGCCCCCTGTGGCCCAAACCATCTGGGATGAGGACAGTACTCTTCCTCTGTGTTTGGAGCTGGAAACTGTGTGGCCAGCATGGATTACATCAGCAAATATGGCTCCCTTCCAGGACACGGTCCATGTGGCAGGGCTGTCATGTTCCTGATATATCAGACCTGCAGGTCTGAAGACTGTGGCCTTGAGGCAGAGTGGCAGTGGTGTGAGGCTCACTGTGTTTCTCTTCTTCCCTTTGGGACTGAAGCTCTGAATTCCAAGTTGTAGCACTGGCAGGTGATCTCTGTTTCCAAACATCACAGTTTTAGCCTTTCATGGTCTTTTCTCCCCCATCTCCTCCCCACCCTGCAGCCCAAAACATCCTCCACTGCTGCTATCAGCCAAATGCTTCCCTCTTCCTTTGAAGGTCAGCTCTAGCTCATGCCCTGCTCAGCCTGAGCTCCTGCCCCTCCCCAAAGCTCTGCCTTAATTTAGCCTTGGTCCACAGTGGAAGAGGGACTGACTTCTCAGACCTGTCTAAGGTCTTAGGAAAGAAGGAATGTTTTCTACAGAGCCCTAGGAGCTGAGAAGTCACCAGTCATGGCTTTTCCCTTCCTGTTTCTCTGTCAATCCCAATAATGTTAGAGCACTGGGAATGCAGGCCTTTTTATATCCGGGGTCCCTCAAGCTCTGAATGCCTGTGGAATACAGTCAGCCTTCTGATGAAACCGGAAGCATTCCTGCAGCACTGAGTTCCAAGCCAAAGAGAATCAAACTTTTTTTCCCCCAAACTGTAGAGTTCCTGAAGCTAGAATTGACAGTGAACTCTGAATACAGCCCCAAGGGCTTGGGCCTTGCCTTGACCTTCTCAGCTACTGTCCCTGGACAGGCCATCTTGTCCTCTGCTCCAGTCTATACCTGGGCACAAGGTCAGGAGCTTTCTTACTCTGGGGGACTCAGGGTAAGCAATTCTGTTGTGTTCAGGATGAAGGATGTTTAAATGAAAATCCCCAGGTGAATGTCTCTCGTCATATAGTTACCACGGCACACTGGTATTCCAGAGGAATATAGTTCCTAGCACCCATGCAAGGCAGCATACAAGTTCCAACTACCTGCAATTACAGTTCTTGGGAACCCAATGCCCTATGGCCCCGTGTTGCATCTAAACTCACAAAGATGTGTGCATATACACACAAATATAAAACTTTTTTGTTTGTTTGTTTGAGACATGTTTCTCTGTGTAACAGTCTTGGCTATCCTGGAACTCTCTCTGTAGACCAGGATGACCTCAAACTCAGAGATCCACCTGCCTTGGCCTCTCGAGTGCTGGGATTAATGGTGTGCCCACAATCACTGCCCAGAAAAGTCTGGTATAAAAACCTACTACCAAAGAGGCTTCCATATTTATACATTCAAAGGAATTTAAATGGAGACACCATATAATGGGCAAGATAATACCCAAATTAGATATCACATGCTACCAAACAAAATACCTAGTACCAGGAGTAGGTTACGTCTTTTTGTATTGTTGGTCGCACACCCTAAATACTGTAGGCTATGCTGTGGTTACTCTTCACAACTTGACAGTGAGACCCTACTGCTGACGACACCATATATTTATGGTATAGAACATGGAGGATTCTAGCTGGCACTCATTTGGAAGCCTCACCCCTACTGGCTAATATTCATAGAGCTAGAATTGCTATACACACTACTAGAGAAAGGCAATCATCAATCTCAACCAGTTATGAACCCTATGAGCTATAATCATGAACTGCCTGCAAGATAGCCCACTGGTACAATAGTGGTAAGAGTTTTATGGGAATAACCAGCCACTTTTTGATTGGATTTAAGGGCCACTCCATGAGATGGAACTCATACCTGATACTATTGATGAGGCCAAAACCTAAAACTAGATAGATCATGGGCCCATGGGAAAACCTACTACTATTATTCTACAAAATGAAGATAGCAATAAAACAACTCCTAATGACATATTACTATACCTACGTCAGTGTATCACTTAACTCTCACCGGAGCATCTTTTTGCAGTAGATGGTAATAAACACATAGACCCATAACTGGACAATGTGCAGAAAGGGAGATGCCTTGGAGTGCTCAGCCCTGAATGAGATGCCTTTCACATCCTTCCTCTCAAGGCTCAGGGATCCATGAAGAAGAGGGGTGGGACAATTGCAAGAAGTAGAAGCGGTGGATGATGTTCCAGACAAAACAAGGGCAGATGCACAGATGGACTCACACAGGCTGTACCAACACACGCAAGACCAGCACAAGCTCAAGCCAGGCAAAATGCCAGCATGATGAAGGAGGAGTAAGCACAAATCCCAACCCTAGCCAAGAAGTTATTCACAGTGATTGGGGCTGGAAGGAAATCAGTTTTCTTCAGTGGAAGGACAATGAATATATTACCCACACTCCAGGGCAGGCTGCCCCATGCTCAGGAGCAGTTGTTCAACATAAATCAGATTCTACAGTTTTTAGTGTCTTTTCTTTTAAAGAGAGAAAAAGAACATGAAGCTGGGTGTCGAGGCATGGGAGAGGGTCTGAGAGGAGCTGGGGTATGGGAAATGATGTGATAAAAATATATTGTAGAACGACTGGGGAGAGGCTTGTGGTTAAGAGCACCGGTTGCTCTTCCAGAAGGCTGCGGTTTGGTTCCCAACACCAAAATAGTGGCTCACAACCATCTGTAACTTCAGTTCCTTGGGATCCAATGACATCTTCTGACCTCTGCAGGTACTAGGCATGCATGAGGCAAACACACACAGTCACGGGCAAAACACATATATAGAAATAAATAAATAAATCTTTAAAAATATATACTATAGATTATCAAAGAATTAAAAATTTAAAACATCTGTAAACAAGCAAATAAACCACAAGTTTTAAAAAACCAACATAGAACCTTGTCCTTTGTTAGTTGGGTGACTTCAACAGAGTAGCTAGGAGATCCCACCTCTATTAGCTATGTAAATTTGGGATAGTTACCAAACTTCTCTGTGCTTTGGCCTGGCCATCTACTAAACGGGGATAAGGCTACCTGCACATCTCGCTATGAGGAATAAATGGGGTAATAGAGTGTTGACTGCCTAACATCTGCTTCCCTGTTCTCGCTGGTGGTAGTTCCCTCTCTAGATTGCATCCCCACCTTGGAATGCTCTGGGACCCCAATATGATGTGTGTTCTTGTACCTCCCCAAGCCCTGAAATTGCTGAATTGTTCCTTATTCCTCTAAGCCACTGTCTTATTAAACCCAGGCCACTGTACTTACAACCCTACCGCTTGAGGCATCACCCCTTCACTCCTGTGAAACTCCAATGCTTAGTAATCAGGTAAATGCCATCCTCTTGGAAGCCTTCAGAACTGTTTACCCACAGTTCTGAGTCAAGTGTTTCTTTCACATTTCCTATATTGCGGCCTCCTCTGGGAGGCCTTCGGATCAGTTCCCTATTGTTCCAATTTCTGTGGGTCAATTGTTTGTATTCTGTAAATTGTGACCATCTCTGGGACTGTGAGTTGGGCTCCAATGTCCTGAGCACAGCTGGTGCTGGGGCTTACGCATAAGGTCATAAGGTCCTCGTTGGCTTTTTCACCTGAGTTGATCTTGTGCCCTAGAGGATGAGTTCTGATAGTTACCAGCCAACCTCACCCAGCTTCCTCCTGCCTTCCTGAGTCTTGGGCTGTCCCTTTGAAGAATGGCCATACACCTTTCCTAGACTGCTGAGCCCTCAGGTATATATGTCTGGAAGCACAGTGATGGTACTCAGGAAACTCTCACCCCATTTCCTGGTCTGCCCCTCAGGCGTCTCTCTTTTGTTTGGGTGGTGCTCAGCCCCAATCCCACTGTCATTGTTCTTATTAAGTCAGAGATATGACACCTTTATTAACAATTGGCATAGAGAGTGTGAGTTAAAAAGAGTCCCCTTACTAGTTGGTGGTCATCATCCCAATTTCACTTTTGGTTGCTATGGTGATTCTTTGACAACCCCATCTTGCAGATTATGAATGCTTCATATTTTTCTAAATCTGGCTGCCCTGACAACAAGGACTCCTGGCCAAGGATCCACCCTCTCAAACAGGAAGGAAGGCTGGAGGTGACATTTTTGGCCCCAGCTGTCACAAATGAACCTAATCTTCCTGTGGTGGGTCTCTAGGTCAAGTGTCTCATCTGCTCCTTCCGGGATTTAGGTGTTCAGTCTTCCAGTGATATACCCAGTCAGAAGGCTAAGCTACCTGTTCAGGAAGCCTGCTTGTTTCAAAGTGAAGACGCCTTCCTATTCAGTCCATCTTCTGGTGTCAGAAAAGTTGAACAGAACTGGGTGGCACCCTGTGGCTTTCTGGTTGACTACTGGTCCAATCCACCCCCACACACCCTTAGTCACTATGGAGATGGTTAGCTCAGAGCAGAATTTCTTCCCCATGACGAAGGTACTCTCTTCTCTTTTTTTCCATTTCCCTCCCATTGCCATGAAACCTTCACACAAGTTCATTCCTTTAAAAGTTTATTTCTGATGAATAAAAAAAATAATTTATGTGATTAGATAAATTAATTTATGTGATTAGACATTATGACAAGGGCAGAGCTTCCATTTCTTGTCTTCTGGTGGACATGCTGTTGTTTCCTGATAGGCAGGGAGCTGGCTTCCAGGGATACCAGATAAAACCTAGCTTGCTTCACAGTAAAGCATCAGCTTTCCATGGTATTTACAGACTAACAGAAGGTTTGTCTTCATGCTCAGGGCAATGGAGCACTGGTGTCGGGGATTTGCAGATGATGCCTTTCCAAGCAGAGGTTGCTGGCCCTACGGGAGGGACTCGGTGGAGAGGTGAGACCTGAGCCACCAAGACCTTAGGCTTTCAGGACTCTAGAAACTATTGCCTCTCAGCCCAAAAGCGAACTTTTCCTCTCAATTTCTTGCATTTGCTAAATCTCTTATAAGTATGTCCTCTTGGGTCACAGAGTGCTCATTTCCTCTAGGAGTCTGAGCAGAGCACACAATCTGTACTGGGATTTTAAGCCTTAAATCCAGAAGCGCTGCTGTAGCCCAGAACTGCAGAGTTCAGGGTGATTTTGGGGACCACTTGCTAAGAGAGGAAAGAAGGGGAGCAGAGAACATGGCTTACTGCCTCCACCCTGGTTCCTTCATGAGGTTTTGGTTCTGGAGTCACTTAGGAGGGGGGAATAAATACATTCCTTTAGGTGGTGGTATATTTTGTTATACTTTGCCTTGCACTTACTAGGCATTCTAACACGAAGCTACATCCACTAGCCCTTGATTTTCTGAGACAGGATCCTGCTACCCAGCCTAGGCTGGCCTTAAACTTGTGGTCCTCCTGCCTCCATCTCCCAAGTCCTAGGATCGTAAGTGTATGCCACCACACCTGGCTATACTGTTTTCAACAAATCAAGGGATGGTTTCAGTTGCCCACACTCTCACCAGTTGGTAGAGTACACAGAAGACAAGCAGATGAGTCTAACGAGGAGTTTAGGGGGTTTTCTGGATTAGCAGTATACGCCAGCAGATCTGCCAGTGGCTTAGCCCTGAAAGCCTGTGCACAGATGGAAGCCTGAGCAGCTGCCTCTGAAAACCACAATGACAACTGGCAGACTGGCTAGGTCTTAAGATCTGTTTATGATGACTTTCAAGGTCATCCCCAACTGGCCAGTGGAAGAGCTATCTAGGGCTTTCTGACCAAACATGGCTTTTGCATCCTGATCCAAAGTCTTCTGAAAACCAGAAGCAAGCTAGATGCAATTCCCCAGCCACCAGGCACATCCCTCTTTTGAGCATCAAAAAATGGAAATTCTGGACAGAAAGATCAGTCTAAGGATTCAACACCCAATATCATCTTCCCTCCCAGTATAAAAGTAGGAGAGAACTCATTTGCATACCTAGCCCCGCCCCACTTGAAGAGGAATACATTTCATGCTTTAGGCCTTGGGTCACTTTGCCTTTAAACTATTCCAAAATGCAATTCACTGCATCTGCATTCTTTCTCCCTTAGAGCCAGATGTCCCCTCAGTGCCTTGGGGATACCAGCTTCATTTATTAAGTAACGCCAATAATCTAGCATTTTGTCCATTTTATGAAATGAGGAGAGACCCAGACAGCCACGAGGGCATTCACATATGTGGATACAGCATGGGCAAGCAAGGGACAAGTGAGGCATAGGACCATGGCAGGTGATGCCTGGGAACCACTCCCTGCATAGTTCCTAGCAGCACACTGCTCCAGACAGGAGGGCAGAGCCCCCTGTTCTGAAACTCTCCTCACGGCTGGATAGGACAGCCCTTCGTTTCTCATTTGTTAAGAGATTTTTCTCTGCTATTCACTTCTGTGAAGGCTTTTAACAATTCTGGGGCAAGGACAGAGAACTCACAGTCTGTCCCTGCCCTGTCCCTGGAACGTCCAATGTGACCGGTGGAAGGAAGGGTGAGGATCAGCTGTCTGGAGTGTACCCTAAGGATAGAGAGTGAGCTGGCTGCAGGAGGGCCTCCTGTCCTACTACGCTGAGGTCACTGTCACATCTTGACCATGAACTTTTGGGTCTGACTTAATAGTTTTGGAAAGCACCCAGCAGAGGCATGAAGAAAAACAAACACTCCAAGACAGTGAGCAAGACCATCTGTTTTCCTACGAGCACCCAGGGCTCCCGAGCACCCTTCCTCTGTTGGATTTGATGCCTGCACACCCGAATTCCCTCCAGATGCAGCCTCCATTTGCTTTCCATTCACTCCACACTTTGTATATCCTTCTACCTGTCTGAAAAGAATTTCCATGTGAGGCACTTATAGGTCTCTGTACATCTGGAAAGCTGTCAGAATTCAATTATATTTTAAAACTGCGGCACAGAAGACTCACAGGCAAGGTTGAAGGTCAACTCTTCTTTTCTTTTGGACTAGAGTACCAGTATTTCCTCTTTGGTAGAAATCTGGTACTGGTACCACAATGTGGTACTGGCATCATATCATTAAGGGAGGGGAAAGCCTGCCTTCAGCAGCCACGAGTCTTGAAAACCATATGCTTCTATTCCCATTTTCTTCCTCGCTTGGAGACAGGGTCTCTTGTAGCCAAGGCTTGCCTCTAACTTAATACACAGTTAAGGATAATTGCGAACTTCTGATTTTCCTGCCTTCATCTCCCCCGTGCCGGGACTACTGACATGCAGCGCCATACTAAGCTTATGTAATGCTAGTAATGGAACCCAGTGCTTTGTGCAAGCCAGCCAGGCAAGCACTACCGGCTGAGCTACAGCCCCTGCATGCCCCTACTAACTCATAATTTCCCTTCATGAAGTCACTGAAATCTGCTGGTGCTTGGTATTAGGCCCTTGGCCATAGGCTAGTCATCCTTTATCCATCTTAGATAGAGGCTCAGATCAAATGTAAACTCAGGGATCTAGAATGTTCTTTCCAGAAGAGGGCCCTGGAAAGGGAAGGCAAGAGGGGAAGAAATCTGAAGCGTGGAAGCACCCAAATGATGTACTGTGAAAACACCCACGTGACAATGAGCAGTCCTCTCACACAGGTCCATGTTGACTAGAGGGTACATTCGATTTGGGGATTATTAAGATACAGGGTGGGAAATACCCTCCTGGGATAGAAGACTGGTGAAAGTTCTAAACAGCTTTCCATCTTAAACTTGGACCCTCCTAAGAGCACAGAAGTTGATAATGGGGCTTGAAGATGGGGGGGGGGGCCCTCATGCCCGCCTAAGTTCCACCTGACTCTCCTTCCAGGGCACTGAGACCCATCAGGGGCACAGTTTGTGTGTGTTCATTTGCGTGAACTGAAACAGCCTTGCAGAGTAAGGAGCCCAGGATTTTATTCTGGCCCCTGCCCACCTAACCCTGACCACTTTCCACAACTCTGCCCTTTGGATTGCGGAGAGAAAAAAAAATAAAATAACTTCATTTTTCTGGGCCACAAGAATACAAGATGGGTGTAGATTGTACAAGGAGCTTACACACTGAGGCAAGAAAAGCGTGCAAACGGGACTGGGGTCCTTCACCCCTGTGGGCGAATCAGTGCTCCAAACTGACAAGGACCTCTGTGACTGCAGGCCCCAGAGTCCACCTGGGAGTGTTTTCTGGCTTTACTAACAGCGTCCAACTCCAGCTTCCGTCCTCTCTAGAGAGAGAATATCCGTGTCCACGATACTGATGATTCCTGTGAGCCGTTGTTGTTGTTTTTATTTTTTGCCTAGTGTGATGTCACAGAAGCCTTGGAGCAGTCTTGGAGGACCAAGACTAAGGTGTGTCTGAGAACGACATAATACTGACTTCTCTCTTTTTGGTAACAGTCCATGAAATGTGCGCCCCTCTCTCCTGAGACGAGGCACGAGGGAACTGGAGGAGCTGTGGGTAGGACACTGTACCGTGTGAGATCATGATCATGCAGCCAATGGTAACAGGACTGAGAGGTGACAAAGACTCCAGGTGGAGGGCCAGCAGTTTCCAGGAAGTGCCTGGCTCTTGGGAACACTGCTCTGTCCAGTTCTTGGGGGGGGGGCACCACCTCCTGGGGCTCACCATCGTGGGCGGGTATTAGCCCTCATCTTCCCTCAGCTCGGTGGGTAGGAATTTATACTGCTGCTGGCGGATCTGGGCCAGCTTCTTCCTGGCTTCCTCCAGCTCTCGTTCTTTCTTTAGCATTTCTTCCTGGGCTGCAATGATCTGGAAGGAAACAACAGGAGGATGGATCTGAAGCTTTGGTGGAGGCCTCTATCTTTCACAGACCCTCCAATGATGGATGCAAAGGAATATTCTTTGGAAAAAAGCCATTTATTTATTTGTGTGTGTTGAGGGTATGTGTGTGTGCCAAAGCACACATGTAGAGGTCAGAGGACAATGTGCAGAAGTCATTTCTCTATGTCCATCATGTGAGTCCTGGGGATTGAACTCAGGTCTCCAGACCTGGCAGCAAGTGTCTTTACCATACAAGCATCTCTACTTGCTGAGCCACAATACTGGCCAGGAACAGCATTCTTAGCTCTGAGAACCAGTCTACACCACAACTTGGTTTTGAGATCAATGACCCAGCTGATCAGAGAAAACAAGCTGACTTCTGGGTAGGGACTGAGCAGCAAATATCTCCTGCATCCACACCAGGCCTGGTGTCTGTCCTTGACTTAGATTGTCCCATGGCGTTTGTGTGAAAGTCCTGTGTGTACAATGAGGGTCTGAGGCTCAGAGGGGTGGGCCACTGCAGTGACTCAGGTGGTAGAGAAGGATGAGCTTAGGTGTGCAGGGAGCTAGTTTTTTAACATGGGATTTGGGGAGCAAACTCAGGTCTTCATGCATACAAGGCAAACACTTTACCCACTGAGCCATCTCCTTAGCTCCCTTGTGTATATTTTAGATAATTCCCAGGTGATTTATAAGACTGAATGTAGTATGAACACCATGCACGTAGTTGCTAAACTGTATTGTTTAAAGAATGCCTAGAAAAACAGCCTGTCTGTGTTCTGCATAACTGCATTTTTCCTGAATATTTTCAAGCCACTGCTGGTTGAATCCAAGGATGGGAAAGTTGTGGACAGACACAGAGGACAGAATGCATGCAGTACATGCCTCCAAGGTCAAAATCTGAGGAGTACTAGTTAGCTAGGACAGTGGGGCTAGGGTAAGTTTGTGTTCAAGAAAGCTAAATAAGTTCCCTTTAGTGGACCCTTCCAGAATGTTCACTATGCCAAGTTCATTGACCACGGTGGTGGGGGAGGGGTACTAGGCACAGTAGCATTTCCCAGATTTAACTGATCAGGGACCCTTTCATGTGAAACCTCTAAAGGAACAAGTCACTAAAAAACACTTTCTGGAAACAACAACATGGTGCACAGATAAAACCTGGTGTATTTCAGGAGAGTCCAGGCAGGCTTGGAGAATGCCTGATGCTGCTAAGAACAACAGCCCCATGTAACAGATATATCTTAACACATCCAAAAACTGCAGGCCTGGCTTCCTGGCATTTCCTCTTTACTTCCACACATGAGAGCATGGTCCTGCCTAAGGTAACCCTGAGTCTTCTCATAGCAGTTTTGAGAGAAAGCAGGGTCCATTCTGTCTGTGGAGGGACTGCCAGGAAGGCAGTCCCAAAGACATCCTGCTGTACTCTAGGCTAGTCTGTTCCTTTCTTTCTCTATAACAGAATACCTGAGTTTTAGCTAAGTGCATGACCACCTAGAAAAGACCTCCACATTTCCCATCCTCCTGTGTGACTATATGCTGACCAACAGTATGGGAGAAGAAGTGAGATTTGTAAATTCCAGAGCTTGCTCTTCTCTCTCCTACTGATGGATGGGACACTGAAGTTGGTAATGAAGCCATTTTGGACCCAGTTGCCAGGGGCAACATCTAGGGAGGTAGGATAAGGTGCAGTCTGGGTCTCAAACCTTGCAGAAACATCACACTTTTCCTGAATGGCTTCTACCCAGTTATATTAAGAAGAGATGCCCTTGCCTTCTGTTTAAGGCACTGTTTTGTTGGGTATCTGTTATAATATAACCCTCGACTTGGCAGCTACATCTTATGGTGTGTGTGTTTAGCCACTCACCTGAGCAATGCCTCCCACAAACTTTGTTTTTACGACGACATCATCATCGTCAGCTTTGCCGAATGCTGCCTTCTGGGCTGCACGGACAAGATTGTCTGAGGCTCTTTTCACAGCATTTCCTGCTGCCTAGAGAGGGAATAAGACACACAGGACATCATTGGCAGCAGCACATGGGCCTGGCAAGAATAGACATGAAGTTCATGAGATCAAATTATAACAAAGAATCTTTCTGGAGCCAGCAAGTACCTGTCATCTATCTACACATCAACTCCTCCAGCACTGACACCCACCTAACTACAGATCTTTCAGAGATGAACTGAGATATAGTTCTTGGCTACCCAAAAGAACACTTTTTTTTTTAATGCTTGTGTGTGTTTATGTGGGGAGCATGTGTGTGGCTATGGAAGCCAGAGAACAACCTCAGGAATGTTACCTACTTCCTCTGACACAGGGTCTCTCAGTGGTCTGAAGCTTACCAATTAGGTTAGACTGGCTCATTGGTGAGTCCTGGGGATGCTTTTGTTTCTGCCTTTCCAGCATTGTAATTACAAACATACGTCACCACGCTCTGCTTTCTTATGTGGGCTCTGGGGATCAAGCTCAGGGCCTCATACTTAACAAAGTGAATGCTTTATTGACTGAGCTATTTCTCTGGCCTGAGCACATGCTTTTGATGGGGAATGATGATCACACAACAAGTGGCATATGCTTGTAATAGAAGTACACTCAGGGGCTGATCCCAGTCTAGAAAACCACTTTCCCCCGTGGCCCTAACTTCACATGTGTTTGAAGTCTTGGTCCAGATGCCATAATTTCCTGCACACCATGGCACTGCCCACATTCCTTTATCAATATCCTCAGGCATTCTGTGATGACTTTGTTACTGCCCTTACCATCCTTGGGACAACTCTATTCTGGGCAGCAACAACTTGAGGGCAGTGGCAATTATTAATAATTAATCTCTTCGCACTCTCGGAACCTGCTACGGAGGCAGAATCGGAATTGGGATTCACTGAAGGGTCCCTGAGGGAATGGAGGACTGTGAATGTACAAGTCAGGGAGCATCCACTCTTGTGTGGGGGTTGAGTCTTGTAAGCAATGGGACTTTCTGGATTCACTTTAAGTCACAGCTAGACTTTATGCTTTATGAACAGGATGAAGAGACTGCTGGAGACAGATCTAGGAAACAGAAGTCTATCCTTTTAGTACAGACTCCTGCCCATTCTAGTTCACTCTTTTGTGTATGTGTGTGTACACAGGCTGAACTCATGCTAGGCAAGCACTCTGCAGGACAGCCATGTCCCTAACCCTGGACCCCAGGTCTCTAACTTAAGTGGTTTCCTCAGAGCACCTCCCATATGTAGCAGTCTCACATTCAAGAGAAAATAAGGATTTGAAAAATCATAGGAGACTTTTGGGTCTGTAAGAAGCCATCTGGACTCTCTGCTCTTTGTGATTTTATTCATGGTGTATATATCAGATACTTTAAGCAATACAAACGATCTATATAATACCACTTATCACAGTAAAATTCTAGAAAGCCGGAAACAAATACAATGTCTGAAGCATGGGGGAAACTGGCATAATCAGCTGATGCAAAACCATGCAATCACTAAATAATGAGACCCATGAAGGACGGAGTCTCCGCCTCAAGGAAAAATGTGCATGATGACATGTATGCAACAAGGAAGCAGATGCGTCTTGCTATGGCCATGACCAGACACAATCATCTCATGTAGATGACAAGAGGAACAGAAAACAAACATTTGGTGCATGGGGGCACTGAGGCAATGCAATTTTTTTCTCATTCAGATCTTCCCTTCATTGTGTTTAAAACACTTTTTATTTGAAATTCCATATATGTATGTAGTAGTCTGAAGACACTTGTGGGAGTCAGTTCTCACCTCCCGCCATGTAGATTCTGGGGATGGAACTTGGGTCATCAGGCTTGGCAGCAAGCACCTTGACTCACTGAGCCATCTATAAAGACCCTCAATTTTATAATTAAAACAATGAGAACATTGTATATGTATGTTGAAGAACCTAATTGTTTTAAACATACTCTCTAAGCTCTGGGAAGGAAACCTTAGCAACTTCCTTAAATCCCCTCTGGGCTTTCTCTGCCTGCTTGAGGAAACACTACCCGAGGGCCTCCTCTTAATCAGGTGCCATGATGAAGATGGGGTACCTGAGATGCTCACAGCTGTGACACAGAAAAATAAAGGCAGAGGTGCCATGGGATAGGAACCATAGAGTGGCCAGGCCAGGGGCTCTCTCAGGACACAGGAGGGAGTCATTGGAAGAGTTTTCCAAAAGAGGTGACTCTAAGTTCAGTCACAGAAGATGAGCAGTTTGCTGGATTGGGCTGGCGAGAAGCCAGACCATTCCAGGTGAGTGACGGCCCACAGGCACCAGCCCAGAAGGCCCCGGTGCTATGTGGATGTGGTGGGCAGTGGTTGTGGGATGCACGGATGCAGATGGCAGAGGATGAGACTGGAGAGAGACAGAGCTGGATGATGGAAAGCCTTGGTGGGTCATGCCAAGGAAGTGAGACGGTCCCCTTTGGCGACACTTACCCGCTCCAACAGGAGTATTTTCCCACCAGCATCAGTGACCATTACCTGTAGCCGCTTCATGGCCTCTGAATCCTGGTCGGCCTTCACCTTGCAGGCCACCAGCAGCTGAGCGGTCGAAGCCGCAACCTGCTTAGCAGATGAGATGAGCTTTTCCTCGCTGGCATGTCCCTGAACAGAGGCATTGGCTGCCTCACAGAGACTGCTGGTTGCTGCCGCCACCATCCGGGCCTGAGAACAGTCAACAGAGAAGTGACCCAGGGCCCAAACCTCCCATGGGGGAATCCACAAAGCAAATAAAAAGGAAGGAGAAGGCGACTCACTGCAGAGATCAGTCCCTGCGACCACTGTCCATCGTCAGCAGCATTGGCAGGGATGGAGCCCACCTGTTGAATAGGGGAGGGAAGTCTGCCATGAGCAAAATGACCTGCAGTCACCACAAAACCTCCCATGCCCTGCAACTGGACATACAGCACTGTCTGGTCACCTTCACCAATAGCACCGACCTCGGGATGGCCCAATCATTCCTCTCATGGGACCCCAGCCACATATCCATTGGGTTAGCATCTGTTGGCCAGTATGTGTTGATCATGGTTGCCACGTGAGCTCAAAGATGTTCTGTAGTACATAAGGCTAAGATTTCTTTATTCAGATAAACACTAGCCCAAAGGCAAGCCAGAGCGAGCCCACAGATCGCAAGCTAGCCTGGCCAGAGAGAAGGGGCTTTCCACATTCGCTCTGCTCTTTTTGAACCTCCTTCAACGTCATCTCAGACTTCCCCTCATCCCGCCCTCACGGGCGTGTTCCGGCACACCTGGGGCGGGACTAGAGTCTCCCTACAAGTATGGACTAGCCTCATATACACAAAGGACAGTGCTCCAAATGGCTCCCCATTGGCTGCTGGACAGCACATTTCAAGGAAATGATGGTTTGGGACTATCTTTGACACTGACTTGCTCTGTTACCTTCCCTGTGTTAACAAACACTAAGGCCTCCTCCTTCAAGGATCAAGGGCAATTTAAATCTCTCCTGCTCACACCCTGAGAGCCACGGTTTGAGATTCTGGGAGAGACTATGTTAAAAGGGTGATATATCTCCCTCTACACAAACGAGGGCAGACCCTTGTCTTAAGGAACAAGAGGCTAGAGGGAAGAATCCTATCTCTGTTTCTGCTTAGAAATCACAGCAAATGAGAGGCCTGCCATCCAGACCTACAAGTTATTGCTGCCAGAGATGAGAGATGAGTACTTCAGTTTGAAAACAAAATCGGATCCATCAGCAACTACAGATCCCTCCTGAGTATCAGGCAAAACCCTAAGACCCTCATATAATTCTATAGCTCCTCCAAGATCAGCTGAACATCCTTTCACAACTTTTTAAATGGCTGAACAAACATAGTGCCATGGAGGACAGGAAACCTACTGCATCCAAGATAGCTTCTCTGCACACAGCAAGCTGCTTCATACTCTCAGTCTATCTTTTACTATGGCTGAAGGAAGCTGAATACATCTGTGTCTCTAGAGGTTGTCCAATCAACAAGAACTTGATGAAAATGCATGGCAAGATGAGTGAAAGGCAGGACCAGTTCACATCCCTGGGTAGGAAGATGCATACCCAATGATCTTGAGTGACATACCACGTGCTGGTTTAGAAAGATGAGCAAGCATGTACTTTAGACTAAGATGCAAACAACTTGCTAGTAGAAGACAAACAGCCACTGGTCAGGCAGAGCTCTTTGTCTATACTCTAAGACTCGACCCAGCTCTTGGCATACAAACAACAAAAGCCTCATAACATGCACACAAGTGACTGAATCATTCTCAGATCTACAACCCAACAGGTTTCTGGAATGCCTCTGTATTTGGGAGACTCTCAGCAAGACCCGGTCTGGATAGGACAGCCCCATGTATGGGAACAATATGAGACATGATGTATTTAAATGTTGAAACACAGTGATGCTGTTATGCCAGTGCAGGTAGGCTGGATTAATGGCAATGACACGGACTGAGGGGATCTCAGATTCAAGTCTAGACTGGCCTTGTGGGCCACAGGCTCAGCAAGGCACTAACTGCTAAGTTGACCAGTATTCACTCGATGGTGCTAAAACCAGGTGGAGGCATCTGGAGTTGGGAAGTGGGATTACAGAGCTCCTGACTATGGCACTTACCAGGCTGTTCACCAGGAAATGCTGACAGTTTAGACAGCCTAATGTACAGTGGGACTATAAGTGTCTCTTTCAGGCCCCGATCATTGCCTGGAGTGGGATGTTTTCCCTAACAAGAAGCAGATGAGAGGCCTAGGAGCCAAAGCATTCACTCAGCTGGTGGAATTTAAGCACAGTTTTCAGTGGAGGGAAAAAGATGGGTAACCCAGCAAAAGGATCCCAACATGAATTTCCTTTCTCAAGCCAAACATTCTCCCCTATTGCTCAGTGACTCTCCCTCCATGATGCTCTATGGCTTGCCCAGCCAGGTTTACTCACCTTGCCTTGGGCCACCAGCTCTCTCTGGGCTGCTGAGGCTGATTTGACCAGGGCACTTGTGGCAGCAGCAATGGATTTAGCGGCTTCTAAGATCTGTTCTTCAAAATCCAGGGTCTCATCTGCTTGCTATAACGAAAAGAAAACCAAGTCACATGCAATATACAGCCACAAGGGGCTCTTTCTGCCAAACTACTTACTGCTTGATCACCTGGCTCTTCGGGTGCCTATTGCTTTTTGTTGACAAGCCACACCCAAGGTAGGGAGGCCTCTCCATCTGCTGCCTCCCCTCCCCTTCCACTAGAAAGTGAAAGCTGTTAGTGGTGACATTCTATACACGTTCTAAATCAGAAAAGTCTGAGATGAACTCCTTTTCCAGACAGTCTTTAAAATTCATTGTGAGACACTCAGAAGGTTCCAGAAATATCAATAACCCAGCTCAAAGTAATCAATTATCAAAGTCAAAAGAATGAGGGGTGACATATTTGGCCAGAACCTCAAGCTCAAAAAGGGTTTTGGAAATAAGGGAAGACGGTTTTTAGTGCTAAAAAGTACAATTTTGCTTGAGTAAAAACAAAGTCAGGATTGACATTTCTGCGGCTGAGTTACAGGGCCACCACATCATACTTGAGAGTCAAAGAGAAAACAAGTTTGTTTCAGGGTGGTGCTCGCTCAAGCAGGGCTCCACTTCAGGAAGAGCCCTGGACACACTGTGCAGATTTCAGGGACCAGGGGCAGATCTTAATTCACCACTGCCACATCTTCTGATGTCAAAACCACCCAGGAAGCTGGGAAGGTATTTTGGGAGAAATCAGGCAGATATAAAGATGGTTGTCTCTGGCTGGGTAGGGTGGAGTACACCGTTTGGGGTCGCAGAACGGAGGACCTGTGAAGTCTATTGGGTTAGCATTCTGTATGACTCTAGGTCAGTTTGGTTTGACTGTCCTTGGTTCATAAACTGTTGAAGATGTGGCTGATACCTCTAGGCATTAGGAGACAAAGGTCAGACGCAGCAATGCTTCTCTTTGTACGTATACTGAAATCACAGTCAAATTTATCCTACAGCAATCTTGTGTACACAGTTCAGTGGCATGAAGTGTATTCACAATGTGGAGTAACAGCAAGACATTTCTGAGGACCTACTGTCTGGCCAACAATTTACGGAAATGAACTTTATATTTTTATGGTGAGAAAAATCTAGGTTTCAATGAGGTGACTGGGCACTGAGAGCTACATACCAGCCATGGGATACTCAGTGGTGTAAGAGAAATCAGACAGTGTGGCTTCAAGGTGGAACATGACAGGCCTAAGGCCATGTGGTAGCATGAAGAATCTGAAGCAGAATCTAAACCTACATCTCTCTGAATTCAGAATTGTGCATGGCGGCCACATTATGTGACCCCTGGGGGCACCACAGAAACATGACTTTGTCCTAGATATTTACACTCAGACTGAAAATGGGCTCTTTGATGCTTTAGACAGGATAGATACTGCTATTCCCTCTTCCCCCACCTTTCTCTGTGTGCATACGTGTGTTTGTGTGTCAGGCAGAAAGCCACCTTGGGAGTCATTGGCCTGGGACTTGTCAGTTTGGCTAGGCTGGCCAGAAAGTGCCAAGAACCTTTTCTCCTTTTCTCTACTTTCTCAATGCTGGGTTACAAGTATGTGCCACTGTGCCTGGCTTGTGTGTGTGTGTGTGTGTGTGTGTGTGTGTGTGTGTGTGTGTGTGATCTGGGGATTGAATTCTGGTCTGCATGCTTGCACAGCAAGTATTTTACTGACTGAGCCATCTCTTTGATCTCTAACTCCCTACTCTTGATATCTATGTTTTTAGCCTTGAAAATTATTAATTATGATTATTTTTGCAACTCATACAATCAAAGTAAAAGCTGAATGCATCCTTCACTGGATGTGAAGGATGAGAGCAGCATGCTTTCAGTTTCCAGAGAGAACTGGTGCACATGTCTCTTATTTCTGAAAGAAGTCTTGCTCAAAGAGTATTCCAGATAGAGAATGACTCAGTTTCATGGGCTCATTCTGGGGTTAGGAGGGTCTAGGACTTGTTTACTGCAATATAAAAATGACTCATTACAAGACACTGGCATAGGCCCCAAATATATAACCTCAGGTTTATATAGAGACACAGAAATACACATGAATATATATGTTACATATATTCATTCAATGACCTGGAGATTTTCTGGAAATTCCTTCTGCAAAAGAAAGTGAAGCATATAACAGATTAAGCCAACTGGGGAATCACTGAAGGGGGCACTTTCCTCATTTTGCTGATGAGGAAATGGAAGCCTGTGGTAGCTCCCCAAACCTCCCAGACTCTTGGCTCAAGTGGCCTCAAAGCCCGAGCTCACATGACAGCAGAAGAGTGACCATCATCGGATTCTGACTTAAGCCTCATGAAAACGGAATTCCCTTGTAACTCAAGGCCAAGCCTTCCCACACAAGAATCTTGGTACTATTGATTGGAAGACCCCTTCCCCTATCCTAGAGGTCTGTATTTTAATTAAATACAACACACACTTAAATATCTAACTTGGAAGTAATTTTGGCACCCAGAGAGTTTTCTACAATGGCAACCATTTAAATTCTTTTTTCCCCTTTACTTTTCTTTCTATCACATCTCTGGATTTGAACACAGACACAACACACGATCTTATCTTCCGGAACTCCAGCTTAGATATGAAGAGCTCCCCCAAGAAAGGTGGATGCTCGGATGCTCTGGCCTGGGCGGAGTCCCTTAGTGAGCCCTGGGTCAGCATCTCCGTCTAAGCCAAGGTTATCACTGGGAGGAAACACCCACTGTGAACCACATGAACCAGCCATCCTCTAGCATCAGTGGGATCTCCCACAGAGGGCAGACCTGTCCACAGTGCAGCACTGGCCTGTGGTTTGCTTGCCTACTCTGGTGCCTGGAAGGATGGAGACTTGAAGTGGGGAGAGTAGGACAGTAAAAAGGGAAGAACACAGCCTTTGGTCACATGGTTAAAAGTGGAGAAAGGATTGCTCTCTGAAGGGCTACCCTATATAAAAAGAATCACAACCTGTATGTAAGGTATGGTTTGAGAACAGCCTGCCTCAGAAATGGGAGAGGAGAGAGCAGTAGTGTGGAGAACAGCCTGGAATACCAGCAAAGACTCTGCAAGGCAGGCACCATGATTGCTTAGGCCTGCTTCCCTCACACAAAGCTCTCATTCCTATCTCCTCTACAGGAAGGCTGAGGGGTCACTTTTCTATTTATTTGTTTTATCTGGTTTTTCAAGATAGGGTTTCTCTGTGTAGCCCTGGCTGTCCTAGAACTCACTCTGTAGGCCAGGCTGGCCTTGAACTCAGAGATTATCCTGCCTCTGCCTCCCAAGTATTGGGATTAAAGGCGTGCATTACCATGGTGGGCCACTTTCCTCTTTAGTTGAGACCATTTGCTCACCGACCCAGGACAGATAGACCTGTCTCATTCTTTGGAAAATTGAAGAGTATGAGACACTTACTCCTGAGTTATTTCCCCCAACACTGGATCACAAAAATCTTTTATGATTGTTAAAAGTCGTCCCTTGAAGAGCATGATTGGGGTTGGTGAGATGGCTACCAGAACTTGCTTCCAAGCCTGACAACCTGTGTTAGATCCCTGGAAACTATATGGGGCAAGAGGAAACAACTCCTTAAAGCGGTGGTACACTTCCAGAACTGACTGAACAAATTTAATTAAAAATAAAGAGCACGAATGATCTCATGCACACGGCTGCTTCTATTTCTTTATGGTTACTGCATGAAGGGAAGGCAATGACCTTGAGAAGCCACAGGCTCACCAGAGAGCCCTTCTGCAGAGTTACCCACAGACTTGGTTGAAGATGCAGACTGGGCCTCAGTAGGTCTAGGTGAGGCTCATATTTTTAAGAGAGGTGTTTAGCAACCACTCTGTGGGAAGCACAGGACAGTTACTCCATTCACCAGCCTGTGATCGGCTTAAGGCTTTATTCAGTTTATGCTTCTCTTGTACAAAACCAGGCAGGAGAGCACATGTGACACATGGCAGTTGAACGACTCAATGCCCTTGTTCAAAAGAAGCCCTGCAAGTTCCAGAGTTCAGCCAGGACACAATAACGGAAGTGAGGGCTAGGGATGTAGCTCAGTACATGCCTAGCATGTACAAGCCCTTGGCTCGATCCCCAGTATTGCATAAACTGGATGTGGTGATGTACCCTTGTAATCCTAGCATTCGGGAGGTGGAGGCAGAAGGATCAGAAGTTCAAGGTCATTCTCAGCTACATAGAGAATTAGAGGCCAGTCTGGGCCAGTTTCTGACATTCAGCCATATGCACACAGACATCTGTAAACATGGCATTTTCTCAAGAAGCCCTCTTACTTAGATTGGCTCTGTGAAGATGGTCAGCACGTAGAAAGTAGTGCCTAATGAAGTTGGTCACTGACTCTCAATCATGTCCCTTTCTCTGGTCTCCTCTGCTGGAAAGACCACTGGCTGGGTCACCACCAGCTCCTAGTTCTGTATCTTCTGGGTAGTCTGGCTGTCTGTAGCTGAAGATGGGGCTGTCCTCACCTGGGTTGTTTGATAGCTTCAAGAGAGGTCTGAGCACCCTTCAGTGGCATTTTCCTGTTGCTGGCTATCTGCAGGGACCACCATTTATAGTCAAGAGAACTGCTGGGCTGGGCTGCACTTAGGGCTGGTTCCTTGCCAGTCCACTTCCCATGCTCAGAAGTGAACTTGAGACCCTGAACTCTGCTCTGATACATTTCAAACTTCAGAAGTTCGAATCCCATTGGATGAGGAAAGAGGAAAACTGTGGAAAGAGTAGTCTTTTCCCTTTATATATTATGTTTTGGTCTTTTGGGAATCTCATTCTTATTTTTGCAGTAACTCATTCTTCATTCCCTCCTGCCCAGCAGTCAGGACTGCTGGAGTAAATAATTCATCTATATGAAATATGAACAATTCACAGTAGATACTCAAGAATGACTGACACCTAAGTTCATTATTTCTACTCTTCCATGCCCCTTGTACTGGGGCTGAACCTAGAGTCTTGCACACGTGAGGCAAACACTCCGTGCTCCATCTCCAGGCTCTTCATACTTTAGAAATTGCTTATTAGGCTAAATCTTGAGATGAAGCGAGTCTATTTGGATCCTGTGCTACATGCATGATTCCAGTTATAAACAAAACATGAAGCAAGGATCAAGGAAGCATCAAGGGACACATGGTGTAGATGGGCACTGCTTTTGGCTTGTCCCTCAGTTCCAGTCCAGGCAGTGGAAAACTTAGACATGGGTCACTGTTCCAGACTACCTAACATCACTTCTGGGCCTGCACCACTCTTCTCTGGGTAGTTCCCATTAATTTTCTTTTAGACATTTACATTTCATATTACATTTTTGTAAGATGTTAACTTAAGCAGGAAGTGCATTCTCTTCTCCACCCTCAGGAGTCCTGTCTCCTTCCTGCTGTCTTTAGTCACCCACCCACACTCCCAGATGTCAATTGAACAAGTGTGGGCAGGGAGAGCATGTGGTTCCATGGACCTTCTTCTCATCCACTTTATGAATTATGTCCCTGAGACCCTTCACCCGAAAACAGCCCTGACCTCTGCCCCCATCTTTAAGTTAAGAAACTCATCTTGTGTTCTTGAGACAGAGTCTAATGTATCCCAGGCTGGCCTCTAATTAGATACGTAGAAGACCACTTCGAACTTCCAATCCTCCTGTCTCTTGGATTAGAGGCATGCACCAGGCCCAGTTTATGGTTGCAGGAGATTGAACCCAGGACCTCACAAATGCTTGGCAAACTATCAAATGAGCTACACCCCCAGGTCTGAGAGAGCAGACTTTAAAAAATGATTTATTGTTCTTATTACTGTGTGTGTGTGTACATGTGTGTGGATGCACACGTACCATGGTGCATGTTTGAAGTTCGAGGTCAGCTTTCTGGAGTTGGCTCTCTCCTTCCACTGTGGAATTTGGGGACTGAACTCAGCTTGCCAAGCAAGCACTGTTACCCTCTGAGGCATCTCGCCAGCTCAGACTGGATTCTTTGAGAGTTAAAAAGTACCATGACACCCTAAATGCCCTTCCCCTATAATGAGACTGATGACTACTTTTTATGCTATCCTAGAGCCCTCATCCAGTGGCTGATGGAAGCAGAGGCAGATACCCACAGCTAAACACTGAATAGAACTCTGGAACCCAGTTGCAGAGAGGGAGAAAATGAAGATCAAAGGGGTCAGGACCAGGCTAGTGAAACCCACAGAAACAGCTGACCTGAACAAGCGGGAGTGCATGGACCCCAGACTACTGTCTGGGAGGCCAGCATGGGACTGATCCAGACCCCTGAATGTGGATGTCAATGAGGAGGCCTCGACACTCTATGGGGCCCCTGGTAGTGGAGCAGTTATTTTTCCCTGTTGTAAGAAGGGACTTTGAGAGCCCATCCCACGTGAAGGGATGATGCTCTCTTGGCCTGGACACATGGGGGAGGGCCTAGGCCTGGCCCAGGATGATGTTGTGGATTTTGGGGAACCCTTGTGAAGGGCCCTACCTTCCATGGGGAGTGGAGGGGGGGCTGTTGGGGGGGTTGGAGGGAGAGGAGGGAGAGGGAGAAGAGATTGACATGTGAAGCAAGCGTGTTCCTAATTTGAACTAAAAAAAAAAAAAGTACCATGATCATTTTCCACACAACCAGTTACATGTGCCAAAGAGCTACCTTAGCTATTACCCTTCCTTCATATCTTGTCTCCTCCTGTGTTAGTCTTGGAGAATGGCCACTACTAAAACAAGGTCACATCAAGTCAGAAGTTGAGTGGATATGGTTTATTTTCTTGAAGTGTGAACATACTATATATAACTGCAATGCCCTCAGGGAGAAAAGGTCAGTACCTATAACTCCTACAACATGAAGGAAAGAGTATGTTTCCTGCCAGCTGGATGCAGGAACAGGCAGCCATGCGTGATGCCTTTGTGCCGAATCGGAATGCTTCTGGTTTTGACCAGAGAGATGCTTTGGGGAGAGTCTTGGCTAAAGTATACAATGGCTAAATCAGTTTGTGTTCTGGAGGACCCATGGATGAGCTGGCTCTAGGACCTCCTTCGTCCTTAATAGTTCTAACAAAAGGCAAATCTCCCAGAATAATTGGCTCCCCTTCACAGAGGCCTCGTCTCAAGGGAAACTCAGGGTAACACATAAACCATCACTGTGTAGTTGAAGTTTGTGGTTGGAAAGGTACAACTTCCACATTCAGACATACAATGAAGAAGTGAGTTCATGTAGCATCCATTGGAAAAGACCCAAGTCTGTATGGTTATTATTCTGGGAATAGTTTTCCCACAAAATAAATTGCTTTATTGCATTTTTTGCTGTTTATTTTCAAAATGAAAAGTAATACACCTGAGATGATCTTCTAATTACTCTGAGTGATGAAAAATTCTTCAGGACTTTGTAGTGCTCTCAAAAGGGGGAGGGACACTTGGACATTGGCATAGGAACTATGGACAATAGAAATCTTTCAGATTAGAAGTAATAGAAATAGAAATCTAATATGATGAGATATATTTGGTTCATCTTAGAAATCTCTGGTATGAGTCTTCTACACATCTAAAGACCTGACAAAGACCTAGTAGAGGGTCACCTGGGAACACATTCTCCATGCTCATCTCCTGGCCTGGAATCAATGACTGGCATATGAGTGCCAAGCCTGTAGCTCAGCCATGCAGAAATCACCAGGTTTGCTTTCTCACTTCACAGAACACCTGGCTGCCTTCTCCCACTGAGCATATTAATGAGTGACATGGGAATGCCGGCCAACCACAAAGTTACCCACAGAAACATGACAATCCCATCCCTTCCAGCAAGTGGGCTTCATCTGAAAGACCTTTCAGAGCTATGCTTTCAAAAACAATTGTAAGAGTCTTCTACCTGTTTCATATGGTCATTTGCCATTCCAGTTAAGGAAATGTGAGTGGATGGACCCAAGACCAAGACCCCAAGTTGTACAAATGTGGGGAATAATAGCTGCTCTTAAAACCTGCTCAGCCAAGCACCTTTGGACATATATAGTGCACTTGCCACTGGGAAAAGACTCCAGGACTCCACCACTGAATGTCCTCCTTCTGTACTAGTTACTGTGTGTAACCCCATCACTATTCATTCACCTTGTGGTGGCTTCTAGATGCTGATGCTTCTAAGGTCCCTTTCAGACAACCCTAGTTATACTTCTGTCCTGCCCCTGTAAGGGGAGAGGGTCTCACTCCTCCACAGTCAGGAGTGCTCATTAAAAGAGTTCTTTTTGGGCTGGAGAGATGGCTCAGAGGTTAAGAGCACTAGCAGCTCTCCCAGGGGTCATGAGTTCAACTCCCAGCAACCACATGATGGCTCACAACCATCTATAATGACACTTGGTGCTCTCTTCTGGTATACAGGCAAAACATGAAGATAGAACACTGTATATATAATAAATAAATAAAATTTAAAAAAGAGTTCTTTTCTCCTAGAGTAAAACAATAACAAAAAACTAGGCTGGGAGCATAGCCATGCTGTTTCCAGAAAACAGTGCTTATAAAGTCTTTGGGCTAGAGAACTCAGAATGAACTCATATATACTTCACAGACTCATTTATGGGACGAGGTCAAAGCAGCCAGAGAAGGCTGACATATCCCCGAAAGAATGCTTTGTAGGTCACATCCCAACTTCCTGCCAAGCCAATTAGACTGTGTTTACTTTCTGACTGCTAGGCTCTTCTAAATATTATCAGCTTCTGCTCATAAGTTCACCTGCCACAGAAAACTCAACAGACAAGAGCGTAGTCCACACCAGTCTCTTCATTAGACATATTTGGTCCTAACTGAGGCTTGCACAAAGCCCAGTGACGCACCATCCATATAGTGAGTACAGACATCATGGTTTACATCTGTTACTAGGAGTGCAAAGTTATAGATAATGAGTGTCTTTTTTTTCTTGCATTGAAAACTTGATTATAAAATTTACTCTGTGAGAATCAGGATGAAGATGAATCAGGAAGAATTGTCTAGATGGATGTGTTTGCCAGTTACAATCTTATATCGAAGACATGGGTTAGAATCTTCCATTTTCCCACTGAATATTTTTCTTAAGAATTCCTCACTGCATACAATTAAGCTATAGAAAATATCTCAAGCTCTCAGGAATTATGATTCCTTCCAATAACAAACAGCAGTAGTACTGATACAGGTTGATACTGTGGTTTCAAACAAAATGCCCCTTCCCCCACAGGTTCATGTGTCTGAACATTTGGTCTTCAGCTGGTGGTGTTGTTTGGAAAGGCTATGGGACCTTTAGGAGGCATGGTTTTGCTGAAGGAGATAAGGGGCTTTGAGGTTTTATTGCCTGACCCCACTTGCTTTCCCCTCTCTCTGCTTCCTGACTGCCAGGCCTTCCCTGACACAAAGGATTGTATCCCTTCTAAGCTATAAGCCAAAATAACCCTCTCTGTCTTAAGTGGCTTTTTGTTGGGGTAGTCTGTCACAGCAACAGAGAAGTAACTAAGACACAGGTCTTAAAGGCTACAAGAAATGGAATAAAACATAATGAAGTAAGTACTCTGTCATCTAAACCTATTTGTGATTTTTCATATATTCTTTCCTGTTGCCTTCTAGACTTTGTTAGGACCCCCGGAGAAAGGGCAAGACACTGTAGGAATATGCTTGATATATAGTTGGATTAAATAACAACCTAATATATCAAACATATCACACAGAGGCCTGCAGAAAAGGCATCCATGTTTGACTGAGCTTGAGAATAGGTACAGTATTGAAGGCTATGGCTGCAGTATCTCCCAGGCTGCCTTGGAGCACAGTGTATCTATGGGTGTGGAGAGGGCGCCATCAGCAACACTGCTGCTGCACGCTCTGAGCCCAGGACCATATCCCTAAATAAAAGGGGAGCCTGTGCATCTGTCCATCTGAGAGATTACAGCTAAACGGAGATGCTTCAGTGGTCAGGGCCCAAGGTGGAACTACACCGGAACCATCTTAAGATGCCATGGACTATTCTTTTAAAACAGATAACCTGAGAGTCAGGTGATCAAAGCAGTGTGAAGTCATCACCTCCCCTCCCCAAAACTATTCCTCAAAGCAGTGCAGGTGCTCTGCAGGGATGAAGGAAGTCCACATTCATGGGCAGGTATGAACAGGTGTGTGGGGGGAGGGTGGTCCCAGTTACAGAGGCAGGAATGCAAGAGCAACTGCCATTCATGGCACCCCGAGGACTTTTGTTTTTCTAAGGTTACAGGAGGGGATGGAGAAAAGTAACCTCAAAATACTGGTTGGTTTTGTTGTTTCAGTAATATTTCTTTAAGCTGAGAAAAAAATCTTTCATAAAGGCAAGGAGAATATTATACGCCATAGAAGAAATTTCCCAAAGTGGATGGCCCTCCTAGCAAAACAAAAGTTGCATGCTTTGGGATGGTAAGATTCTCTGAGACACTTTTATGGATAATGCCTATGTGGCAGGGTCCTGTGGTCATTGGAAATTTACTCTCCACTGTTCCACAATAGCAGCCATTCTTCCCAATATGAGCCTGGGAGCCACCTAAAGTGAACACCGTCAAATAAAGAAACCAAATCAATGGTGCTCACTTCACCTTCCGAGAGGGATCCCTCATCTCTCCAATAAGACCCCTACTACAAATATAAAACATAGTGTAAGGGGGCCTCACTGGCCTCTGTAACACTCATCACTCACTTCTAATGTGTGTTGGGTTTCAAGCACTGTTTTCTAGAATTTTAACACAGAACCTGTCATTTCCCAATCCCATCCCAATTCTTAGACATTCTCTACCGATCTTTATTTCCAAGCATTGTTCATGGCTGCATACACTTTTATCATTTCTCTCCCTGTAACTCGTTCCATGAGCATCTTCAAGTGATACAGTCCTGGCAACCACTACTCTTCATTGCTACAACAGCCTAATAGTCTCCCTTTAGGAAGACCCAAACTTCTCATTGCTACCAACAAGACTTCAAGGAACATGCCTCTCTCACAGGCTTTGGATTTCTTCCTCAGAACCAGAACCCGAGGCAAGTCTAACAGCTTAAAAGATCCTATTAAGTGCAATGGTCCCGAGGGACTAGAACCATTTTCTCTGCCAGTGGGAGCAAAGAGAGTGGGATGTACAGAAACTGCCACCCCAGTCATATGTTCCATTCCTGCTCAACCATGTAGTCTGATTGTGGTGAGGTCAAGGGCCAAATGAGTTAATCACTAATAAGGTAGTTAGTAGATTGGTCTGGATCATGCCTTGTCTTTGGCCTGTGGTCTCTTCTGTGGCCTTCTCACTTGCTTTCCTACCCCACTAGGGATCTATGGAAGATCTTTTCCTTAACATACTTTCTGAAGATGAAAGGTGAGGGTCTCATAAAGCATGTATTTGGTCACAGTGATGGTGACAATGGTGATGATGCTACCGTTTACTAAGTCCTAGTTAGGCACTGTGTTCTTACATTAGCAACTTAAAATGTTTCAACAACAACCCTGCTGGGTGAAGGAGATTCCAGTAAGTCTGTTTTCCAAATCAAGAATACTGAAGTAAATGAGTAACCAGACAAAGGAAAACAGACAAGAGCTGAGGAGGACCCTAGAGAAGGATGGGGGTAAGGGCTGCCTGAGAAATGAGCAGCAGACTGCAGGTGCCGACTGATGGCCTGACCTCCATGGAGCCTTCCTTTCCCTGTGGAAGGGGCCTCTTGGGATAGACTCAACCAGCCTAAGGACATGCAAATTAAACCGCAAACCTCCAAACCTTAGCTTCAGACTCAGCCTTAAAGAACACTTTTCATCCACTATTAACTTGATTTGCAAAGCAGAAACAAAAACCTAACCCAAAAATGTGGTTGTCTCTGAGCCACTCTCAGATCTTAAACTCTGATAATAGATGATCGGGAGCCCCAGAGGGCCAGCCATGGAACACCAGCAAAAACAAAAGTCAGAGGTCAAAAATCTCCAGTTACACTTTGATGAGGAAAATCTGAAATGTATTTGCCATCGAAGCCAATGCTAGGAGATCTGTTGGAAGGCTTGCAGGCTTCAGGAAAGCTCCAACCTTAACAGGTGCATTACCCTCCTGTCCACTGCACATACCACCTCTTGAACATGGCTTTGGACCGGGTTGGTGCCTTTCAACCCTCAGATTCCACCTTTCAGTCTGACAAAAAAAAAGGTAGAATTTTAGGCAGTCCTAAACTGGGGGTCCAGAATTTTGGGGGGGGGGGTGAAAAGAGCAAGATTTTATATCCTAATGTATTTGGGTCATTGGGGAGTGAACTATAGACAGGCAAAAAGATGTACTTAAAGAGGAAGAAAATGAAGCCTCCATGGCTCCAACCATCTTGCTTAAGATGACTATAGTGTGGGGTGCAGCAGCTTCCCAGGGCTGACCCTGACCCTGGAGATGGACCATATCTTACCTCCCCATAGAAAAGAATCTCTTCCCTTGGCTGACCCTGATCCTGGAGATGGACCATATCTTACCTCCCCATAGAAAAGAATCTCTTCCCTTGACACTTAGGAAAAACACACTAGCCAGCCACAGTCTCCTGTACACACTGAAATTTCTCTTTGAGATATGCATTATTCTCTACTTGTGTGTTTGCATGCACATGTGGAAGCCAGTAGCTCCCTCAACTGCTTCTCAACCATATTTCAATGCATGCATATTTAAATTTAGTTTTAAGTTAAATATACACATATGTGCATGTGTCTGTATTGTTGTGTACATGTGAATACAGTGTCCATGGAGTCAGAGAAGGAGTGGGATTCCTTGAACCTGGAGTTACAGACGGTTGTGAACCACCTGTCGTGGGTGCTAGGAACTGAACTTGGGTTCTCTGGAACAGTGACAGTGAGGGACCAAAAATTCAAATTAATAAAAGTTTAAAAACTTAGGCCCTGAAAAGGGAACCTCTAATGATAAAGGAAAATTTAACTCCTTAAATCAGGAGTGCCATGACTGGCACCTGATCCCCTGCTCTCAGAGAAGGAGAGGTAACTGCCCACCACTCCCGTTAACATTCTTTTGCTAATTGCTAGTCATAAAGATCCCCCAGCCCTGAGGATAACTGCCAGACCCTGTGACTCTAACCCTGCAAGCCCATGCCCTGTCTTATTCAATCAAATGTATCTCCCTTAAAATGTATAGTTACTAACTCTACTTTGTATGACCTTAAGTAACCATGGAAACTCTGTAATTGATGGCCTCCAACCTTATGGTCTGCCCCTTTAAAAGCTTTTCTTTTTGCCTGGGTAGTATCTCATTTGCCCGCCATGCAATGAATCCTGAAGGACACAGCCTATGATGTTTTCTTTGCAGGTACGTGAGAACCTGAATTTATGACCTTAACAGGAAAGGGCTGTTAAGGTTGAGGAATTCCACCCTGACAAATGGTTCCCAGAGACAGAGATGTAACTGCCCTGAATGACCCATGAGCCTAGAGATTGCAGTCAGCCACCTGGAATGAGCCAATCAGAACTGTTACCCTCGCTCACCCCAGACCCCATCTGTTTGCAGTTTTTGCTTTTAAGTAGCCCCCTAGACCCCAGCTTGGGGTCCAGCTCCTCTGCTCCTGCATGAGTAATGTGCTGGGCCCCGGCGCACCCGTTACTGAATAAGGCCTCTTGCAGTTTGCATCAAGTCCTCACCTCCGCCTGGTGACTGGGTTCCCGAATTCCTGAGTGATCACCCCGGGGTCCCATGGGGGGGGGTTCTTTCAACAGCAAGCACTCTTCACTGAGCCATCTTTCTAGCCACCACCCCCTTATTTTTTTTTAGACACAGTCTCTTGTTGAACCCGGAATTTACTAGTCTGGATGGCCAGCAAGCCTCAGCAATGCTCCTGCCTACCCCAGCTCCCCAAGGCTGTGATTACAGATGCAGGTACTTAATCAGTCTTCATGCTTTCCCAGTAAGCACTTTACTGACTGAGCCATTTGCCCAGGCCTGTTGTTTCTAAGAAAACAAGATATTCAATATTGTTATATCTGTATGAAAGGTACAACGGAAACCAGTGAACCGAAGGCTGTCTGTCAGTCTCCCACCTACTAATAGGAACTTCTGACAGAAAACATAATAACCGGCTTTACATGGTGGAAGTACACACATCAGGGTTCTGGATGCTCTGTTTCTCCTCTAAATAATCAGATGTACTTTTCTTGGTAGTTAGCTTGGCTCACTGTCCATCCATCTGCCCCTCCCCTATTCCATAAAATGGTGCTGGGCAGGCAGAACAGGTTTGCTGCTTCCTAGAGTAACCACAGGGAGGAGAGAAACTCTCTCCACCATACTTAGCTTCATTTCACAGTCACCCACCAGAAGACAGGCTGCAGGGAGACAAGAGGCCACCAATGAACACTCACCTTTGGTTTTGCTCTCGGCTTCAGTTGCTCTAACTTCTTGGCAGCGGCTTCAATGGATGCCGCAGCTCCCAATAACTCTGTTTCTGCAATGACGGTTGGGTCTTCTGGATCCACCCACTCTGTTCCTAAAATCAGTCCCAGGAAAGTCATTCTTGGCAGGTGGAGACACGAGGGTACTGGTGTGATTATAAACAAAATCTAAATACACATTTTGGATGGCCCTATGAGCCTACTCTTTGCATAAGGGATCCCTATCTAGCTCTTCAACAGCTGGACATAGGGACTAAGGGGAAGCTAATCTGTTTTTCTAAACCAGCTACATGTGTGGCCCTATCCATAGGAATGGCTATCATTGGTAGATTCAAAACTCCATGGGCCAAGGATCGGGTCTCACTCTGCATTCTGATTTATGCTCATGAGTACAAGGACATCCCTTGGAGACTCTAGGCCACAGAGATTTGACATTCTCTCCAGGGAACACATGGAAGGGTCACATGCCTCAGAAAACACACTTGTCTAGTAGAGTACATTACATCTGTGTAAGCAAGTAAAGGTGTGCAAATGGTGTATTCAGTGAAATTCCCTATATATGAAAATATTATTATTACTATATTAATCACTTATAAAGCACTTACCTCACTTTAGTTTATGTGGATGGGTGTTTTGCTTGCATGTATGTTTGTGTACCATATGCATGCCTGGTGCCTGTAGAGGCTAGAAGAGGACATTGGATCCCCTGAGAACTGGAGTTATACATGGTAGTGAGCTGTCACATAGGTGGTGGGAATCAAACCTGGGTCCTCTGCAACAGCAACAAGTGCTCTTAACTGCTGAGACATCGCTCTGGACCCTAATTACTTTTTTTTGGTATGACTACAGATTGAAACTAGGGGCTAGAACATGCTAGGCAAGCATTCTCCTACCAAGCTATATTCCTAGTTCCCCTCCCCAATCCTTTCTTTTTACTTTTCTAGATAGAGTCTTGTAAAGTTGCCCAAGGTAGCCCAGTCAGGCCTCAAGCTTGCAATTGTCTTTTCCTGAGTCCCTAAGCATCTGGGACTATAGTCCTGCGGTCTTGAGGCCTGGCTCGTGGGCTTACTATCCAAAAGACAATAAAAAGCAATAGCTTGATGAATATAAACACAGCTGAAAATAAATGACAAATGAAGAGTTCCAGATGGATTATTTCATGAAGGTGGATGCACTCCATACAAAGACCAGAGCCAAATGCTATTTTAAACACAGGAAAAAAAGAATCCTATGCTTTTTATTCTCACTGTACTGTTTCCATCTACCAAGGAGGGACCTTGTTCCTCTGTCCTAGCACAGTGCCACAAGATGACATGAGGCCCTGACCTACCTTTCATGGCTTCTGCTGCCTGAATGAGCTCCGTCACAGCACCAGCAACTCTCTTGGAAAAAGCAGCCAGCTGATGCTTGAGTTCTGGGGTTGGCTTCTGAAGGATCTGTGGGTGAAAAACATGTTAGATCCATGGGGAGTGGGGTGATGTTTGACTGAAGTACACTTTTATTGGTGGAAAGGGACATCTCTGTGAAGGATTTCAAGTTCTCGAGAGGCAAGAGACTTGCCAAGTCTCAAAGACAGTGGAGTTGAGAAACAGGGGTGCCTCGATGGTTCCTTTTGACATAGTTACCAAAGATCACAAGGCTGGCCCTTACTTGTCCTTCATTCCTTTTATTTTCACATAAAACAAATCTAAAACAAATCTAAAAATTATATGTAAGAACACTGTAGGCAAGTACAGAAGTCCCAGGCTAAAGGTCAACTTAGACTTGAGACAAAGCAAACATGGACCCAGAGAAAATGTGGGATGGGGACAGGGTTGCAGTCAAAATCCCCACTTGAGCAACAGCTCAACAGCTGTTGAGTTGAGAAAAGTCATTCCTGAGCCAACAACCCAGTTCTAGTACTCTGATCATACCTCATTCTGCAAGATGTCTTGATTTCCTTCCTTCCTTCCTTCCTTCCTTCCTTCCTTCCTTCCCTCCCTCCCCTCCCACCCTCCCTCCTTTCCTTCTTTTCTTTTTTGAGACAAGGTTTCTCTGGCTGTCCTGGAACTCACTTTGTAGATCAGGCTGGCCTCGAACTCACAGAGATCCCAAGTGCTGGGATTAAAGGCATGTGCCACCACCACCTGGTTTGATATAGATATGCTTTCTTTTGATTTAGTTCAAAGTTATAAAACAAAACAAATAAACAAATCTATTTTATTCATTTTTTTTGAGACAGGGTATCTCTATGTAGCCCTGATATCCCATGTAGATATGGCTGGTTTTGAACTCAAGGAGATCCATCTTCCTCTGTCTCCCCAAGTGCTGGGATTAAGAGCACACACCAGCACACCTGGCTTTACTGACTGATTGTGTACATGCTCTAGAGTGCACACGCATGCTCATGTGGAAGTTAAAAAAGAACTTGAAGGAGTTGGTTTTCTCCTTCCACTATGTGGGATGCAGGGATTGAACTCAGGTTGCCAGACATGGTGGCAAGCATCTTTACCTGCTGCCTTATTGTCAGCCCCAGAGGTTTCAAGGTTTTTTTTTTTTTTTTTTTTGTGGTTATTTAAAAAGGTACCAGGCTGGGTGTTGGTGGCGTACGCCTTTAATCCCAGCACTCTGGAGGCAGAGGCAGGAGGATTTCTGTGAGTTCGAGGCCAGCCTGGTCTCCAGAGTGAGTGGCAGGATAGGCTACACAGAGAAACCCTGTCTCGAAAAACCAAAATAAATAAATAAATAAATAAATAAATAAATAAATAAATAAATAGGTACCAGAACTGGCAACCAGCAATACACTGTGAAGCCAGATGATCTCTTCTTAAATTCCTTCAAAAATAGAACTGAGAAATGAAGCAAAGGTTCCTTACCATCTTCCCCAGGATTTAAACTCTGAGGTGTATCATCCTGGCTGGCCCTTCCTCATTTTGCAATTCTCTTCTAACAGTTTGATACTTCTCTTCCCTATGTTCCCCAGTGGAAAACCTTCAGACACTTTAAGATGATTAGGAAAAGACACCCGAAGCCATCTGTGGACAATCATGGTGCCTCAGAGCTGGGGAGCAAGTGTGGGCTTTGGAGTTGGACAGGTCTGTATTCAGATCAGGCCTCCCTGGTTACTGGTGTGACTTACAGAAACCATCAGAACCTTGTCTCTGCTCTGTAAAGCTGAGACAATGCCTGTGTCTGAGGACTGACACACAGGCCAAATTGAAAACACATGATAACCAGCTCACCCAAGGCCCAGAATGCAACAGACATTCATTTAATGTCAATTCTGTTCTTGGTGTCCTACACCCTTTAAAAAAATCTGGTCAGGTAACATGGTATTTCTTAGAAGTATGGGAGAGACGGTTCTGGGACCTTAGGCCTAACTCCTCTGAATATGTTCCTAAAACAAATGTAGTTAAAAAAAAAAAAATAGGTTGGAGGAGTTTATGGGTTACATTGTAACCAGCCCCAAACATGCCAGTATACAAATGACATCACATTATATATATTACTGATGAGCCAATCATTTTGAGTATTATTTCATACACACCTCTCCTCACCTTCTTTCCTCTGGTAATTAATTTAAAAAAATTATGTATCTATGTGTATGTGTGAGAAGGGGTAATGTAAGTGCAGGTACCAATGGAGACCAGAAGAGGGCATTAGATCTCCTGGTGGAGCTGGAGTTATAAGCAGTTGTGAGCTGCCCAATGTGGATGCTGGGAACTGATTTCAGATCCTCTGCAAGAGCAGTATGCACTCTTAACACTGGCCATCTCTCCAGTTCCTCTGGTCATCTTTTAAACTTGTTTTACATTTACTAAACAATGCTCTCTGATTCCATTTGCTCTATTATTCTCATTCTTTTTCAGACCTAAAAGGTTGTAGTCAAAATGATGCAGTAGCAGTTTATAGACACCAGGACAATGCTGAATAGCCTGTAACTAGATTTACATATACAGTTAATCAAGAGATTTCTAATAAAAGTACTAAGGCATCTTGAACTTGAGAGGAACTAAACAATGGTAGTAGAAACATACACATTAATACACATACCCACATATGTGGAAAAAATGAATAAATGAATGAAAAACAAATCCTAATACGACAGCTTCCTTGAACATTTCTAGAAAATCACTAGAGTTCTGGGAAGGTTGAGGGAAGAGGTATCTTTTGCTAACCAAGTGTATCTTCTGGAATTGATGCACTTGTGTAACTTGGAGCCCAAGTTCTGTAAGTCTTGCCTCAGTTAATTTTTTAAAAAGATTTTACTTATTTATTATGTATACAACATTCGGCTTCCATGTATATCTGCACACCAGAAGAGGGCACCAGATCTCATAACAGATGGCTGTGAGCCACCGTGTGGTTGCTGGGAATTGAACTCAGGAGCTCTGGAAGAGCAGTCGGTGCTCTTAACCTCTGAGCCATCTCTCCAGCCCGCCTCAGTTAATTTATCTATTAAATGAGTGAAACAGTCCTTTACCTACACATTTGCAGTGAGATTATATAAATTAATCATATAAAGGACCCCGATAGCATTACTTAGGTGCAATCTCAGCATCAGGTTTAAAAGAAAAAATTCCCAACTGGTTTTTAAGTACCATTTTGTCTAAAATAACACTCTAAGACCACTAGTTAAATAATGTTATGGCTCAGGCTGTGACCTGCTAACTAATCCACAGACATTGTTATTACTCTGTTGTGGGCAAAAGGCCGTGAATGTGAGTTAAAAGTAAGGTAGGGTTATTCAGACTTAGTAGTGAAAGACTGTTTTCCCACTCAGATAAAGAATGTGGTAAGGGGGTTAGAGAGGTGGCTCAGTGGTTAAGAGTGTTTATTGCTCTTCCAGAAGACCTGGATTTGTGTCCCAGCATCCACATAGTGGCTCAAAAAACAGACTGTAACTCCATTTCCAGAGGGATCAAATGTTCTCTTGTGGCCTCCACAGGCATTGCATACAAACAGTGCACATACATACATACATACATACATACATACATACATACATAGATCTCTAAGGCATATATGTAAAACAATAACAAAAACAAAACCCTTCCATAACTAGGAAGACAGGGCATAAAGTCAACATTAATCACACTTCTAGACACTGGCAATGGAAAGCAGGAGTATTATGAATGATGAAAATATTCTAAACTCAAATTATAGCAGAGTCATGTAAGCACAGCAAAACCCAATTAATTATGTACTGTAAATAGATGAATTTTGTTGTATGTAAATTATGTCTTAGCAGGTTTGTTTAGTGTGTGTGTGTGTGTGGTACTAGGGATGGAACCATGGTACATTGGGACTGTGTAAGACAGAGAGTGAGCATGGTTTTCAAAATGAGAGGGTAACAGGAAGTGAAATGTAATTCCCAAAGTGCTACCCTCAAGGCTTACTCTCTGAGATGCGAAAGATGTGCTTTTATTTTCATATTTATCCAAGTCTCAGGGTCAGTTTACCCAGAACTTCATCATGAGGGCATTTTCTTTCACGTAATACCCATTTATCTCCTTTGCTGCATCTAAAGTCTGTGAGAATGAAAAGACAAGCCACTTCCTGGAGAAGCTATGGAACATATATCTGACAGACGCTGTGCTTCAAGAAAACACACAGAACTCTGAAATCTGAGTAAGAAAAATCCACCAAAAGGGAGAAGATCTCAACCCATATTTCAGCAAAGTAGATGTATAGAAGGCAAACAGGCAGAAAAAAGATGCTTAAATTTGGACTGACTAGGTGAGAAAAAGAGGACACAAATTTGAGCGGGTAGGGAAGGTGGTGGATTTGGGGGAAACTCAACAAGGGATTGAGTTTGACCAAAACTCAATGTATATAATCCTCAAGATATTTAAATGTGACAGGGCAGTAGAGTCACAGTGGCTGTGATGGTATGCAAGACACATGAAAGATCAAGCCAGTCAATCATGGTGGGGAGGGGGGTTATAAAATCCTGCCCTAACTGAGGCACTATGGCAACTGATGACTGTCAGTTTTCAGGGATGATACCCATGTTCCAGTAGATGTCCCTATACTGACAGGTTTTTGTTTGTTGGTTTTCCATTAAAGAAAAAAAAAAAAAAAGCACATTAAATTGGGAGCAAATAACAGTAGGGGAAGTAAGAAGGACCTGGAGGGGTGGAGCTGGGGTGGACTTGACCCAAACACATTACATCCATCTGTGGAATTCTCAAAAGAAAAAGGATAGTTGATGTAAATTAAATCACACAGAGAAGCCATGGTGACACATGCCTGTAACCCGAGCACTTGGGAGGCTGACATAGGAGGATAGCACGTGCCAGGCCAGCCTGAGCTATACAATAAGACTCATATGACATATATCTATATGCCAATATAAATAGAATGTGAGTCTACTGCCCTGCCATGTTTAAGCACCCTTTTAATAAAAAAAAAATTATTAGTTCTTTGAGATTTTTGTACAAGTTTTGGCCAAAGTGTAGAAAATGCAAACAAATCTGTAATGATGAAAAGTGGGTCATCGGCTGCTTGGAATATCTGAAGGAAAGAAGTATATTCATTATTTCAATTATGGCAGTGCTTTCATAAGCCCAGAAATATGAGCTACTTTTTCTTCTTTTTCTGTATTACTTGTGTCTCATTAAAGCTGAGGGAGTTATGGGTGCGGGAACTTGAAGCACTTGAATCATCAAACTGCAATGACTGAAGAAGTCTATGGCTGAGAGAAGAGCCCTCAAAGCAGACAGAAAGTGCCACTTCTGGGAACAGCTGGCCCTTTAAGGCAGACAGCAGTGCTGAATTAAGGTATCTTAGCTCTAGACAGCAAAGAAGAGAGTTGTTCTATTTTTTAATTTTGTGACTAAGTCAATACAATTTCTCATATCAGGATACAGATCCAGATTAAAGTTCTGCCAGGGAAGTGAAAGTTAACTCTGTCTAAGATGTTGGGTTACAACAGCATGGCACTGGGAAGCTGGTGCCTACATCTTGCCCTGTAGAGCAAATCCTCCAGGATGAAGCAATACACAACAAGTGCAGGAGGCCAATGCACTCCTACCAGCACGGAGGAACTTCCCGGAGCAGCTACAGTGGCTCTGCTTAAACCAGAGCAATGTAGGTTGAGAGTTGAATAGATTCTTAGAAAAATGCAGAAGTGGGGTTCTCTAGACAGAGGTTCTCAATTTTTTTGTTTGTTTTTTTCCAGACAGGGCTTCTCTGTGTAGCTTTGGAGTCTGTCCTGGAACTTGCTCTGTAGACCAGGCTGGCCTTGAACTCACAGAGATCTGCCTGCCTCTGCACCACCACCCTGCAATTTGGTATCTCTTCTTAAACAGTTCGAGAGTCATTCCGTGTGCTTGTTTCCTTGATTGTGTGTGTGTATACACATATACCTTTAAGGCACACAAAATTCTTATTTATTTACATGTATGTGTTTGGGTCTCTGTGTTAATGTGTGTGGTGTGCATGTGGTGCCTGCCAGAGAAGACGTCATCAGATCCCCTGAGGCTGGAGTATAGGCAGTTGTGGGCCCAGCCAAGAATCAAACTCCTGTCCTCTGTAAGAACAGCAAGCACCCTTAATCACTGAGCCATCTCTCCAGCTCCCCACACAAAAATGGGCTGAGTTCTTCTCGTTTTATATTAGCTTTATGCCACTGATCTGGTTCTTCTGTTAATGGTCTCACTCTGGCCCCAGCCAGTTCCCTGAAGAGTCTCAGAGGAACAACACATTCCTATGTCCACAGTAATTACAGATGACAAGGACCACAGATGTAAAGAGTAATGAAAAGAACCATGACACACCACCCACAGATACACCAGCCATTTAGATAGGTCTGCAACATGGAAGACTGGGTCTCAACTCCACAGGAAAGAAGAGTCTGTGTTGAAACACTGACCGTGTGTAATGTGAACTTCTCTCCTCTGATCATCCTATGGTTGGAATTGGACACAGCACCTAGACAGCCCTTAAGCGGGGTGCCAGGGTGTGTAGCCCAGGGAGCTTCCTAGACATTCTCTAATGTTTTCAGGGACTCTGGATCTCTTACCTCCCATCAGGCAGAGGTGTGTGTGTAATATGCGTGTGTTCGTGCTTGCCTGCATGAGAATGCACGTGGCAGGGTGTGTGCCTCTGGCCATTAGAGGAACCTTTGTGGAGTCAGTTCTCACCTTCCACTTTTACATGGCTTACATCAAACTCATGTCTCCAGGAGTATGTAGAAGCACCTTTTCCCACTGAGCCATCTTGTTGGTCCTTCATATATCTTTTATTATAGTATACTGCTATAATTGTTCATTTTTCTACTAGTGATTGCTAGCAATTTCCTACTGTTTCTGACTTAAAATTAAACTATCATATCTAATATGCACAGGCAAAAGCATAGAGTTTGGTACAATAATAGGTGGGGTACAGAACATATACCCCAAGGATAATGGAGGATGGTACACAGTCCCATAAAGCTTTCTGGCTTTATTCCTTTGACCCCGAGTATCCCAGAGGCATACTCATGGACCAAGTCTTTTCACTGTATTCTGGCACATTTAGTTTGGCTACAGAGGCTCCTACCTTTGCTTAAGGTGTTCTTTGTTTGGCTCATGTAGTTCACAGTAGCTTCCACTCACTGGAGTTCAGATTTTGAAAGCCCGAGGTTCAAAACCACAGATTCTTCCCCTGCCCACTCCGAGACAGAGTTTCTCTGTGTAGCCCTGGCTCTCTTGGAACTCACTATGTAGACCAGGCTGGTCTCAACTCAGAGCTGCCTGTCTCTACTTCTTGAGTGCTGGGATTAAAGGCATGTGCTACCACTTCCCAGACTATTTTTTTTCCAAAACAAAACAAAACAAAACAAAAAACCCAAAATCCCAGTAATAACAAACAATACTTTAGCAATGATTGCAGTTCTCTGGCTGAACATAATGACTCCTCAGGAGACCTGAAATAGTTAATGCCAGAAAATAATTTAAAATGAAGGCAGAGCTGGGAACATATTCTCAGTCTGTTGCTGAACTTTGGGGTGACCTTAACCAAGGGAAAGACTTCTATGGGTTTCTGGTTATTCATTTGGTCAGTCAGTTCATGTAGCTATACAAAGAAAAACAAGGAAACCCAATGCTTCACAGTTGACTTCTAGAGACAAGAATTGCAAACTCAAAGTGGCCTGGGAATCATTTTTATTTTTAGGTTTGGGAAGAGTGGAGCAGAGATGGGAGGGGACATGTCATCTATTTCCTTATGTTTTCCATGGTTCTTGAACAAACTCTCCTGGGCACTGCTGCAGCTCATACAAGGTTCAAACATGGCTAGAAAACAAGGTTTACAGAAACCTATGTGCTAACCATAACCACGACATATGCTGCCCAGAATCTTCTGTTTTTGCCTTCTAATCCTAGCTCCACAGTGGGTACAGCAAGCCAGGCACTCTTGATGTGACCCATGCCATTCATTAAAGGATGGCAGGAAGCTACCGAAGGCTAGCAGGCCACTAGCAATGGTCCTCTTTAGCTGTTCATGGGGGCTGGTGTTCTCTGTATTTTTAGAATGCATTTGGGTCTCTGCATTAAGACCTCCCAATATGTGTATGTGTGAATGTGTGTTTGTACATAGGTGTATGTACATGTGTGTATAAGGCTAGAGGTCAACATCAGACATCTCTTTCAACTGCTTTTCCTCTTGTTTATTGAGATGGGGGTCTCTGACTCAACATGGAACTTGCTGATTTGCTAGACTCTGGTATCCTTCTATCTTTACCTCACCTCTACTCCCAGAACTTGGGAGTTGCCTCAATTATAGGTGTGAGTTGCCTCACTCATTTTTTTTTTTTTTTTACTATTATTGTTATTTGTGAGTGCTGAGGATCAAATTCAGGCCTCTCATGTTTGCCTGGTAAGCACTTCAACTGAGCTATTTCCCCAGGCTCAAAGATCTTTCAATGCTTTTCAAGATTGGCTCTGACCTTCAACTTATCACCACTCCTTTGCCACTGCTCCTCCTTTTCTTCCACCACCTTAACCTAGGCATTCCTGTTCTGCTGCTTCTTTGGTGCCAGAGTGAAATCAGATCTTTTGGACTCCTACTGAGTCTTCATGAAAGCTGCACTTTCTGTCCAGTGTGTTGGATCAGACCTGTCTGCTCAGCATAGTCCTAACCTCATGAGAGATGCTGGCAGGATGCTGGAAGGAGGCGGGTGTACCCTATGTCATCCAGGGAGACACAAGGATACACAGCTCTGCCCCACCATGCCCACACCCCTCCTTACCACCAAGACATGTTCCAGAAGGTCCAAGTAGCCCAGGGTACATTCTGTGCCATACCGCAAGGCTCTGGTTCGTACCTCTTCACTGACATCAGGGTAGAAGGATGCTTGCTGGAGACAGATTGAGAGAGGTGGCAGGGAAGAGAGAAAAGAATGTTGACATCTTAAACTAAGAAGAGCTGCGTGTGAGTTCTCAACCCCTCAGAGCTGGGCACCCTGGTCTCTGAGGCAGAAGACCTTCACCCCCATTCTCTAGGTGGGACAGAAATTCCTCCCCTTCCATTCCTATGCCTCTGCAGCGGGTCCTCTGACAGTCTATAGGCTGGCTCCCTGGGGACACATGACAGAAACACCTAGTCTGGGGCCTTCTACCCTTTCTCGCCCCCCCCCTTTTCCATGCACTAAAACATCCAGGAAGACTCATAGTTAAGGCTTCCAGCAGCAGAGTACAGACCAGCTCTGCCTGGCTTCCTCTCAGTAGTGGTAAGGGCACTGTAATGGCATCTCTATGTCCCCAGACTAATGAAGCCCATGTTCCCACTCAACCTCCCAAGTTATAGTCACAGGGCAGGCTCTGTGACCAGAGCCATTAGGTTCCTTCAGCTAGCAGCTCTCTAGAACCCTCAGGCACTGTAAATAACTCATCTCACGTTATACAAATGCAGAGATAAGCAAGCCAGAGCTCTCGGGATAACAGTGTCTCAGGCTTTTCCTTGTACGGTGACCTGCCACCTCCAGTCATCCATGACAAATCATTTCAGACGGCATTCTGACTTGCAGGGCTGCCAGATAAAAATGCACCCAGAATTGATAAGCAAGGAAAAGTGCAAGTGTGGGACACTATCTTTTATTTGCTTCAGAAGGAAACCACATCCCCTTAATTATTCTTCCACAGTTTTTACTCTGCAAAGAACTTGGGAGGTTTACAGAAATGTATAAAAAAAAAAACGACACCCCCTACAAACCGTTAGTCATGACAAAGGCACAGAACATGGCAGAGACAAGTCTCTGTGTGGCAGGCCTGTAATCTCAGCCACTTGCGGAAGCTGAGGATCCCAAGTTTAAGGGCTGCCTGGGCTACAGAGTGAGTTCAAGGCTGCAGCCTGGGCAACTGAGTGAGTTTCTGATTCAAAATAAAAAGTAAAAGGAGGGTTGGGGCTACAGGTTGGTGGCAGAGAGTACTCATGTGCCACACACAGGGCCTTGGGTTAAATCTATAGGGACACAGACTCCCAAGCCATATAATAAGAGAAAAGCTCAAGGCTTATGGGGAACTGACCAGCTTGGTTTTGCAATCCATCCTCTCTCTCTGAGATGAGCAGTGTGGGTGGTAACACCTGTGTACCCTCCCTTGGTGAGCAGCTGTCACTGAGGAGCCATGTTAGACGAACAAACCTCTGAGGACTGACAAACCTCTGAGGCAGAAATCAGGGTTGGGGGTGGGGTTGGGATATGGGTGAGGAGGCATCCATATCCATGTTCTTAAAGCTCCCATATTTCATTATGTCCACATCTCTCGGAGCCTCCAATGTGGGTCACAGAGTTGTGCATTACTGTGGGTGACACAGACCATGGTGCTGCTGTCCAGTGGCCTCACCGGAGCAGGTTACCAGGCTACCAAGAAGAGTTGGGGGAAGGACATTCTTGCTAACCGTGGTGGCTCTGTAACTTGGCAGAACCTTCGGGAGAAAAATCTGGCAATAATGAAAAGGTTATACAATTTGATCCCCTAATTCCACTTCTGGGAGTCTTCCTAAGCAAATAATCTAAAGCACAGATAAATCAAATAAGCACAAAGATGTTTCTTATAGTGGAGTTGTAGGTGAGTTGGCAGCGGGCCTGCCTAAAACATGCATGAGCTAGCGCCCCATAAAGCAGCTGTGGTGGGATATGCCTGGAAGCCTAGAGTCAGAGCCCAGAGGCAGGAAGATCGTAAATTCAAGGTCACCTTTATCTATGTAGTGACCAGCCTGGGATACATGAGACCCTTATCTCAAAAATATAACAAAACAGTAAAGCCAACAAACACGGTAGGCAACCTACTTATCTGACCACAGGGGAAGGTAGTACTGGCTAACAGAATATCTATAGTCATGAGCAAACTAGTCAGAATGTCTATAGCAACACAGCAATAGCCACCTCATGTCAACTATAACAAAAAATACAAAATTAAATCCCAAAAATATAGGCACATGAAAACAGACCACACAGAAACATATACAGGTGAAGTCACCTGGGGACTGTTCACTCTTGCAATTCTGTTAAGATGAGGCAGTGTGGGATATGCTTCACCTCTACATTTGCCTGTCTCCCCACTCAGCCCCAGAAGTCATGCTCCAATAGAGCAACTAGATTCTTTGGTGTGACTTCAAAAATTTTCTGCTTTAAAAAAAAAAAAATCTGTGTTTTGGAGCTGGAGAGATAGCTCAACAGTTAAGAGCACCGGCTCTCTTCCAAAGGGCAGGGATTCAATTCCCAGTACGCACATGGCAGCTCACCACTGTCTAACTCCCAAGGGATTCAACACCCTCTCCTGACCTCAGTGGGCACCAGGCACATATATAGTTTACAATATACATTCAAGCAACACATCCATACATAGAAAAATAATTAATAAGAAAATACTGTGTGTGTGGAGGTCAAAGGACAACCTTGGGCATCATTCTTCAGATGCTATCTGCCATCTGCCTGCCTGTGCCCCTTGAGTGTTTGGATTAAAGGTATGTGTCATTATGCCTAGACCCACTTCTGTCTTCCCAGTGCTGGGATTACAAGTAGTTACTTGGCTTAAAAAATATCATGACTTTAACGCTCTAGGCATTTTAAACATTCATAAAATCACCTTATCTCCAATATTACTTCCTCTTAGGGACAGATTCCATGTCTAGAGTCAGAGATATAAACATCACTGCATCATGCTACATACAAGCCTTGTCTCTCCCAACTGCTCACAATGGGGTTGAATATCCTCTGAAACCACCTCAACTGTTCAAGAAAGCTTGCAGCTGCACTGTCATTGTTTGGTTCTGTGATCCCAGCCCGTTTCCCGTGCTCCCTGATAGTCTGTGCACACACATGTGGGTGACATCCTGAAGAGCTAAGGCAGCATGTCACTGGCTGGCACCTATGCCAGCACCTGCTCCACTCAATGTCACAAATGCTGAAGCACTTACAAGGCCTTGGCAAAATGGACTTTATAATTGCCATAGGAATCAAGTATGAGGGGATTCCTTTTAACAATTAATAACTAATACACGTGATTAGATTTATAAATCATGTCAGTTCACAGGGCAACAACAGGATATATATCCAAGAGGAGACCCAGTGAGGGCACAGCATCGATGGTGTAGCAGAAACCACAGGCCTCGAACCAAACCGATGACTCTTTGCAATGAGCACTTGCAAGTAAAGATATATGGACAAAAGGAGATGCTCTGTGACTCATTATGTCACACTACAGCTTCCAGGATGAGATTTGTCTTTCTTTCTTTTTTTTTCTTATTTTCTTCTAAATTTTATTTTATTGGGGGGGGGAAGGGTAGAGGGCAGATACGAAGGGACAGGGGATGAATGGGATTGAGATGCATGATGTGAAAGACATTTAACTCACAACAATCCTCCTGCCTCCTGCTTCCTCCTCCATGCACTGGGATTACAGGTGAGGTGTGAGCTACCATGCCAGCTAATAACTGCACTCTCTGAATGTTTGTCTGTCATAAAGTGTAAGGTGTGAAGCTGCTTCCTGCTCATATTCCAGCTTACCTCCTTCTCCAGGACACTGAATGAGTCATTTTCAACAGAAAACTATCTATCCATCCATCCACAACAAGGCCCAGGTCTTTACCTTGCAAGCTGTCAACATATCTGAGACAGCCTTCCTGCTCAGATTGGCAGTTGCGATCACATCCTCCTGTCTACATGAATTGCCAGCTGCTACGGCTTTGGCTGTTGCCATGGTGATGCCTTTCGTCATTCTTATTGATTCTTCGGGTGATGATGTCTTCTCAGGTATGTCTTTTGACTGGAACACCTTGAAGTCAGAAACAGAAGGGGCAAAAAAAAAAAAAAAAATCAAAAAGGAAAGGACAAAAATAGCTTACTCTTTTCCACCCAGGCCACAGTTAGTGTCTGGGAGCCAAGCTAGCAATTGGAAGAGACTGTTACATGACAAGAAATTAGAAACCTATTTGGGGGCAGTAGAGTGGGTCTTGCTCTCAAGATCCTAGCATGGACAAGGCTCTTACACTGGCATTTGACATTCATGGAAACAATACGGTAAGTAAGAGGTTTCTAAAGTGTTAACTCATCCATTTGCAAATATCATTACCCAATATTTATATAGTGTCTTCCTCAGTCCTGATGTGGGCTCTTGGGTAGGATTAACTTGAAGACATCACTTTGGATGACCTTCTGCCCACTTGCCATAGGTATGAGTTTGGGGAAAGTGAACCATCACTCCTATAATTCTGCAGGGTTATGCAGAGGCGTTCAAGTCAGTGACTCCAATTTAAATGCCCCCTCTCTCTCATTTACAGAAGCTGCAAAGAATTCATGTTAGTCAAGGCAAGTTGCTTCTGCTTCATACACACCTGGTCCTTTCTCGTTAATAAGAAGGACTAGTTCTGTGCCTGTATGCTGCATATGTACCTGTCCCTGCAGAAGAGGGTCTGGCCTGTTCTCCGACCTGATTAACCACTTAATGACATGGGATACTCCCTTGAGTAAGATGGGGTACCCATATAGCATTCTTGCCATGTGATAACCAGTCAAACATCATTGCTCCTTAAAAACAACAGTGACAATTAAGTGACTCAGGACTGTAAGTCCCTTGTCCAGATTTCAGTACTATGTGGGATGTTGGCTGCTACACATAGGATGCTCCAAACTACTGTGGTTTCCAAGGCATAGGGTCTGTGGAAAACACTCTGAGGAATTCCTATTTATTTATTTATTTATTTATTTATTTATTTATTTATTTTTCCATTTTTTCCCACATGTTTGTGTGTATGAATGTTTTTGCCTGTGTGGGGGCACATATGTGCATGTGTATGGGTAGGCCTGAGGTTACTGTCAGGAATCATTATCATCCACTCTTCTACTTTATTCATTGAGGCAGGGTCTCTCAACCAAACCCAGAGCTCACTGACATGGTTCATCTTGCTCATTTGCCTGTTCTGGATATGCCCTGTATCCTCCTTTCAAGACTGGAATTGCAGATGGGCCATGGTGCTGATATTTATGAGGGTTTCTATGGATCAGAACTCCTGTCTTCATGCTTGTGTGCAAGTGTTTTAACTGCTGAAACATCTACCCACCCTTCCAACTGAAAAAATGTGGATGAATTCTAAACCACTGTGATATACTCACAATGACCAAGTATTTGCAAATTCCCAGGGTGGTCTATATTCCATATCTATATTCCATATGGAATACAGCTGTCTGAACCTGTATCTAGATCTCAGATGGGAACACAGCCATCCCATACAGCCATACCAGAGTACCCATGCCTTAAGGAATTACCTCCTTTTGAGTTACTTATGTATTCTTTAGTTTCCCCTTTAAACCTATGAACTAACTGTATCTCCTCAGCTGGCACCATCCAAGGTGGGGCTAAAGAAGCTGAGACTCTTCCAAATACCAGTGGAGTTACTCATGTCTAGTGTTGCTCCTCATGTTGCCTTCACAGGTGATCCTGAAAAGGGGCAGGGCAGCTTGCAGCAGAGGAAAAACTACATTTGTGATCATACTATTACAAAGAAATCCTGTGTATTTCTGTTTGTGGGTGTCAGGATGAGGTGACGTGCAACTGTGCTGAGCACAGAGGAAACAGAACACCTCTACGGTAGCAATTCCTGGTGCCCATGACTCTCTGGGGCTAGAATGGGGGAAGAAAGAACAGAGCTAATGTCTCCAAGGAGAGATGCCTCAAACAGAAAGGAGCCGGGTGCTGAAGAAGTGTCTCACCTAAAGACATCTGGCCTCTCTCTAACAGTGAACCTCAAACTGCCATTCCACATGTGGGCTGTTGCCAACAGCAACATGAGAAGAAAGAATGTATCTGGTCCCTTTAATCTAAACACAAGGCTTGTGTAAACTGCCATTCTGACTTTTCTCTTGGCCAGAAATCTTCTGTAATGCTCCTGTGTCATGCTGTCATTTTGATGGAATGAAGCCTGGACTGTCCCAAGTGATACACATCAGTCCCAGGAATGTAGGGCTACGTCCTGGCTAGGGATATAAATCAGTTGGTAGAGTGTTTGCCTAGCATGTATCAAGCCCTGAATTCAGTCCTCAGCACCTTCATAAAACCAGGCATGGTGGTATACACCTGTAACCTCAGCATTTGGGAGGTAAAGGCAGGAGGATCGGCAGGAGGACCAGAAGTTCAAAGTTATCCTTGGCTACACAAAAGTTTGAGTCCATCCTAGACTACATGAAACCTTACAAACAAACAGTCCCAATAGATCCTAGCCACACTCGCTGACACACAGGTAAGCAACTACAAATGCCACCAGGAGACAGATGAGTAAGCCTCCACAGTCTGGGAATTCTAAGTAAAAGCTCTTTAATTAAAAACTGCAGAGAAGCTCTTATGTCAGTCATATGTTGGATGGTGACAGCTGCTGGTACTCACCGTGAGTTCTTGCTTTATGTACTCGATGGTGGCCTCCAGTGCCCTTGTGCCCCGGGTGGCTTCATCTTCCACTGCCTTCACAGTCTTAAGAAGAGAGGTGACATTGGTCACCATCACCTGCAGGGCAGGAGAAAAGCACTGGGTACGCTGTCTGAGGTGCAGTTTCTGACCCTTTTATGCAAATGGAACAAAAGATATCTCCTTCCTTCATACGAAAAGACGATCAAGTGTTCATCTTCCCAATAGCCTGGCATATCGTCCTCACATTCCTGCATGCTCAGCCCCAACTGGAGTCCCACTCTACCTTGGCAGCTCCTTTGAGCTGGTACATGGAGGGGTCATCAGCCGGCTTGCTGGCAGCTCCCTTGGTAGCACCAATGAGATCAGAAAGGGCCTTGGCCACGTCTTTGATGGCATTTATCAGAACCACCTGAAAGAGCAGGAGACTGGTGAGTAGAGAGGGTGGCCTTCACTGACTTCTGCCGGGGAGTAAGGACAAATGAGGAGGAGGAGGAGGAGGAGGAGGAGGCTCTTTATCAGTAGCTTTATGTCCTGCAACATGACATCACTACCCAGAAAGCCACCCTTGGAGCTCAGGGAGACCAATCTTGCTGTTGCTGCTCCTAATGATGATGATAAAGCTAACAGAGAGGCTGCTCCCGATGCTGCTAAGGCTGAGAACTATTGTACAGCTCGACACAAAAATGGAGGCTGATGCTGATGCTGGGATCTGAGTATACAGCTCCCTAGCTGCCAATTCTGAATTGCCAACAAGCTGCCTCTGACTGGATGACGGCTGCTAAAGCAGACACAGTGAGGTACCATCACTCACTGATGTCAATGTCAGCTTCATGCTGGGGCAGTAAGGCCTCCATGGCGCTCTGCCCACCTCTCTAGCTTTCGTTCCTACAATTATCTGCCCCATACCACATGTTTAGGCACATGGGTCTTTCTTCCTATTGTGAAGTTTTACCTCATCTCTGCTTCATTCCTGCTCTCCTCTACCTGGAACCTGGCTCTTTGCATCCTCTGGGTTCAGCTTGAATTGATGTCTCAAGAGACCTGTCTTGACCACCCTAGCAATGGGTCTAACTCCTGAATATCAAACTGCTATCAGATTGCCCTGTTTTATACTACAGCAGTATTAGTCCATGGTGCCATTTAATGTATCCACTTATCCATGATTTATCTTCTCCCATGACCTGATGAGGTTAGAACAGGCCTTACTTGGTTTCATCCTCAGAACATGTTCTGGCACGTAGCTGGCACTCAGTGAGTCTTGAGGAAAAAAATGAAGACAAAGGTGGCCTGCTCCATCCTGGAGATGATGCTATCTCAAATGCTGGTGTTGGAATCTGAAGCACCAGCCAAAGGGAGAACTGACATGAACTGGGTCACTGCACTAGAGCCAAGAGTGGTGGGTTTGGAATTTGGACTCTGGTCAGTGTGATGCTAAGTACCCCAGTTTTAACCTTCACACTCTTGGGTTGGCTAACTGACAAGCAGAATTAGCAGTGCCAGCCTTTCCTACCTCATCCAGTTGCTGTGAGGACCAACTGGGATAATAAACATAAACACCTTTTGAAGTCTCGAGAACTACAGGCAGCAGTGACACAGAAAAATTGTGACTTTGCAACCTCTTGCCATCCTCATACTCTTTGCTGTGTCATCTCTTCAGCAGGACATAGGGACCCCAATCAACCTCCTGTACTCACAGGCTGGGGCCAGCAAGGCTTGTGAAGGTGTGACCCTCTCTCCTGAGCCTACAACAGTGAAGAGGCGCAGCAAGAGATAGGGGCATAGCAAGCCAGGGATGCTACTAAAACGGCAGTGTCCAGGAAGTACTGCCCCATTCCCGTTACTTGACAGGACTGATGTGCAGAGGGAACATTTTTTTCTAAGAAGATTTGAAAAGTAACTTATTAAAAATTGTAATTTATTATTATTGGTGTGGTTGTGTATAACACTATGGAGTTGTTTTCTTCTCCCACCTTTATGAGGGTTCTGGGAGCCAAATTCAGGTTGTCAAGCCTGTAAAGGAGGTGTTTCACCTGCTGAGTCATCTCACTGGGCCCCTGATTGTGTTTTTTAAGTGAGTTCTCATTAGAAGTTGCTGCTTCAGGAGGCTGGAGAAATGGCTCAGCAGTTAAAAACACTTGCTGCTCTCCCGGAGGACCCAAGTTTGGTTCATAGAACCCATGTCAAGTAGCTCACAACTATCTCTAACTTCAGCTCCAGGGGACTGGATGCCACTGGCCTCCTGGGTTCCTGTACTCATGCTCATATACCTACATGCTGAGACATCTACACACACACACACACACACACACACACACACACACACACACACACACACACACATCTCAAAACCAAAAGAAAAATCCCAATCAACCTTCTAAATATCTTGAAAAGAGCAGTCTCCTTTTAAATTTATTTTTATTTACTTAAATAAAATTAATTTTAAAATCTGCTCAGAAAAATGTCCCCTCTGCATGTTAGTCAGCTGTCAGTAACCAGCATATGATGGTACCTACAGTTAAGGACTACTGCATGGCACTTAAAGGTCTATGGAGGCAGCCACATGCTAAGTGCTCTCACTCGGAAGGGGAAGGCAGAAGGAAACACTTAGGAGTCATGGAAGATTCCAGGTGGTTGTAAGAACTTACTTTGTGATTCTCTACTTTTTGTGCCTAATACAACTTGCTAAGATAAAATGTTTGCAAACAAATGACCCCACAGCAATTCAACACACTGGAAAGATCCATACTCCTCCTCTTTAAAATCAACCGGGTGAGCAGAACACAGGGGTTTGCACTTCCAAGTTCAGCAGGGATTGCAGTCTTTCCTTCCTTCCTTCCCCCCAGGGTGGGACCAGCACCTCAGGTTCCTGCAGAAGCACTGTGCAAACAGCAGTTCTGAACTCCAGTATGGCTGGAGGAAACAAAGCTGGGGGCTAAAAAACTGAGAAAGGTTCTCAAGGGGCTCCATTGTCTTGGAGGACAGTGGGAACAGAAGGGGCAGAGGACACAGGAACAAGGCTGGTGGCCTCCAGTTAATTAGTTCATTAATTAATCATCACTGCCCTCCTGAGTCCTGAAGGGCAAGTGTTATCTAGCTTGGAGCCCAGGAGACTAGATTGCTGACCTAGCAAATTCACTGCCCTGTTACTGGGACAAGTGCAGAGGAGACTCTAGTCTGTCAAGACCATTGGAACATCAGCTTGCTTTGTATCTGGCATGTGCCAGGTGCTGCTGCATATGGTGTGCTGGTTTCAAACGTGAACTGCAGTGACTGTGATCTGGGAAGGGCATTAAGGCTCAGGTGTGTCATTTCAACAAAATTGCCACCTCCTGAGCACTGGGCTCTCCGACTCTTTCAGTTCCTCCCTCTGTTTCAGAGTCAGGCTTCTCCAGCAGTAAGCCAGATGTGGTCCATGCCCTATGCCAGCAGCTGGGCTCACCTTTGGCTTGTTCACAGACATTCACCTGTCTTGACTCACAGTGTCTCTAAAGGTAAAAACATTCCTTTCTTACAGATCACACCCTCTAGCTGTCCCTGCACCAGCTCAGGCCACTCTTGAAGTTTTTTAGGCGCTTTTTTTTTTTTTTTTTCTTCTCAGCAATTGTCTGAAGGTCAGAGTTCTCCGGGGTTAATCTGACATCTCTTACCCCATGCTTCTGCCTCCCTGTGCCTGCTGACACTGAGCAGAGACAACCATTCAAGTCCCATCTGCACACATGTGCAGGCTCATGCCTTCAATGGTTCTACCTGCTTGTCTCACACTTCTAATTCAACGTGCTTAGGCTTGGGACTCACCCTCCTCTCTCGGGTCTGGATGGCTCTCTCCTCATGGATCGCTCTTTCTCTCTTGCTTCGTGAAGCTGCATACTGCTCAGCCTGGGCCCTCTTCCCTCCCCTTTATCCTCACAATGTTTTCTCCAACCAATTGTTCACTAGGCCTGGTGGACTTACCCTTCTAGGTTCCTCCCAAATCCTTGGGCTTGTCTCGACTCCTGAACTGTCACCACAGTCCACATCTCTGTCACTTGCTTCCTATCAGTTTTCCCAACCGAGCATGTATTTTTTTACTTCAAGGGCCATTTGACTAACCCTACTTGGGAGCCTGATGCAGGCTGTCTAGGAAAAAGTGAAAGGCAGTTCCCAAGTCCCATCCATACCTGGGTTTCGGGGTCATTGGAGCCCAGGCTGGCAGCTCCCAGCTTGACCACCTCGGCAAGCTGGGTAATGGTAGCTGCAGAAGACTGAGCTGCCTGGGCCAGCTTGTCTGGAGTAGATGCAGCCCCCGACACGAGCAGTTTTGTGTCTTCCACCAAAGCCTTGGCCGTCTTCAGGATGTTCTCCCTGAGAAGGCAGGGAGGTCAGAGAGCCAGGAGAAACAGAACCAAACCTGTTCACTTGCAGGTGGGAAGGAGGGAGATCTTTGGAGAGGCCCCAGCGATCTACCTGCCTCTCGAGGGGAGGGGAGTCTTTCATGCATGTGAGGTTGGAGCCTCAAATGGTATGTAGAAGGGCTCAGCACTGTAGCTGGGTGGGAGCGCGGCTTCTTCCTATGGCCCCACGATCTCTTCAGATATTTCCCAGTCACACTGGGTTGCAAGGGTGTATAGCTTGTATATGGTGCCTAGGAATCAGAACCCATGGAGCCAGGCTCCAGGACAGACAGCAGGGCACAGAGAGTCTTTACTCCATCACAGCCCTTGGGCTGGAGGGACAAGAAAGGAGCTGGACACGTGATGAGAGTTTAGGGGTCATCAGCCCTAAATACGCAGAGACACTGACACAGGTATGCTCAATGAAGGCTCCAGGGAGGCCGGAGGCCTTGAGAAGTGACTGCTGAATATGCCTGCTTCTGCCTCTCCTGGTCCTGCTGGGTCTGTGGGCAGTCAGAGGGGCAACTCCCTGGTATGCAAACATCAAAAAGCTAGCCTTGGTTGGGAAAGGCTGTTTCTAACTTGTCAAAGGAGCTTATTGTGACCCTGTGGTTCATGTCCCCTACTGAGAATCTTGTTGAAATCAAAGTGGATACCTACATTTCTGAGTCCTGGGCAGGTGAGATGACCAAATTAGGCATGCAGCTGAAGTCTCCCCCAGTACCTGTGATCTGCAAAGGTCTCGCCATTCTCTGCATTCAGGGTCCCTGCTGTTGCAAACATGATGGTGGTATCCAGGTCGGCAATGATCCCAGAAACAGCAGTAGCAGCCGTGATGCATGCTTGGGTACCCTTGTTCCCAGCCTGGAGAGCAGAGAGCACCAAGGATACCTGTAAGGTAGAAAGGCGATGTGAAGGGGAACCCATGAATGTAGAAAGTACGACTAAAACATCATGCCACCACTGACAACACTGAGTCCTCTCTCTTGGAGTTGATGCAGCACAGAGGTTAATAGCACAAGGTTAGAGCCAAGAGCCTGGGTCTGAATACCAGCTTCACCATTCACAGGCCACCTGGCCTTAGGCAGCCTTCTTCATTGCATCAAGCTTCAGTTTCCTTGGATGTAAAACAGTTAATTAAAACATAACATGTGCAAAGTGCCCAAAAAGGTATTTGTAGGTCACGACTATTTCCTGATGGGCAGTGCTCACCAAGTCACTACGATGCTTCTGACACCACACTGAGGGACCAGGTTTAGGCTCCTGAGATGTGGGTGCCAGTTTCCACCCTTCAGTTAGGTCTAGAAGGAATAACTACTGTTAATAATCATCATTTACCTGGGCATGCAGGACTGGCCTCTTTTCAGAGTGGATCCCAGTTGGGCTCCTGCTGCTGTCACTGTCCACTGCTAAGTAGAAATGCAGTGACCTGAGGCTCCATCAAGTTGGCTAAGGGCTTCACCCTAGTACGCTCCATTCCAGAAATCCTGGGTGCCAGCTTCTACCCTCATCCCTTCTTGTTCCCAGAGACATTTTTGAGAACCACAGCCTGATTGCCCCCACATTCACAATCAGGTCATGTGTCCACCTGTCCACCATTTGTCAAGTCTGCCAGCTACTAAGGTCTCCACATATCTGCCTTCCTGCTCAGGTTAAGTGCTTTGTTCTGCCTTCTTCCCTGAGCACTGATGTGCTCATCCTATGAGATATAGCTCCAGGTCCCTTCTAGGATGTCTCTCTATTCTCTTTGTAGAGAGGCAGTTCTGCCTAAGGATTCCAAGTACACTATTCCTGTCTTCAGGACAGCTCATTGTTCTGTAGATTAGAAACAGTTTGTCGAAAAGCAGCTGAAGACTGTTTACTCTTTGCCTGTACACACCTGCTATTCTTGACCACAGCTGATCCACATAAATGCTTTGTAAACACATTTATGTATACACCGTGTGTGTGAGGAGGGAGTGGGGGTGAGGGCAGAGGTCAAACCTGGGGCGTCTTCTTCAGTTGCTCGTCAAACTGCTCTTTTTTTTCTACCCCAGGTGGTGGTGGTAGGGTGGGATGGGCAGGGCAGACAGCATCTCTCACTGAAAGCTGACAGATTCTACTAGAGCAGGTGTCTAGTGAGTTGCAGGACTCTGCTTGTCCCTGTCTCATCTGTGCTGTGATTATAAGGTAAATATACTTCTTGAAGCATGACGAAGAAGCAGTGGAGTCAAGGCATGAATAAGCGGCACGGAGTTTGGGATGTTCTTTCTTGTACCCCTTAGGTCTCAGGAGATTTGTGGGTGTAGTTTGGCAAAACGGACACAGGGACCATTTTCTCCAAGAGAAGCCCACAAAAAACTGTCTCTTCTCCTGGGATGCTTGGCTTTAATCACCACAACCTAGACTCACCTAGGAAGAGAATCTCAGTGTGGGACTGTCTTTAAGATCAGCTGAGCTAGTGGGGCCTACTGTGAAGGAGTTCTTCCTTCTTAATTTAATTTTGTTCCCAAAGAGGCCAGAAGAGGAAGTTGTAACCCCTGGGACTGGAGTTACAGAGAGTTGTGAGCCATCATGTCGGAGCTGGGAATCAAACCCAGGTCCTCTGGAAGAGTAACTGGTGCTTTTGACCACTGATCCAACTCTCCAGCAGTGGCTTTTTCCTTAACTGGGTTAACTGAGGTGAGCCCACTGTGGGTGGTACCATCCCCTGGTTTGGGGCCCTGGACTGTGTAAGAGTAGAGGAAGTTAGCTGAGCACAAAGCATACAGGCATTCCTTTCTTCTGCTCCTCACTGTGGCTGTGATGTGACTGACTGGCCTAAGTTCTTGTTGCTGTGATTCCCCCACAAATAGGTGGTAACCTATGAGCTAAAACAAACCCTTTCCTCTAGTAAGTTGCTTTTTGTCACAACAACAAATGAAGCTAAGACACCTCCTCATTTGTCTGACCCTTCCTTAAGTACCACTAAGACTCACCAGGAAAAGATGAGTCAGACTGACACAGGACTGGTCTGGGAATGAAGTCAACAGATTCTGGAAAGAACTCTTAGGATGGGTGACAAAGGCCTGAAGTTATGTGATGTCTTAAGTGTGTGTAAGAGATTCTCAGGCAGGGTGAAAGAAGAGCCCAGAAACAGTCCCACCCACTGTGGATGCTGTACAAACCTAACAACAGGTATTTACTGAGCATCTACTAGCCACTGTGTCTGACACAAAGGTAGACAATGGGTTCATGGATGGGAGACACTCTGCTTATACCCCAAGATACATAGGAATAACAAGATACACAGGCAGAGTGACCTGCAGCAAGAAATTGCCAAAAAGCTAGTTGCTGGGAACTGGCCGCCTCCCCACCTCTGTCCCTCTCCACATGTCCCAAGTCAGGCCACTCTGCTGTGATAAGCAGAAAGACCAAAGCCAGCTCAGGATGATTCTTTATGCAGCTTGGGTGCTTGGGGAACTGGGCAAGGCCTTTGAAGAGAGGGAAGATGCCTTCCTCCAGCTGAGGGATTTAATTCTTACTGTCAAGCCCAGAGGCTGGCCAGTCCTGTGGGCTGGGGGAGGATGCCAGATGGAGACTAAGTCTGGTCCAGGACTGGGTGACAGAGCAGCCTCTGTAAGCAGTTTCCCATTGAGCGCTTCCTCTGCCTGGCCCTCCAGCCTTGTCGCCAAGTTTCTGAATAATACAGAGCTCTGTGCACACAGAAGAGAAGAGGAAGTGCAGAGCATGGGTGCTCCAGCCTGCGCTACTCACAGCTGCAACAGCTGCTACAGGAGGACTCTGATCCAGAAACAAAGCCAGGGGCTTGCATGCCGGGGGAGGATAAAAGAGCTACTGGGCATGAAGGGAGGGTCTAATGGGGGCCTTGTTAGCCAGGGAAACACCATGGGAGAAAAGAGTTTTTGAGGAACGCATACAGAGGATGGGACTATTTTGGTAAATGTTTAACTACACACCTGGCACAGTACCAGACACTTACATACCTTGATTCTGTGAGTCAGAGATTATACATTTGTGTGCTCAATTTATGGATGAGGAAATGGATGAGGCCTGGAAAGGTGATATAACTGATATACTCTTCAAGCCTTGCTGGCTGCACCCCTGATCATCTCCCGGAGCAGGAGCCCTGAGGCTCAGAAGCCCAGGGCAGGTTTCTTCTCCTCCACAGCACATCAGTACATCAGGTGACTGTCTAAAGTCACTGGGGCCACTCTGCTTCTTGGTGTATAAACGAAGAGGTTATACACCAAGCAGATTTCAGTCTTTTTTGTTGTTGTTTTTTGTTTTTGCCTTTGGAGACAGGGTCTCACTATATAGCCCGAGCTGGCTCTCTGGCCTCAGCCTACCCTATGCAGGGATTTCAGCCACAGCACTCTACCCAGCTCTTTCAGTTTTTCTGTCCCAGCTCTAGCACTTGGAAACTCTCTGAGAAGGGAGACCAACTGTTTATAGGGTGGGCTGTGGTAGTAGCCTTCCCTTGGCTGACTCCGGATGCTGATTTTGGTAGGGCCACCTTTAGGGAGTACTTGACTTTCCTAGGGCTGCCTCTGCTTTGCTCTGATTTCTCAGGTCCTATGGATCCTGTGACAGCAGCCTTATTGGGGAGGATCTGGGTGGTAAGGGAGACAGCCGCCTTAGCTGGATTAATTCTGGTTCATCCCCATCAGAACATTAAATGCCAGTGCTCGGCACAATGGCTGTCTATATCCATCCTACCCAGGAGGGACCCCTTACCTTCTCAGTGACGGAACGGGCACACTCGATCAGCTCCCTCTTGGTATAGCTGTCTGTGGGGCACACCTGCAGGGCCCCCGCCTTCTGCACCAGGAAGATACAGCCATGGCCCAGGTCCTGCACACGTGTGCGAATCTGGAATCCGATCTACAGAGGCAAAGCCAGAAAGGGGAAGAAGTGTGAGGGACCCTGCCATCCAGGCCTGCCCTAGGTGGAAAATTTCTCTTGTGCCCTCTGGGAGCCTGGCTAGGAAAATTCCATTCTATTTGGAACCCCTGACTGGTGAAGTACAGAATTTAGTTGATTTACCTTCCTGTAAAATGACTGTAAAAATGCCCACAGCCTCCATTAAGCAAGCCTGTAGCTCACTGGGACAGCATAACACCTTCCTGCAGTATGTTTATCTTTTCTGAGGGTCTAGCTCATCTGGATTCCAAGCTACCCGAGAGAATAAACCAGAGGAATAGATGTTCCTCAGATCAGGCTCTGTGGGATAGTTGCTGTCGTTATTATTCACTCAATAAGCATTTACTGAGTTCCCACAGTACACCAAGGACTCTTCTATAAATTTCATTCAGTGAGTTCAAAGTACACCTTAGCATTAAGCATAATTTAAAGTGGTCAGATTTTCATAAAACTGGTACCAGAACACCCCACCTCCTGGGCTGTATTTATGGTGAGGACAATCACATAGAGCCTAGGCATCCTGTCTCCTGAGCAGGGTTTGACCTTCCCTTTTCAGCTCTAAGGGCTCAGCAGGCACGCATTCCTATTTTATTTATTTACTTTATTTAAAAAAGTCAAGACAGGATCTCACAGATTCCAGGTTGGCCTCCAACTGACCATAACTGAGGATGAGTTTGAACTTCTGATCCTCCTGCTTCCACCTCTCAAGTGCTGGGACTATAGACACGTGCTATACCAAATCCAGTCTTTGTGAGGGTGGGGCAGGAACCCAGGGCCTCACACGTTAGACTAGCACTCTACTAACAGAGCTACAGCCTCATGGGCAGGCGTTTTATTAAAGATGCTGGACTTTAGAGCATTAAAGAGCAATTAGAAGAGGGGTAGTCTGTGTAGGAGAAGCCAAATAAACTTCACTATAGCTGGGATGCCAGCTGTCTCCTTTAAGCTGCCCCAAACTCTCCTTCCACCTGCCCAAAGCATGCGTCCCTCTAGTTATGTTCTGTGTCAGTTTTCACTCTTGAGTTTGGTAAATAAGACCACAAGTGAACCACCTTCCAGGCCAGAGAAGCAACTAAAAAGAAGAGTAAAGCCTTGAAACATGAGTCAGTCAAGAACTGACAATAGCCACAAGCCAGGGCTTCCTCTTCTACCATCTATCAAGAATGTTTACCAAAAGTCTCAGCTACTGTAAGTAATTCTGGGGAGATTCCGGCCCAGGGGATGCTATCACCTGCTTTTATCTCATTAGTCAAAGATTAGGGAAAAGTGACTCTGGAGAGTGGGAAGACTGTAAATGTTTGCTTTCCTACTATAGAAATACTGACTGCTTCCGGGAGGGAAAGGGCCACAGGATTTTGAAAGCCACTTAGCAGAAAGTTCACAAGATGCCGAAGGGTGAGTGTCTGCTTTCCAGGTGTCTTCTTAGTGTGCACCAGGCCCCCAGGGGCTCTCCACCGTCCAGGCTGTGCTGCTGACCCTCTCTGTGTAATGCACAATAGGAAAGGGAGCCTGGGAGCCTATAGCATGCCAGCCCTGTACATGTCTGCACTGATGCAGCAAGGACATACCACTGAGGGGGGAAGATGTTTGCTTACATCAGGGATGCCATTCTAATAGTCATTGTTTGAGACAGTCATGCCATGTGGCCCAGGCTGTCTAGGAACTCTTGATCCCCTTGCTTCAGCTGCCCAAATGCTGAGATAACCAGACTGATATACTGGTGACTTACACACAACATCAAGGTGAAGCCAGGAGATGTGACATTAGTTTCAGACTCAACTTGGTTCTTACAAGCTTCCACAGAGTTTAATGCCATGTATCCAAGGGTCAGCAGTAAGGTGGGGGCATCTTAGATGAAGGATGATCACAGATCCCCAAATGACAGGGGACTGTTGGTGATACCAGAGGAGAAGAAAACAGTGGAAGCAGCACCCAGAGAATTTTAAAATAATATAAAAATAAAACCCTCTAATTTAAGTTTTAAGAGTGGTTTCAATAACAACAGAATTTTGTTAAACTCTCTGGGCTTCAGTTTGATTATCTCTGAAATGGAGGACAAATGATCCTTGTCTTCCACACTTTGTTAACGATAAATGGACAGTACCGGCCACAGCACCTGGGCTTGGCACTCACCGTTCTCACTACTCTCCAGGTTACTGTGAGCTGGTGGAATACTTAAATATAAGAGGACCACAGCCTCAACACAGTCTGCTGGCAATGTCACTGGAAATTTTTATGGCTGGGGGAGCTTCCTAGACAGGGAACACACTTTCAAGATTGTGTTTCAACTGATAAGCACCAATAATTGCCCAGTTCCCCAAACAACATTAAATTTCTCAGCAAGTCTGGCCCAACTTTGCAAGACCCACAGGGTGGATTGAATGTCCGACCCGTGTTTATTGTAAAGGAATGCTGCTCAACGACACACAACTGGGGTTGTGTGTCACACAACGGGCAACTTTAGGAAAGCATTGCTTGAGCCTCAAGAAAAAGCCTCAGATCCCTTCTTGCTCAAAGAAAAACACTGTGGAGAAAACCATCTGCTTTTGTGCCTTAAAGGAAAAAAAAAAAAAAAAAAAAGAGGCCCTGGCCTTGGTAGTTTTAGATCCAATTACAATGGGGATGGGGAGAGTTGTCTGAGAAAAACGGATCATTTTCCCTTTACTGCTCAAGACAAAACAAAACGAGATGACTTTTCCCACACTTTAAAAGCAACTGGGTTCAGAATTGCTTGCCTGGGAGACCTTATGAGAGTTAGACAAGGGTGGCATTGGAACTTGTCAGCTCAACTTAGAAAATGCAACAGGAAAAATAGTGTGAACGACAGAACCAGGCATCACTTTGTCTCCACCAGATAGCAAGTTTTGGGTGGAATTTTTTTTTTCTTTTTAAATTCTCAAGTGTACATTCACCCCACCTGGGGCACAGGCTATGTTTCCTGGCCAGTCACTTTACAAATCCTTTCCCTGGCTAACAAAGTGGTGATGTGATCTTCCCCAGGGAAAGAGCTACAGTCACTAAATCTTTTCCCCGGGACTTACATTTAGGAGCTGTAGCTCCTAGGATCTCAATCCCTCCCTCACTCTCTCTGTCCTTCTCTTCTCCCCATTTTCAGCTCCTCCCATCTCTGTATGTGTGCATGCTGGTACATTCCCTCAGGTATCTTCCTCAATTCTCTCCACCTTACTCTGTGCACCTGGGACTCAATGATTTGGCTAGACTTGCTGACCAGTGAGCCCCAGCCTATGTCTCTACCTCCCCAGCACTAAGATTATAAGCATATACAACTTTTTACAGGGGTGCTGAGGATCTGAACTCAGGTCCTCATGTTTGTAGAGGACTGAGCCATCTCCCTGCCCTCTCTGTTTTCTGTATTCAGAGAGGAACTATTCTTAAACAGCAAAGCTGCCAGAGAGGTTTTCACTTTTCTGAAGACTTTCCACAGTGCTATTAACAAAGCCTTGGGTTTTCCATGGAAAAATAAACAGAGAAAGATCCTGTTTGATGTTCGAGGACAGAGGTTCTGCTTTTCCTGTAATTGTCACACTGTGGAAAAGACCAGAATTTGGACTCGGCAGGGCATACCGCAGACTCTGCAGGAAGGGCTTCCCGCTTGCCCTAGATGTAAATATTTTCACATGCTGGAATATGGGGCCCTCTTGGGTATACAAATAACTTGCACAGTTTTGGTATGCTTTAGGAAAAAAAAAAAAACCTACATTGCTTCAGGGACCTCCTAACCTTCTCAGTTTTCCCCCAAGCATCTGTCTGGCAAATGCATACCAGAGAACTTTCCTGCACAAGCCACTGGTAATCTTATATTCTCGCTGCCATTTTTGGCCATGGGTCATACTGCTCTTGGGCCTGGACTGTAAAATACATCTCAAGATGCCCCATTGAAAACAGCAAACCTTACTGACAATGTTAACACCCAGCACCCAGCAAGGTGATGTCGCATGGTCAGTGGTACATCCTTTTCCTTGCTGCCCAGGTGCTACTGTCAATTCTGTGTTGCAGCAAGGCTCCACACTGCACTGGGGTGGGCAGCTCATGAGAACTCCACTACGGAACGGGCAGGCCAGTGTTCCAAATCCAGACAGATGCGGGTGGGTCCCATGTGCAAAGCTTTCCATGGCAAGGGGGCCAAACCTCCCTGGCAATCATGGTTTCTGTTTTTAATCCCCTCTCAAAGCCAAACACTTCTTTCCTTTGTACTAACGTTTCCTGACTGCAACACACGTTCTCTTCTACTTGTTTATGAAATTCAAAATTACATGTTGATCAAATGAATTATATGTCTAGATAAATTACAGACTAGAATTATAGTCTAGTCTTACTAAAACAGGGAGACTATTCAAAAAGAGAAGGAGGAGGACAGTGAGGAGGAGGAAGAGGAGGGTGAAGAGGAAGAGGAGGAGGGGGAGGTGTGTAAAAGGAATCAAAATTCGGTATTTTTCTTGGTGACTTAACATAATTATTACAAATGCAATTATTCATGCAGAGGCGCAACTGATTTTGCTCTGCAATCTTAAGAAACCTGCTCCTGGCATGGTTAGAAACTGAAGGAACTCCATGCTGGATATATATGTACCTTAGTACATATATATGATATGTCTGCTCACATGCATTGTTATGACACATGTTAGAAAGTGATGTGTTTTGGATCTATGTTGCTACCGTCATTTCTAAAAGCCTCTGTTAGACACACTTGGTCCTGACTACTCCCAGCAGAACCAGCAGCAATGGGTAGGTGGGGGCAGCGTCTGTCATTTCAGGGAATGAGCAGACTAGTTACAAACCTGTAGCTTCCAGAGCCCCAAGCTTTCATGAAAATACTGAACAGGATTTACACTCAATAAAAGACTTGCTTTTTACAGAATGCATTACCTGTATCTTCCAGTGTTCCTGTAGTCTCTCCATCATTTTGTATCCCAGAATGAACTTTCTAAAATGAGCCACATGGTTTCTTGGGCTCTAGATACCCAAGCTCACACTAACACAGCTGCCACCAGGCCCCCTGGGTCCCCAGCTGTGCTGCATCATCCCAGGGTACCACTCCATTTCTCATAGCTTCCAGAAATGACTGCTCTCTGACAGTGGCCAAACTTGCTGTTCAAAGGCTTTTACAAGTACAGACTTGCTGAGGCCATGTCTACACTAGGGATAAGGAAAGGGGATGGGTCTTGAAGAGCACAACAGAGGTGTCATGGTAGGTGGGATCTAGGCCAGTTTCCACAAAGTCAAGAACCTATAGGATTGGGTTTTATATCATGCAAGCAGGCTTTTCTCAAGAGAGAGGATATGAACTCCCACAAGTGGATCTAAAGTTTTGGGGAAACTTTGGAAAACATGAGCATGATTGGTGGCATGTGCTTGGGGTGGGAGGGCAGGAAGCAAGAAGGACACCCTCAGCTTTTGGTGGGGTGATGGGCAGTTGCAAGGAACCCAGCAGCACACTGTAAACAGAACCCTTCAATCTAAGAGCCCACTCTCCAGGGTGCCCTAGCTCTTGGTCAGCTGGCCTCAGCAAGGGCCCAAGTTTTGGGCACAATTAGGGGCTCCTTGAATGAGTCAGTTGCACAGCAGTGGGAATGAAACCTGCTCCTGGCTGTCGTGATGAGGTCTTATAGAACTATGCTACAGGGTCGTCCCCTCTCCCATGCCCAGGAACAAACACCATGCATTTGCTTCTTAAGATAGGGGCCTTAAGGTGGCAGACCTCCTCTGGTTCGGCGGTGGCTGCTGCCATCTGGCCCTGGAGAGCCAGGTGCCCATAGTCACTGGTCATTTGTGAAGCCAGGCCTCCCAATTCCTCCGGGTTAGTAACCGACTTAGTCATCTGGAAAAAGAAAACAAGCAAGACACAAATACATACACAAAGAGAAGCATCAGAACCATGTGTTAATACCCTGGGAAGCCAAAGGGTTTCATTCACTTTTAGCCCCTGGGGAAGGTGAAGGCCAGGCCTTGCATGAGGGCCGGACATTGGGGAGGGTAATTCAAGCAAAGCCCATGCTGCATTGCATATGACAGGCCAGAGCTGTGACTACCCTGCAGCACAGGCCAGATGGGCACATGCTTAGCATTCAGGCCGTGCAGCGTGGAGCAGGGCCTTCAGGGGCCAATCTCAGGGAGCTCGCCCTTTTGGGGTCACCAGAGGAATTCCCACAAGGAACTCTGGGGAAATAAGCCTTGTGAAAAGTGTACCCTGATCCAGGCTTCTATGGGGATTTAGGCAAGAGAGAATCTGAGGACAGGCTGCTATGAAGCCACAAATGAGACTCAGTGGAGAAGCCAACATCAGGGAATGAAGAGAATCAGGTCTTGGGCCGAACTGGTATAAAGCATGACACAGTGCTGCCAGAAATATGGTGGCCCACATGCCCAGTCTCCCCGCACCTCGGAATAGCATGCCGAAGTTTAATGTTATCATCTCCGCTTTTGCTTTTTGCAGGTCACCTAAAAGACATTTTTTTTTTTTTTGTCTCTTTTCTAGGGATTTCACTCTTGCCTTATCTCTTTTCTCACTCTTTAAAAAAACAATTATTTTTATTTGTAGTTGAGAGAGAGAGAGAGAGAGAGAGAGAGAGAGAGAGAGAGAGTGTGTGTGTGTGTGTGTGTGTGTGTGTGTGTGTACATGTACGTACCACAATGCATGTATGGAGGTCAGAGGACAACTTACAGGAGTTGATTCTTTCCTATGTGTGGGTTCAAGGGACTGAACGAAGGTTGTTAGGCTTGGTTACTGCTGAGCCAACTGGCTGATGACACTTGATTTTAACAAGGGCCCTTTACCACCTTGATTTTATGACCTTTTAACACCTTTAAAGGGCCATCCCATTTATTTTTGAGACAAAGTCTTGTGTAGCTCAAGTTGGCCTTGAACTCCTAGTTCCCCTGCTTCTACCTACTGAGGGCTGGAATTACAAGCATATGTGCCATCATGCCCAGCTTAAAGGGCTTTAAAAAAAGACTCATTAAATGACTCCATCTAAGACAAGTTATAAGACACAATATCACAGCACTAGTCTAAGAGTGGGTTCCAAAGAACACAACCTGGATCCCAAGAGAATGAAGCTGTACCTTGAGCAGTACTGCTTGTGCCCTGTCAACAGGGACACAGAGATTCTTGGCCAGGTAAAGAGTGCATAGCTCCAACCAGAAGTGAAGGCTAACTACCTCAGGATAGCCATATACCGGAGACTGGACTTGCTAGGAATCACAGGAATCAAGGGGTGAGACAGTCTGGCTCAAAGCCTGACCAGACACTTTCCAGAAACTTTAGGAAGCCACCTAAAACTGCCTCCTCACACTGCCATACTAGACAGTAAGGGGCCTTTGATCTGTGTCCCCTGTCCTCCCCTGAAAGGATGGTCCTGGGGTAGCTCCAGCTTGGCAGGACACTCAGAGGTGACTGTGACTTCTCCCTCCTTCCGTGGGCCACATTCACTTAAACAGTGGGCCTGGTACAGAGTTCCCATGCATGAGAAGAGCAGGCAGGGAGGTCTTCGTGATCCAAGCTCAACCTCTAGTGGACACACAATTACATGACAGAACGAGTGAGAGAGGTGCTTTGGCCACTCCAGCTGGGCCACTTCAGTTCCCAGCTTGGGCTTATGTGGTAATTCTCTCTAATCTACAGCGTTTGGGACTCCAAGTGGAGAGGAATATTTTCTAGGTATTAACTCTCTGAAGATCTCATTTGCCATCCTTTGTGTAACTCATGTTGTCAAGAGAGCACACATGGCTTCCCAGTGCCATTTATGAAGATTCCTCTGGAACAGTGTTTTTGCATTATGTTTCAGTGAAAAAGAAAATATTACTACCAAAAGTGACACAGCTTCTGTTGTCAGGAATTAAGAAAAAATAAACCACATTAATTTTGCCTAAAAGACTAATTGCCCAGGTGTTATGATTTGATTTTGTCACAGCTTCATCTTTTTACTATCTTACTTCTAAATCTCTTCTCTTATACTAGAATTTAAACCTATTAAAACACCCCTAGTCGTTTCAGAAATGAATAGATTCTTTCCTCCTTAATGCCACCTTCTTTCTCATTTCCTGCCTTCTTGAATGTTCTATCTTGCCTCTGTTCCCTGTCCTCATGCCCAAGTCTCAGTCAGCTTTAATTCCTTCTTGCTGGGGCTTCTAGGCCACAGGCAGCCAGAAGGACCACAGAGGAGGTAGGAGCTGGAATCCAGGAGGAATTGGCATCACAGGTGGGGCCACTCTCTCCAACATAGATCCCAGATTTGAAGACTCAGACGGCAGTGGGCAGAAGGGCAACCCACAGTGGGAAGGGCAGCTCCTTTTCTTCTTACCATTTCCTGAGCCGTGACGGCAATAGCTTTGGAGTATTTAACCACAGTTGTCTGGTAGTCAACGAATGTTCCCTTTGGTTCTGGAGGTGTGCCTTCATCCAGCTGTGGAGGAGAGAAGAGCCCAGGGTTATAAGAAGCCTGATCAAGTACAGGCTGTACTCCTAAGAATTAGAAACTTAGGAAATATACAGCCCCTCAGAGGCTTTTTTGGTCCAAACTCAACCCCAACTTCTTCAATCAGAATTGCCTACAGACAGCCCAGGACTTCATATTGACCCATCAGTTCTTAAATCTTTGGTATTTAAACACAGAATCGAGGACACCTCCATGGCAGAATCTCCTAAATGTCAAAATGGCATACAAGTTAGAATTAACTTAGATGACCTCACTGCTTCAGTGTTTCAAGCAAATTAGTGAAGCTCAGGTACATGATGCTAGCTGCTCACTGATGTGTGGCTTGAGGCCCAAAGGACCCAAAACATCACTTTACCCCAGTGACAGGAAAAGGAAATTGAGAATGAGGAGGAGGTGTGGTCCCCTGGATGTTAGGTCAAGATAGGTAAATGTGATGGTTAATATTTTTTTAAAAGAATTTATTTATTATATATACAACATTCTGCTTCCAAGTATATCTGCACACCAGAAGAGGGCACCAGGTCTCATAACAGATGGTTGTGAGCCACCATGTGGTTGCTGGGAGTTGAACTCAGGACCTCTGGAAGAGCAGTCAGTGCTCTTAACCTCTAAGCCATCTCTCCAGCCCTGTGATGGTTAATATTGGTAGTCAACATGACAAGAATCAGCCATCTAGGAGAAAGACCCTGAGAGTGTCTATGTGAGAGTTTCTAGACTGAGTTAACTGAGATGGGACAGCATAGCCTGAATGTGAACCATTCTATCGGCTGGGTTCTAGAAGAAATAAAAAGGAGAGTGAGCTGAGTGTCAGCATTCACAACTCCTTTTCCTCATGCTTTTCCACCAGGCTGGACTGGATCTCCCCAAACCGTAAGCTAAGGTAAACTCTTCCCCCTTTTATATTGCTGCTGTTCCTCCTCCTCCATCTGTTTTTTTTTTTTTTTTTTTTTTGAGACAGAGTTAGCTCTGACTGTCCTGGAACTCACTCTATAGACCAGGGTAGCCTCAAACTAAGAGATCTGCTTGCCTCTGCTTCCCAAGTGCTGGGATTAAAGGTGTGAGCCACCACACCTGGCCCCCTACATTGCTTCTTGTCAAGTACTTTTCAATGATCAGTGTAACTAACACAGTAGGACTTTGTGGAGAGCAATGAAATCCCATTTTATATTTTACAGAAAGGAGAGGGAAACCCTTTGTGTGTGGCCTCTGTTGCCAACAGTTCCTGTCCCTATAACAGCAGTCTTATTTCTGAAGAAGGTAGCCAGGCCAGTGATACCAGGTGTGTGAAAGCTACTATTGCAGGGTAACGCATCATAGTAAGTGAGGCTTATGGGCTATCAAAGAAAGACTTCAGAGCCCCACCTTCACTTTCTGAGGATTTATAGGAAATTTCCCTATAAATACCGAGAAAAAGGGGATCATTTGACTTTTATCTGCTACTAAGAAACTGTGGACTCCATTATTTAATATCCCTGATGGACATGTGGTTTGTTTCCAAAGTGCTGGTGTCCTGTTGTTCTGAAAGTCAAACAACACTCCCCCCACCGCCCCACACCCAATAGCCTTGAGGAGGGTGGGGGAATTTACCTACTATCTGCCAAGCCATCCTTATTTGAAGCATAAGCAGCACACAGTGGATACAGATAGACTTTAAGAAAGTAGAGCCTCAGGTCTTCTTTTTTTTTTTTGATTTTTCAAGACAGGGTTTTTCTGTGGCTTTGGAGGCTGTCCTGGAACTAGCTCTTGTAGACCAGGCTGGTCTCGAACTCACAGAGATCCGCCTGCCTCTGCCTCCCGAGTGCTGGGATTAAAGGTGTGCGCCACCAATGCCCAGCGCAGAGCCTCAGGTCTTCTAAGGGAGACATGCTCTAACCTAGACTTGCTACTTCACTAGTGTGAAGATGATGGCAGAAGGTTGAGGAGCCATTTCTCTAATGATCATTGCATGGAATCATTCCTTTATGGAGACAGGGGCAACTAATCTCTAAATCAGCAATTTAAGACCACATATTATCCTGAAATACTATACATTAGGAATTATTGTTAGTTATCACAGGCTGCCAATTAAATGTTAATGAACAACTATTTATCCTAACAATCTCAAAAGGACATGACTAGAATCCTTGCAGGTAAAGTAGAAACCATGGAGTGGAAACTCTTCAGTCTGAAGTATTGGCAGCTGATTGGTTGCTTAGTAAGAAAATGACTCATGTTATCCCCTAGGACTGTTACCTCAGAGAGTTTACCAAGGCCTTTCATACATACTGTTTAATGGTTTATGCATTTAACAAGATACCAAAAGCATAAGATATCTGAAGGTTCCATTAGAGATTCCTAGACTCCACTTAATTGTGAGTGTAATACAGCAATTCAGAGTCCAGGATCCTGCATTCTAGAAAGTTCCCCAATTCCAATGTAGCCATTCCAAGGGTCAGCATTCAGAAATCGCTTTCTAACTCCTCTTGGAGTTTGTTGATGAGGACACAATATTGTGTCCACAATAATATGATGAGGACACAAGGTGTAAGTAATTATTTCCATTTTACAAGCAAGGAAACCAATGATACTTTCACAATGTCTATTTTACCACACATAAACTAGAATTGCACATTGGCTTACAAAGAAGGTGATTTAATAATGAAGAAAAAATAATATGTTGGATATATGACTGGCCATATGCTCATTAGCTACACCTTGGGGAAAAGAAGGCTTGCTGGTCTCAGCTTTGACAATCAGTTTCCCAGAAAAGAGCATGTTAGGGATGGTATGTGAGAGAGAGGAAGACATGGTTGCAGGAGTTCGAGGAGCTAGCTTAAGCCTTACCTTGCTCATGGCTTCTGCAATGGCATCCACCATGCCTCCCACCAGCCCCACTTCACTGGCAGCTTCATTCAGTGTCACCATAATGTCATCCACAGCTTCCTTCATCAGCTGTGCAGCCTCTGTGATGGCATCGTGGGTGTGCTGCGCCTGAGAAAGAAATTAAGAATGTCTTAAGTAGCACAAAATGCTGCTCACTCTTAAGAACCACTTGATTTGCTAAGAATAACCCTAAAAAGTCAGAAGACAGAGCTGGGCATGGCAATGCTTGTCTATGATCCCAGCACTCAGAAGGCCAAGACAGGAGGCCTTCATGTTTAAGGCTAACTTGAGCAGCATGGTGAGACTTTTGAAAACAAACAAGTAAGCCCTAGGAGAAACCACACCCCAGAAACACAACGAGGTGATGCATTTGAAATGTTTTCTTTCCTTGATTTCATACATTTACTTGCAGAATCAAAAGCAATTCATTTTTACAATAAAAACAGAAAAGAAAAATGCAACACCCAACTGTCAAGACTAGCTTTATATGCTGCTATATTCAGAATGGTAGAGAATGCCATAGGTTTCTAAATACACAAATTCACATTTTTAATTAAAAATCCATAATACAAAGAAAAACTGTTTCCATAACAAACATACTTCTCTTCAACACTGCCTAGCACACTATCATTCTCTTTCTATAAATAAACTGGATTATGGAAATGTGGGTACATATAAGAGAAATAAATCTTCGGAGAGCCTACTAGGCTTTAGAACTATGTGATAAGTTGTATTGTTGCAATAATTGCAGACTAGATGAGAAAAGTCCTCCAAGGGCCTCCAAGTCCTCCACATGTTCCTCAAACAGCATCCTGGAGACTTACCAATGTCAAGAATGGAAATAGGGGCTTAAAATGAATTAGTGAATGGATATGAAGCAATGCCAGTGCAGGGATCCCTAGCAGACACCCCACGTGACAGGAAGATGAAAGAGCTAAGCTATGGGTACTGGAAACCTAGGTTCTAGTTATGGCTCTACTACTAACTAGCTACATGGGAAGACCTGGCGTCCTTTTCAGTGAGATGGGGAGAACTGTAAGAAGTCCATGATCTAGAAGTCTGATAAGTCACACAGGTACAGACACCTCATTCATAAAAAGGGCAGGCTAGCAGGGAACTCTGCTCTAATCCTGTGTGCAATGTGACCTAATGCCAGTGACTTAAACATCAAGTACTGGAACTGCCCATGCAACAGTTGTGGGTGTTCTGACCCAACTCAGGGGTGTGAGCATCCCCAAAGGCCTGAGATACTGCATATTTACTTTGGTGGATATAAAGAAAGGAAGCCAGTGGGTCAGAGAAGAGGAAACTCCTTGGTTTGTGTTTGTTTGGCTGGTTGTTTTTTTAATCAAAGAACTCCATGAGGAGGCAGTGTGATCCATGGGACCTGCCTAGAAACAAGAAGAGCTCCTCAAATATGGTATCCGCTAAGATGTCAAACATGGTTCTCACAGCTGTCCTCAGGACACCCATCAGGACACAGAATTTTGCCTTTGGGATGGAACTGAGTGAGCTGTGATTTACTTAAATAGCTGACTTCATGGCTTTCTTCTGCTACAAGTGCTAAGGTGACATTCCCGTGCTGAACTCTCTAGAGAAGCTTCTGAAACCACAGCATCACATCACACAAGGACAGACAGAGGGGTGCTTTCCTCTAGTCTCAGCTGCAATGAGAACACTATGGACACAAGTCCTTGTGACCACATCAAAGCTAAACACATGTTTTAGGAGAGAGGTGAACAATTGCCAATCAGAGGCTTGCTTTCACCCAAGGCCTACACAGGTCTCAGGAGAGCAAACTTAACAGGAGTGGAGCTGTTCTAAGAGATATCCTGTGCCCCTCCCTCTGGCTGACACTATTGATTTAACGCTCCCCAAGAAACTGGGGTCTCCCAAGGAATTTTATGCTGGGAGAAGGAAAAGGCCGAGTCCTGGTGCCAGTCAGAGGGAAGCTGACCCCTAGGAAGAGATTTCACAGTTTGACTGGAGCCCAGACCATGACCTGGATTGCTTAGCTGTGCATTCTTCTTTCCCATGCTCTTCATACTTGAGTTTTACAGATTTCTAGAGTATCAGTTCAGAGCTCTCGGCCTCTACTACATCCCTAGGCACGACTTCCTCACCATGGCCTTCTGCTCCAAAGCCTGGGGGTAAGTTTCATCTTCTTTAAACAGCCTGGCTCCAGTCCACACACTGTGGGTTGGCTGAGCACACTAACTTTAGACATCCAAAGACGTAGCAGGATCTCAATGAAAACACACATTAACGACCAGCAGCCCTCTAGGAAGCGAAGCAAGCAGGCCAACAATGAAGTCATTATTTTAGGGTCTGGAGAGATTCCTTATTATTGTTCCTCACACAAGAGAAAAACCACATCTGTTCTTTCTTGGACACGTGTCTGAGGATGGCTTCCAAGGAGCCTTTTCCTTCTGGATAGGACTTCCAATAAGAAGCCCAGGATGACCGGCAAAGATACCCAGAGCCGTGTGGAAAGTGAGAGAAGAATACAGGAGTACAGGAAAGGTCTCAAAACTTTGGGGGTGGGGCAGGACAACAGATAATTAGAGCTCTCCAGAGGGGGATAAGGCTTGGCTGGGGTGCTGCATGCTGCAAACTTGAAGGGATTCCTATAGAAGAGAATGGGAAGGTATGCCGAAGAAGATGTGGGGCCCCACATGCAATGCCTTGGTGCTGCCTTGGTTTATCACTGTCTATTTGGCAGGGGTGTCAGCCCACAATGGCCTCAGATGCCCTATGTAGCTGAAGACAACTGGCCTTGGATTCCTGATCCTCTTGCCTCCTCCTCCCAAGAGCTGGGATTATAGGTGTGTGTCACTACTTATGCTGGGAATGGAGTCCAGGGCTCACTGGATACTAGGCTAGAGCTCTGCCACCCAAGTTACATCTCACATTCTTGTTTTTAAACACCACTCTTGTTAACATTCTATAGCAACATCAGGAGGTACTTATAATTAACCTTACTGCTTAGTAGAGTAGACAAAGAAATGAAGAACTTGCTAGCAAGAGGCGGCACTAGGATTTGAAAACCTTTATGTCTGATCCAGATCCTGGAGTGCTTGTTTTACTAAATCACAACTATTGATGACTATTTAACAGCATTTTATTATACATTTATTTAAAATAAAAAATTACATTTATTTTGTGCAAGCGTGTGTGTGTGTGTGTGTGTGTGTGTGTGTGTGTGTGTGTGTGTGTGTGTGTGTATAGCACATATGGGACCCTGCATGACACTGCACATGTGTAAAGTCAAAAGACAACTCAAGGAGTTGGTTTTCTCCTTCAACCAGGTGGGTCCTGGGAAGCGAACTCAGATCAACAGGCTTGGTGGCAATTACCCTTATCAGCGGAGCTATCCTGCCAGTCTATTTAACGACATTCTAACTTTGTTGCTTCTACAAATGATATATACAATATCAAACCAACAACAAATAAACATCTAAGTTGATTAATTATGTGGCTTTGGCCTTTTAGAAAAGGGTTTAAGGAGCAGACTTGATGCCTGTTTTGGGGGTGACAGGTGAAGCCTGTTATCTCAGCCCTTAGGAGCCTTAGGAGGAAAGGCATATACATTTGAGGCTAACCCTGGGCTATTCCCTAGAGAGAGAGAGAGAGAGAGAGAGAGAGAGAGAGAGAGAGAGAGAGAGAGAGAGAGAGGAGAGGGAGAGGGAGAGAGGGAGAGGAGAGGGAGAGGGAGAGGGAGAGGGAGAGGGAGAGGGAGAGGGTGAGGGTGAGGGTGAGGGTGAGGGAGAGGGAGAGGGAGGGAGAGAGAGAGAGAGAAGAAATAAAACAAAATATGGGTCTGTCTTAATATTAGCTTGACATAGCCTAGAATCACTTCAAAAACCTCAGTTAAGGACCTGTCTTTATCAGATTGGTGGGAGGGTATGTCGGTGAGGGTTTTCTTAACTGAGGGCACAGGCCATTTTGGATGGCACCATCTTTAGGCAGGTGGTCCTGGGTGTGTAAGGAAGCTAGCTGAGCACAAGTCCACAAGTCCAGGAATAAGTGAGCTGGTGAGCAGCATTTCTCCACGCTTCCTGCTTCTTGAAGCTTCCCACCTTGAGTCCTTTCTGACTTCCCTCAGCAATGGACTGACCTGGCAGTGTAAGCCAAAGAAGCTCTTTTCTTCTGTACATTACTTTGGGTCAGAAAGAAACAGTTGGTGCCATGTCCCTGCTTAACGGCCCCCCACTAGCTCCCATGGTTTATAGAAAGGCCACATTCCTTAGCAAAGATGAGAAATATCAACATATTTCGATCCAACTTGTCCAACTGTGTATTCTGGATCAACCAGACTGCTTAACAATTTTCTGAAGGCAACGCTCTCTTTTTGCAATTCTATATATGCCCATGCTGCTGTTAAGTTGCTGTTTGTTCATTTGTATATGTGTGTGGCTGAGAATATGCATGCATGCCATGTATGTGCAGGCTGGAAGAGGGCACTGAATTACAGGTGTTGTGAGACACTAGATGTGGGTGCTGGGAACAGAAGCCAGGCCTTCTGCAAGAACAGCAAGTTCTCCTCTAAGCCCCCTCTTCAGGCCCTGTTACCAATTCTTAAATTCTAAGCAAAATGTAGCACAAGGTCAGTCATCCACAACAGACTGCTGCCATGCCTGGCTCCAAAGCATCTCACTGAAGAATGTTCCTCTCACAAATTCACAAGGTGGTGGTGCTGGGTGGGGCACTGTTAAATTGAATTAGCATCTCTTGGGCTGGGGAGGTAGCTAGCTCAGTGGTAAGAGTGTTTGCCTAGCATGTGTGAGGCCCTCCAACCCTGCAAAAATAAACTAGATCACCATCCTGTAAGAACAGAAATGACCTTCACCGAAAGCAAATGGCGTTCCATCATGCAAGTTTGGCGTCCATACCTATCGGGTACCCAGTAAGTGTACTATCTTCATACCTACAATGAACATACCGTGAGCTCTCCTGCCCCACGAATGCTTTCCTATATAACCTACCAAGGAAAGAGAACTTGTGAATAACCCTTAACTATACCTGTTTGGAAAGTCACTGGGTTCTTCCTCCTGGAGACTAGAAAATCAACTTGGAGGTATGCATTATTTTGAGGAAGGGGACAACACAGGGGGACTTGGAATCCCAAGCCAGCCCTGAGGCCTTGAACCATACCTTGGGGTTTCCTCCACCTTCTTTGGCTGCATATAGCATCTGCAGGGCAGACTCTGCGAGTGTCTTGGTCTGGTCCAGCACTGTCATCTGCTGTTGATGGTCCAGCATCTTCGAGGCGACACCGACTGCAGCTAAGATCAAGGGCTCAAAGTAGCTTGCCAGCTGTGTAACCTTTCAAGAAAGAAAAATCCCAGATGTATCATGTAAGTTCAGGTCTCCTTTTAGAGGGGCCCCCTTGGTGAGAAAGGGGTTTGGAGCAGGATAAGATGACTCATAGAAAAAGGCATATTTGGCTACAGCTTGCTTTCAAAAATACCTGCTATTTAAGACTCTATTGCTTGGGTTTTCTTCCCTCGAGGAATTCTCCATGTCCTCTCCATATATGGTAAGAAACCCATTCTGGGATTTAGAGGTAGATACCAGACTTATACCCAATTTTATAAGTTGTCAGTTTTGTAAGTAAAAATTGTGAAGAATAAAAGACATCTTAATAGATTCAAAGGAGAAGGAAAATAGAAGAGGGAGAGGGTTGTGAGGTGGGGTGAGATGAAGAGACTCTGTAAGGCTTGTCAGTAGACAGTCCAACTGGCATAGTCACCAAGCACTGTACCAAACCTCAGGAATGGAATAAAAGCAAAATGATTTCACCACTGTCTAACCGCTTTGTTTGGCTCAACCTGGGAAAATAAAAAAGCTTGTCAAAGGGCTGGGAATGTTGCTTAGTGCTAAATTACTTTTCTAATGTATGAGGGGTCCTGGGTATGATCACCAATGCAAAAACCAAACCAAGCCAAACCAAACCAAACTCTATAACCAAAAGTACAAAAGCAAAACAGACTAAGTAAGATGGGCGGTGGTGGCACACGCCTTTAATCCCAGTACTCAGGAGGTAGAGGCAGTAGGATTTCTCTGAGTTGGAGGCCAGCCTGGTCTACAGAGCAAGTTCCAGGACAGGCTCAAAAGCCACAGTGAAACCCTGTCTTGAACAAACAAACAAAGCAGCCACCCATTGCCCTAGGATAGACTTCCTTCCAATGGACCATGTAATATACATGCAATACGTTTTATGTGTATATGTGCTGGACATTTGGAGTGCCCCAGAGCCAAATGTCACAAATATCTATCAGGCACATCCCCTATGCCTTTAGCTCTTGTTAAATGTTTTCCCATCCAGTTCCTCAGTCAATCTTGCCCCAGTTTTAAGAGGCCGATCCAGATAAAGAGAAACTGAGGCACAAGAGTGGGCTGCACACTGAAGTTAAGCAGCTGGGTGGAGATGATGGGAGCAGGGCTTACTTCACAGCCTGGCTCTAAGCTCCTCCCCTCTTCACACTGCAGCCTCTCATGCTTTAGTTTGTATTCTAGTTGTGTTGCACTCAGACTTGAGTTCATCGCTTGTTGTGTGACATATTTGAAATCTGAGGGTGGAAGATTAACATCTTTCTATTTAGCATCTAGAGGATCATATTTTCATATTTGGTTCCATCTATTCCTACTGTAATAAAACAAACCAGCACCAAAGGCTAGTCTAATTCCTCATTTTGGTGCAGTTATAACTAATTGATAAGATTCCCATTGAATCTTATGTAAATCTTTAGCCAGTGGCTCCATTAAAGGCTTTTCACCACCACATGGAGGAAAGGTAAGTGTTGTGGGGATATAGGCAGAGAGAGACCACTTCGCACAAGCAGGCACTGGGTCAAAAACAAAGCAAAGGTTGGGGGGGTTATGAGGACAAGCCCAGGTGTGAGTAGCTGTGTCCAAAAAGAGAACAATAATAGTCATCGCTACTAACAGTGGACTCCTGGCCAGCAATAAGAGTACTTACAGAGACATGTGAGCAGCGCTGCTGCTGACACACTGCCTTTATGTGCATTCGTGTGTGTCTACACACATATATTCGGGTGCATGTGGAGGCCACATACTGATATCTGGTATTTTCCTTAATTGCTTTCCACTTTACTTTATTTGCATGTGAGGTGTGTGTGCATGTATATGATTGGGTCTGTATGACCATATCTACATGTGGCAGGCTGTAAGACATCTAGTGTCTTCCCTGATCAGTTCCTGCCTTATTCCCTTGAGATAGTGTTTCTTGTTGAATCTGCAGATCAATCATTTTGGCTAGGCAAGCTCCCAGGATCCACCTGTTTCTGCCCAACAACTCTGGGGTTATAGCCATATATAGCAGTGTTCAGTTTTTTACATGGGTGCTGGGGATTTGAACTCAGGTCTTCATACTTGCACAGTGAGCACTCTTACTCACTGAGCCATCTATCCCTCGATCTTAATTTCTGAGATAGAATCTATCACTGAACTTGGAACTTGCAGATTTGGCTAGAATGTCTGGCCTGTGAGCCCCAGAGATTCTTCTGCCTCTGCCTCTGCCTCTTCTGTGCTGGGGTTACAGGTATGTACCACTGCCTCTAGCTATGTGGGTGCTGGGGATCCGAACTCTGATTCTCATGCTGGCACAGCAAAAACTTCATCTGAGACACCTCCCCAACCTCTCTGTGTGCATCTTAAAGGAGCCACTTGAAGACTAGGTAGAAGCCTGCAAGCAGAACACAGGGGGATCTGTCTCCCTGCTGTCTGCTCTATCCAGATGTGGAGAACCTCCACACCTGGAGATCCCAGACTGAGCAAGCACAGGCAGCCCTGTACCAGCACAGGACTTATCCTTTCCCATGGATGATGCTGGGTTCATCACCAAAGGCTACTGGGTACTGTGGTGATTTGAATGAGAAATGTCCCTCATAGGTTCCTATGTTTGAACACTTGATCCCTGGTTGGTGGCACTCTTTGGTAAGGTTTTACCAATTTTAGAAGATGGGAGTCTTGCTAGAGGAAGTATGCCAGTGGGGCTGGCTTTGGGGTTTCATTGCCTGGCCCCACTTTCTGTTCTCTTTGTCTGTTTCTTGTGTGCCAATGAAATATGATCTCTCTGCTCCTGGATTGCCAGGCTGGCCTCATACTCCTGTTGTCATAATGCCTTCCTTGTCATGACAGACTCTGCCTATTTGGAACTTTAAGCCAAAATAAACTTTATTCACCCAGGTTGCTTTTTTTTTTTTTTTTTAAATAGCATCAGAAGCTAATACAGGGAGTGATGGGTCCCTGAGAAGTCAAAACTTACAGCTTAAATGTTGAATGCATTAGAATCCTGCTGGTTCTCTAGGTTCCTTTGATTCAGAATTAACTTTAACAATGCAGAAGTAACAAGTCAAGAGTTGTTATGTGGTGGGGGAAGTGAAATGTTAACTAAACTAGTGTCCAGCTTCCTCAGGGAGGTGAGCAGGACCAGGCCATGAAGAATGATGTTCCTAGCCTGAGGTCTTTTGGATTTCGACCGTCCCTGCTGTTATCCTCTTGAGAATTTGACACAGATTTCTTCACATACTGTCCTTCAGTTTGTTCATCTGTAAAGTGGGGTTGGTGACAACCCCAGACTTGTGGGCACTGTGAGGGAGACTGAATTTAAAGAACAGGAAGCCACAGAGCACAGCCTTTTGAGAATAATGATACCCTGCCTCCCTCCTTACACACACACACACACACACACACACACACACACACACACACAATCTCTCTCTTAGCAGGATTCCCTGCTTTCACATTACCTTATGTCCCAGCTGGGCAGCTTCTCCTCGAGCTGCTGTGGCAATGGGATCAATAAGATGGCCAATTTCCTGGACCACCGAGGTCAGCTGTTCCTGCAGGGCCTGGCAGAAAATTGTCAGTCATTTGACAACAGTTCCCTATGGCGCTGTGTCATTCTGAAAAGCCCCCTATGAAGGACAAGGGGGCCCGAATGAAATCAGAATATCTGGATTCTCCCTGGTCTTCCATTCCCTGACTTGCCTTGCTCCCCAGAATGAGATCCCTACCCTTCCTCAGATGAGCAATGAGGCAATTGTGAGAGATGTGTTTCTCACTGGCTTCAGTCCCACAAGCCCTGACAAATGATGCTGGGGTGTCTTCATGGTAGGTTATATAGCATGATTAGTGAGAATGTCCAATAGCTGTACTTTCCAAGAAGGAGAGACAACTTGGTCCAAATGGAGACAGCTCGTTAGGGACTGAGGGAACATCCAGGTCTTGCTGTTCTCAGAACTTAAAGAGGAGGGGAAGGATGATGTGAAAACATGCTCAGTTCTCTGAAGGCTTCCCTGAGTGTGCACCAAGAAGACACCAGGTGGGCTACATCAGAACTTAGTCAGACTCTGCTCACTGTCCTTGGTGACTTGTAGGCAAATATTGGAAATGACATTCTTGGGGTATTTCTTGTCAGGTCTGAGATGGTTTAACCTCTCTGCTCCAACGAAATGAATTCAGGCTGTTAAGAGACAGGGCAGGAAAGCCAGACTATGCTGGGAGGCAGTAAGGTGGGGGATGAGGAATTCAAAGCTGGAGATTAACTGGAAGAGGAAAGATCCACCTCCTTCTCAAAATCATCTTAGGAACTGTACTGGATTGGATCAGGGTTAATAGATAAACACATTGGGCATCTTAGAGATGAACCACCCACATGTCATCTAATAAAGTGACAATATCCTTCCTGCATTTGTTACTCTGCCACAGAACTATGATGGGAAAGAAAGAAATTTAACTGGCAAGCTTGAAAACAAACCAACAAAAAGGAGCTAGAGAGATGGGGTGGGCAAGTGTCCCTGGAGTTCAAAGGCCTTAGTTAGATAATTATTTATTACCCTTACACAATTAACGTGATTATGGGCAAGAATGCCAGAGAATCCCTTTGGTGTTTCATGATAGGTGGTTTGTTAAATTCAATATTGTATAATGAAGGCCCTTGGATGTCAAGGGGGCACATTTTCTTCTTATTGGTAGAGCTAAGGCAGAGGATGTAGTTCAGAAGGGATGGAGAGAGGGAGGCATTTCTGGGGTAGTGGTCATGGGTTTTTTTTTGGGGGGGGGATGTCTAAGTATCCCTGGCTGCCCTCAAACTCACTGAGATCAAACTTCCTCTGCCCTCTGAGTGCTGGGATTAAAGATGTGTGCCACCAGACCTGGTTTCATCTTGGCTTCTTGACCTGGGGGCTACTTAAAGGATGTGTTCTGCTGACAAGTCATCAACACACACTTAATTCAAGTTCACTGTATGTATGCTCAGTTTTCAGAATAGGCTTAAAATAGTAATTCTAGCTTTTCACATGCTTAGTCCTGCTCCTCATTTCCTCTAAGTGTGTGTGTGTGTGTGTGTGTGTGTGTGTGTGTGTGTGTGTGTGTAGCAAAATGAGCAATGCTTAGCTCTAGGTCCATTGCTCAGAGAACAGGGACAGAGGTCATTATGCCTAAATGTATGGTAGTAAGGTAACCATACCATTCATGCAAACTAAATGCCATCTGAATGTTGGGTGCTGGGCTCTTAGTAGAGAAATAAGTATGGATTGTGAACTTTGCATGGGCAACAATCAACTCAAGAGAGACCACCAGCAACAGTACTGTGAGGCTGGGTTGATGCTCAGGGGTAACAAGGATGCTCTGCGGGCATGAGAGCCTGAGTGTTACAACCCAGGTGCAGGGAGTCGGGGACAGGGTGGAGACAGATGGATCCTGAGGACTTACTGGCCAACCAGCCTAGCTAAGGGTGAGCTCCAGGTTCTGGAGAGGCCCTCATTATAAGTGCTGAGCCCCTTCCGCACAACACACACATATGAGATAAAGAATAACTTAGGGCACAACTCTTTACCTCTGGATGGATCAATTGCAGTACAGTTTAATGCCAAACTTGCCCCCCAAAAAGTGCAAAGACAAAATGTGTTCAGAGAGAAGTGTTCAAGCTTTGCATGCCCAAGCCTGCTCCATTAATGTGTGCAACTGAGCACAGTAGTCCATGTTTGGACACAGAATTCCCCAACACTGTCATTTTCCTGCAAACTTCAGCCTCATCTGAACATCCTTCTTTATGGTGTGCTCTTTCCAGCACCCTCTTTCTCTTCTGAGCACTTGTCCTACTCCCTCCCCGGACTTCCTGGTTGGTTCCACAGGGGCGGGCTGTCCATCACCACACTCCAGAATTAGAGACATTTCCTCCCATTTCCTCTGGAGTTTCCAAGGTAGATGACGGAGTGCCAGCCTACCTCCACAGAGATGTCATCCCTCGTGGCCAGGCTCTGGCTGACTGCTGCCAGGGAGGCCTGCTCAATGTCCCTGATGCACCGGTTGATGCCATCGATGGAGTAGTCACATTCCCTCTGCCCAGGGGCTTTGTCCCTAAAAGGGACAGAACAAATCAAACAAAAGTTCACAAGGCATAATTAAACATCATGTCACATCATGTTCTTGGACTGGTGGGCCAGGACCCTCTGTCCCCAGCTACATGATCACCTTCACTAAACAGTGCATTTCTGAGACTTGCTCCGCAAATCCTGGTGTGGAGCCCATGCATTTCTTTTTTTTTTTTTCTTCCTTTCTCCCTTTCTTCCTTTCTTTCTTCCTCTATTCTTTCTTTCTTTTTTTTTTTGTCTGAGACAGGGTATTGCTTTGGAGGTTGTTCTGGAACTCTCTCTGTAGACCAGGCTGACCTGAAACTCACAGAGAGCCGCCTGTCTCTGCCTCCTGAGTGCTGGGAATAAAGGCGTGCACCACCAACGCCCGGCACCCATGCATTTCTTAATTAACACTTGTACCTGACATAGTTCTGTTTCTAGCAGGAAGAATAGAATCTTCCCCTTCCTCTCAGGCTATTAATAGGTAATTGTAAAGGAAACAATTTGCACTTGGGTGCTTCCTCCACTTTAAACATTAAGGTTAAAAAAAAAAAAGTGTGTGTGTGTGTGTGTGTGTGTGTGTGTGTGTGTGTGTGTGTGTGTTTGTGTGCGTGTGCAAGTGTGTGTTGTATGTGTCCATTTGTGTATAAGTGCTTGCAAGCAGCAGCACATGGAGACTGTAAGAGGAAGTCAAGTGTTCTACTTTATCACTCTCTGTGTTAATCCCTTAAGACAGGATCTCTCTCTGAACCTGGGGCCAGTGTGGCAGCCAGCAAGCTCTAGGACTACAAGCAAACATCCATGAGCCTGGCTTTTTATATGGAGCTAGGTATTCAAATTCAGGCCCTCACGGAGCCATCTCTCCAGCCACTGGAAATAAAAGTGTAGCACCATCTATAGTGCAAACACGCTAAGTGCTCTACTGGTCATAAACTCATGGGCTGCAGTAAGAGCTAAAGTATTAAAAGATTTTTCTTTGCAATACATTAAGAAAGGGCTTAATTATGGCATTGAGCTTCAGAGGCAATTAAGAAGCAAAATACTGTAACAAAGGAACAAACACACTCCATGATGTAGGTTATTAATTAATTTTGGTTAACTTGAGAAATGTCGTTTTCTCAGCCTTTGTGTATAACTAAGAAGGTCAGGATTAATCCAGGACAACCCAGAGTTAGTGTGGGCTGTAGAATATTCCTTTTGTCTTATTATAAGACTAAAAGAAGTTGAGCAGCAGAGCTCTCCAAGCCCCTAAGAGATGATAATTCAATGTGATGGTTAGAAGGGCTGTAACTAAAGCCTTTGGGTGACTATGAGAACATCCCTTAAGTTCTCTCGCCCAAAACTTCACAGTAGTTAAAATGGAAACAATGATAATATCTACTTTAAAATGTGATGATCAGAAAAGGTAATGTATGTAAGATATTTGGAATAATATCTGGTTTATAATACATGCTTAGATTTGCTGTTATTGTGGCCAGTACTATAATGGATTGAAAGGAAATGATAAAGAGATGATTGTAATTTTCTTAGTTTGCTTTTCTGTTACTGTGATAAACCTCCTGGGGAGGAAAGAAAACTTATTTTATCTTACAGGTCACAGTCCATCATTTAGGGAAGCCAGTGGCTCAATACAGGCACTTAGAGGCATGAACTGAAGCAGAGACCATGGAATAATGCTGCTTGCTCAGCTACCTTTCCTATATAGCACAGACCCATCTACCCAGGAATGGCACAAGTGCAGTGGGCTAGGCTCTCTTACATCCATCATCAATAAAAAAAAAAAAATGCCCTATAGAAATACCTGCAGGCTGATATGATGGAGACAATTCCTCAACTGAAGTTCCCTCTTCCTAGGTGACTCTAGTTTGTGTCAACTCATTAACCAAGATTAGCCATTACAATAATGATCAACATTACTTGATGGGCATAATTCCCTCCTACTCTATTCAGATACAGGCTGGGAGCTCTCTCTAGATGAGAAACTGACCTGATAGATGTGATGAGACTCTTAATGGAGTCGGACACGGTGTGGGAATGTCCAGCCAACACAGACCAGGTGGGCGGATCTTTGGGATTGATGGCCAGAGAGCGTGCGGTGCGGATGAGGTACGATGAGCTCTCCAGCATGGTCTTGGCTGAGACCAATATTGGTTCCTGTGCCTGGGAACCCTAAGACCAACCAATGGAGAAGTCAAAGGTGAGTATGCAGAGACCAGTAAGTTGGGCCCTAGAAAGTCTTAGACTTTAAGTCAGTACTTCTACCCTGCCGAGGGAAGCTAGCTAACAGAAAGAGTCTAGATTGGGGTGACGTGGGTCCAGGCTTGTTTCTTAAATAATATATATTTCTTTTCTTAAATAAAATTTTTGAGTATGACACACTTTATGAAAAAATCGGCCTGATTCCCAGACACAGAGATAATTCTCAATGTCAAGTTATTATTTCTTAAAGATAGACAGTCACTGAGCTTAGCAACTGTGCATGAAGCACCAGCCATAGTAATGCAGTATAGCAATGTACTGTGTACTTAACAGACCACTTAATGCTGCAAAAATAACAGTTACTATAGTATTACTTAACAATAGTCCACAGGGTGCTGACACAAAGTCATTTGGAACTTTACCTATCCATGCTCATTCTACTTCATGCAGAATATGGCTAATGACTCTAAAGTTAAGATTGCCACAGTCACCCGTACCTCAGAGCTGATCTGAGCAGGAATGCTGACAAACTCAGGGTTTGATGCAAATGCTGTCAGGTTCTCCACAGCTTCGATCAGGGGTGTGGTAGCAATACGACACTTATTGCGGTTGTCTTCAGAGAAATCCCCATCCAGGGCCTAATGGGAAAGAAATAGAGATTCCATCTCACTGAGAAACATGTGTCATTCCTAAGCCACAGCAGTCACCTCCCAGCAAGGGAGGACAGTTCAATGGGAATGCTACTCCTCAACAGGTAAGAAGCAATTGAAGCAATTGACCCCTGCTGCCAACAAGAGAGGCCCAGGTAGCCATCCTAAGAAATGATCTAGGTGCAGCTCACAGGACAGCATTCTTGCTGTCAACCAGCTCACTCTTCACTCCCTCCAGCCATGCTATCACACCCGGCTGCCAACCCACTTTCTCTCCCACTTCTGAGATGGGATCCTCTTGCAATTCTCTCCACTAAGTCCAATCCCTCATAAATGACAAAGCTCTTTTACACGGTGTGACACTTCTGAACGGTCTGCCTTTCTTTTCTCCCTTCCTTTTTTGTTTCTGGGAATGAAAACCAGAGTCTACTCCTGAGCTAAATCTCCAGTCCCTCACACTTCCAACTTTCCTAAGTTCCACATCTAAGGCTATCCCTGAAAGACCAACTTCTTGAAATGAAGACAAGAGAATCCAATGCAAAGAAATAGACTAGACCTACCCAACCAAATGGGTAATTCCTAACACACACACACACACACACACACACACACACACACACACACACACACAGGTTTATCTAAAGAGATCATACACAAAAGGATACTTATTACACAATTCCATTCATGAAAGTACAAAACCAGGAAAAACTAACTGGGGAGTTAGATGTTAGGTGACACATAGTCAGGGCAGAGATGACTTCCGGGTGCTGGTTAGGTTCTATTTCTCAGTCTAGCTATTGTTACTCAGTATGTTTAGCTTGAGACAATTCATTGTGCTCTCGACATGATGTGTTTCTCCTCTATTCATTTCATGCCTCCTCTTTATTTAATTAGCAGCAGACAACACAAGAGGGCCGAGTGATTAGTCACATTGTGGATTCATGGGTAGCTTGGTGAGGATCCAGGATGTGGCCTGGAATACATGCCAAGCTGTTTTACAAAAGGTTAACACTTGAGGTCAAGGTTCTCTGAGCCCTGGCTCCACCTCTTCAAGAACAAAAACGGCCCATGAAGCAGCAACACTGCCCTGTCTTCTAGCAGAAGGCTGCATGGAGAAGACAGCTATGCCTGCAGAAGAATGCAAATTTCCTTGTTAAATGACCAATTAAACTTTTAATTTAATCCTTATGAGCAATATATAAAAGCCTACTTAGACAATTAGTGAACAAACAAACCAGAGGCACTGGCATTATCTGAGCAGCTGGCTCTGAGGTGGGAGTGAGCTGGTACTCAGTAAGGCAAGAGGAGGCAGGTACTGTAGATCTGAAGGCTACTTCTGAATAACAGTGGCAATCCAGCCAGGCCTTGGCAGCTTGGGATAATAATTACATAGTCACAATGCTAATATTTTCAGAGGCATTCCCATGAGCCTGCTCACTTACCATCCTCAGTAATTATGGTGCCTGGCTTGCCTGGCTTCCCCCACCCAACAGACCCTGACCCTACTCTAACCTCTTGGATTCAGCCATTCTTCTAGGCCCACTGGAGACCTTAACAAATGCCTGTTACTTCTTGCTTACATGCATGCCCCCACCTCTAATTGGTCTCCTGTACTCACTAAATGTTAAATCCACATTTCTGGCTCTGGCCATATAGACAAGGGTTGCCTCAGAGTGCTGACCACACTGTGCTATTTACATTATAGCCTCCTTGAGGTTGGGTGCTGCCAAGCCTCAGAGCAAGCTGGGATTATTGGGGGGGCACATAGTGGATGCCACCCAGCAGGTGCCTGATATAAATGGTCCCAGGACAAGAAGATGAGTGAAGCAGGAGAATGGTCACAGTGAACTTTGGAGTCCAAGGAGCCTGGGTACCAGTTCCATAAGTCACATTGCCTGGGTGGTTTCCTTTCTTCCTCTCACCTTTCCAAACTCAGACTGCCTCCTTTCCTATCTCCTTCTCTGTCTGCAAGGATGGAGAACATCTGGCCAGGTCATCAACCCTCATTTAAACTTACACAAACCAAAAAGATGACTCCTCGAGATAAATCTGAAGAAACCGTTGTCAGTGGTACAGCCTCAAAACATGGACAAATGGGATGCCAAGAGGATTTTTTTCCTTTGGCTCAGCACAGATTCTGAAAACCACATCTCATGGAGCCCATTGCTATTCATAAGGACAGGGCACTAAATAACATGGGCTATGGAAGAAACCTACATCACCCACCTGCTTTGGCTTTCAAATGGGAAAAGCTGCTGAGTGGTGGTGGTGGTGGTGGTGGTGGTGCACACCTTTAATCCCAGCACTTGGGAGGCAGAGACAGGGGGATCTCTGTGAGTTTAAGGCCACCCTTGTCTACAGAGTGAGTTCCAGGACAGCTAAAGCTACACAGAGAAACCCTGTCTCAACACAAGCACACACACACACACACACACACACGCACGCACGCACGCACGCACGCACGCACGCACACGCTTGGTGGGCAGGAGAAGCTATTTCCTCAAAGGAGGCATTTGGCATTAGAAAGGATAATCTGTAAAGCTATATTTCATTTCTAAATTCTGCTTCTACTGGGTATGACTGAGCCAACCTAAGTAAAGTGGACACTCAAGTCAGCCCCACAGTGAAGTGCTGAGCAGCCACAAATGCTTCCCTGTGCCTATTCCATATCACAGAATCTCTCTTTTGCCATCAAAAAGGTAAAGTCACTTGGTTGCATACTCAAAACCATGCAGAAAAGAGCATGCCATACCTCTGAGCCCGCTACTCCTTATGTCTTCAGTCTAACCTCCCAGGCATGTGGGGAAAGCATTCATGGACTTATGGGGTTAGAAAGGGCCTTAAAGATCACTGAACACCCACCTGCTTTTCCCAATAAAATTACCACCTGGAAAAATGACAGGAATTACTCAGTCTCCTCTACCACTTGGTCATGTCTCCAACCATCACCTGAGACTCCAACTTTCTTCTTTCCAACAAAGGCAGCAAGGCCTAAGATGTCCTAGAGGGTCCCCCACCCCAATCTGAAGAATTCTATCAGTCCTTATGTAAGGATGACCAAGAAAATATACTTACAGCCAAATCAAATTCAATTAGAGAGAGCTGGATCGGGTGTCTGCAGCACTCACTGGAAGTGCCTAATTGCAAAAATCTGAGCACTCACTCTGCGGTAACAACAAGGCCAAACTTCAACTTCTCAGCAAAACAAAAGCTGGGGTTGCATAATTTCCACTTGGCACTCAAACCTGAGTGGCTGCACATTTAAAATAACATTCCATTCCACACATCTGATTCAAGGCTAGGTAATGAGCATAATGGAGAGAGAAACTCAGCCACTGTCCTTGTAACTCCCCTGGCATTGAGAGCCCTCCCTTGCAGGAGACAGGCGGAAGTGGGTTCTTGCTGGTCTATGCTTGGGCAGTTTAAGGAATGCCATCAGTAGAGATCTAAGGTTCCAGTGGCATGTCGTTTGCTCCCTTGTTCATGGCTGGAAGGGTGTGGCAGCTGGGCTTATGTCTGGGCACAGCCTGGTGCAAATCAAACACACACTAAGGGGCCTAAGAGCAAAAAAAAATGCAGCTGTGACACTGTTATCTGGACTATTCAGGAAATTAAGGATCCACTTGTTTTTCTGTTTCGAAGGATACCTCACCACTCCTTTGAATAGGAAATCCATTCAGTACAGAGCAGGGGGCACCAAGGAAGTGACCTCTGCCATTTTCTTATTAGTGAATGAAAGGCAATGCTCAGACTGGCCAGCAAACCCTGCCACACAGTGGGAATTGAAAACTCTGGACACACTTTGACAAGCTGGGGCAATAGGTTCATTTCTGTTCCCCTTATATTGACGCCGGTTTGCAGCGACACTCACGGGAGACAGACTTTATGTGCCCCACATTATAATCACAGCTCTCCTCCTCTGATGCTTCCCACAGGCCTATCTTTTGGACCATCACAAGAGCTTATTTGCTGCAGGGAATTGCAGAGGGGTTGACACTGTGAGAAGAATGTGAAAGAAGATTCAATCTTAACAGACAGGACAGAATTTAAAACCAAGGAGGCAGCAGGAGAGAGAGGCTGCAGGAGAGAAAGAGAAAAGAGAGGCAGCAGGAGGGAGAGAGAGAAGCTGCAGGAGAGAGGCTGCAGGAGTTTCTTTTCTAAAGTCTCCCCTCCCCCAAACTTTTAACTAAGAAAAGTTAATTATGCAGCAAGCAACAATGACATCACAGCTTTTAACTACATTGTCCTTTCCACCCCCAGCCCCCAAACTTATACTCTGTAAACACAGCCAGGGCCTTTTCCCTAGGCAGGAGGGATGAGTTCATTGCCTGTGTTCCAAAGAGTCCAACAACATGCCAGAACTGAGAACAGGGGCTCTGGGGCCTGAGCTTGAATTCTCATCTGTCATTTACTGTCTGGTTTACCTAGGCAGTTATTTAACCTCTTTGTGTCCTAGGTCCCCATTAGCAAAATGGGCATGATAAACATAGTCTATCTGTGTGGATGCAATGAGTGATAGATACGAAACATAAAATACACACTTAAAAACATAAGCTTGGTGATTGCTAATGTCTTGAACTATGATGGCAAGGGAGATGAGCTGCCACAAGGATCCCAGAGCACCAGGACACTGAATTTAATTTGTTTATTCGTTTTCCATCTAGTTTCTTGTTGCCTTCAAACACATGGGGCTTTTGTTTGTTTTTAAAATGACTCTTTGTTGAAACAGCTATGGAGCTGCTGACTGGGCAAACTGGCCCAGCTCTCACCAGCCAGCTTCCAGCTGCTGCAGGCTGGACGGATGCTCTTTCCTTTGGCCTCTGCAAGGCTCAGTCCCTGATTGGCTTCTCCATGGAATCACAGAGCAATTTTTGCAGCAAAAAAAAAATGAGGTCAAGGTTGTAGACCCTCTTACTGAAGTAAGGCTGGGTGTGCTATCCAGTGGTAGAGCAAGTGTCTAGTGTCAGGTCCCAAAGAAACCTGGAACAAACAGCTAACTGTGGTGGCCATCAACATACCAAAAGGCACAAAGACTTTCAGGCTCACTCAGTACCTGTGGCACCTCTCAGCTCTTCTCACCACAGCCCTGTGCCCTAAACCTCCCTAGCCTTGTAGCCCAGAGGGTTCCCATCTCTTCCCCCTAGCTTCTCTTTCCTATATCACCCTGCCAAATCCAGCCATGCTTTTTCTCAGTTCTTTTCTTGATCCTCGGCTCCTCTCTTGGTCTGACTGTCCTCTTTCCTTCTCCTCTTCTCTCTTTCTCCTCTCTTCCTCCCATGACCCCTGTTCAGTCTGGACTCTTCAGATGCCTCTGGCTGTACTCTCCTTCATATCTATAATAAAAACTGTGCCCTCAAGCATACCTCGGAGTGGTCATGTCCTCATTTCATTTACCCAGCATGCACAAAGCCACTGGTTTGATCACCAGCACCAACCCAAATCATAAACAAACCAACAAAGAAATAGTCCCTTTCCCTTCAGCGCTGCAAGGTTCCCAGAGAACTGGTATCATGTGCTCATAACAATGTTCCTTTGAAGGCTGGGGGAGGGGCCTGAAATGATACTGGGCTGTGTGTGTGGTTTGCTGTCCAGGTTCTGGCTGTTTGCCCACAAGGTCAGCTGCCTGATATGTGCACAGCCTTGGCTTAAAGGACCCATGTAAAGATCACTGCCTGACCAACTCCATTTCCTCACTGCAAAGGAGCCCTGCCTCCCAACACCTCAGCTACTCAGCTTTCACACAACGTGATTGTCTTTAGGAAGACAGAATGCTCTATCTTAAAAAAAAGTTGATGATCCAAGGAAAAAAAAAACTAAACATTTATAAACAACATGAATGTCATAAGGGAGATTTAAGTAATTATGTATGTATATGTATGTTAGTATATATCAGTGAGGGCATGAATATACCACAGTGCGCACATGTGGAGGTGAGGACGGTTCTAGGTGTGCACACACGTGGAGGTGAGGACGGTTCTAGGTGTGTACACATGTGGAGGTGAGGACGGTTCTAGGTGTGCACACACATGTGGAGGTGAGGACGGTTCTAGGTGTGTGCACACATGTGGAGGTGAGGATGGTTCTAGGTGTGCACACATGTGGAGGTGAGGAGGGTTCTAGGTGTGCGCACACGTGGAGGTGAGGACGGTTCTAGGTGTGTACACACATGGAGGTGAGGACGGTGTTACTTCACTGAACTAAGCTATTTCTTGAGACACAATCTTGTTTGTTGCTTTGCTAGTACGCACACCAACCAGGCTAGCTGGTCCATGAACTTCCAAGGAATTTTGCCTCTGCTTCCCATCTTGCTGTAGAAGTGAGTGCTGGGAGTATAGACGTGCACTAATGTGTTAGGCTTTGACATGGGTGGTGGAGATCTGAACACAGGTCCTCATGTCTGTATGGCAAGCACTTTACCCATTGGGCCATCTCTGCAGCTCCAAAGTGATTTTTTAAGAATACAGTTGTTTTATAATTTCCCATTTTCTTTCCCCTCCCGAGATCATCTTTTGGTTCTAAAGTCTCCAGCAACAATGGCACAACTCTCTACCTGACCACTCAAAATCACACCAAGTAAACAGTTTAAGTACACACAAGCTGTACCCACACACAGCACTAAGAGAGGCCCCTAATTTCAGGCCCTAAGCTCCTAGATACTGAATTGGGAGTGGCTCTCTCCTACCACCTTGGAGGAGAGTGGAGATGTAGTTGGTTGGGCTTTCCTGGTGAATAACTCCTGATTAGTAAGCAACCCCTCCCACCCATGACTTCAAGGATTCACCTTACCACTAGTGTATCTGAGGAGATAAAGCTTCAACCCCACTCCCCTCTCAGTTCTGTACAGTGATCAACTAGACCTGCAATACAATGGCCTACCTTGATGGTCTTCACCAGATTGGCGGTGCTGTTGGCAACCTCCTTGGCTGACTGGACAAAGTGCCTCTTGGCAACAGGGTTGGCTGTCTTGGATGAGGCGATACGGCAGGCGTTGCATAAGGCTGAGGTGTGCTTGGCAACGATGGTAGCAGCTGACAGAACCTACAAAGCATGGAGCTAGGTTGGGGGTGGGCACCACACACTTCAGTGCAGAGAAGTTTGGGTTTCTCTGCCACTCACATGTCTGGAATCTGGGTAATATCGTTTGTCTAGCTCCGCTGTCCCTAAAGTCACCCAAGGAAGGAAAGACCAAGAACATGAAGCAAGAGAGAATGAAAATAGAAAAGGGAAGGAGGTGCTGTAGCAGGAGTGTGCTGGGCCCCAGTCTTAAAGGGGACATGGTCAGCTAGTTTTTTGAACCCCCAGAGTCCAGGCTCCAGGCCAAGTCCTAAGACACCTGATTTAAAGTTTTCCAGTAGGCACATTAAAATGAGTAGAAAAACAAGAGAAATTAACTCAGGTAATATAGTTTATTTAATTCAATGTATCCAAAATAGTTCATCATAATCAATTTACAGTGATAAGATATTAGAAGGTTTTGTTCATGCCAAGTCTTTGAAATCTGGCATGCATCAGATTCTTACAGGCCATCACTACTTGAGCTAGCTATTTTTCTAGTGATTAATAGCTACATTTTGCTAGTGGCCAACTCCTTGGAGAACACAGGTTGAGATGGGTACAATAAGCACTGAGATGTACCACTCCCTTCTCCGCCTCAAGGGAGCTATAGGTAGTGACTAGGAGTCTGTGAGCCATCTATTAACTCCCCATCCTCAACTCAGGTACTCACTTGAAGCCATAGACTTCCCTTGGTGGAGGCTAGATAGGCAAGGGCTCAGGTGCATTTGATTATACACTCTGGTCTGTAAGCCCAGGTACTGTCTTCTTGGATTTTGGGACTGCCTTAAGAATGCTGGCCTAAGTTCATAGTGGGCACACCATTCACAAATAGCCCATAGCACACAGTCCTCTTTCTTTTCAGTACATACTGCTTTCCCACTTAACCCAGATCTCCGTGACACCAGAAGCACCATGGTAAGTGACACACACTATCTGCTCCTGAAATGTTTCTTTGGTACCTTCCTGTGTTGTGGATTCTGAGCTTGACTCAGTGCCATCCTCTCTGAAGCCATCTGAGAAAACTTGTCACACTTACCCTGATGCATTCCTGTCCTGCTTAGTTTTTATTGCTAACCTGACACAACCAAGAGCCATCTGGGGAAAGTGGACCTCAACTGAAGAACCTCCTCAACCAGACTGGCCTGTGGCCATGTCTTTGGTAGAGTGTCTTGATTGAGAATTGGTATGTGAGGGCCCAGTCAATCAGTGAGCAGCACTGTCTCTAGGCAGGTAGGCCTGGACTATATAAGAAAGCAAGTTGAGCATAAGCCAGTGAGTGAGGCAGTAAACAGCATTTCTCCACGGTTTCTACTTGAGTTTCTGCCATGACATTCCCTCTATGATGGACTGTGACCTGGAAATGGAGGCTGAAATAAACGCTTTCTGCCCCCAAGTTGTTTTACTTCGGAGTGTTTTATCACAGCAACAGAAACTAGAAAATCTCATAGCTTGTCATCACATCCCAATTGAAATGCCCAATGGAGTAAGGACCAAAGGGGGCAAATGTCAGGTTTCACTTATACAGACTTCTTAGTGCTGAGCAGAGAACAAACTGTCAATAAACAGCTGTGAAACAACTCATTAATTCTGTTGCTTCACTCTGCTGCATCCCAGAACCCTAGATGTAAACATTTGCATATTTCTGCCTTTACCACATTTGCTATACTTCCCTGGTCATTGTGATGGCTAGTGCATTTGTCAACCTGATATAACCTATAATCACCCGGGGAAGAGTCTCAATGGGCATGCCTGTGGGGACTGTCTTAATGGCCTTAGTCGATGCCTGGAAATGGGAGGCACCATTCCCTGGGGTCAGACCCTGAACTGGGTAAGATCAGAGAAAGCAGGCTGAGCAGAGGCATGCATGTTCTCTCTTTGCTCTTCAGTGAGTTGTGACATAACTTGCAGTTGGAATGTCCTGCCTTGACTTCCCTACAATGATGAATTGAAACCTGGAATTGTAAGATAAATGGTTGTTTTCTCCTCTAAGTTGCCTTTTGTCTGGGCATTTCATCACAGTAATAGAAATGAAGCAAGGACAGTCATTATCTACATAGCTGTAGTCATCTGGGTTTGCAAGTTCTGAAAGCACAGGATTCTCTGCTTGTTTGCCCATCTCCCACCGCCCACCCACAGAAGCCTAATGATCATATACCCTATCATCCTTCCCTGGTTACCTGTGATGGGCTGCTGCCAGGGTCCACCAGGTTCTGGCATGCCATCTGGATCGCCTGGTTAGCCCTGGCAAACTGGATGGGGTCCACCAGGCCTTGGTGGCCTGCCTGGCTGTTTGGATCAGAGATACCAACCAGGTACGCAGCCTGGAAAAGGAAAAGCAAAAGCACACCTCAGGCTCCACAGCCTTCCATGAACCCCTGGGAGACAATGGTCTTCAGTGTACACAATGGTCCTCAGTACACGTACAGCTGGCAAGCTCAGGTGCTCCTTAGCACAAACTTCACAAAATAAGCCCATCCCTCTCACCAATGAGGGCATGGTGACAGACAAGCCTATGCCAGTTTGACATAGCATCAGGAGTTTGCTGCAGGCACCAGGGAACAAAGCCTCCTTGTTCTTAAGAGAAAGCCTTTGAGACACCCTTCTGTGGGGCATGGGCATGGATGGATGTAGCCTGCACAGCTCCGGAGGCCATCATCTGACCACGAGGATACCTGCCTTTGGAGTGAAGCTGACTCTGGCTTGTAGCCAGAAGAAAGCTGGTGCAGACTGACACAGGGAGCTTCTGAGTCAGTCCATCTTAGGCCTTTGCTACCCAAACATTTCCTAACAGAGCTTAATGTGTCCTTGTTTAGGTCTCTATCTCCAATAGCTGTTAGAATCTTGGCTTAGGCAATTGAGTGAGAGAAGGAGAAGACACAGAAAACAAAAAGGAAACAAAATAAACAAACAAATCAAAACCCAGAAAGCAACAAGGTAGCATTTGATCCCCAACAGGACACTCCAGAAAAGCTGTTTCTTTGGGTTTCCTTTGGCTGTGCTAGAAGTAACTAACAGAAGATGAGTTATTGTGGTTGGAGGGTTAAGGGTGAAGGCTGAGGATATTCTCTTCCAACTAGGGATGCTTATTTTTAAGTAAAATCTCCCAAGTTCAAGTTAACCATCAATGATAAACCCTTCAAGCTAAACACTGGTATCTCTGAAGTGTCCGTTACATAGGCCGAATCATGATTGAGAAGGAACACAGGTCGGCCAAGGGAAGGCAGCTCTTCATGGTAGGTCTCATTTTTGTTGTTGTTTTTTCTTCCTTTAATTCAAAAGTATGTGGCAATTCTAAAGACTCAGGACAATTTAATTATTTAGCAGTTACTCTTCTTCATGGAACAATTTACTTAGGATCCAGAACACTGGCTTTAAAAGCTGCCCCTGACTCCTGTATGCTGTACCTGTCCTTCCCACTCCAGCATGGAAGCACTGGCCAGTATTCTGCAATATGCCCCTCCTAGCCAGAAGCCATCGGCTTTCCCATGGTTCCTATATCAGTGCTTGGAGGAGCTGGAGCAGGTCTCCCTATGGGGTCTGTGCTGTGCCCTAGGGCACAAGCTGGAAAGGAGGGATGGACAGAAGGCTGACTCTCACCTGGGCCGCTGCCTCTGTCAGCCCACAGAGAGCCTTGGATGCAATCCCCACACATTCCCCAAAGGCAGGGAGGTCCCCAGTCTTGGCATTCTGTGAAATCCCTGCCATTGACTCGCCCAGAACCTGTAAAACAACAACCAGTCATTGAGCTTTTATTCTAATCCAAGGCTTCAGGAGGTTACACTGCACCTTTAATACTCAAGGCTACTTAATTTAAAACATTTGTCACCTTTGCCTTTACTGTGCCCAAGAAAGATTCAAGAGTATTATGCCATTTTTGTTCGATGAAGATAAATAAACAATAAAAGAATAAACCTTGCATCCAAAGGTTATCAGTATCTCCAGGAGGCACAATGAATACACACAAATGGTCAGGTAGAATGTATACAAAGCCTCTTCATGGGCACATGGCCCAATCTGAGAACTACTTACTTCTAAGAGCATAAAAATCACACTCAGGGAGCTCGACTTAAAGTTCTAGCCAGAAAGTAGAAGACATACTGTTCCTTATATGATTAATTTATCAACTGGAAATTTACATAGAACTGTATTCATGTTATTTCCTAAATATTTTAAGTAGTTAGACTTGTTTTGAATAGCACTGGTGCATTCTTTCTTTGGTCTCATAATGGCTGATAAGGATTCTCACAGTCAGTGTGCAACCCAGGGAGGTCACATGTCCTCTAAGGATCATATAGAGGGTCACATAAGCACAGGAGAGCATCTATCCCAAACCTGGTGTCCTTTCCCCTGTGGGCTTTGGCATGTGCCCGGAGGAGAGTATGTGCTCTCCAGGACCATAGATGATGGAGTAGAAAGTGTTCACCCTTGGGTGAGAGATGGCATTGTAAGTCTCAAATGTGATACAGAGTTCTTCCTGAGACAATAAGCCACTTTGGAGAGGAAACAAAATAAATTACTATAATTTCTTATATACAGAATAATCAAGTTTACATAAAGATGTGCAGAGCAAAGCACCTAGGGAGTGCTTGTAAGTCTAGTATTTCACCCTCTTTCCTAACCCAGAAGCAGCCCTTCTTGGGCTGGGACTGTAGCTCAGTTGGTAGAGTGCTTGCCTAACATGCATGAAGCCTTGGATTAAATAAGCCACCACAAAGGAACCAGCTGTGGTGGCACCTGCCTGCAATCCCAGCAGTTAGAAGATGAGGGCAGGGGAATCAGAAGCTCAAGGTCATCCTATATACAGCATGTTCAAGGCCAACTTGAGCTACTTGAGGCCCTGTCTCAAGGAAAAAAAAAAAAAACCTTCTGAATTTAAATCATATGCACCCTTGTTTAGATAGACCTTTATTCCATGAAAGTTGCTGAACAGAGGACACTCTTGTCTTAGTCCAACACAAATGGAGCCCTCACGACATCATCAATACAGATGGTTTGCCAAGATGGACGTGACGGAAACCCAGCATGCATGGGTCCCAGAACCAAGGTCAGGAGGCAAAAGTTCATCCCCCAACTGTCTCTCTAGTGCTTCACTGTCACTTTCTGGTTCTTAGGTATTCACTTCCATTACTGCTTCTCAAAGGGCTCTTACCATTGCTTTTTCTTAATTGCCACCATCACCCAGCTAAGTAATAAGGAATCAGATCTTACTGAGGAAAGAAGAAGAAAGGCTGATAAGCCACAGTAGATTTTCCAAACTTTTCTTTCCAACTACTCAAAATCCCTAATGTTTACTCCCCTCAAAAATGTATGCTATAACTGCATAGAACAAAATATGAACAAGGGACCTTTCATGGAAGCCAAGGTCCCAGGAGGACTTTCCAGAGCAGCTTAGCCTCCAGTAGAGACAACACATGACTGGTTTCACAGTGAGACCCATCAGTGATATGATATGAGCAGAGGTTCTCAAAGAAGGGTTCCTAGACCACAGAGACAGGACGGGGAATCCCCCAGAAATGCATAGAGCTCAAGTCTTAGGGTTGGGGGCTGGCAACTGGTGTTTCCCAAGCTTTCTACATGGTTCTACGATACCTTGAGTGTTGAAGGACACTTGAGCAAGGTGGTGCATGAAAGGTTTCCCCTTATTGGGTCACCCAGGGGTGAGGGAAGTGCACTCAAAGCCTTTCTCAATTTCTCCCTATTGAGGAGCAGTGCTGACATCTGTATTTTGGCACAGACAGTGTGATGGTTAATACCAATTGTCAACTTGACAGGATTTAGGCTCATCAAGGAAAAAAGACTCTGGGCATGTCTAGGAGGGAGATTCCAGACTGGGTTAATTAAGAAGGGAAGATCCACCCTAAATGTGGGTGGCATTATTCACAGACCTGGGGTCCTGAACTTCATAAAAAGGAGAAATTGAGCTCAACACCAACATTCATTTCTCTCTGCTTCTTGGTTGTGGATGTGGTGTGACTAGACTGCCTCATGCTCTTTTTATCACGTTGTACCTTCAAATTTAAGCCAAAACAAATCCTTCCTTCTTTAGATTGCCTTTTGTTAGATATTTTATCACTAAAGTGAGGAAAGCCACTAACACAGACAGGCTCACCTTGGAGTTTTCCATCACACTCTCAATGCAGTCGAAGTAAGAGAGGTCACTCACAGGTTCATTAGGGTTTTCCAGCATCCCCTTGACAGTCTACAAAGGAGAACACAACTTAGGAAGTGAGCCAGGGGCACAGAAGAAAATGCACTGTGAAGTGCAACTATTACTACCCCTGGCTGGACTATGGACAAGGGTCATGATTGCTCATTCATTCAGGGTCACAGGAAGAACTCAGGTCAGGGTGTCAAGACTACAGATTCCCTGCCAGCAAAAACAATGACAGCAGTGGGAGCCTCAGGTTACCATTGCCAGGAGTGGGAGTGTCAGTTCAGTTTGGGAGAAGCCTGTTATCTGCAGAGGGCCTTTTAAAAGGAAATTCAAAGTTAATGCAAAGCAATATATTCATGATTGGCTAATGGAATTTCTCCACCAGGTAACTCTGAAGAGCTTACCTTCCAAGTGCCATTCATTCACTCCTTTGTGGTTAAGAAGGACTCAATATTTCAGTTCTGGGACCTTCTAATGGAAGTACATGGAAGAAGGTAATTCCCAAAGATGGCCCACTGGGATGGTTCATTTGTTATTGATTTAAACAGTATAGAAAATGTCTACTCTTGTTTAGCTACCCATTGACTGTTTCTCTGTCTTTCCAAATCAGCAGAAATCATCACTAGCTCTTTCAGAGCAATGACTTAGATTACCACCCATAAGGAGTTCTTCCAGTAACTGACAGCCTAGGGATGGATCCTTGATCTGTTCATCAAAAGACTGCACACTAGGAGCCAGCAGCCTCTGGGGACACAGTCAACAAAATGACAACACAGTCGAACTCCAAAGGGTGCACATGGGATGATGGGAGCTGCTGATGCACATCCACTTAAAGATACAGGAAAGAGGGCCATACAAGGCATGAGCTTGCTTCACGGAAAGCCTCTTCTGAGATAACTAAAACGTTTTCAGTACGAGTGATCCAGTTAGAAGCCATCAAATTGGCAACCAAGGATACCTTTAAAGCACAAAGTAACTAGGCTAGTGTCATAATATTTTTAAAGTGAAATGAGCATGCTAGCGGAGAGAACAGCCCATGTTTGATGGCTCATTTTGGTTGTCAACCCAATGCATTTGGAAAGAAGGAACTGTTATAATATTTCACAAGGGTGACCATGGAGTGGGACAGACAGAGCTTAAATGAGCAGTTTTATTAGAATGGAAAGGCGGGGGGGGGGGATAGGGAAGAGAGAAAGAAAAAGAGGGAGACAGGAAGTCTTGTCTGCTTCTTCAGAGGAACAGCAAGAAAGAGAGAGTGGAAGTGTGTGGTGATGGGGGATGTCCTTCTGTATATATGTTTCTCTTATTGGTTGATGAATAAAACACTGTTTTATTTAGCCAGTAGAGGCAAGAAGATAGACAGGGCTAGGAGACGAGGAGAATTCTGGGAAAGGTAGGCAGGGGAACCCACCAGAGAGTTGCCATGAAGACCACAAAGGAGTAAGAGGTCCAGACCCTTCTCTGGTAAGATAAGACCATGTGGAAATATTTAAATTAATAGAAATGGGTTAATAATTGAGACAGAGCCAGTCAATAAGAAGCCCTAGTCATCAGCCAACACTTTTATTATTAATATAGTATCTCTGTGTGTTTATTTGGGGCTGAGAAGGGCAGTGGGACCATGCTGGGACAAGAGAAGCTCCAGAAACAGGGTGGAGTTATCCTCTTAAAGGGCCAGGGTGCATACACCTGCCATGCGCAGGTGGGTGAGAGGCAGGGCCAGGTTTTGCCTGGATTACAGCAGGAACCCCAACTGAAGAACTGCCTCCTGAGACTATATTGTGGGCATGTCTCTTGGGCATTTTCTCCATTGCTAATTGATGTAGGAAGGCCCAGCCCATCGTGAGTGGCACCATTACTAGGCAGATAGGGCTGGGCTGTACAAGAAAGGTGAATTGGACATGAGCCTGAGACTCCTGCCTTGAGTTCTTGCCTTGGCTTCCTTCAATGAGGAACTGTAACCTGTAAGCCAAATGAGCTTCTTCCTCCTGCAAGTTGATTTTGGTTATGGAGTTCATCACAGCAACAGAGAACATACTAGAACACCATGCAAGAACCATTCCTAGTCATTTCCAAATGCTTCAGTCCTGCGCTGTTGAATCCCTTTTCACTTAGACTCTGCCTATCACTATCATCAGGGCCTCAATCAAGCATTTAGAAGCTACCATGAGTATTTCCACTGAGTCAGACCCTTGCTAGCCATGCAGACAACCGGAAGAACAACAGGTACAAATACTCGGTGTCTGCTGAGATAACCACTGGGCCCAGTCAATAGGATCTGTATAGGTAAGGGCTGCTTTACATTGAATAGGCACAACTGACGTTCTTTACCCACGGACTTCCTATGAGAAACATGCAGAATTTCAAATATAAACCCACACATAAGTGCAAGTCAAAAGGCACCCACAAGCACCACTAAAAGCCTTCTAAGTTACGGAGTGGCAAATACTCCTCTGGATCTCTTGCAGTGTGTCCCCTGTGTATGGCAGAATAAATGTGTGCAGAAGTAACTGTGTGCACATGGGTATGGTGTTGTGGAATAATCATGAAGGTGTGTCACTCTGATTGGTTTAATAAAAGGCTGGATGGTCAATAGCTAGGCAGGATTTCCAGGCACAGAGCATGCTGGGAAGAAGACCGGTGGAGACGCCAGGAGATGCAGAGGAAGCAACATGGGCAGGACAGGGTAAAGCTAACCAAGCCATGTAAAAGAATGTAGATTAAAAGATATGGGTTAAGTTATAAGAGTTACTTAGAAACAGGCCTGAGCTATCAACTGAGCTTTCATAATTAACAATAAGCCTCCATGCCATTTTTTTGTGAACTGGCAGCCCAAAGAAAAATATGCCAACAGGATGGAGGCCAGAGGTCAACTTCAGGTGTCATTCCTCAGGCGCCATCAAATCTCCAGGATGTCTGGCAAGCAACCCTCATGGACAGGTCTGTCTCCACCTCTCCGTCACTATGCTCAATTTCTTCATGTGTAGCACGGGGCTAGAACTCAGGTGCTCCTGTTTGTGGCAAGTACCATACCAACTGGGCTACCGTTCCAGCCCCGGCCTCCATATCTCTCCCAATTATCCGAGAATAATCTCTTTAATACTTTATAGTGAAAGTTTACTCATTGGCAGTTTATACTCAACACCACTAATACATGTTGGCCTAGAAGGAAAAGGAACGCTGGTTAAAAAAAAAACACACACACATAAAAAAAAACCCCACAAAAAACCCCCCCAAAAACTACAAAATGCTATTTATCTAGTTTCTCCAGGCCTCCTAGGAGAGAAGAGACAGAAGGCAAAGAGAGAAGAGAGACAGTCACCAAACAGAGGAAGAGATCCAGGGACACAGGTACAGAGTTCTCCCATCCTCAGCAGCTTTCCAGGCACTTACCTCAAGCTCCCGCAGGGCGTTGTCACACTCCTTCTGCCCTGGGGCCTGCTGGGTACACAACATGATGAGCTGATTGATGCTCTCTGTCACAGCTCTAGGGCAGGGACAGAAAGGAGCGTGGGCATGCATGTTCCTGTTTTATTTTACTATTTTATGTTTACACATAGGCTGTAGTTCCCCATGAGGCCTGTCCCACACACTCTCTCTATATAACCCAAATAAAACACACCCAGGGAAGAGGAAAGGCAGACTCCCTGTCTTGCTTCTGATTACTTGTCTGACTTCTCCAAGGCTCTAAGTGTTCCCTTAAGAAATTAAGACTATCTTTTGATATATTCATGAGTGACAATGAAGCTGCAAACAGCAAAAGGAACACACTGACACCATTTTCAGGACCCTTCTGTGTCAGTCTTGAAGGAACAAGATGATCCAGTCAGGCTGTTTCAGAAAGCCTTGGTATATTTAGATCGTTTTTAAATTCTACAACCAGAGATTCAAATCTGCCAAAGACTTTAAATCTCTACTTTCCAGTAAAGGGTGTGTCGATGACTAGATCTGAGTAGCAAAGTCCCAGTCTTTGAAATAGCCATTTTTTTTTTATTTTTATTAACACCAATAGAGTTGCATCAGACCTCCTGGTATTATTTTACATGTATTTCTATTTTCAGAACTTATAAGGTAAACCCAATTCTTTTTTCTTTTCCACTCTGAGAAGCTCCTGACTTACGGATAATTTTGCAACTCCATCTCTATTCTTAGTTTCTACAAGGTGGGAAACAGAAGCTGAAGTTTTGCTTTTAGTTTAAGTACAAATGGAAGTCTGTTTTAACCAGAACCTGATGAGATTCCATCTTTTCTCCATTGAATTGCTTTTGTAATTACACTCTGTTGGCTGTGTTTATGGCATCTGCTTCTGGATTCTATTCTGTCCCATTGACCAACAGTCTATTCTTCCTCTAATATCACACTATCTTTAGTGCTATAGTTTTATAGAAAGTCTCAAAGGGCTGGAGAGATGGCTCATTGATTAAGAGACAGTACTATTATTGAAAAAGACCTGAGCTTGGTTCTCTTGTCTGTGTCAGGCAGCTTACAACTTCTTGTAACCCTACTGGCACCCACTCTCAAATGTAAACACACACACACACACACAGTTTTTAAAAATTAAAAAATAAGTCTTGATATTGCATAGGAACAATAAATACCTAGGCATTAGAAATGCATGCAAGCGGGGCAGTGGTAGTGCACACTTTTAATCCCAGCACTCAGGAGGAAGAGGCAGACAAATCTCTTGAGTTCAAGGTCAGCCTGGTCTACAGTGCAAGTTCCAGGACAGCCAGAGCTACACAGAGAAACCCTGTCTCCATTCCCCCCACCAAAAGAAATGCTAGTCACTGATATCATTGTCGCACATTGTACACATGTATTGAATTCTTATACTGCATCAATAATATATACAAATACTATGTGTCAGTAAAAGCAATAAATCTCTTATGTTTCATAAATGAAGACTCCAAAGACAAGATGAAGACTTAAATCCATGCCTGCCTATGTGGCTCTAAAGTCAACCCTAAGCCCTCTTCTGAAGGACTATGATAGGCCCAAACTTCTGGCAGGACTCAGAATTCCACTCCTGCTTCCTACCTGCCACAGCTGACGAGCAACCCAAAACAAGATCCATCCGGTTAGTAACAATATCTAATAGAAAAGACCCTCATTTTATTAGTTCTACAGTCTCTTCAGCTTACCACAGAATATCAAATTAGATGGAAAAACGATGTTGCCAACATACAAAGGCAATTAGCTGAATTACGCAATCAAATATTGCTTTCCATTTGAAGCTTAGCTAGGGAGGATGAGAAGGAAAAATGCTTTATTAGGGTGTCATCAGAAAGTACCATGTTTTCCTCCAGGTAAACAGAAAGAGAAAGACCAAGGGGGCAGGGCAGTCCCTAGCTCCAGTAACTTGGAAGGGTACAGTTCACAATGTATGCATTTGAAATGTCCCTCAGAGAGCTCAACGGCATGTCCTGCATGGCAGCTCTCAAGACCCAATTCTGAGGGGACAGGCAAGCATATGTCACTGTACTAAGGCTTAGAAAATGTCCTGAGTTCTGAAAACATGATCATTAGAGCTTATTCTACATATCACAGAAGTTCTCCCATCAAATCTATTCCTCCTTACATGTGTTTCTCTCTCTCTCTCTCTCTCTCTCTCTCTCTCTCTCTCTCTCTCTCTCCCTCGCTCTCTCTGTGTGTGTGTGCGCACACGCGCACACACACATGCGTGCGTACACGCATGTACCTGTGCACACTTATGTTTGTGTGCATGTGTCTGGAGACCAGGGGCCAATATTGAGTATTGTCCTCTATTACTCTCTGTCCACCTTATTTTTTTAAGTCTCCTTCACTGAAGCTGATACTAGCTTGCCAGTGAGGCTCCAGGATCTGTCTCTGCCTCTCTTTGCCATCCCACCCTTACCTCCAGCATTAGGCTTACACAGAAGTCAGTGACCACACTCAGGTTTTTATGTGTATTCTGGGGATCTGAACTCAGGTCCTTACACTTGACAGCAGACATCTTCTCAATCTCTATCTGGCTTATATATTAAAAGGAATTGTTATTATTTTTATTTAAAATATCTTTATTAATTTTTTCAGAATTTTGTGCAATGTACTTTGATCATATTCACTCCCAACTCTTCCCCTTACCTTCTCCCTGACCCATCCTCACCTCACTGCCTCTTAAAAAACAAAACAAAACAAAAAAAATCACTTTAATTTATGCTGCTTGTAGGCTCATGGATGTGGGGTTACTCACTGAGTTGATCCACCTTCCAGGAGCCACATCCTTAGGGAAACCAGGCCCTCCCTCCCCCAGGAGCCACCAACTGTCCACAGCCCCTCGGACATGGGTGGGGGCTCATGACTCTATTCCCACCCATGTTAGAGTGCTGACTGGTTTGATTCTGTGTGCAGGAAAACCACAACTGCTGTTGAGTTCCCAGGTGTTCTACGTGAGGATTCTCCCAGTTAGAAAGTATTTTCAATTGCCGAATCCAGAGGATACAGAGCTGTGAGAAAGTGGCTCCTTTCCCTAGTCTTTTATTTTTGTAGCTGAGAAAAAAAATTTTAATTAAAAGATGAGGCAAAAACGGAACAAAACAAAACGCCACACAAAACTAGGCAGACTAGTAGCTTGTGGTTGGACAAACTACAAAAATGCTGGCCATGGCATTGCACATTTAAATGAGGCACTTAGGTAACTGACCTATGAGTGAATAGAATTATGGCATGATTAATCTCCATAAGCTATCTTAGAGTCTGGGTGACAGAGCTATATAAACTCAGCAGTTCAGAGGTGAATGAATACTTGACAAGAAGTAATGTTTATGTATTTCACATGTGAGTTTTACCAGTAAAGAATCATCAGGGACTGCCTATGCAACCATAAAGGATTGGCTAAAAAAGCATACAGGGTATAACAGAGTTTGGGGTGCTCATTAAAAGACATAATGCATGACATATTGCTAATGTACTGGAATATTCACGATATGGGCCTAAATACAATACTTTGAATAAAAACGGTCTAAACAATGAATCCATCTCCTGTACAAATGATAGATTGAAACACATAAAAGGGTTAATAGTGAGTTATAGTGTTGTTTTAAAACTAAATTGTAACAAATCTCAAAAAATTATACATTGGCCAATTTATATAATAATAATAATAATAATAATAATAATAATAATAATAATAATAATAGTCACCCAAACAAGAATAATAGTTACTATTATTCTTAACCACAACTTTTTAATGGTCAAATCTACACCAACTTATTTCTTTAATATAAAAAGATTAAGGCTTGAGAGATGGCTCAGTTGGTAGAGCACTTGCTGTGTAGGTATAAGGAACTGAGTTCAGATGCCCAGCAACCATGTAAAAAGCAGGGTGCAGTGGTACATGCCTGGGGAAGCAGAGACAAGGAGGAGGCCTGGGCCTGGGTGATCAGTCAATCTATCTGAGACTGTGAGCTCCATGTTCAATGAGGGACCTTGGCTCAAAGAGTAAGATGGGGAGTGACTGTGTAAGACACCCAACATTTACCATTGGCCTTTACATACACAAGCATACACACACAAACACACACATAAGAGAAGTAGGTTGAATAGTCATATTTCACAATCTACAGATTGTATTTTCTTGTGATCTATCTATCTATCTATCTATCTATCTATCTATCTATCTATCTATCTATCTATCTCCTACTATTTTGGTTCTTTGAGATAGGGTTTCTTTGTATAACTACCCTGGCTGTCCTGAAACTCACTGTAGACCAAGCTGGCTTCCAATTTACAGAGCTACACCTGCCTCTGCCTCTAAGTGCTGGGATTAAAGGCATGCGCCACCACCACCACCCAGTCTATGCTTTGTCTTCTATCTAGGTGTATTTAAAGAATGGAGACTGGACCCTAAGAAGTTAACAGGGGTTTCTCAAGTAAAATCACTTTGTTCCAGAGATACAGAACTGACTTAACTCAAGATTGGCAGACCTGGCATGGATTTTTTCCCCTACTTATTTGAGACAAAGTCTTACTATGTAGTGCTGGAATCATTACAAGGTAAAAAGTCACCTGTTAAGGAACTTGGAGGGAAAATAAAACATGACTAGTGTGTTCTGCAAAGAAGGGAGGAGAGAGGCAGTCTTTTTTTTTTTTTTTTTTTTTTTTTTTTTTTGTAAGCATTCACTGGGCCTTATTATACCCAAGGCTTGGAGACTTAAAAACAAATATGATGTAGTTTAAATCTCCCTAGGCCAGTAAGGTGCTGGCAATCTGGCTGGAGAAGCAAGACGACAAAAGGTAAGACACCAAGGCAGACATGGCATGAGATAGGACAGGATAGGTTGCTGACAAGATACCAGGAAAAAAAAGCATAAGGGAAAAAAAAATCAACCTTCATCATAGGACTGGAATTCTGCACAAAGGTCTGAATGAGGTCTAAGACATTGTAAGAGTCTATGCTGAGTTAGATCCTGGCTTGGATAAAAGCTGAGAACATTTTGGATGAGACTGACAAGAGAGGAGGGCTGCCATTTATATTATTCTATTTTATCTGGTGCAGGCTACCCTCCCTTTTGTGCAGCTTGCTTGGTCATCCTCTCTCTGTCAGTCTTTGGAGATGGGAAGAAACCTGACTAGTAGGAAGGATCCAAGGGGACACAAGGAGTCCCCATTTCCTAGGGAGACCCTCAGAAGACAGGAAAACAGCTGGCCAGCTGTCCCTGTGGCTAGGGTGATACATGTTGACACCAATCAGTGGGGACACTGTTCAGAGGAAACGAGCCCTTCCTGCAGTTGTAGACTGGTTTTCCATTCCAGGCCCAAGTTCAAGGAGGGTCAGACCAAGAGACCAGCTCCTCCATGGGAGGAGCCAGAAGGATTAGTTCAAAATGGCTCTCCAGCTCCATCTGACTTGACAGATCCAGAGCCTGGCCAGCCACACAGGAAGATGATCAAGATGGGTACCAGATAGAACCCAGCTTCTTCCCCACAGGTGCCATAAACCAAAGGCCCATCATCAAGTCCCCTGAGGTATTAAGGAAGAGTTTAGAGGTGAGAAAAAAATAACCTCAGTATTTTCTTCAAAGGCAACTTCTGTTCCCAAAGCATGAAGGATCATGGTGCCCCAAAGAACTAGGGTTACAGCAATAGGACAGGTAAGCTAGAGTCATTCACAGAGGGACAAGCAGGGCTGCACTGTTGCCAGAATGGAGAGGACTGTGGATCTGAAGACAGAGGACCTTGTTGCTCAATCTCCTATGTACTTGTATGAGCCTATGTGTTTATACCTAACATCCCGGACCCAGTACCCAGCACTGGCCTTGACCCATCAGGCCCATTATATACATCTCCATGAAGAACCTAAGAAACAAGCATGGACAGATGATCCCCTAATCGGACAAAGCTTCTGCCTCCATGGGAGCTTGCTGGACCCCTGGATCTGGCAGGAGTACCTGCTGAGGAACCAAGAACCACCCAGGAGCAGAAGGAGCCAAAATGCACCAAAAAAATCACAAAGGAAATGCCGGGATCAATCATCATTACCCTTCTACTCCACATCACTACTTTCAGGATCCCCAGGTAGTGGTGTTGCACGCCTTTAATCCCACTTGAGAAGCAGAGCCAGGTAGTTCTCTGTGAGTCTGAGGCCAGTATGGACTACAAAGCAAGTTCCAGGACAGCCAGGGTTGTTACACAGAGAAACTCCATCTCAAAAACAATAACAACAACAAAATAAACAAAACAAAACCAAAAACAATCCTCAAGCTCCATGTTTACTGTCAGCCTGAAAGTGGTGTCACAGGCTGAGATTTTCCATCTGGGCTGCTGTTCTAAGATCCACCACCAGGGGGCCTGTAGATACCTGCAGCCATAATTCTTTTTCTGGTCTGTGTGACCGTCTATAGCTGCTAGCTTTTTAAAAAGCCAATTTATATTCTCCCTTTCTTCCCACAGTTCAAGAGAGTGAACAGCTCATTAAAGCTGGAAACTACAATTTGGAAATGATGCAAAAAATGAAGATAATAAAAAAAAACATTGGAGTTCAGACACCTGGAAACATCAGTTGTCTTTCCCAAAGGCTTTTGGCAGGAAAAAAAAAAGTAAGAAAAAAGAAGCCTTTCAAGGGTTTGGACCAAATAGGACAGACACCCACCCTATCCCCGCCTGCACTGTTGAGGGATGACATTTATTCTACCAGAGCAATCACAAGTGAAGTACAGACTGGAGCGGGTTGATGAGAGGAAATTTTGCAGTCGCCTGTGGCTCTGGCTACTGTTTGCCACTAAATGTACCTGCTGTTCCAATCATTCATATTGACTGTCAGCCTGACAGGCTCTGGAATCACCCAGGAGACAAAGCACTACACGTGCCTGTGAAGAAGATTCTGAATTGTGTTCACAGAGCTGAGAAGGCTCACCCTAACTGTGGGTAACACCATTCCATGGGCTGGGGGCCTAGTACAAGCATCCACTCATTTTCTTCCTGAGAGCAGAGGCAATGTGACCAGCTGCCTCAAAATTCAGCTGCCATGACTTCCCTGCTATGACGGACGGTACCCTCAAGCTTTGAGCCCTTGTTTCCTTAGGTGGCTCTTGTCAGATACGTTGTCACAGCAAAAAGACAATAGCTAATACAGAAGTTAAACAAGTAAATCTGAAGGCTTGCAAGAGAATTGTCTAACCCTTCATGAAGAAAAAGGCAAACACAAATTTAAAAAGTTCACTCAACTCCAGAGTGATTGCCAGGATAGGCTCCAAAGCTATACAGAGAAACCCTGTCTCGAAAAACAAAAAAAAAAAAAACCAACAACAACAAAAAAAAGTTCACTCAAATCAACAAGGGAGGAGAGACAGGATGCCACCATTAGTACCATAAGTGCTAAAAACTGTTGAAGGCAACTGGTGCTTACACCCTCATTTACAGTTAGCAAAGCTTGGGCAGGCTGACCCATCTGAACATTTGACTGAGTAGGTATACTATTAAAACATCTTGGATTAGAATTCAGGGTTTTGAAACAGACAGACAGCTTAAATGCAGGAACAACTACTAAACAAACAAACAAAAACCAAGTTAAAAATCAAATGCAAGTCAAGTGTGTGCCTTTGATCCTAACAGTGGGGAAGCAGAGGCAAGCAGACTTCTGGGAGTTCTAGGACAGGTTAGTCTACATAGAGAGTTCCTGGACATTAAGGACTATACACAGAGAGCCTGCCTCAAAAAATAGGTAAATAAATACACAAGTTAAAATGAATAAAATGTAAGCAGAATTGAAGCTTACCACAAATGCGCACATTTTTAAAAGGTTTCCCCTTACTCTATGTCCCCAGTCACCTCTCAGTTAATGTCTCGCCACCCTCAGTGTTGTTATACACAACCAGAAACAACACTAAGGATTCACAGCACAGTCTTGGCTTCAAGTGCTGGAAAATGAAGGTGAGAATGCTGTGTGAGACAGTCCTGGGCCATCACAGCAGCCTAGTGCCACACAAACCAGCTGTCAATCTTACTCACTGAGCTCAAGTGTAACAGTGGTGGCTGGAAATCATCAGAAATCATATTATATCCCTGAAGTGAGCAGTGACTGGGTAGAGGGAAGAGTGCTGAAATCACCCCAAACTGGGTTACACATTTTAATTCAGTTCAATAACGGTGTATATCCATTGTCACACCACTGACCCTAAACCAGAGCCCTCCTGCAAGTGATGGATAAAATAGCTAAAACCTAGTCCAACATGGATGCCAGCATGTAGTACATGCTCAGTGTTTACAGACTGGCTGGAGCACTGTTTGCATGTTCCAATGTCTATTTCAGTGAGCACATATTTCTTGTAAAATCTGAACAGTATAATGTTTTAAACAACCAACTTAGGGACCAGGGAGATGGCGGTGGTTCAAATGGCTGAGCACTCTTGAGGACCAGTGTTCACATTCCTAGAGCCCATGTAAAGTGCTAAGTGAACGTGGTGGCCCACATGTAATTGTAGCCTTGGCTCCTGGATGGGGCTCCTCAGAAAAAGCTGGTTAGTGAGACTACGAGCCCTATTGGCAAACTCTGGGTGTGACTAAAACACCTTGATTAATAAATAAGGTGGAAGATTGATAGAGTATGTTCAAGGATGATTCCCAACATCCACTTCAGGTTTTTATATATGTGCTCCTAAATGCAAATATACTACCATACATTCACATATACCATACTATACATGAACATGAAAATGGAAAAAAACAATCTACTTAAACCATCTATAAAGATGGAAGATATTCTTTTTTTCCTCTTCTTCCCTTTTTTTTTTTTTTTTTTTGGTTTTTCGAGACAGGGTTTCTCTGTGTAGCTTTGGAGCCTATCCTGGCACTCGATCTGGAGACCAGACTGGCCTCGAATGCACAGAGATCCACCTACCTCTACCTCCCGAGTGCTGGGATTAAAGGCGTGTGCCACCAACACCTGGCTGGAAGACATTCTTAATGGGTCCAAAATATAGGAAGGAGTTAATTTTACAAAACGCCAGAATTTCCATCAATTTGCTCTCCCTCCAACAACAAAGACAGCAACAGTTCTTTGCTCAGTCAAAGTGGCAGGATGCTGGGCATAGCCTTCAAATGTGACAGGACTATTTACACATCCACAAAGCACAACTTGTCCCACTCTTACCTTGCAGCTGCAGCTAGAAGATTTTTTGCGTTGGGAGCTCCAGGATCTACAGAGAGAGACTTGGCGGCTAACAACAGCTTGCTGGACGCCATAGAGATATTCTTAAGGTTCCCTATCACCTGCATCTGGTCTTCTTTCGTCTGGAGAATCAAAGGGAACGGGTCAGTTGGGACTGACCACAGCTTCCCCAGAAGCTAGAAACAGCTCCCAAGGTAGAGCTGGTCTGCAGGTGTGTAACCAGAATCTACACATCCTCAAGCAGATGCTCTGAGCCAGAGCCATGTGGCAGGAAGAAATCCATGTCCAAGTGGGTCAGTCAGGAGTTCTGCTTTCCTATTCTATGGGAGTGTTAAGGGACTGGGAGGGGCAGAATGAGAGCTGCCCCAGTGCACAGACTGGGCAATGATTCGAGCATCTTGCTCAACAATGCTGGAGTTGTCAAGCGTCTTGTACATCCCAGCCTGGCACAAACGACTAACACCATGTAGATATTCAGAGCTGACAGCATCCCGGAAATATCCGACGGGGGAAGGACAAACTTCTCACCCAGCTTGCTAACTGACAAATGACCTTTTGTAGAAAATATAGCAAGAAATACCCTCGATATCTTTTTAGGAAGTTCATAAAACCTCAAAAAAACAAACAAACAAACAAACAAAAAACAGTCTTGCTATCTGATGCCAGACCAGCCATGTTCCCTAGCTATAAATAAGTGGCTCTCATCGCTCTGTCTGAATGAGGTCATTTTTAATCACCTGAAAGCACCAGATGTAATCCATTCAAGTGAGTCCACCAAACTACAGATGCACATATGTGTGTGTTCATGTTTGTCATTATCCCACCTTATCTCTGATAAAAAAATTCTCTCCCCTCCTAACCACCCCCCCCCCCGCCCCCATGCAGGTAAAAGGATATAGCCTCTGCTAGTGGAGCCTGGGAAAAGTCACTATCATCCCCAGCAATGCTGGGCATGCCAAGCTTGTGAGATCACAAAATTTCTAAGGCAGTCAAGGAAGGTGCTGTAGCTTGTTTACAGGATCCTGTCTCCCACTCACCCAGCTGCCCTCAGCTGGAGGGTCTACCAAAGTGTGGCAACACAAACCACCTTCCCACCTACCTGCGCTTGGCCAGCCATCTCAATGCCAGCATCCAGGAATTCATCAAAGTCATCACTGAACTTTCCAGAAGCGGCTGCCAGCTCTCCACTCTGGCCTCTCGTGGCGTGGACGACTTCCCCAGCAGACTGGTTCAGATCAGCAGCAGCTTGGTTCAGTTCACTCTGGGCTTCCTGGAAAGGCTTTGTGCTCGGAGGTAGCTATGAGGACAAAAGGCACATGCCATGGGAAGTTTTACCTTGTGTAAGAGGGGTAAAGGAAGGTATTGAGGAAGGGACAGTGGCTGCCCAGGGATGTGCTTTTGAGTCATCCAAAAGAAACAAATGGCTATCTGTGATGCATATCAGCATACCAAAGAGCATGCCAAGTACCTAGGCTCTTCTCACGCCACCCTTTACCCTAAACTCCAGCTCACAGGCTTCTGTCACCATGCTTCTCATTCCCATGTAACCCTGCCATTTTGGCCATGCACTCTCTTGATCCCCTCTCTCTTTTGTCTTCCACTCTTGGCCCCCTCTCTCTTGGTCTCCTTTGACTTATTTACTCTTTTTAACTTCCTCTCTCCTTCCCCTCCCCCTCATCTTATGGCGTGGTCAAGTCTGCTGGTCATGTTCCGCTTACTACTTTTTCTCCCTGCTCTGGACTCTTCCAGATACCTCTGTATGTAATTTCCCTCATACATACAATAAAAACTGTCCCCTCAACCATACCCTGGAGTGATCATGTCCTCAGTTTATACAAATGGTTCTGCACAATGTATGCCCATGTTAAGCTGGCCCTTTAACACATCTCCATCCATCTAACCATCTGTCCATCCATCCATCCATCCATCCATCCATCCATCCATCCATCCATCCACACTTGTGGAATGTCTACTTAGCAGACACCAGAGAGATAAATGTGGTGAAAGCGGCTATCCTCCAGTCACAGATACTCACTGAAATGGCAGGGCAAGGAATCATGCCCAAGCAACTCATCTCTGGGATTCAGCCTCCACCCTCTTTTGTGTCTCTCATGGTGGGAACTCTCAGTTTAAGCCGTTAGAACTAAGAGGCTGATGATAGCCAACTTCAAATCACATTCTTCTTAACAGATAACTGCCAATTTTGTTTTATTAGTGGTCCTTGTAAATAGCTTAAAGTGGGGGACACACACCCAGTGTAGTATCATTTGTGGAATTAAAGCCATTAAGGTGTCAGACTCTACTGAGCACCCACATACACCGCTGAACATCTGTAACCAGAAGGAGCAGACGGATGTGCACCATACTTCTTTCAGCGTGGGCTAGGAGAGGGCCCTAAGGAAAAAACCTTTACGATATCTTCTTTCTTAATTAGTTTTAAGCAAGTATCCTTCTATCCTTGGATTGTCTGTCACCATCTGTCAGGCCCTGATAAAGATCTAGATGATCATAGCCTCTTTTCTGTCCCACACTCAGGTGACTCAAGAGCAAACATGTACTCGAAAAAAGAAAAAAAAAAAAGTCAATGTTAAAAGCTCCCCCATGGGAGTCAGGGAAGTGGTTCCATTGGTAAATGGGTTGCCTTATGAGCATGAAGACTGAGTTCAATTCACCCACATAAAAATCTGGGAGCGGTGGTGTACACATGTAACTCCAGTGATGGTGAGATGAGAAGCTCACTGAATAGCTAGCCTAGCCTACTTGATGAGGTTACAGGCCACTGAGACATCCTGCCTCAAAGAAAAAGTAGAAGGCACCCAAGGAAATATACCTGAAGCATCCTCTGGTCTCCAGAGGCATGTGCACACATATGCACATGTACTTGCACACACATGTACACTCACACCAGTACAAACTCCTCCCTGACAATTCCTCCCTTGGGAACTTTGTTGACCAGAAAGGAAACAGAATATTACAGAAAATCAGAACTCCTAAGAGAAAGATGCTCTGAGATCCAGGGAGGGGAAAGCTGTGCTCCCTCCTTCGGTGGACAGCTACCTGGTACCCTTTGCCAGACAAGGACCTCACCGAGTCTACAAGCAGCTTCTTGCTGGACTCCCCAATGCTCTTCAAGGCCACATCCACATCCTTCTGGCCAGGGAGGCAATTCACACAGTTATTCAAGGAGTGAGACACAGCTTTTGCCACCTGCAAACACAGAGGGAGGGAAACACCTTAAGAAATCCACTTCTGGCACAAATGCCTTTGCACATTTGTTGAGAAAGAGCAGAGAAAATATGCAGAGCTGACATCAACATGGGAATTACTCATTGTCATCCACCCAATCTTGCTAACTAAATTAAATCACCTTGGCCAGCTCTCTGCTACCCTGGTGCTTCGGGTAACACCTAGATGCTCCCCATGCCATCTGCTCCCCAGGGCTGGGAGGTACCACAGCTCTAGAATCCAAACACAGAATTCTCCAATATGAGGCTAGGTCCTGAAGCATAGGCACCTCCTCTTAAATGAAAAAGAAATGCCTCCCTCTTCTGGAAGCTGCTGAGGTCCCCAAGTTTGGAGCTGTATTGGAGTTCTTTGAGCACAGCTAAGCCTCTGACTGGTTCTTCTCAGTGAACCTTTGGTGCTCACACACCTTAGAACCCCACTCTCACACAACAGGTAAAGAGGGTGCTCCAGTCTACCTAGCCCAACATGGTGAAGATGTCCTCATGCTGCCTTTCAGGAATAGTGAGACGGTTCCCTGCTTGCACACTCTGGTCACCTCAGTTCAAAGGGAAGCCAGGGAGTGGCAGCGACCTTCCATTATTTAATTCTAAAACACCTTCCCAGCCCCATGTGGAGAACTCTGCCCAGATTCTTCCTAGACAGCTGGTTTCATTGGATAGCCAAAGAATCACAAGAAGAGGTTAAGACAATCTGTTCAGAACTTCTGGGTAGTTGGATCTGCATTATATCTACTTCACTAGGAAGAGGAGTTTAGTTAAGGATACACAAGTTCTGAGAAAGCATGCTGTGTCTAGAGTCCCAAGCCAGACAGAGTTCAAAGCCCCCATGTCATTGTTGATTATGAATAAAGTAGATTAATGTGAAAAATACTAAGTAAGATATAACAGTGAGTACATGTATGGTCAGTCTTGTTATCACATACATTTTTGAGGGACATGAAGATAACTACTGAGTCCCAAGAATTCCTGCGAGGAAAATGTATCCAATAAGGTAGCTGTCCTGTACACAATCCCAACGACCATGGTTCCCAGGTCTCAGACTCACCTGGGCTAGCCTCTGCTGACTTTCTGTATCGCCAGGTGCAATTAAGGCCTGCTTGGCTTCTTGGATGAGCATGGCAGAGCCCTCCATCACATCCCGAGCAGAATCTAACATGGCATGAGCAGCCTCTGGGTCATTTGTGGATGCAGCCACTCCCCGGGCAGCCTGGGCTAATGTTTTCAGAGCTTGGGCTGTTTCTCTAGCTGCTACTCCTGGGGAGAAAATCTTGTTAAAAGTTTCTATTAAATTCCATCAGAAGTTACATTTCTCCCCTACAATAATCCTGGGGTCAAGATTCTTCTTTGACAAATGTGAATTGCTATTTCTCAATGAAGTAGCTCATCCCCTTGTGTCCAAGACCATCAATAGAGATAATACGATATATGAAATGCCCCATGCTCCAATTTCTATTGCCTCACATGTCCCTAGATCTAAAACACCACATACATGAGAGCAGGGATGCAGATAGAACGTGGAAGTTATTTTAATATACTAATCTTTCCAATTGCCTTTACAGGGGCATAAACTATACACACAAAAGAAAGAGTGAATACAGTTCACTGCAGTTCAGGGAATTTGCATGGATAGATACATCCATCATCACAACATCCTTCCCCAACAATGCTCCTCACACTGGAAGTAATTAATCTCATCTGTCACCTTAGACTACCTTAAAGGAACCACACAACATATATTCATTTGTATCTGCTTTCCATCTCTAACTATCAAGGCCATGAGTTTAAGTGGTGCTGTTCTATGTAACTACTTCTTTTTCCTCCTGTATGATGTTACACAAATGTCTTAACGTTTGCTTATCTGTTCCTCTGCTGATGGGCAGTTAAGTTGTTTTGTCTTTGAGCTAAAACTCCCAAGAAAGGTCTTGTGCGTGCATTCAAGTGAACATGTGGAATCACGTATCTTGAATAAAACCTAGGATATGAACTACTGAGTCACACAGGGCTAATGGAGCTTTGGAAAAGAGTACACAGCAGGTTTCCAGAATGTTTTTGCTATTACACACCCTTCTGTATCTTAACTAGTAGAGTACCGATGAGGAATGTACTATGTATGTTCATCTTATTGATTATTGAATAAAATACTGTTTGGCCAATGAGACAGCAAGTTAGACAGGACTAGGAGTCAAAAGGATTCTGGGAAATGTAGTAGAGAAGTGGTGATCCAGGCAGGAAGTGACATAGCAAGGAGACTCATATTTAAGCAAGGAGAAACAGGAAATGTCCTTTTTCCCCTCCACTTTTCCTCCAGCGGCGCAATGTGATCCACTGGCAAGGAGGGACTCCAATAAGGTGCCCGATAAGATAAGTCTTATAAAATATATAGATTTATGATAATTGAGACTGAGCTAACAGATGAGAATCCTAGTCTTTGGCGAAGCAGCTTTGTACCTAATACAAGTCTCTCTGTGAATTAATTGGGGCCCTAACTCAGGCAGGCGGCTGGTGTAGAGCTCACACGTGGCGGTGGGCTCGCCGGCTTTTGGTGGAAAGATTTATCATAACAGAGTACTGGTGGAGTTTGAATTTCAGTGGGTCTGTAGCTGCATCTCAATTGTATCTTAACCTTCACACCCTGAAGGGGTAATCATCCAAGTTTTATTTTTGTCACTATGACAAATAACCTGACAAGAAGCAATGTAGAGGAGAAAATGGTTTGCTTGGCTTGGAATTCCAGGTTGTAGTCCATTACTGCAGGAGGTCAAAACAGGAACTCTGACCACCACATCCACAGTTAGAAGCAGAGAAAGAAAGTCAAAGCATTTGTTCCTCATTTGCATTTCTGTTTCCCTTACACTGTTCAAAACCCCTGCCTAGGGAGTGATGCTGCCTACAATTTGCTAACTGATGTTAGGGGCCCCAGCAATTAGGACCTCACACATAGACATGCCCACAAGCCAATCTGGGCTAGATAATCCTAAGATTCTCTTTCCATGGGGCTAGAGAAATTGTTCAGCAGTTAAAGAATACTTGTTGCTCTCGCAGAGGTCCCAAGTATGGTTCCCAGCACCCACATTATGGCTCACAACTGCCAATAATCCAATTCTAGGGGATCTGAGACCCTCTTGTGACCTCTGAGGGTACCAGCCATGCACATGGTACACATATATACATTCATGCAGGCAAGATAATCCTAAACATAAAATAAAAGATATCTTAATTTCCTTTAAAGATTCCCTTTCCAGATAATTTTAGACCATGTTAAATTGACAGTTAAAACTAACTAGTATGGGAATGATATTAAGAACATTTCAACAAATACATTTAATGGCTATTGGATATCTTCTTGTGAAGTGTCTTAGCTTTAAATCCATTTTGATGCAGATGACAGGCCTGGGGAGTGATGATGAATATAAACCAGTTCTCTAAAGGTTCGGCATCACCTCATGCAGAATAAACACATATCTAACTATGAGGCTCTCATCCTGAAACCACCAAAGTGTGGACGGAGCATGGAGGAACTTTCTCCTGTGAACAAAGAAACCTGATCCAGCCTGGAGCTTCTCTCAAGAAATGTTTTCCCACAAGGCCTAGCAGTGACAGTGTCCTGACCACAGGATACTCCCTAGGCAGCCCTGGAGCTGGATCGGAGGTTCCCCTGCCACACACTCTTCAGCATCTGAGGCTCCCAGCTTCCGGCCACATACTCTTCAGCATGTTCTTTGGAATAGCGAGGTGTGAGGGCCTCTTGCTGGAACATAGGGGCTATGCATGGAAACTACTCCTTCCAGTCTGGAGTATAGCTTCCTACAGAGTTGCTCTTCAAGTCATCCCAGACACAGTCAGTGGCCCTCTCCGTGACACCCTTGAGGCTCCATAAGAAGAAAAGCCCCAGACCTCCTCCCCCTCAGGAAAAAACAAAACAAAACAAAAAACAGCTACCTCTGCAGCTGCAGATTCACTAGTCTATAAATGGTCCATGTGTCACACAGCTGGGATGGAGTGCTGCAACCTAACCATGGCAGGTTACAGTCTACTGTTTGGTCAGGCAGCCTGCAGAAAGGAAGGGAATTAAACTCAGGATTTCTTTCTTTGTGGTTTTGTGTGTGTGTGTGTATGTGTGTGTGTGTGGGGTGATAGGTATGTTTGTGTATGTGATAGGTGTGTGTGTGTGTGCACATGATAAATATGTTTGTGTGTGATGTATGTGTGATATGTGTGAAGGCTGTGTGTGTGTGTGTGTGTGTGTGTGTGTGTGTGTACAGGCACTAGAGAAGTACAGAATAGAAAACACAAAGGTAAATAAAGCTAAAGTCAAAGGGAGAAACATTTTATGTTTCAGTGTTTGGCTCGGGGTTGAAGGATGTCATCACTCAGAGGAACTCCAGATGTGGTCAGACCCTCATCTCACTGTCTTCCCTGCCAAGTGTCTGTGTGTCTAGACTGCTGTCTCTCTCATAGGCCATAGCTTCCCACAAGTTTGAGGAGTGGCTGAGAATTGACTGTTGAAAATTCTAGGCTGTGATTTTTTTTTAGACATCTCCTGTTGTCGCTTCCCTTTTATTACTTGGATTCTTAAATCCACTACTATACATATTCTATAAGAATTTTAAAAAATGAAACATAATATGCAATTAGAAAAGACATGTTTATGTAAAGCTACTGAATGGAAAATGTTTTATAGATTAAGATGATATAAAATTTTTAAGATTACATTTAATTCTTTTGTGTGGGTGAACATGACTGTGTGGGGTGTGTATGCTATGTGTGCAGGCAGGTGTGTCATGGCATGCACTTAGAGATCAGAGGGCAACGTGTGGGAGTCAGTTTCTTCTTCCTTCGTGTGGGTTCCAGGAATTTAGCTATGATCATCAGGATTCACAGCAAGCATTTTTACCTGCTGAGCCTTCTTACTGGCCCTTAAGATGATTTTTGAAAGGCAGAAACTGGAAAGTCAAACTCTAAAACTCTACACCTGTCCTTTCTATGGATCTTCTATTGGAGGTCCTTCTGAAGAGGAACCAGGTTTCCCAGACAGAGGAAGTCACATCATCAAAAGGATGAAACAAGGTCACCAGGAGGCCAGAGAGCCCATTAAACATTGAAGGTCCAATATGGCTGCATTCACAGCATTGTTTCCAATGAGAATCACCATAGGGTCATGTCACCAAAATCAGCAATGTCCCTTCCTCCTCATCATGACCCTACTAACCCATATTGCTTTTCTGGTCAAGTGTACATGAAGATCTGTAACCCAACAGGGACAAAATATAAAGCACACATTTGTTCTAATAGCTGCAATCCTTGAAGAACAAAGATTTCTTTTACATTGGATCTTCAATTATACTTCGTAGCAGAGTTTCAGGACAGCAAGCAATATCAAACATATTGGCATACTATGAAGTTGTTTTTGAAAGAGGGTCTCATGTCACGTAAGCTAGCTTTGAGCTCCTCATCCTCCTGTCTCCAGGCACATGCTACCACACCCAGCTCTCAGAATGCAAGGCTCCAAGATGAATTTAGGAATGATGTAAATCTTTAATTTGTTTTGAAGTACTTGCAATAGGTTGTACGTAGCTGTTTTAAATGGTTTAGACATATATTTGGACTATTTAATTAGCCAAACAAAAACCCACTTGCATTTAGGTACAGCCCACTAATAGTTAATGTGTAGTACCTGAACATTCCACAGGCCTCAAGTGATGAGGGAGGGAGCCTAGACTCAGAGAGGAACTGTCTACCCTGCTCTCTCTTTCCTTGCTTCCCACATCCTTCAACTGGATTCAGACTGCCTCCAACCAGATGGGCAAGGACCTCCTTACTCCATTGCCCTACATGACTCACTGGGCAGCAATTCTGTGTCTCCAGAGACACACCGTCTCTTAGTTTCCCTATCCTACCCATGGATGTGGCTCAATTTCTATCATTCAGCTTCATCTTTGACTAGTTATCCTTTTCCCAATCCACCACTCACTCTCCGCAAACTTTTCCACAGTTAAGGTTTCAATGACCATGACTAAACTAATAATTACAAAATCTCTATTTCCAGCCAAGCCTCCTCTCCTAAGAGAGCCAGAGAAGCAGCTGCCTATTAACATCCCTACTTGTACACCCACCAAGTACGTTAAGCCAAGCTCATCTTGCAATCTTACCCTAGCAGCTCATGGAACCCTTCATTTTGCTGTCAGGCTTAAGAATTCTCCATGTTTTTCATTTTCTCCACATTCTAACCAGTCACCAAGCAGCGTCAGCTTGATTCTTTCATCTATCACCGTGTGTGCATCATTGCCATACTCTAGATCTTGAGTATCGGAACACCAAAGATCCGGTCCATGTGTTAAAGACTTGGTTCCCAAGGTGATGCTATTAGCTTTAAGATACATGGCCTAGCCAGGCATTGGTGGCGCACGCCTCTAATCCCAGCACTTGGGAGGCAGAGGCAAGTGGATTGCTGTGAGTTCGAGCCTGGTCTCCAGAGCAAGTGCCAGGATAGGCACCAAAGCTACATAGAGAAATCCTGTCTCGAAAAACCAAACCAAACCAAACCAAACCAAACCAAAAAAAAAGATACATGGCCTAGTGGGAAGACTTTAGGACACTGGTCATATATATCCTCAGTGTCTTTCTTCTCACTCTTTTGCTTTCTGGCCATGAGGTGAGAGGTTTTGCTTTACCACCTTCTCCTGCCGTCATATGCTGTGTCACCCCACACTCAAATAATTATGGACTAGAGCCACCATGAGCCAAAAAATAAACCCTTTCTCTATAGAAGTTAATTACCTCAGGTATTTTATTTTAGTGACATAAAGTTAATTATCACAGAAGATCACCACCTCTTATCTACATGAATCCAACAGCCTGGTTGTTGATCTCCTTGTTTTCTATCGTTTCCCTCCAGTCTATTCCACACACAGGAGGAAGGGTCACACAGGGGATACTGTCATCTGTCTCCACATCTAAAACCCTCCAAGGGTTTCATATAGTGAAACTTGAAGCTGCTCACGTTGCCTATGATGCCCTTGGGTATCTGCACCTCGGCTCAGCTGTGTCTTCCTTGCCTTTTACTAGAACCTTCTCAGTTCCTTGACTTAGCCTTCTCTCTCACCTTTGAGACCTCACACACACAGCAAGCATTTCAACAGCACCTTCCAAAGTCTGCCAAGGTGGAGTGGCTTCCAGCTAGGCTGTTTTCAGATGCCTAGCAAGCAGGCTGTCTGCCATCCTGCATGCTATCTGCACCAGATGATGTAACTTCGAGGGCTCCAGAGAAGTCTCCCCTCCTCGAAGCACACATTTCACCATCTACACAGAATCTGTCAAACTTCTGGGATTGTGTAGGAGTTTCTGAAATGCAAACTTCTCTCCTGCCAGATAGCGTGAAAGAATTCATACCTCCATTTCCCTTTCTCCCCTCCAGATGTCCGCAGTGGTCTTCAACACCCTGCTCTCCTCTGAAAAATTCCCTTATTCTCTGATTAGGACAGAATTATATATTTTTATTACTGAAAATGCTGTGCTATATTAGACTATTTGACTTCATTTTTGTTCTTTTATTTTTCAAGTACTAAATATGTACATTTTTGATTTTGCTTAGAGGAATGGCAGATGAACTCACTGCAAACCAACCCTCTCACAGAGAAACTGGGAAACGTGTGGTTGAAGTCAGTTGGGTAACAGGAAGGCATCAAGGTAGAGCGGGCTGAGATCTTGGAAGAATGAAAAGAGCAGAGAGGAGCCCAAGGCTCAGGACAGTATCTTCCCTCAAGGCATTTCCTAATTTATATCAGGAGAGAGAGAGAGAGAGGGAGAGAGAGAGGGATAAGGATAGGGATAGGGAGAGGGAGAGGGAGAGAGAGAGAGAGAGAGCCCAAGACAAGCCTGCAAGCACATGGGGGTAGGGCAAGAGAATAGTTTTGAACCTTGGTGCACACTGCACCTTACTGCAGCCTCACTTATACACAAGGGGCTACACCCTGAAAGGTAAACCAGAAACTGATGTCATGATCTCCAGGAAACAGTCTCTGCTTTTCCCTTTCATTAGCCACACGGCCTTTTACTGAGATTCCTAATTAAGGACTCTTCTGCCTTTCAGAGACAGATACTTGGCATTGAAAAAGCTCAGGTCCCTTTAGTGGCTTCCTTATTGCTGGCTGCCCTCCTTCCATCACTCCCTGGAGCCCCTGAGGGCATGCCCATTGAGCTCGACCATTCCCTTCATCGGCCTTGCGTCTGACTCTATTGACATTTTTTTCTCTTTGATGTTTTTATACTTTGGTGGGATTTCTGGAGCCAGAGATAGTTCTAGAAGTATACAATTATCCCTGCCTTCCCCGGAGTCTAACAGGGATCTACATGTAGTTTGAGAATCATTTTATGTTATATCATTGTATGGTTAATATTTGTCAAGCTGACAGGATCTTTAGTCATGTCTGTGAAGGAGTTTAGAGTTAGGTTGAGTGAGGTGAGAAGATCCATTATCAATGCAGGTACTAGCAAAGGCTGGGGTTCTGGACTGAACAGACAGAAGGCAGCAAGCTGAGAAGCAGTATATCTCTCTCTGCTTCCAGACTGTGGGGTGCCAAGTGACCAGTTGCCTTATGTTCCTGCCAGCATGACTTCTCAGTCATGATGAACTATATTGCCTTAAACTGTGAGTCAAAAATGAACACTTCCCTACTTAACTTGACACCTGTCAAGTAAATACATTACAGCCAGGAGAAAAGTGTCAACTATGCCTGGGAAGAGCTTAGCAACAAGACAGTGTGCAGGGAGACATCTGCTGTGACAGGTCACATGTTCGAGTCTAGGTTCGAATGTTTGGAAGACAACTTACAGAAAAGGGTTGACATATTAGATAGGTCCATTTGGTTGATTGTTGAGGTATTGACCTCAACAGGTCACGAACTTGAGTCTAGGCTCCGATATTTGAGAATTCATGCCAAATTCAATGGAGGGCTTTGTTTAGGGAGGAGGAGAAGCTCCTCAAGCATCAAGGCATAAAGGACGGTTATGAAGCCCCCTTAGATAAGATTCTTGGTGAGGGTATTTATGCTAACCCACAGGCTCAGGCTGAATATGATGGCCATATATTGTCCCTATGCAGGAAAGCAGCATTAAACGCCTGGGATAAGGTTCGTGAGCCAGGAGAACGCCTAGAAGCTTATACCAGAATAGAACAGGGACCTACAGAACAGTTCCAGGACTTTTTACAAAGGTTACCTAGGGCAGTAGAATTACAGGTAACAGATCCAGAAACAAGACAATCAATGTATATACAATAGCTTATGAAAATGCAAATCCAATATGCAAGAATACTTTTGCCTTTAAAGTTCAGATCAGCTCCACTGGAAGAATGGGTTTTGCATGTAGCCAACCTCGACTATAATGTACAGGATACAGGAGCTTGGGTAGGAGAGGCAATCTAGAAAGGTTTAAAAAAGCAACAGGAGATTAAAAGTTCTAGAGGTGAGGACTCAAGGGTTTGGGAAGGAGAAGCACCTTACAGAGGTCAACATAGGTACCAAGAGGCCAGAGGTTATCACTACTATGAACCAGAACCTTGGATAGGAAGAGCCTTCCCCAGGAGACCACAAAGGCGCCAGGAACCTAGATGTTTCAGCTGTGGCAGAATGGGACATATTAAGAGAAATTGTAGACAAGGGGAATCTAACAATGCCTCATACAGAAAGCCACCGCCTTCTGGATTGTGTAGAAGATGTCGTAAGTGCAGACACTGGACCAATGAATGTAGATCAACCAGGGACAAGCAAGGAATCCTGTTAGGGCCTGGAAACTCCGAGGGAGGCCTCAAGAAGCCCCCACATCGAGAAAGGTCTGGTCGTTCCCAGTAGCAGTGGAAGACAATCTCTCACAAGACGAATAGTTCTTTGCCTATTGTGAAAAATGATACTGCACTGGATGATAGTTTGGCTAGCAATGAAGAATCAAATGTGCCTTGTCAAGATGATAAACACATATTTTGGCAAACTTTATTAATGATAAGAGGCCTCAGTTGAAAGTAAGAATTAATAATAAAGTTATTACTGGCTTGGTGGACACTGGTGCAGACACAACTATTATTACCCAAAAGTCCTGGCCTCAGAGATGGCCTCTTGGGTGAATGTACAATTTTTAGGAATTGGAACTTAATTTAGAGTTCAACAGAGTGTTCACTCAGTGGTCTGCATAGGACCAGAAGGACAAAAAGGAAGGCTGTAACCCTAAGGGCATTCGGAGAAATGAGGTTTGGCAGATGGATGTCTTTCACTTTGCAGAATTTGGAAATTTGAAATATGTGCATCATACTATGGACACTTTCTCAGGGTTCAAATGGGCTACTGCTCATAACTCTGAAAAAGCCCATTCTGTTATTATACACCTGCTAGAGGTGCTGGTGGTTATGGGTATACCTGCACAAATAAAAACTGACAATGCTCCAGCATTTGTCTCCACTAAATTGGAACAGTTTTTCAAATATTATAACACAAAGCATGTGACCAGTATACCACACAATCCTATGGGACAGGCAGTGGTTGAGATATCTAATAGAACACTGAAGGAGATGCTCCATAAACATGCTGGGGGGACAAAGCCCCCAAACATAGGTTACATAATGCTTTATTAACACTAAACTTTATTAATGCCAATGAGAAAGGACAAACAGCTGCGGAAAGAGACTGGACTACGGAAAAAACTGTTGAACTGAATCAGCCAGTATACTTCAAAGATATACTAATCTCGGTATGGAAACCAGGGCATGTGTTAGGTTGGGGAAGGGGTTTAGCATTTGTTTCCACAGGAGAAGCAAAACTTTGGATACCATCAAAGTTGGTCAATATTCGAGTTGAAAAGGAAAAACCTCTCAAAGAGGAGAAATGACAGGTATTCTACCAAAGTATATTTCATAAACTGAATTGAAACCTCATAAAGGAAAGGGAAGTGTTTTGTTTGTCTTTTCACAGGAAGACTCATTCCCAGAAGTCAAAGGACACTACATGGGTAAAAGAGGAGGTAACTATACCCATCAAACAAAAGAAAACTGGTCATAAGACAATTTCCACTACGCTTGTTTCTCTGTCTCCTAGTCTCCATTCAATTAAATCAATGCTGGATTTAGAGTTGGATTTGGCTTTCCTCCTCTAAAATCCAAGCACATTGTTTAACTAAACTTTGGAGTTTCTGTATTATATCAAGAAGCCAATTGATGTAATACAGAATAAGAGAAAATTTTCGCATTGTCTTTGTCTTTTTTTTGGTTCTTTCTCTCAAGGTGTACACCCTCTCATAATTGTTATTTTCCTATGGTTGCCTTTCCTGGTATGCATACATACACAAGCAAATATTTCTCTGCTAACACGTATGTTTGCATCCCACACAGCCAATGAAGACCCGCCTAACAGCAATCCCTGGACACTACTATGGAAAGAAAACGGACCACACCTCCTTGGCTACTCCATATCCAACTTGTTCCGTTGCAACTGACACTCCAGCCAGAGCTCTGGGTACTGATTTCAATCAACACAAGAACTCCAATCAAGTTGAGGACTTCAACCTAGAAACCTAGATATTCAATCAAGCAAATCACACCTAACATGGACTGGATACAATCCATTCGAGACTTTCACTATACTAACATTTTCTTCCTACAGGACCCCACAAGGCTATCATCATCCCATTTCAGCAGGAAGTAACTTGGAGGATGCTATGTCTCCTTTCCCCCATTAGTGTATCCTTAGTATACACTAAGGATAATGTATACCTAGTTAGAGATAGTTTCCTACTATTTAGGGTTGGGATTGGAAGGAGGTGTTCAGGTTTGAACACCTCTTTCAGATGACTTTAGGGTTTAGTTAAAATAGACATAGTTAGGATGTGACATAGCAGATTGTATCTTCTTGTATTTCAACTTTATGAACTGTTAATTTTGGATACTTTACACTGATAAGTTTTAATCCTCATTTTGACTAAAATTGTAGGGAGACACTGTAACCACACCTTCTAAGGGCTGGCTACAGGTGTGCCCGACCACGCCCATCAGGGTGTGGTCAAGGTGATGTCAGGGTGATGTGTGAGAGGTTTAAAGGGACAAACAAAGCTAGTTTGGCACACTCTGGCAACCTGTTGGTTGGCATTTACCTATTAAAAGTTATCCTAATCTCACAGACTATGCATTAGTTATTCACCGAGATAACCATGCTTGATGGACATGCTGTGAAGTTGTGGGGAGGCAAGTTTAGTCAATCAGTGACCCTTCCTCTCCATACCAGCGGGTGTGCAAGCCCAGCACAGGCATCACAGAGGCTCCATGATGGGGAATGTACTGTGTATGTTTATCTTATTGATTATTGAATAAAATACTATTTGGCCAATGAGACAGCAAGTTAGGACTAGGAGTCAAAGAGGATTCTGGGAAATGTAGTAGAGAAGTGCTGATCCAGGCAGGAAGTAACATAGCAAGGAGACTCATATATAAGCGAAGGAGAAACAGGAAGGGCCCCTTTTTCCCCTCCTCATCTCCTGCTGCAGCGGCACAATGTGAGCCACCGGCAAGGAGGGACACCAACAAGGCATCTGATAAGAAAGTCTTATAAAATATAAAGGTTTATGATAGTTAAGACTGAGCTAACAGATGAGAATCCTAGTCATTGGCCAAGCAGCTTTGTACCTAATATGTCTCTGTATTATTTTGTTTATCCATGTGATGGGCAGAACTCCAGCGGCTAGCGGAGACTGCCCACGTGGCAGTAGGGCTCCATTGGCTTTTGGCGGAAAGATTTATTGTAACAGCTCCAAGAGTCCTACCTGTGTAGTGCTCGTTGCCTTGAGCAGCGCAGGTGAGGAGCTGGGCCATGGAGGAGCCCACTCCCTTAGAGGTGCTTCCCAGGTCCTGAGCACACTTTTCCAGCTGTAAGAAAACCCAAGGAAGGCAGAACTTAGAAGAGAAACATTCTCTGGAGGTCTTAACATGATTTAGAGCAATGCTGCAGATCAGAAACTGAACCTGAGCTTTCTCACCCGAGTCAGCTGCAGTACAGAGGAAAACGGCCTGGTTTAGACTAAGTGAGCTCCGTGCAGGTCCTGCTAGCTGTGTGGAACCATGTGAGTTACTGACTCTTGCTAAGCCCCACTCCTGAAAGTACCTAGCTAAGAAGGCCTTCAGCAAATGAGTGCAGTTCCTTAGCAGGCTGCAACTATTAGCATGGCACCTTAGAAAGTCCAAAAGAAATCATTAGTAGGCTGTAATTGTGGCTTGGCAGGAAGCAGGCAGATATCCAACTGCACCAGCTTCCTGGCTTGAGGGACCATTAACATGTCCAGTTTGGTCATTATCCTTCGAGGAGTTCAAACTGAAAGACATGCAAGAAAAATGGAGGTTTGAAGTGGCAACTGAGACCATGGAGGAAGGCAGAGGGTGTGCTTCTCATGAAGATCGTGCCAGCTTGTTTTATTCACCAAATAAAAAACAAAACTGGTAAAAGTCTAGGGTACAGATAATTAATGAGCATACGAGGACACTATTTAGAAGAGACGTATAGGTGTACAAGAATGGACAGAAAGACATAAGAGAATTTATACAGTCTAAAACATACAACTCCTTCCCCAATGAAGGCCATACCTTCCAATTAAAATGGAGTCTGGTCCATCATTGCCAATGACAGAACACAGTATGTGCAAACCCCATCCCCCACCAACCCTAACACACACACACACACACACACACACACACACACACACACACACACACACAAATTACAGTGCATTATTTTGCATTCTATGCAACCCACTGCTTGGTGTAAATGTACAATTCACACTGTATCAGTCCTTACCAGGAGTTTGCAGAGTCACCCAGTTACACAGTAAGATACAAAAAAAAAAAAAAAAAAAAAAAAAAGGAAAGAAGGAAGATGGTAGAATACACCCCCAGCTTTTTACCGTTTCTCCTGGAAGTGGTTTTAGCTGGCTTTCTGCAGCAGCCATCTTGGCGTCCTGCAACTCATTCTTGAGAGTTTGTACTGTGTTCAGTGCAGAATCGATTTCCATGGGACCACAGGCTTCATGGGCCTGCCAAAAGAGTAGGGGATATGTGTATACAGTAGGCGTGGGAAAGCATCTCTAATACTCTGCAACCTATTAAATGTTTTCCTAGACACTCCCGGTAACTCTGACTCAAGGAGAAAGCAAAGGTAGCAAGTATTTCCCCAGAGAGGACAGAACCTTCGTCACTCAGGTCCTTAACCAAATTTTTCCTAAGGCACTAATTACGTGTGTCTGAGGGCTGCAGACACTTAGAAACCTCTTTTGAAGCTACTTCACACTCAGACCTTGAAGATACATCCTTGATTCACCAGGCTTGGCTTGCTAGGATAGGGCACACACACAGCAGAGCAAGTCTATACAAAGAGGCTTGGGATGTGCTCGGTGTGTGTGTCCAGAGGCTTGGGACACATGCAGCAAAGGAGTGAATAAGCAAATAAGTAAGTAAGTGAATAGCCAATGAAGGATCCCATAGTGATTTCTTTTCATACATTTCAATGCCATAAATCATTATCCTTCCATACTAAAGATTTATAAACTCCCCCATCTAGTTATTTGCTTTACTTATTTAACTATCTTGATCATCTAGAACACTGCTCTCCAATAGTTAGGACTTCATGGGTCTAACACGCATTAATGAATTTTATGCATATGTAATATTGCCTATTAATATTCTCAATACTTAGAAATTATCACTCTGTGAGAGCAGCAGTAAATATGAAGTAGCTGATTTATGTGTCTATATTATTAGGTACAGAAGCTCAGAGAGGTCAATGACAGGGGTCAATTAGAATTCACACTGTCTGATTCCAGAGTCTTCATGCCTTCTGATGCATTGGGGGAAAAAATTAAAAGCTCTTGCGGGCTTAACCTGGACCAACAGACATTCTTGCTTAAGAACCACTTTGGGGCTCACTGTTATAGGTTAGCATATAGGTTATAGATGTTGGCATATGCTAAGATTCACTGAGAAAACTTAGCCTGCAGCTGTGTGGGCTTCATGGTTTGGGGTATGGATGGGCTTGCCAGAGGCATGCTGGGTACCTGTATTCTAGTAAGCACCCTGCCACACACCAGGCTGTTCCAGTGTGGATGGTTCCAGGTCCTCTCTGAAAAGTAGCTCAAAGTACAAACTTTGCTGGAGATAGTCTAAGGCCCTGGGCCCTTCATTTTGGCAATGCAGAACATGTCAGGCATTCAAGTTGACTTCTACTTTCTTCTCTCACCACTTTACGAGGCTGCTAGTTTCTATAAAGGGACTACTACAAGGAAAAAGTGAATTTAAGCCAGAACTTCATGCTAATAACTACATCAGAGTCATAATGAGCTCTTTTGATAACTGAGTTCCAGAGGGAGAAATTTATTTAGTCCCCAATTCTGTTCTACTGAAACTCTGTTAAGGCAAAGTGTCCATGTGAGGTATGAAAACATTTTAGGGAAGAAAATCATAGCTAAGATGACAGCCCTACTCCCAAATGTATTTTCTACCTACATAGTTTGTTTGATATGGATATAATCACTTGTTGCTTTAATTTGGGTCTGAAATGCCAGTGCTTCATGTGATAAAGGATTAGTTAGTCCCAGTCCGTGGTACTCTTGGGAGGTGGGGCCTCGGAAGGAAGGTAGGTTATTGGAATTATGCCACTGAAGGAATTATTGGGACCCTGGCTCCATCTTGTATCTTTTGCATCCTGGCTGCCACGAAGTGAGCATATTCCACCTGCCTGTACTTTTACTTTACACATGGTGTTGCCACTACAAGGCACACAGTACTGCTACCAGCCACAGGCAAGAGGACCAACTGACAGTGAATAGAAATCCACAATGATGTCTCCCCTCCTCATCTTTCTTCATTTCCTTCCTTCACCATCTAATCCTTGCCCCCCCCTTTTTTTTTCTTTTTTTTTTTTTTTTTTTTTTTTTTTTTTTAAGACAGGGTCTTACATAGCCCTGGATGGCCTGTTTAGCCAATAAGCTGAAGATGACCTTGAACTTCTGGAAGCTTCTGCCTCCATCTACCAAGTGCTGGGTTTACAGGCATGTGTTACCATGCTTGACTAAATAAACCTTTGTTACTTTTAAGGTGATTTTCTTTGGTATTTGTCATAGCAATGAAAAGCTACTTAGCACATTTATTTGGCCTGCAATTTATCTGGTACCGAGACTCTTAAGATTAGCAGTCTCACTTAAGACCGAAAAGAGACCCTTACTTGCCCCAGGAAATGGGAAGCGATGGAGGAAGCGTATAACTTGAAGCCACTTCTAACCGGAAGGTGATAATCAAACCTGGGAGCTTATGCTAAATGCTACCCATAGAGCTATCTTTAATGGTCTTTTAATGAAATAGACAGCTATGTTGAGAAATTAGCCCAGCAGTGCTAGGGCCTGGATCTTCACACCACAACATCACAAAGAGATGAAAAGCTGCCTGAAGAGCTAACCACTGGGAGGAGGCCCCACTTGCCTTCTGTGAGGCGGTGCGCAGCTCCGCCAAGCTGGTGGCCAGGTTCTTCGCACACTGACTCAGCTGCATAGCTGCGGCCTGGTCACTCACAGTGGGGACTGCCGCCTTGGCAGAGGACACCATCTTGCTTCCAGGCTGTGGAGAGATGAACAGAAAGTAAAATATCTCCTTGGCAACAAGATGCTGAGAGATCCAACAGCACTGTCCCCACAGTGACTACAACAAATTTTGCCCGAAAAAAAGTGTGTGGTTGTTTGGATGAGAAAAGTCTCCCACAGACTCATGTGTCTAAACACTTGGGGAATTTTTACAAGGTAGAGCCTTGCTGGAGGAAGTGTGTCACTAGGTATCTTAGAGTTATCCCTGCTGTGACAAAGCACCATGACCAAAGCAACTTGAGGAGTTAAGGATTTATTTATCTTACACTTCCACATCACCATTCATTACTGAAGGTGAAGGGACCAGCTCCCCGTATTGGCAGCCATAACAGCCAAACACGTGCTTGTCTGACTTTGCCTTGGTCACTAGGAGGTCAAATGCCTGCCTCGTGGCAAGGAACCAATCAGAAGTTAGCTGGTGGTGCTATGCTTTACGGCTCTGGGTGTACTTTACGGACAAGTGCACAGCAATGATGCACAGAGCATAGCAACCACCCGGAGGGCCTATGGGCCATACAACCAGTTGACCAATCAACACAGGGCAAACCCTCCAATCCTGGAGGCACACCAATACTGGGCCTGTGCGTACCCCTAAACACTCCCCTTACGCTGCCCTATAAGATCTCTATGCAGATGCTTCAAGCTGTCTTTCCTAGCCATCCGCCATGGTGGGTGGATGAAAGACCCGAGCTAACATGGGGTTAGCTCGTTAAACAACTATAATAAAGCCTCATGCTGTTTGCATCAAGCTTTCGACTCCGCCTGGTGATTGGGGTGACCAAGGTCCTGGGCTGAGATCCTGGAGGCCTGAGCTTCCGGGGGTCTTACAAAGGAAGTCAGGACAGGAACCTGGAGGCAGGAGCTGATGCAGAGGCCACGGAGGGGTGCTGCTTACTGGCTTGCTTCTCATGACTTGCTCAGGATGCATTTTTATAGAAATCAGGACCACAAGCCCAAGGGTGACATCACTTACAATGGGCTGGGCTCTTCCCCATCAATTATTAATTATTAAAATGCTCTATTGGCTTGTCTGCTTACAGCCCCATCATCTGTAGGCATTTTCTTAGTTGAAGTTCCCACCTTACAGATGACTATAGCCTTATGACACGTTGACATAAAACCAGCCAACACACTAGGACAAGGCTTTGAATGTTCATAGCATCACCCTACTTCCTGTTTTCTTTCTAATTGCTTCCTGTGTGTAGACGAGATATGATGAGCCAGATCTCTGTTGCCATCACACCATGCCATGAAATACCCTTCCACCATTAATGGAACCAAAGACAATATAAACCCTGTCTTCCTTAAGTTGCCTTTGGTCATGATGTTTGTTGTCATAGCAACAAAGAATAACTAATACAAAGGTGCATATTAAATACCAACTAGTTCCTAGGTCTAGAGAGGTGGCTTAGTGGTTAAGAGCACTGGCTGCTCTGTCGGGGAGATCCCTGATGATATTTTTGGTGCAAACCTCAGCTCAATTCTAGGAGCTTGAATTTCCCAATGTCTTTCAGATGTAGGCTGGTTACCTCTTGATGGCCCGGCCAAGGTGGAGAATGGCTCCTAGTTTGTATAACAATAGACCTAGGCCCTGGGTGGGCCCACACCTATTCTGAGGATTAGTTAGGATGGACAGGCACGCACAGGGATGTGCTACACCATCACCATTCCTCATGCATTAAGGACCTTCGGACCTTTGTGAGGTCTCTGCGGATGTGTGGAATCTCAGTGCCCATGTGCAGTCCAGTCTTCCCTTTAAAAGTTCCAACTTCTGCCACTTCTCTCTCTCTGGCGACCAACCATGTCTCTCTGTTCTCTGTCTGTCTCTCTTCTCTCTTACTCTCTGTCCTGCTCTGTTCTTCTATTTCTCTCTTGCTAGCTCTCCCGTGATACAATAAACTATCGTTAATGTGTTCTCTATGTTCTCATGTCTCATCTTACACCTCTTTTTCTAATTTAAGCAGAAATCTAACACTAGTGAAACCCTGCCTGGTGTAGGAAGGCTGGGGCCATTGTGGAATGTCTGAGGGTTTGTGTACATGCTTCTAGGACTGCCTCTAGTATTAAAGGAAATATTTGATATCAGCTTTATATATGATAATAGATGTCTTCTGCTATCACCCCCACTGTTGGAAAGCTATTTAAGAGGATACTTGAATATAAACCATGGACTCCAGACTCCAGCATGGACTAAGAGCCCTCCAGAGAATGACAAGATGTCTCTGTCTCATCTTTATCGCCATTGGGTAGCTAGGAGTTTCCCAGTCCACACTCCTCCACTCAGGGATGGACCCGGAGCTGTTGGTTGGTTCTGATTGCAGCCCCAAAGACATCAGTCTGGAATAGATGGCCTCTATAGGGTGGGACTGATACAGGCCAGACCCCGGCACTGCTCTCCCACAGAGGACTCACGCTCCCAGGACCCAGGACCCACTGGCAGCTTACAAAGCTGTCTGTAACTCCAGTTCTTGGGAATCTGATGTCCTTTTCCAGCCCCTGTGGTCTTCACACATACATGGCACACACGCACACACACACACACACACACACACACACACACACACACACACACACACACACTTACTTATTGGCAAAACATAAACAGGTAACATAAAATTACATAAATCTTAAAAAAAAATAATTACCATGGCAAATCAGACTCTCCAGGGCAGTACAAAGTATCATGAGGGGGGCAAGACAGGCAAATTGATGAAAGTGACTTGAAATTCTCATTTAAAATAAAATTCAAAGGTAGCACTTTAATAAAAAAACATTTCTTTGTGTTTCGCAGAGCAGTTCTTTTCCCTGGCTTTTAAAATATACCCATTAGACCAGAAAAGTAAAGGTAAATACGATCATGCTTCTTCACAAACCAAAACTCACGCGCTCAGCATGCATGGGTGCCTATGCACATGTAGATACATCTTCAAGAACTAGGGGAGTTATTTCACAACATCCGGTTCTACCTGCTTCTTAGGTATACAGGGTTCTACAAGTCCTGTTAATGTTCCCCAGTCTCCTATTGTTGGGCATGTGGTCTTTCCGTGCCAATGTAGAAAAAGAAATGGTAGGGGATTAGCTAAATCTCAATAATTTTTAGTGGGTAAAATTTTTACAAGTAGCTTTGCTGAATCAAAAGCATATATGCTTTTAGAGCTTTAAAAATGTATAAGTGTGTCTCAGAATAACTGTAATGATTTAAGTGCCAGATCATAAATATTTAAGGATAAAAGTACTACTTTTGGTATTTAAAGAATTAATGAGAATCATTAATGTAAGCATTAAAAAGCTTGAATAATTTCATGTTACCAGCCCTTAAAAATGTAATACTGTAGCATATGAAAAATGCTTAACATTTGAAAACAAAGGATATGAAATCAAATCAAATCAAATGTAAAGGACAAATATGCTAGCATGCTTTTTTAAGCTCTTGACTCCATCTTATAAAAGATGTATTAAAAAGTATGCTCCATATACTGCAAGCTGTAAATTTAGATTTGTTCATCCTTCTGGAAGGGCAATTCTACAATATTCATGAGGAAAGTTGGAAATGTGTATTGGGGCTGGTGGGGGTTAGCTGAGTGGTAGAACATATATGATACATTATATATATGTAACATTTCTTGCTAACATTGTATATATATATATATATATAATATAAACATAAATATATATACACACTTTTTCCTTATTTTGGTTTTTTGAGACAGGATTTCTCTGTGTAGCCCTGGCTGTCCTGGAACTCACTCTGCAGACCATGCTGGCCTTGAACTCAGAGATCCACCCATCTCTGCCTTCTGAGTGCTGGGATTAAAGGCATGTGCCACCACCCCTGGCTTGCATCTTTCTTATAAAGATCTAAGTACCTACAATAGCAGTTAAAAAACAACAGGACATGGCTGGGTACAGTGGCACCTTTAATCCCAGCACTTGGAAGCAGAGACAGGCGGATCTCTGAGTTCAAGGACAATATGGTCTACAGATTGAGTTCCAGGATAGTTGGTGCTACATGGGGAAACCTGTCCTGAAAAACCAAAACAAATAATAATAAAAGAACAGGAGAAAGAAAAAAAGGAGATACTGAAAAGGTGGGAGAGAGAGGGAAGGAGGGAGGAGGGGTGGGAGAGAGAACATGAGCAAGCATCTTCGGTCAGGGTAGACTGAGAAGCACCCACTCTGTTCAATCCTAACTCTCTGCAGTCCTCCTGTGTGCAGACTAAACGTACAGCTGCCTCCAGGACTACTAAGGAAAAGAAAAAGATCTTCTTTCTACATTCTAAGTCTCAGTGTGACAAAGAAAAAGTAAGTTGTTTGCAAATCTATTTCTAGGAATTCACCCAAGTAAATAACTCAAGTTGGGGATAAAGATTGAGCACAGGAAGTGGATGTAATGTACAGGGTGCTTGTGATTGCCCCCAAATAAAAACCAGCAGTCTGATGAAGAGACAATGGTTAAAGGAAGTGTGTATAGCCACATGGAAGACTTTCTGAATCACAAATGCCCACAAAACAAAGGAGGGCTAGGGCTGAAGCCCAGTGCTAGAGCAATTGCTCCTCATGCTAGGTTCAATCCCCAAATGGTGCAGATACAATGAATGTAGTTCAAAGGGTTATATACCACAATCAGAGTATATTGTATGAAAAAAAATATTTTCAATTAAAAAAAGGAAGAAAGAAATAAAGAGAGTAAGAAAGAAAGAAAGAAAGAAAGAAAGAAAGAAAGAAAGAAAGAAGAAAAGATTTTAAGAACCAGTGATAAGGGAGGTTTGGAATAAAAGTGTCTTTTGGACATGACAGGATTGCAACACTCAAGAATTCATAGCAGCCAAGGATGTCTGCACAAGACCTGCACAATATCAAGCCAGGCAGCATTCTTCTAGCATGGAATGGGAAGGGCTTCATGAGCTCCTATGCTTAACTGAGGAGCAACTGATGCTAATAGAGAGTCAGTTTTCTCTAAGGGTGTGGCTCCTGGTATAGTCACCACACTCCAGTGTATGCACTCAGAAGTACACGCACAATGCAGATTAGAGTCAATGGGTTATGCAACTTTAAAAAATGAGGACCCAAAGTTGTGGGTCGAGAGGTGAGGGTGGTTCTGGAAGGAGCTAAGGTGAGGAGCTGAAATGAATGCCAACAAATTGCACAGTATGAAATGCTCAACGAATTCATAATGGTATCTTTAACATTAAAGAAAAGATTATAGATCCTCTTCACAAACCTATTAGTGTATCTCTAGGTGTGCAACAAAACTTACTAAAGTAGACTAAAACATCTGTGTTTTATCATTGTATAATGGAGGTGTGGGTGGCACTTGAAAAACTAACCCATTGGTACTTGCCTTGATCACTAGCGTTTCGCTGGGCCAGTAATATCTCCCTCACCTATAATGTAAAGAGGCCTTGCAGCTGCTCAGACAAAAATGTAGCCAAGGCTGTGGGGTCTGCACAGGTATACTCCCTTCCTTAAGGACAAAGGGCAGACTGTCAGCTGGTGGTTCCAAAAGTGACCATCTTGTGGGTGTCTGTTACCTGCAGGAAGTTCTGGCTGGAGATGATGAGGGCCAGCTGGGCACTGAGGTCTTCTGCTTGAGCTTGGCTCCCTCTTACTCCCTGCACGAGCTGAGGGATGTGATCTGCCACAGCCTGCAAGAAGCAAGAAAACAGTAACAGATCATGTGCAGAGAGGAACAGGGCAGGGAAAGGTCCCAAAGTGCTGCTTTTCCAGGTAAGATCCATTCCCAGGGACAGCAGCACCAGAAGCTGGATTAAAGACCATACTTGGCCAGTGGGGTCCTTCCCTGAATCCCATTCCCCACATCTTCTCCCTATCCCTCCCACTTTAACAGTAGTCCTAATGGTCTCAGGCTATTAGATAGAAGACCATCCTCTATAACAAAGCTGTGAAAGAACTTCTAAGATAAAACTCACAGGTGACCACAGAATTCACAGGAAGATAAACTCAGTCAGATGACCCCATGACCAGAAGAAGTAGGGGAGAGGTGAACCAGCTTGCTTAAGGGCTCAGGACTCTGACTTTGCAGGCATGGATTGTGGACCCCAAGATGCATGTGGGCATCTCTCCTGCTTCTCTGTTCCAACCAGTACTTAGCTTTTCTCAAATGAGAAAGTCCAACACAGGAGAGAGGAGCCATATTTGGCAAAGCAGGATTACCTTATGACACTCACCTCCAGAGGTATCTTAGGAACCATCTAGTCCATCTACTTGTACCTTTCCTAATTATCCTCTGATGGAGCAGGCCTCAGAGGCCCCAGGACCATCACTGGAAAAGGTGCTGGTAAAGGCGCCCAGTGCATTTTGGCATGGTGTCTACACCCCACCCCCAGCCAGAGTGTAAAAATATTTAAAAATATCCCTATGGACACGTGCCCAGGTCCTTTCCAGTGCTTATTCCAGAAACTTGGTCCATTTCCCTCTCAACTTCAGCCTGTTGTTTAGCATCCCTCTCATTTCCTGGCAGAGATGTTCAGAGATCTGATACCTCAAGTCCTTAGGCAGAGGGAGAGAAGGCTGACTCTGTAACAGGTCCACAGACATAATAAGTGGCTTGTGTTCCCAGAGGAAGGAAAAGGCCATTTTCCCATCCTGCGGGCAGCTGAGTGGCACAAGAAAGAACTATACTGTTTGAGCAGAGGCCTCACTCTCAGCAAGCTCTTTTCCATCCACAGATCCTAAGCACAAAGGACCTCAGAGCCCTGCGCACTAAAGATGTTCTTTGCCCTAGAACATAGTCAGCTCTCAGAGGGGACCTCAGAAAGATTACAATCAAGATTAGAGAGCTCTGGGCAATTCTATCCCCAGCAGCACTGCCATTTCGGAAGTAGAACTGAATTTCCCTCAAGAAGCACAGCCATTGCTGAAGAAGTGGCATTTCCCTCAGACGACTGTTATTCTTCAGAGATTTGGAGGAAAAGTCAGGACAGGTTAACTTTCAGAACACTGGTACAATCAGACATGCCTGTTAGCAGCCTCCACTGCCAACATTATAACGAGACCCCAGCAAGATACCCCGTCATGTGTAGGCAATGGCTCTGCAAGAGGGTGTCTTTGGTACCCATCAAAAGTGCCCTGGGAGAGTCAACCCTCTTGGTGGTAAGCTGGCCTCAACACAACACCAATGCCCCTGTCCCAGAAAAGCAGAGACAAAAAAGCAGCAGGCAACAAAAAGCACCAAAACATGAGGTAACAGAAGGCAGAAGGGACAAAGCAGACTGCAGATGAGGAGAAAGAGGAAATCAACCCGCTGTAGTGTATGGAGACTGGATGTGACTGGCCTCCCAGAGGGGAAGTGGCTCTGTAAAGCCAAGGGCTCATTTCTATTTCAAATCTCTGAAATGGCCTCATTGATTCTCCTTATTTAATTCAGTCTCTTCAAAATGATGTGGATAAAGGAAAGATAATGCTGGGAAAAAAAAGATACTCCTTCCAAACATAGGCAATCCACTTAATGGACAAAAACCAGATGTGTGTACACCTGGAGCATGGAGCCACTGCAAACTGGATTAGGAGCCTGGAAGACCTGCCTTAAATGAATTACCAGGGCATGTGGTGGTCTAATGCTATCAGTAATATGTTGCAGACCTGGCCCACGGCACACAGGGAGCTTACCTTGCAGCTCTGGACTAGCTGCTGCTGGGCTGAGGGATTCTTGTTGGAGACTGCTGCATTCTGGGAGGCTGCGATGGTCTGTGTGGCAGCAGCTGCAGCCTGCTTGGCTGCAACCTGCAGAGGATAGTGACACAGGTCAGTCCAAGATTGTACTGCAAACTCATACACTATGCCTTTCCATGACTGAAGCAGTCACCATGTCTTCAAAGCCACAGATGATCTCAACCTTATCACTCTTTGCTGCCTGCCTTGGGTTTGCACTTCCAGATGAACTGGGAAAGACCGGAAGGCATGCAAACTCACCTCATCTGCTTTTTGTAAAAGACTGGCTTGACCTTTTGCAGGTCTTGTGTTGACCACCACAGGTGCCCGTGAGTTCATGAACACAATGGCCCTGTCACACCCAGAAAATAATACTTCACAGCAAGTCTCCCCAACCTCTGGCTCTTCAATCTTTCCACCCTGATATTCCCCCAAGCCTTGCAAATGATGAAGCCAGTCTGCCAACCCTTCAGCATGGAGCAGGAAGAGGCTCAGGAGACCCTACACCTAGCTAAGGAGCTACTGACAGTAGATGGCCAAAGGGGAAAGAAGAGTCAGTTTTCTTCTCTGTGTAGCCCATCATAGGTTGCTACGCTCACTGGATGGAGCCTACGCCCATGCGCATATAACCAGCATGATCTGGACTGAGTGATTGTTATTATTAGAGGAAGGAGTAGGTGCTAGGCAGCTGCCAGAGCATGAAGTTAGGAAGGTGATATAGAGAAATGGTCCAGGAGACAGAGTGGAGAGTGCAATGTGGACATGATCTAAACACATTCATGTATGCAGTTACCAAAGAGCAAATGGAAATTTAAAATGCAAGAGACAATTGCAAAGCTGAGATGGCATTGGCAAGCAGTACGAAGTCTTAATTTTCCTGGAAAGAAAATTTCCCTCATGAAGCCCAGGCTGCTCTTTATGTCCATGGAGGTACCCATGTCCCTCGTCTCATAGCAGAGGCCTCAGTTCAGACTCGACACTTCCCCAACCCTGAGGTAATTAATCCAGCTCTATCTTTTGTCTCCTTCCAATAATGAGGCTAATTTTCTTCCAGAGCCCAGAAGACTGCCTACGAGAGGCTCACATTAGACAGCTAGGTCACTTGTCCTCCATCCCTTCCCATTTTAATTTTTAGGGTATCCTATAAGCATCCATGTAAAGAAATGATTTTCTTGTATAGTTTGTGCCTATTATTTTCAACTCTTTAATTGAAATAAATATTCTGAAAAGAAATGACAAAAAAGTTTATTATTTCTCCCTTCTTAGTCCCACCCTGCTCCCTAGCCCCAGTCTAAAACTCTCAACAGGAAGCCTAGGAAAAGTCATTGCCTCCAGCAGAAGAGGAGCTCTACATCACTGGTCTGCCGATTGTGTCCTTTAATGCCAGGAAACAAGACCCCCCAATCTCTCTGCAAAAAGGCCGTGTTCTATTTTGATCCCAAGCCTTTGGCAACTATGAACTAAAGCAATTTTTCAAATTGTGTCAATTCTTTTAAAGTACCCAAACTATCCGACACTGCTAACTTTGATTTGGCATTCTTTATATAGGCATTGTTTTGGTGATTGGATCTTTTTTTCCAGAAAACTCTGTGCAATCACAAATGGCATCCTGAAAGCCATCCCCCGTCCTGACCTCCAGCCGGTTGACGATCTTTTTCTTAATAGCATTCTGTGCAGCAGCGTTGGTTGCTACTCGGAGACCTTCAGCAGCCTCTCTCAGTCTTTGTTGCTGGTCTTCATTCTCTGGGTTGGCTGCAGCCCCCTGCAAAGGTGGAGTGAACATTTCAAGTAGCCCAGGAGAAGTAGGCTACAGTTGCTAAATGCATGCCTTTAATTTTACTTCTCACTAATAATGTATAGTATTTGGAACAGAAAGCCATAAACTAGGATTATAGCTGTGTACCAGCAGGAGGTGTTGCTGGGTTTAAAGTCACAACCTCCTGAATGTTACATCCCCAGTCCCTATAAACACTATCTTTATACTAAAGACCAAACCTCATGGCTATACAATATCCAAGTATAAGAAGTAACACTGTAGTTCACAGTCTTGGATATCTGTACAAATTACCTTGTAGTTGTGATTTCAAAAACTCAAGGCTTCAAAGACATTTTAGGCATTATCACAAAATATCACATTAGTATGTATTCTTTCTATTTCTTCAAGTATCAGCTAAAATTTAAGTAAAAAGAAATTTGCTTTCTTCTAGTCTGAGTCTAGTTTTACAAACCTTATAAGATAAAGGGTCCTGGGAATCTTCTTCCAGGAGGAGAAACAGTTATGTGGGCATCATTTACTTAAAACAAAACAAAACAAAACAAAATCCCCCCCCCCAACCCAAAACCAACCAAACAAAAACCATCAAAAACCACTCCTTTTTTGCTGAGTTGAGTTACTATCATGTCAAACACTGAAAGGTCAATACAAACAAGAAAAGAGTCAATCTCATTGTAGGAAAAAATAGAATGGTCTTTACCAGAGAAGGATGGAGGGAGGGACAGGCAGACAAAGGATGGATAACAGCAAGAAGCTTCAGGGTATAGCTAGGAATGACCTCTAATGTTCTGTAACATAGAGGGGGAGCTATGGCTGAGAACAACTGACTAAATATGGTAAAAGAGCACACAGAGTGACTGTTCAGCATGATGGACAGCAGTATATGCTATTATGAGACAATTTCAATTTTTGATTTGAAGAAAGAGGCTCTGATAAATCTCTCCCCATCAGATATGAGAAAAATGTGTAAGTAAAAGTCTTCCTCAAGGAAGATTTTATCCTAACTGGTATGACAGACCTTGATGGCTCATGTCTTCACATCACTGCTGGAACATTTCAAGGCAAAAATAAAGTGAAAATTCCATTGGAAAAACAGGGGCTTGAATGGAGCATGATGGGAGGGGGTAGGGAGGCCACAGTGGTATGGATGTCCTACAAGAAGAACGTTTGCCAAGGAAACTTTGTTAAAGGTCAAGCAAAGAAATTACGTGCTCAGAGGGTATTCTCGGAGAACTGAGACAAACAGCTGGTACCCAACTGTACTCAAAGAGCAAAGCTTCTGCTTGTTAACTAGCAGAAGAATATGGCACCCTCATGGCAGTCACCAGTGTCCTTTGTGTAGGTCCATAGCCCTTGTGCTATGGTACTTTAGCTGAGCCTGTCCTCAGAATCTGTCCCTTTTAGTTAGCTATGTAGCATTCTGAGGTCATGAAAGGATGAAGTTAACATAGGGAGAGGATTATCTTACTTCCTTGAAACAAAATATGATGCTCAAGTTTGATCGTCTACTTGATGGAATTTAGGATCATCGTGGAAACAACCCCTTGGGCACGAGTGTGAAGGAGTTTCTAGACTGAGCTGACTGAGGTAGGAAGACCCACCCTAAGTGTGAGCAGCACCATTCCACAGGGCTGAGGACCCAGACTGAAAAATGGAAAGGCAGCTGAGTACACCAGTTTTAACCTCTCTGCTCATGTCTAGGATGTGATGTGACCAGCCACCAACTGCTACCAAAATAAATCTCATCCCTTGAGTTACTCTCAACAGGCATTTTTGTTGCAGTGATGAGAACATTCACCAAGCCAGCAGTAGTAACTATGCTTTGCTGTCTGTGCTGAGTCAGCACCTCTTTCTCTCTACTATCCTAAGTGTGTTACAAAGCAGCTCCAGTCTTCAATAAGGAGCAGTCCACACTCCATCCTTCACCTTTGACTGTAAGCTTCAAACCCCAGCACTCAGTAGTGTTTGCATTTCAAGTCAAAAGACCAAATGTCCTACCTTTGCAGCTTCCACCATGCGAGCCGTGGAGTCAGCCAAGAGCTTTGCAGCTGCAAGGAGCTTCTTGGAATTCTCCATGTCAATCTCAGCCTCTGCGTCTGACCTCATGGCATTGACAAGATCAGAGGTGGCCTGGGCCAGCACCCGGGCTTGGCGCACCATCTCACCTAAAGGACAGGACAGTAGGTATGGGCTGTTTATTTGCCATTCTGTCTGAGAATGATCTCAGTGATCAGGAAGGGTTGTTTATTGTTGTCTTTGTTTGAAACAGGGTTTTATGTGTCTCAGGTCAGCCTCTAACTCACTATACAGCCAAGTATAACCTAATCCTCTAGCCTCTACCTTCTTAGTGCTGGGGTTACAGGCAAGCACCGCCACGCCTGGCTTATGAGGTATTGCAGGCTGAACCCAAGGCTTTCTTGAATGATAGGTAGGCAGTTTACCAAACTGAGCTACACCCCCAATTCCTGGTTTTTTTTTTTTTGTTTGTTTGTTTTGAAACAGGGTTTCTATGTGTAATAGCTTTAGCTGTCCTGGGACTCACTTTGTAGACCAGGCTGACCTCAAACTCACAGAGATCCAACTGCCTCGGCTTCCCAAGTACTGGGATTACAGGAGTGTGCCACAACTGCCTGGCTGCTGGTTTGGAGCTTTTGTTACTGTTTGTCCTTGCTGTGCCTTTGACTTTATGAAAATCTATTTCAACTTACTTTTGGATGTGGGAGGTCTATTAGGATACAACATCACAAATGAAACTGTTCCAGGGAAAGGACTGATTCCTCTCCCAAAGCTTGTGTCTGAGGGGAGATAAGTTTTTATACATACAGACATGTGCTAAAATCAGTGTGGTGACCTCAATGGCATTGTGGGACCAAAAAAAAAAAAAAAAAAAAAAAAAAGACACAAGTGGGAAAACTGTTAACCACTGTGGGTGGTTAACAGGGACACGCCCACAAATGCTTTGACCAATGTGCCACGATTAGAAATATTAGAAATGGGAGGAAGCAGAAAGATGGGACCCTACTGCCTCTGCAACTTTTTAAAAAAGGCAACGCTATAACTATTCTAAAATAAAAGGTTTATATAAAATAACAAGCCAAAAATGAGACGAACACCAGCAGAAAACCCAATTGCACATAGCATTCCCAGTTAGTAACTTAAGAAGCATATAAAAGAGCACAAGAGCCTGGTGGTGATGGTGCACGCCTTTAGTCCCAACACTCATGAGGCAGAGGCAGGCAGATCTCCGTGAGTTTGAGGCCAGCCTGGTCTACAGAGTGAGTTCCAGGACAGGCTCCAAAGCTACACAGAAAAACCTGTCTTGAAAAACAAAACAAAACAAACAAACAAACAAACAAAACACAAGAAAATTTTCTCAACAAATACCAAGCCATTGCCAGGCCTGAGGCACACACCTGGAATCCCAGGCCATCATCAGCCTACACAGACTATCATAAGTACAATAGTAGTAGCCCTGACTACAGGAGAGTTTGTCTCTAAAAACTAGCCAAAAGGACCACCTCCAGGAACTTGTTATGAAGCATGGTTGTACATGGGCAGAGAAAGAGGAAGCTGACCTCTTACAGGCAGGGTTGCAAAGCCTTTTCAGAGAAAAATTTCATTAAGAAGTTTCAACTTCAAAATCCACGTATCAGTTGGCTGGGCAATTCCACAGATAGGCATTGCCACCACATATAAAACTCTGATTTGCAAGTAAAGACACATTTTTAAGAAGGGCCTAGGTAGGAACATTCTTGTAAAAGCAAACAAACTTGGAAACTAAATGTCTAATAACAGATATACAGTCAAAGTACCAGAGGCTAAGTTCAGTGGTGGAGTGCTTGTCCGGCATGTAGCCAGAGATCTCCCCAGGTTTGATTCCTAGCACTGAGAAAAAAAGATAATTGGCTAAGCGTATGATGATGCCTCCAAAATGGAATGCTACCCTGTCATTAAAAACAAACAAACAAACAAAACCAAAACCGAATGTATAGGATGCATGGAAAAATTCATAGTATGTACAACACAAATATATTTATATATGCTGTGAAGGAGTCACCCTCTGTCTCTCTACACACAACCTTTAAAGGCAGGGATATTCTAGGAACTGTGAGGTGATGGGTATGCTAGCTTGTCTACCATAGCAGCCATTTTTACCATATATCGGTACAAAAATCAAGTGGTCAGTTCTGGAGATTGAGAGGGCACATTGACCTCATGAATTAAAAAAATTTACTTTTCAACAGGCTGAAAAGATAATATTGCATATATAACTTTAATTTACAGGATGAACATATTACAGTATATTAAAATGTCCCACCCTACACCTCCCCAGGAAATTCTAACAAGGACTGTGGTCTAGGTCCTTTCTTCAATCCCATCTGCTGTCCTACTGCCCCTCTTGGTTCTCTACAGTGACCTTGGGAGGGATGTCTAGTGCATCTCTACATAAATGTCTTCATCCAAGCTTTGATCCTGTTTCCTTTGGCGGCTGCTCTGACTTTACCAACTATGTCCTGCATATGTAATAAAAGGACTTATTAATATTATAAAATCTAATAATGAAATTCTGATAAGTTTTTTTTTTAACTGTGGTTTCTGGAAGAGGCTGTTGAGACTCCTGGATCTTTTCTGTGCCTCAGTGAGGAAGTTTTGGACTAAGGAAGATGCACTATGGCTCTTGCTAGTTACTAGAGGCCTTCACCTAGAAAGTGACTGACACCATGAGGAAAACCCACACCGATCCAATCCCTCCTCTCCCAAACCAGTGCCTCACCAGCATCACCCATGGAACTGAAGATGCTCTCCGTGACACACATGATGGTGTCGGTGGCCTGGTCATAACGGCCAATGGGCTCACCACGGCTGGCAAACTGCCGCACATGTTGCAGGAGGTCATGCAGGGCCTGGCTGACCACACTGGCCGCTGCGCTGACCTGCTTCAGGAGCTCACTGTCACCAGTGGCTGCCTGGCAGGCACGGACACAGTTTTCCACAGAGCGGTCCACCAGCTTTCCAGCCTCAATCAGCTGCTCCTGGCATACAGGAGAGCTGATGGTGGGGCTCACAACCTGGAAAGATACAGAAAGGTTTGCTGCAGTGGATGTTCCTGGTGCCCCAGGATGCCCAGCATCTCCCTCAGGTCCCTTTGAGCCTCACTTAGCATACATAACAGGGCCTCAACTTATCCAATGTGGTCACCCCCACACTATTATACTGTCTTTGTGATTTGAGAAATCCTGCTAATTAGTCATGTGTGGCAGTCCTTATTACCCAGTACCGAAAAGAGGACAAAGTCCTGATAGTTACCAATTATAGGCTTTTCCTCTTAGGATATCCTAAGTGAATCTTCTAGGCTGAGTTAAAGCAACTGACTACCTAAAAGAATTGCATGTATTTTCCAGAGGCCATAAACTCTAAAACTCTGCCTGTGTTTCCTCAAAGATTAGGGAAGATCTGTCAGTTCTCTGCGGACTCCAGGGCCAGGAGGAGCATCACTAAGGATGCTCCTGGATGCTCCAAATCCACTCCCAGGAGGGAAATGCCACCCTCTCCATCACAAATCCACACAGTAGGAGATGGAAAGCCAGAAGCAGAAGCTCCCATCCTCAGAGAAGCAGACATGCATGATGGAGTGGAAGGGCACCTGGCGTCAGGGCAGGTCTGAGCCATAACCCCAATCTGCTGCTTATTTCCATGGCTGAAAGCTCCTCATTAACACTGAGTCACTTCAGGTTCCTCATCCGTAAATGAAGGCCAATGGTGCTCAATGTGCAGGACTGCTGGCCAAACCCAATCACGTGATTCAGACACAATGAACACACCCTGGAGCCATCCACAGCAGGGGTGACTAGGCCTCCTCAAGAAGCTGTGGGGTTCAGTATGAACTCCTATACCATACTGTGCCACCCATTGCAAAGTCTCTTTTATGCAATGGAAATAAGATGCATTGAGAGGCCCAAAGGGAGACACAGCAATTTGCATCTAACAATAGAGGACAGATAAAACAATAAAAACAGAATTAGACTGCTTATACTAAAATCTTATGTCTGGATGGGTGTGGTGGTGCACAATTTTGATTTCAGCACTTGGGAGGCAGAAGCAGACATTTTTGTGAGTTCAAGCCAGCCTGGTCTCCATAGATAGTTCCAAGAGAACCAAGCTACACAGTGAGACTTTGTCTCCACCTCCCAAACACTCTGGCAAAAAACCATCTTCCCCCACCCCCAAATAAAAACCCAACCAACCAAATAAACAAACAAAAATTCTATCATGTCCCCCCCAAAGAAGCCATCTGAAGCAAACTCCAGACCTCAGGCTACTTAGTGACTGGTAGCAGGTAAAAGTATGTGGCACTGTAAGAAGGGCTGGCAAAACGTCAGCTGGCTCACCTTGGCACATGCCACAAGCTGGGAAGTGGAGAGAGCACACTGGGTAGCTGCAGCGATCACTCTGTTCTGTAGGACGGTGTCTTCAGCCACTTGGGCCACGTTCTTCGCCTTGAGTACCAACATAGCAGCCGCATTGGCAACAGCTTTAGCCAGACTCATCAAAACATCCTAAGAAAAGGGAACCAAAGCTACTCATTCATTTATTTTTTTTTTAATCACCCTTCAAACACTAAAACTGTGTGGAGTGTATCTAAACTTTCTATTAGAACCCCATTTTGTTTTTATGGGGTTTCATCACTTCAGTTTTTTTCCCTTTATTTTTGAAATGCCACCTCTTCCTTGCAAGAAACTAAGGGAAAAAACTTGTATCTTAAAAAACAAAATATGTCCCTGTGGACAATGAGTAGCACAGATTTCCATAGGAAACATGTCAGGGGCTGGGGAGATGGCCCAGTCATTAAAGTGCAAGCACCAGGACCTGAGGTTGGATCCCCAGAGCACATGTAAAAAGCCACAGGCAAAGTACACACATCTCAAATGTGCTGTCAGCCCAGAGATGGGTAGATCCCTGGAGCACACTGCTCAGCCAGCCTGCTCTAATCAGTGAGCTTCTGATCCAGAGACAGATTGTCTCAAAAAATAAGGTGGGGAGTAAGTGACTGAGGGAGACATGTGACATTGAACTCTGGCACTCACATCTACACACACACACACACACACACACACACACACACACACACACGCTCGAGCACATATATAGATCCCCTAAAATACCACACACAAATTTAAACAAGAAAACAAAACAGACTAAAGAGGAAGGAAGGGCTTAACTGCCAACTCAAATTCTTGTTCTCACACTCTCCTATATGTGATGGATGTGTGGATTCGGGAGAAGCTGAATACATTCAGATTCCACCAATACCACCTGCAGTAGGTAGGCATTAAATCATGGCCTCCAAATCGTCATGCTCCAGATTAGTTGAACATTTATCTTGTAGACATCTAGCTTGTTATGATCCAAAAATCAGCTGCTTCTCTGCCTCCAGAAAGCAACGTATGACACACACAGACAAATTGATGGCACCACTTCCTAGAGCTGGAGAGCCAAAGACTGCTCTGAACATAACTTATTCTCAGCAACTGGAACCTTCTGCATAGGGATTGGATTATGGAAAGTAGAAGAGAACTTGCATAAACAAACTGGTCACAAGATGACGGGGAGTAGGGGGCATGCCTCAGCTGGTAGACTGCTTGCCCACCACAGATGAGGCCCTGGGTGCCATGTCTGTGAACCAGCTCTGGCAAAGACTTCCTGCAATACCAGAATTTGGGAGGTGGGGCAGGGGACCTGAGGTTCAAGGTCGTCTTGGGCTAATCTAATTGGTAGGGCAGCTTAGATGACATGAAATCCTATCTCCAAACAACCTTATCTAAGGATGGGAGGGCTGCTGAGAATTTAAAGCTCAGTTTATGAAAGGTATCACCTGCAGCAGGGAGAATCTTTTGATTACGACTGCCAGATCTGTCACCCATCTGTCTGACCTGAAAAAGAACCACTTTTGCACTTAATTTACGTCAGTGCTGCAAATATTGAAAGCAGCTTATTTGATTTAGAAATACCTTCCCTAGCACCCAAGCCACTGCTACTTTGAACAAGCACGCCGAGGCTTTTCTCCAGAGGAAAAGTGCTCAGAAGTCTTCAGTTATTCATCAGATAATAGAAAAGAAGCACATTTGGTTCTAAATATCAAGGGTTACTGTAGGTTCTTTACAATGAGAGATCCTATGAGAAAATATGTTGGAAATGGTGTCCAGCCTGTACAGTTTACACTGGTGACAAATACACATCACCCAGGCAATACTAAAAAGTAGCAATTTGGAGGCTGTAGAGATGGCTCATTAGGGAAAAGACACTGGCTGTTAACACCTGATGGCCAGAGGTTGGTCTCTGGGAACCCCATGATCAAAGGAGACTCTCTAAGTTGTTTCTGACCTTCACATGTATGCAGTGGTAAAGTGATAAGCATACACACACACACACACACACACACACACTAAAATGGAAAAAAAAAGTTGATTTTAAACTGGACAAAAATAAAGTGGTCTTAAAGGAACCATTTACTGTGGCCTTTCATGGGTCTGTGACAGTGTCTGGGTGTGCAAGAAGAGGCTGATGACACTTTCAGGAGTCAAGTGGCTTTTATCTGCTGCACAGCTCTCAAGAATTGTTCCCAGTATGCCTCCCCTCACAGCCCCCCACCGATCTTGGACATTTGTGTCTGAATTTAGGTTAAAAGCAATCTGAGTCAGGCAGTGGTGGCGCACGTATCTCTGTGAGTTTGAGGCCAGCCTGATGTACAGAGAGAGTTCCAGGACAGGATCCAAAGCTACAGAGAAACCCTGTCTTGAAAAACAAACAAAGAAACAAAAACAAAAGCAATCTGGATGTCATAGATTACTAATAAGACTTTTAAGCTCAACTTTCTGAAGTCAATCAGACTATTACTTCATGTGATATGAATTCATTTGCTTGCACAGGGACCAAGACTGGGTCACCCACAACCACAATTGTCACAAAGGACTTTGTTTGAGTCATTTAAAGAAATCCTGTTTCTATTAATTTTGTCCAAAACAATCAGTCAGGAAAAAAAATGGGATGCTGCAGTTAGAGCTGTTGACCAGGTCTTCGTCAAACTTTTCAATAGGTCCACTATTGTGTAGCTTGTGTGAAATAAATCCTTGTCATCTCTGAGAACATGCAGTACATTGAGAACCCAAGAAAGGCTCTACTATGGGACTCAGAAAAACAGAGAGGAAACACAGTGCCAGGTAGACTCATGATTGCAGGAGGCTGGGGAGACCCCACTCTCTGGAGCATTCCACCTTGTCCCTGAACCTGCCCCCCCTGACATTGCCAAAGAAGCAAACAGGAGGCAGAGTCTGCATCTGAACACTGCAGACAATCCATCAAGGGAAGAGATCCGATGCAAAGCTTCAGAAAACGGCAAGAGCAAGTATCACGCCTTACAGGAATCCACACCGTCTCCTTTCCGGCATTCGACACTGGAGAAAAGATTGCTTTTGGGTGTGCACTTGAGTGTGGAGATCAGAGCACAAGCTCAGGTGCCATTCCTCAGGAGCTGTCTACCTTGTTTGTTTTGAGATAGGGTCTCTCATTGACCATAGGGTTGCCAATTCGGCTAGGCAGGCTGGCCAGTGAATCCCAGGAGATCCTCCCATCTTTGTCTGCCCGACATTACCGATACGTATCACTGTGTAGGCCCAGCTTTAAACATGAGAACTGAGGATTTAACTTGGGTCCTCATGCTGTCATGGCAAGCACATAACCGCCTGAACTACCTTGTCAGTCCCCAGAAAGCAATACTTTTGAGGAAAGTAAATTGAGTGCTTAAAGATAATGAAGCCTAGCAAGTTAGCAGCTGAATCTAATATAGACCAAATTCCTAAGACTTATCTGCCTAGGAGAATTACCTGTACCAATATAAAATGTGAGGCCAGCACAAAGACAGTATGGAGATCTGAAAGGGAGTCAGGATGGGGACAAGAGCAGGCGTCGGTGGGATTTATTATGTAGTCTGCAGGGAATTCTGCACATAGTGAAGTGGCTCCTGGGGATCTTAGTACAGAAATGACTTCCATACTGGGAGCCAGCCTCTATGGTATACTGAGTATACTGAACATCTTACTACACCTCAGGACATGAATGTGTGCTGGGTTCCCAGAACCATAAGTACAGGGACAGGATGGATACTTCTATGGACGAAAGTGTAAGTTTCTCTTCACACATGCAATCATGATTTGGTCCATGTAACACATCCTGTCCCAATAATTCTAGAGAAAATGGCATCCTACCTAGTTTTTATGCCAACCTGTCACAGGTTAGAGTCATCTGACAGAAGGGAACCTTGACTGAGAAAATGCCTCCATAACGTCTAGCTGTAAGGCATTTTCTTAATTAGTAACTGATGTGGGAGGGCCCAGCCCATGGTGCGTGGTGCTATCCCTGAGCTGATGGTCCTGGGTTCTATGAGAAAGAAGGCTGAGCAAGCCAGTAAGCATTGTCCCTCTATGGCCTCTGCTTCCAGGTTCCAGTTCTGTTTGATTTCCCGTCCTAGCTTCCTTCAGTGACAGACTACAATATGGAAGTGTAAGCCAAATAAACCCTTTCTTCCCTAAGTTGCTTTGGTCATGGTATTTTGTCAGAGCAATAGCAACCCTAACTAAGTCAAGCAGCATGTGGCCACCCATGAAGTAAAAAGCCATAATGCTAGGGGAAGAAGCTAAGAAAGGGGAAGGTATCTGATCTCTTTCTAAAAAAATATTATGATGACAGTGACCAGTGAAGAGGTGGCCAAAAGGGATGTAGCCAAAAATGCATCCTCTTGCATTGTGGGATGAATTAAAGGTATCAAGTGATTGATAAAAAGATTTTCTTTTTCCGGCTGGAGCAATGGATCAGTGGTTCAGAACACTGACTGCTTTTCCAGAGGTCCTGAGTCCAATTTGCAGTACCCACATAGTAATTCACAACTGTCTATAATGGGATCGAAAGCCCTCTTCTAGAATACAAATGTCTATGAAGACAGGGCATTCATATACATACATAAATAAATCTCTGAATTTGGTGATAAGGGTAGTGTCAGTTCTTATCCATTTGACATTTAGTGATTTCTGATTTCTAAATCAGTGTTTCACATATAGTTATATATTGCATTATGATACAATGATTCAGAAAACAGTTCTTAAAAAGGAAAGGGCAGGGTTGGGGACATAGTTCAGGTCACAGAGTGCTTGCCAGCATGCCTAAAGTCTGTGTTCCATTCCCAGTACCACGTAAGCAAGTCATGGTAGAGCACACCTGTAATCATAGCATGTAGATGAAAGCAAGAAGACCAGAATTTCAGTCAACCTTAGATACATAGTGAGCTTGAGGCTACCTGAGACCACATTGACAAAAGTGAAACAAAGAGGCTGAAAACAGCAAAGTGGTTAAGAGTGCTTGCTGTTTTTGTAGAGGACCTGAGTGCAGGTTCCACCACACATTTTGGGTGGCTAAAAACTGAATATAACACTACCTCCAGGGCATTTGACATGTTCTTCCGGCCTCTTGAGGTACCCTCATGCACATGTATACAGACACACACTTTCACATAAATAAAAAAGTAAAAGGTAAAATTCAATTGAATCATCATACAATGAATTTGATAGATTTTGATAAGGGTATTCTTCAGAAACCTAGCTTAGAAATTTAGTATTCTAGTTAGGGTGGACATATGTATCAGTTGCAAAATCAGAGAACTTTTAAAATATGTGAGCAGAGCTCACCCTGGCCTACAGTTTTGGTCCTCAACAGTCTGGTTGTGGGGTCAGGAGAAGGCAGACAGGCTGAGATATTGTCTGAGCGTCAATGTCAGGAAACTGGCAGTGACTCAATCCAGCTGCAAACAGTAGCAACAGCTGCTCAGCAGAGGATGAGCAGTGTAAGACTTCAGAGTTGAAAAGTAAGGGTCCCAAAAATGATTTCTCAGTTGGGGTGCTGCACACTGCATGGCTTCACTGCACAGCAAGTGCTTAGCTCAGTCATCAGGTACGTGGTGGGTTAGCCTCAGTTAAATACCCAGATCCTACTTTCAAAAAATACGGTCATTTAGAAAACACCTTTTAGAAAGTAAGGGCAGAGTTGGAGAAACACAGCTCAGTGGGCATGTGGTGCATGTAGCTCTGAGGAAGCTGAGAGAGGCAGATCTCTGGGCTTTGACTGCTAGCCAGCCTGGCTGAATCAAAAATCCCCAGGTCTTAGTGAGAAACTTTACCTCAAAACCAAAAAGAAGGTGAAAAGCATCCTGAGAAATAACATCAGAAGTTGACCTCCCACCTCCACACACATGTGCACATACATGCAAGTACACCAATATCCCCACACAAAATAAAAACATCGAAGACAAAAAGAAGGAGGCCATTAGAAACCATTCCCCACAAAATAAAACAAGACTTGCTGAGAATGTAAGTATGGAGGCTGGGTAGCCAACAGAAAGGGATTCATGATTACTTTATCCACTTTTTTGTTTGTTTGTTTGTTTATAAGATGTTCAAGAAACTGATGAACAACTAGAAAGGCTAAGTGAGTATTTTGGAGGATGATATATAATATAAGTGACCTGAGCTTTTCCATTAAAAACATACACATTTAACTGACACTAAAAGATCTCACTGCTCAAATCATCTCCTTTGATCTTATTCTTAATAGCCCCAGGAAGTCCAGGCTTGTATTCCAATACATCCTCCCAGTGAGGTCAGACTCATCACTCAGAATCCTTTCCAAGACTGGGAAGCCGCAGACATCTTACTTGGAATCGCTCATCTGTCTCGTTCTCTCCAATCTGTCTCAGGAGATCACCACTGGCTTGGCCGATGCTCCCAGCAGCAGTCAAAACAGTCTGTCGAGGCTACAAACAGATAACATGATTTGGTTGGAAAGAAAATGAATTTCTTCCTATGTCTCAACACACATCAGTATAGTGAGGAATCACGCAGAGTTCCTCCCACACGCAAATGAAGATCTTGGGTTGTATGCCAGACAGGAAAAAAAAAATCCTGGTGAGATCGATGCAAGGACATGTTCATCAACCAGTAACAGGCAGATGTGCTTGAAAAACTTCAATGAATCGGTCTTGCACAATTAGATCAAAGCTGATATGTACAGAAATTCAGTTGCAAACCTGTATGTATGCCTTTTGTGTACTAGTCATGGGGGTTGAGTAACTAGCTGCATCTAATTAAACACCCTTGTTGGGAAGGTTTCCTACTAGGAGCACAGCCCTCCCCAGAGGTTGAACCACACAATCTGACTTGTTTCAACAACTCTCAATATTACCCTGTGGTATTTTGCTGCAAGAGGGACAGCAATATACTTTCACGAAGCCAGAGCTCCATGGACCTGAAGGGATGCAGGTGTGTGGTCTGAATGTGACTATGTGTCCTTAGGGCTCACCTCTCCAGAAGTAGGCTGCACGGCCTTCAGCAAATCAGACACGGCCCCAGCGAGGGTCCTGGCAGCTCTGAGAAGGTCCTCCCCACTGCCCACATCATCGTCCATGAGAGCTGCCAGCAGCTTTACACCCTTGGACATTTCGGTCAGGTTGGAAGAGATCGTAGTGATTGCACAGCCCACGGCTGTGTAGTCAGTGTCAGCTGGGTCACCTGGACAGAGAAGGACCAAGACCAAAGGGGAGTGGTGATGGATGAGGAGAGCCTAGCTTGGAGGGAGGTAAGCAGTTCTGATGAGACTTTCTCAAAACTCCCACTGGCTAGAACCCATGCCCTACCACTGTGCAGGTATCAAATATAGAACTTCAAGGAACCTAGTGAATTGGACACCTTGACTCCAATTCAATAAGTGGCTTCAATAAGGTCCTCTCATCTGGAGGTCTCACAAACTGAGACAGTGAACAAGACTCCTTTAAACTTCCAAAGCAAAGAGTCTGGAATTTGAGAGGAGGTAGTGAGAAGAGTTGGGAATAGCTGGGGGTGTACTCTGGTATAAAATTCTCAAATATATATAATTTCAAAGTAGGGGTCACTGAAATAGCTCTGTAGGTAAGATGCTTGCCAAGTCTGATGACCCATATTGGTTCCTCACAACCTGAATGGTGGAAGGAGAGATCTAACACCAGAAAGCTGGCCTCTGATCTCCACATGTGCACTATGGAGTAAATGTAACTAAAAATTTAAAAAACTACAGTTCGAAGGCAGACTAGGGAGATAGCTTAGTCAGCCAAGCATTTTCCTTGCAAATACAAACCCCAAGTTCAATCCCCAGAATCTATATTAAAAAAAAAACAAAAAACAAAAAACAAAAAACAAAAAAGAGAGCAGTGTCAGTATAGACTTGAAATCCTAATACTGGGGAAATGGAGGCAGGTGGACCCGTAGGCCTGATAGCAAGCTAGCTTGGACTATATGCAGAGTTTCAGGCCATCTCAACCAAAAGAAGGACTGTGCTTGAGGAGGGACACCTGAAGTTGTCCTCTGACTTCCACAAATGCATTCTCTCTCTCTCTTTCTCTCTCTCTCTCTCTCTCTCTCTCTCCCTCTCTCTCTTCAAATTCCAAAGCAAGCATCAACATCCTATAAACCCCACTCAGGGGATCACTCTACTCCTGAAACACTGGTACACTGCAGAGAGAAGCCTAGGTATTTCCTGGCTTTCACCAGATGGTGTGAGGGTGGGAGTCAGGCTACTCCAGAAGAGACAACTACTGGACAAGACAGGCAAAGGGTAGATGCTTGGCATGTCTAGACCCTTTCTAGATTCTTAACTTTCCGCAGAAGAAACTGGTCTCAAAGACGTTTAAGTATGTTCGCATGCTGATGGACAACGAGCACTAGGTAAGTGCTTTTTAATGATGCACCATATCAACAAAAAGGAATGTGATGCTCCTTACATTTCTCTTGCATCATTTGGAGCAAATGCCTAAAGCAGGCCAGATGTCTAAAAATAGACTATCTTCTCATAGTATAGCAATCTGTTGCTTCAATGAAAGAATGAACTCACACACATGTGCACACGCAGGGCCCAAGGAAACACACAAACACGCTACAACACAAACCACCCAGGGACTTACCAGCTGTGAGGTTGACAACTGAAGCTGTCCCAGCTGTGATAGCATCGACTTGAGAGTGGATTTCATGTTTGGATTCATCCACTTTGTTCTGAACCCATACCCTAGATGCCTGTAAAAACCAGACAAGGGAATGACATAATCATAGCACTGAATTGCTCAGGAGACCAGAGAATTTGAGCCATAGAATGAGACCAGAATTTGACTGTACTCTCCTGCCTAGGCCAGCACTGATCATGCCAGAGTCATCTTAAATAATATCCTGAACAGGTTTCTTGTGTGTTCAAAGATATTGAAAGGCCTATAAACTCTCTGTATCTTCTACTGCAATTAAAGAAAAAGTTTACAACTTCTAGGAAAAATAAAATGATATGGTGAAATAAAATGATCTAGGTGAAAACAACCAAGAAAGAGTCAAAGATCATCTATTATCACTTCCGCTGAGACCCAGGAACATCACAGAAAAGGGGAAGGAGAAAATGTAAAAGCTGGAGAGAAGAGTAGTGTGGTGGTTTGAATGAAAATGAAACCATAGGTTCACATGTTTGAAGGTTGGCAGAACTGTTTGGAAAGGATTAGGCGGTGTGGCCCCGTTGGAGGCGCTGCTTCACTGGGGGCTCTCTCTACTTCCTACTTGTCAGGATGGAGATTTCAGCTGTTTCTTGCACCATGCCTTCATTCCATCATGAATTCTGACCCTCTGAAACCATAAGCCTATTTAAATGCTTTCTTTGAGAGTTTCTTTGGTCATGGCGTCACAGCAATACAAAAGTAAGACGAGTAGAGTACTGTAATACTCAGTCATCTGGGCCATGTGACATTGCCATGACCCTCTTAGAACTTTCAGCAGTTAGACTACTTGAAAAAGGTCTATACAAGACTGGGCCTAATGGGGAGGCTGGAGAGACTCATAAGGCCTTGCCCCACACTGAGGACTGACAGGCACTTAATGGCTGCTGGGAGAAGGAGAGACATTTTCTTTAGTGGTATTGCTACCAATAAGTAGCACACATTGCCATATATAACCCCTCATCCATGCTCCTATGAGTAATCCTAACTAAACTCACTGGTTCATACAACAATAACAACAAACAAGATGAATGAGGTATGTATAGGCTCAACAGGAGTGGGCAATAATAAGAGAGGGCAATGGGGTTAATATGATCAAAGGATATTATATATGTATAAAATTTTCACAATGAAACACATTATTATACGTAATTAGGGTAAGCTAATAAAAATCAATGTCTCACAATAACTGTATGTACATTAACTAACACTAACACTTGATGGTAATCTTCATTCCACTTTTGTAGGCAGCAAAATAAGACCTCGGGCATGTCAGCTTGCAAAAGTTCTTGACCATCACCAGATTTTTTCCTATTGACATGACATGAACTATCATGAAGAAAATCAAGTATCATGGCGATGTGCAGGTGGCATTTTTCCCAGCACGACTGAGAAGATAGGCTGAGGCACTTGCTCTTGGCCTGCTTTACCTCTTCCAGGTGATAGAACAATGGCAAATTACACCCAGGCCTTACCTTCTTCCTACTATAGAGATTCAAAAGGCATTCCTAGCACTTCTATTTTGTTTCAATCAATCAGGTGTGTCTGTCCTGAAGACTGTGGGTTACAATTGGCGGAGGGTAGCTATGAATGAAGCTACAAAATACAAAACTGTAAATTTACTCAAAACAGTATGAGATTGATGTGTGTGATTTATTAGTAGTATTGTTTTGTAACTCCGCTTGCGTCAAAAGTTTGGATATGCCTGCTAATAAACATTCTATTTTCTAACATTTCAGGGCTCACCTAACAAATGATTTATATTGATAAAGATGATTCTGTAGGTAAGACATGATCTAGGCTCAGGGGAATCACATATTATCTTAGTGCATTCTAATTCTTCAAAAATTGATGAATCGGGACAGCCACCACCACCATATATTTTAAAGGTCTGTCTCCCAACTGTTCTTGATAGGATAGTCCACTATTTATTTCTAACTTCAAGTTCCCTGAGTAAAATGTAGGAGGAATTCAGGGAGTTGAGAGAAATGGCAGAGAGGGCAGTACACCACACACCAGTATTGAAATGGGAAACAGCATTCAGGGACAACTCTGAAGGAGTGATCCCGATAGACAGGATGAGGCTGCAGAATACATCTTGGTTCTGGCCCCTGCAAGGTCATCAGTCTATCTTAGCAGCAGTTTCTCACTGTGACTGCCTATAGGAAGGAAAACAAACTCACTCTGATGCCCAGGTCTGTGCACAGTGACACTGATTTGCGTAACCTGAGATTTATTTGTGATGCTCTGCAGGTGGTTTGGGTACAGAGTAAGGAAAGGAGGGAGAAGAAGGTGGCAGGGAGCAAGCTAGCTAGTCAGGGCTCTGCCAAGTTTAGCATGCCAACAAATCACGGAGAGCTGGCTAAGAGGCACAGTGACAGAGGACGCTGACTGCCCTATGATTTCTGCTTCTCCCCTTAGAATGTGGGTGGTGTCAATGCTGCTGTCCTGCAAACTACGTCCTGAAATGTGAGGTATTAGCTGATTTTGTGCAGCAGTTACCGGAAGGCCTCAGTGCTCATCACCTCACCCTGCAGCAAGGCTCAGTAATACTATAGCTAACCCAGGGGTTGACAAAACACTGTACTCAGTCAGTATCCCGAGGAATGTGTTGGCAACACACATTCATAGGCCCCACACCATACCCACTCGATCAAAAACAGATGTTAAGAACAGAACATAAGCAAAGATGATTGCTAGGGCCCAGAGATAAGTTTTAACAAGCCATGCATGAGATCCCATTGTGTATGGAAATCTGAGAGCTACTGGCAGTATTTAAAATGACAAAGGCAGCTGCCTGAGTTGAGCTCTTATTAGATGCTAAGTGAATGCTAAGAATTGGATCATCACCCCTTCCCATCAGCCCTATTTACAGATGACAGGGGAAAGGCTTGAGGGGGTGAGATGCCCAGATTCACACAACCAGTGAATACAGGAGTTGGGATCAATGGACTCCAGGGTCTAAGCTCAGCACAGCCATCCTCTTTTCCCATGAGTGTGACAGAGTCAAAGACCTGACATATACCAAGACACACAGATTTCTTTATCAGCTAGCTGGAGACAGCTTCATCCAGCAGAAGCCAGACAGAGCATATAACCTTATTCCGAGCCAGGACAGAGACATAGGATGAGAAGCTCTGATGGATATTTACCATATCTTGTCCAAGAGGTGGCAGTGGGTCGAGCTCGCTGAGGTCATCCTGAGCCTGCTGGACAGCATGCATGCTTGTGTTAATGGTCCCCATAAGGGCTTGCTGTGCCGAAGTCTGCAAAGGCAGAGGAACACAGGATGGTGAACGAAATCTGGGAACTGACAGGACCTCCTTGGAAAACAGAACAAAACTAAACCCTTCTTAGTCAAGAGCACATCTCATTACGCACCTGAACTAGCTCCCATTTCAACCTGAGGGCTAGAAATAGCACATTATATTAATAGAACACAAAGCGAAGGTGATTGCAGTGAAGGGCTTATAATCAGAAGGGTGTGGAGAGCTTAATTAGCAGACAAGAAGGCTGACGAGCATCTTCACAGGGGAATTCAGAGGGTACAGTTGATCTGAGTACTGTGGATAAAAGATCTCATGCACAGAACACAGATGGCTGTTTTTTAAGAAGGATTCTTGATCACCCTTAGGACTCTGCCAAAACTTATAGCCAACATGTTTTTACAGCTGAATGATTTCCAAGCTTTGATATTCTTGAATTCTCAAAACCAACCTAATAGCAAGAGATTCCCAAGGCATGTCTAAGTGGTATTGAATCAGATGAATTAGAAAGGATTCAGCAAGACCAGGTTGCAAAGGTAGATCACAGATGACTGGCCGTTTCTCAGTTTCTCACACTTTAAGAGGGTCTCAGGACTGGTCAGCTTGAAGTTGCTGCAGGGGCATGGGACTTTGTTGCTACAGCACAAGGAGGGTCATGATGTTTCATCTTTATTGCCAACTTGAAGAGATTAAGAATCACCCAAGAAACAAGTCTCTGGGTAGGTCTTTGAGGGTAGACCAATTTCTAGCTTGTATTAACTGAGGTAGGAAGGTCCACTCTCAATGTGGGTAGCATTATTCCACAGGTTGGGATCCTGGGCTATGTTCAAATGAAAGCTGAGCACCAGCATGCCCCAGCTCCCTGCTTCCTAATGGGATGCACAGTGGGATTAGCAGCCTCATACTCTTGCCAATCCCTTCTTCATAATAGACTCTACTCAAAATGTTAGCCAAAATACACACTTCCTTCCATAAGTTGCTTTTGTCAGGTATTTTGCAATTACAATGAAAAAAACATAACTAAATACAAGGTCCCTCACTTTCTAGTCACTGATACTAGAAAGAAGTAATTAGTCATGCTATTACAGGAATGCACAGTTGATGACCTGTGGCTCACATGTGAGGCATAGGGTTCCCACATAGAAGTTGTCACCATTTCTGATGGCCTGGAGGTTAACAGAAAAATAAGCAGAAGTCTCACCAGTGGAGGCATGTGTCCTCGGTGCATCTGTCCAACCATGACCTGCTGCTGTGGTGAGGGCATGCTACCAACATTGAAAGTCTCAGGCCCACTGGAGCCAGAGCGCATGACAGCTGGCAGTGCCACTGAGCCATGCTCTGCCTTGCCAGTCCGGTTGAACTGCTGCTGTAAGATGGTAGACCTGTGGAGGAGATGGCTGGTCAGTTCGAAGAGGGCACCCATGTGCAGTATGGTACAGTGGGCATGGAAGGAAGAGCAGCAATGTAGATGCTCAGCGGAAGCACCTGAGACAAATTCCTTCAGGACCAGTGTCAATGCCTCCAGGGGGTAGTGTTCTAGTATGATACAATTCATTTGTTCTCAAGACAAAACAAATGGCAGACCTATTACAATGACGTTCCGAGGGAAGGTTGGAATATGCTGTTCTATCACTTGGTCAGTCATACTGAAAGAACATTTTTCTACAGGTTTTCAGTCTAGGCAGGAATAGATGGCAGCTACCCTCAGCTTGATGGGGAATATGTGCAAATAAATTTAAGAAAAACCTCTCACAAGTTCAAGTCCAATGACCACAGAGGGTATTTGAAATCTCTGGAGAAACTCTTACACCTTTTCCAAAAGATTCCAACCAGGGATTAGGATTTTTACACACACACACACACACACACACACACACACACACTCGTAAGGTTTTAGAATGAGTGGTAAATGAGTGATGAGTGCAAAGGATTGCATGTGTGTAAGTAAGGAGCTAGATGGAGGGCAGTTGTTCAGGAATCCAGTGGGGAAGCCACAGGGAGGGTCTGGGTAATCCAGGTGTGCCTATAGAGGAGAAGAGGGAAGAGAGATTTTTTATCTAGAGGAAGGGACAATCTTAGATCATCACTGTTAACCAAGTGACCATCTTAAGCAACAGACATCTGTAGAGAGTCAAAAATCTGTGCAGAGGTGGGTGGTGGTTAGAGTCCTAAGAGGTCAAAGTGCTGAGAATAATCAACTGTTGAGTGCTCAAACCTAAACAGAACACCTATATAGTACTGGCCCTTGGGCAGGGGTGTCAAGACTCAGAGAACATCATGGAAGAGGGAGAAAAATGCAAAAGATCCCACAGAGAAACCCTGTCTTGAAAAACAAACAAACAAAAAAACCCAACCAACCAAAGAAAGAAATGAATGCAAAAGAGCTAGTAGACCGGAGGAGTGCAGCAAAATGCTATCTACTAGATATGACATGGTTGTTGCTCTCATAAGCACAATAGCTGCACAAGAACGAGCCTGTCAGCATTCTGTGGGACGTGGGAGCCCCACCACTAGCAGAGGAGTCCCTGGGAGTTGACTTTTGCTTGGGAAGGGATCATTTTTCTTTGGTCATGTAGACACTAGCAAGTTCTCCATGTTCCCCACGTAAGCAACCCTAATCAAACTTAGGTCACTAAACAAATACCCAAGAGTAGGAGGGAGAACCATTGAGGAAAGGAGTCAGAGGGAGTGGAAAAGTGGGGCAAGAAGGTAATATGGGGTGGATCTGATCAAAGTAAAGACTATATCTGTTCAAAATTGTAAAGAGTAAATATAAAACATTCTTTTAAATGAGCCTAGAATAGATGACACCAGGGAGATGAGGTCTGGAGGCTGCTTTCTTGTATCTCAGCCAACAACCATGTGCGAAGATGCAGAAGATATAAAGATCAGAGCACCTGGACCATTCTTCCTGCTCATCTTGACTTAAGTCCATGATGATACACTACTAGTAAAGGAAGTCTCAGACAGGTGTGGCCCTGCACTCTGTACCCCCATACTTATAGGACTCTTCTGATGGGATATACAAGTGCTATAGATGCTGACAAACAAACACCTCTCACTCTGGTGGGAAGCACTCACTCAATATTACCACCTGGTGACATTACTCATTCCAAGGACTCAGAAGACAAGGCTACCAAATCATATGATAGCCTTGAAATATGCCATGGCCAGTCTAGCCAACCTGTGTACTTACATAGGAAATACATTTTGGGTGGCAACAGCTGCCTTTCTCTTACATAAGAAACTGTGTTGAAATCAAATGAGACAGAATGCCGGACACACAGAATAAAAATGAATAAAAATGAAGACGAAGGCAGTCAACAAAAAGATTTGTGTAACATGAAGGTGTCTGCTGTATGGTTTCCTCAGCTAGTATCACTTATTAGATACTTCTTATTTTTATTAAATCTATTTCCTCATTAATAAATTGAGCTAAGAATTCTTAATCACATAATGCTTTTTAATTAGGTGTGTGTGTGTGTGTGTGTGTGTGTGTGTGTGTGTGTGTGTGTGTGTGTGTGCGGGTGCGCCAAAAGAGGGATTCAAATTCCCTGGATATGGAGTTCTGTGTGGTTGTGAGCAGCCCAATGTGGGTGCTGGGAACCAAACTCTGGTCCTCTGTGAGAGGAGCATTAACAGCTGAACTATTTTTCCAGCTCTAAGGTGTTGACCGCATTCTGATGTTCCCAAGCTTGCCAATAAAATTTGCTTTGAATCAAAGGGCAGAGCTAGCTACTGGCTGACCAAAATTAGCCATGAGGTTTTGGAGGACTGAGGACAAATAGAGAGATACAGGAAGTAGTCAGACGGGGCTTAGAGAGGATCTCAGTCTTTTTGGATGAAGGAACAAGAGAGGAGGTCACGGGTTGATTCTCAGCTGCTTTTCTGATCATTCAGGTTCTTAACCTGATGAGCTTTTATTGATAAAGAGTAACTAGAAAAACACTTCACAAAGTTTTGAATTCAAAATAACAACAATCTTTACAATAGCAAACAAAATGTGTCAATGTTTTGTGTACATTATTTGCGATTCCATCATCAAAACCAAATATCACAAAGTGGTACTATTATTATTCCTGATTTATAGGAGGACTACTAAAGGTAGAAAAATCAAGGCAAAGAACAGACCCCAGATCTGCTCTGAGCATGGTTTCTATCAGTAGGTTATATTTTCTTTTTCTTAAAAAAATTGCTTGTATTATATTATATGTACGAGTGTGCTGTCTGCATGTATGTCAGTGTACACTTGCACACAGTGACCGTGGAAGCTAGGTGACAGATTCTCCTAGAATTGGGGTTACAGGCAGTTGTAAAGTTGCCATGTCGTTGCTGGGAATTGAACCTGGTTCCTCTGGAAAAGTAGCCAGGGCTCTAAACTGCTGAGCCATCTCTCCAGCTCCAAGAGTGAATTTATACCCTGTCTCTTTGCTGTCTCACAGCCTGTGAGAGTAGTGTAGCCTGTCATTAGTGTTTTATGGACATTGGCCAGTCTCTGAGATCCCAGAACAGAATCAAATAGAAGTCAAGTTATAGATTTTGAGGGAGGAATCCAATCCATGACATTTATATTGGAAATGCAGAACAGAACCCAGGAAAACCAACTGCTTCTCACAATAGATGTGGACACCATGCCCTGCATCAGGTGTCCCCATGAAATACTCAGTGCCCACACAGGAAAGCTGCATGACACATTGCTCATTTAGGGACCATAACTGAAAAGCCTATCCCATCACCACCTCACCCAGGAGGAGGAGGGTCCTGGGTACCCTGGATACTTACTTTTTTGGGGAAACTGACTCTTCTAACATGGTTGACTCCTCATCCCCTTCCAGCCCAAATCTATCTTTGCTTTGTTTCTGGAAGCAAAACAGACACAAGGAACATCAGCAAATCTTAACACAGGACCACTGAAAAGAGCTTTTGAAGGGACACAAACAAAATACTCAAGTTTACTACAAATTCTGTGTACTGGATAGTTAATGAGTGAAGAATAAAAGCTTTATGTCAATAAAGCAGAAACCCATGACTTGATATATAAATATATTAAGCCTTGAATCATTGCCTACACAGAAAGAAGTAAGGCACACTTGATAACATTCTATCAGAATATGGCTGCTTGAATGGGTTGTATTGGGAAGCCTTAAAAACATCTGATTTCCTATGTACTACAATGGCACATGGTGTCATTGTTTGGTAAGAACGAAAACTCATGAAAACTACAATGAATACTTTTTGTTTCTACAAAGTCAGGAAAACAAAAAAGCTATTTAGAGGGGAAGAGTGAGGGACTAGTACAGACAGTCCCAGCTAGCTTTACTATCAACTTGACACAACGAGGAATTCCCTACAACAATTTGACCTGTGGGTATGTCTGTAGGAGAATGTTGTAATTGATGGAGGGCCCAACCAATTTTGGGTGGCACCGTTTCCTGGTCTGTATAAGGAAGCTGGCAGAGCATGAGCCTGCACCACCATCAAGCAGCATCCCTCTGTGATTCCTACTCTATTTCCTTGGCTGGGAGCTCCTGGTTCAATGGTATGCTGTATATGTAGGATAGCAAGTGGATCGAATTTCAAGTTCCTACTAGGGTTGCTACCAATACTTTCCTCTAGGATAGTCTATGACAAGAAAGTGGAAGCCAGACAAACCCTTTCCACCCTTAAGTTGCTTTTGGTCAGAGTGTTTCATCACAGCAACAGAAATCAAACTAGAACCCTGACCACTACTCCTTATCTAGCAGTAACAAATACACATATGCACTAGGGCAAAATCAGACATGCTCAGTAGATTTATGGTCAGAGATCTCTCACACAAGCAATCTTAATGTTGAAGACATAATCTGTCAATCAAACATTTCAAATAAGGATTCCACTTAACATGGTTCCATCCATGATTTTCGTCAACACAACATACCTTTTTGAGGATGATGTCAATGTACCCTGCAATCAGCTGGGATATTTGCTCCCCCTCTGTGGTTTGCACTGAATAGTAGCTTTCCTGGTACTCCCCAAAATCCTAGAAGATCAGCATTAGGAGAAAAACAGCTGCATTAGATCTACCAGGCATCTTGAGGCCTCAGAGAGCAGCCATAAAGTTCTGTGACATGGCTTACTTTTCACTGTTCTCCAAAAGAAAAACTGAATTCTAAAACTTATTCAACAGTGGGTATCAAAACAAAACAAAACAGCTGGGGCTTGCCAAGCCTCAGTACCTGAATTCAATCACTAGAAAACACACAGTGGAAGGAAAGAATTGACTTTAGCAGGTTGTCTTCTTACCTCCATGTGACTCTCACCTATGTAAATGTCAAAATAAAAAGGGGGAGGGGACTCTGGAAACTGTAAAGGTAGACAAACAGGACTGGAGCCTTAAGACTTAAGGGAGTCTATTGTGGTAAGCTCTATGGCTTTCTTTTGCATACCACACATTCCCCAGACAGAGACCTAGAGAGATCTGTATATCTCAACTTGTAGTAGCCAGTCTTGCAAAGCCACTCTTTCCAGAGGACAAGGAGAGTGAAGCCCACAGAGTGCTAGATAGGAGATGCAGCCCGACAAGGGCTGAGTGCACTAACAGCTGAAAAGCAATGGGCCCCAGACATGCCAGCCACGTGAGATGGTCCACTTTATTTCAACAGTGAACACAGTGAACTTCTGTGTGGCCCCACTATCCACTTAGTGTCACACACAGGCCTAGTAGTGGCTTCTGCTTCTTCCTGTCAAGGTCAACAAGCGATAGTGAGCAATGCAGACAAGTGCCTTTTGCGCTCAGAGAAAACCATCAGACCCCGAGTGTATCAAAAAGATAAGGAGAGCCAGACAGGGTGGCACACAGCAAGTCCCAGCACTTGGGAGGGAGAGGCTGTGACTCTGGTCTAATACTGAATTCCTGCCCACCCAAAACTATAGAGTGAATACCTGTCTTAAAACAAACAAATAAACACAGATAAGAGCTGGAGAGATGCCTCAGTGGTCAAGAGCACTTGCTGCTCTTGCAGAGAATCTGGGTTGGGTTCCCAGTAGCCACATGGAACTTGACAGCCATCTGTAACCCCAAGGCATTTAGTGTCCTCTTCTGGCCACTATGAGCACCATGTGAGGTACACAATCATATGCTAGCAAATGTAGCAATGTTTCTTTTGGGCTACTAACCAGCTCCCATATCATGATGGAGTCTTGTTGTTAATTATGAATGCTCAGCTTTATCTTATGCTTGCCCCACTAGTTCTTATAATTTAAGTTAACCTGTTTCTCTTCATCTCTGTTTTGCCTTGCGGGTTTTACCTTTCTTTCATTCTGTATATCCTACTCTGTGTCTGTCTGTCTGGTGGCTGCCTTCCTGGCTGGCTGGCCCCTGAGGTGTCTCCTTCTCTTTCTCCCTCTTTCTTTCTCGAGCCTAGATTCTTCCTCCTACTTATTCTCACTGCCCACAAGTTCTGCCTATCCCCTTACTGTCTAGCCATTGGCCATTCAGCTTTTTATTAGACCAATCAGGTGCCTTAGGCAGGCAAGGTGAAAGCGCAACACATCTTTACATAATTATACAAACGCAGCACATCTTTTCATCATGAACAAAGACAGCATAAACAAAAGTAACACACCTTCACACAGTTAAAGCAAAATTCTGCAATAAAAACAAATGTAACACATCTTTATATAGTTAATATTCCACAACAGGCAAATATTCATACACATAAAATAAATAACATCTAAAAGGGAAAAAACAAAACAAAACAAATCAAAACCATGAAATCCTTTTCAGCATGTTCTCTGACCATAATGGAATCCAACTGAAAATCAATAATAGAAAGACAACAGGGAGGTCTCCAAACAACTGACCACCACGAGAGAACCAAAGCAGAAATCAATCACAGAGAGTCAGCAGGAAAGCATCAAAAGCTGGGACCGTAATAAAAGCTCCTTATGGGAAACCGTTACCTAACTTTATACCTTGGTGAAATATCAGTATACATTCTCTCTTTTGAGTGAGGCCATTAAATAGCTTGTTACAAATATATCTGGTTTTTTAAATAAAATTTTGTTTTTTAAGTACTTAGAACTACTTTGGAAAGACCGACAGTCTTAAAAGAGATGTAACAAAGACAATTGTCTCCAACTTAACTATTCTTGCCTGTTTTTTGTTTATTTTAATATATGTAAATTATCTTTATTGATACAACAATAGAAAAAAATCACTATTATATTAAAGATTTGAAAGCTTTCTACACTGGAGTAGATGCTACTT